>NW_026262723.1:52951823-54151823 GCF_021869535.1 Mytilus californianus
TTCTATGTGAAGTCTGTGGTAAAGAATTTGTTGGACAATCTAACGGTAACTTCCAGAGACACTTAAGAATACATTCTGGAAATAAACCTTATAAATGTGATGTATGTGGTAGAGGGTTTAGACGGAATGAATACTTAAAGAAACACAAAGGAACACACACGGGGGATAAACCTCATAAATGTGATATATGTTGTAAAGAGTTTAGTCAACTTGGTACTTTACAGAAACACATGAGAATACATACTGATGAAAAGCAGTTTAAATGCCTTATATGTGGTAAAGGATTCATTAACAAAGGTCATTTAAATGTGCACACAAGAACTCACACTGGTAATAAACCTCATAAATGTGATGTATGTGATAAAAGGTTTTATGTTCCTAATGACTTAAGGAAACATTTGAGAACACATAGACCTTATAAACGTGATGTATGTGGTAAAGAATTCATTACAAGTAGTGACTTACAGACACACTCTAGAACACATACTGGTTATAAACCTCATAAATGCGAAGTCTGTGGTAAAGAGTATAGTCAGCTTAGTACTTTACAGAAACACATGATAATACTGCATAAGGCTGATAAACCATATAAATGTTATGTATGTGGTAGCAGATTTAATAGAAAAAGAGATTTAGATGTGCACATAAGAACTCACATTGGTGATAAACCTCATAAATGTAATGTATGTGGTCGAAGGTTTGCTCATCCTAAACACCTAGAGAGTCATTTGATATTACATTCTGATGAAAAATCTCATAAATGTGATGTATGTGGTAAAAGGTTTAAGCTTCCTAGTTATCTGCAGATACACTTGAAATTACATACTGATTATAAACCATATAAATGTGATTTATGTGGTGAAGAATTTAGTACTAAAAGAATCTTACAGAGTCACTTTAGAACACATCCTGGTTATAAACCCTATAAATGTGATGTATGTAGTATGAGATTTGTAGGACCTGCTCCCTTAGAGAGACACAAAAGAACACATACTGGAGTTAAACCCTATAAATGTGATGTATGTGGTAGAGGGTTTAGTGAATCTGGTAACTTAGAACAACACATGAGAACTCAACATTGACATGCTAATGATAAAACTCATAAACATAAATATGATCTGTGTGTTAGGTAAAACAATTTTTTTTCAGATTGGGACTTTGCAGACACAAGATATTCAGATGCTAAGCTTCACAAGTGAAACATACAGCTTATGACTTACACTGGTACCTCCAGACAGGTACACAGGAGAACACTACTTGGTTTATTGATACAAGCTTATCTTTTGACTTACACAGCTGGTACCTCAAGACAGGTACACAGGAGAACACTACTTGGTTTATTGATCGAAGCTTATCTTTAATGATAATGATGATTAGGTCTTTTCCTGGCAAGACTTCCTTTTGAACCACCTTCAATCATGTATTTATCTAGATGTCTATTGTGTAAGAAGGGTTTGAAAGGAAGTTCTTCCCTTTTTATACGACTGCAAACAAAATTTGCGATCCTATATTGGTATGACGTTGGCGTCGTCGTCGTCATCCGAAGACACATTGGTTTTCGCACTCTAACTTTAGTTTAAGTGAATGGATCTCTATGAAATTTTACCGTAAGGTTCAATACCACAAAAGGAAGGTTGGGATTGATTTTGGGGGTTATGGTACCAACAGTTAAGGAATTAGGGGCCAAAAATAAGCATTTTTGTAACTTCCAGACATAACTTGTGTGTTAGTGTATGGATCTCTCTGACATTGTACCACAAGGTTCCATATCACAAAGGGAATGCTCACGGGGATTGATATTGGGGGTAATTGCCTCAAAATTTTAGGAATTAGGGGCCAAAAAAGGGGCAAAAAACAAGCATTTTTATATGGACAAATACTTTAGTACAAAACATAATTTAAAGCAGTGTAAGGGAGATAAATCAAATACATCATTTGAATTACCTCCCTTACACTGCTTTTAAATTATGTATAAAGTAATGGTTAATGAACAAGTAAGACAATTTAAAACAGTGTAAGGGAGGTAATCCAGATACAACATTTTGATTACTTCCCTTACACTGCTTTTAAATTATGTTTAAAGAAATGCATATTTATAAAGGAAGACCAGTAAAAATATCTTCAAATGTTGCATCTTTTTTTTTTTTACAAAAAAATCCATATGAAAGATTTGACACCATATTTTAAATTCTATTATAAAATAGATTAAGTTAGCACTATGGTAAATTTAAATGGGTAATTATATTTGCAAATTCCATTGGAAATTTGTATTAAGATTATGACCATATCTTGAGGGAAAGATTTTTTTTGGGGGAAAAAAGGGGGGGGGGTAAAAAGAAATTGTGGGGGGTCAATTTTTTCTCATTTCAGATTTCAGAAATTAAAAAGAATCATTCTTCAAATATTATTTTTTTTTCAAATTTCAAATATTGAAAAAATTCAAGAAGTAATCTTTAATTGCACAGTATGGCGCATTAGATTTGTAAAATCTTTGACCACATTTATTTATTTGTTATACCAAATCTGACCGTGTATTTAGACTTTTAATTTTGGGTCCAGTTTTCAAATTGGTCTACATTAAGGTCCAAAGAGTCCAAAATTAAACTTAGTTTGATTTTAACAAAAATTGAAAATATGGGATTCTTTGATATGCTGAATCTAAACATGTATTTAGATTTTTGATTTCAGGCCCAGTTTTCAAGTTGGTCCAAATTGGGGTCCAAAATTAAACTTTGTTTGATTACAACAAAAATTGAATATATGGGGTTCTTTGATATGCTGAATCTAACCATGTATTTAGATTTTTTATTTGTGGGCCCCGCTATCAAATTGGTTCATATTGAGGTCAAAAGGATCCAAAATTAAACTTTGTTTTATTTCATCAAAAATTGAATTATTGGGGTTCTTTGATATGCCAAATCTAACAGTGTATTTAGATTTTTAATGTTAGGTCCCGTTTTTTAAATTGGTCTACATTAAGGTCCAAAGGGTCCAAAATTAAACTTAGTTTGATTTTAACAAAAATTGAATTCTTGGGGTTCTTTGATATGCTGAATCTAAACATGTGTTTAGATTTTTGATTATGGGCCCAGTTTTCAAGTTGGTCCAAGTTGGGGTCCAAAATTAAACTTTGTTTGATTTCAACAAAAAGTGAATATATGGGGTTCTTTGATATGCTGAATCTCTAACCATGTATTTTGATTTTTGGGCCCCGTTATCAAATTGGTCCACATTGAGGTCAAAAGGGTCCAAAATTAAACTTTGTTTGATTTCATCAAAAATTGAATTCTTTTGATTCTTTGATATGCTGAATCTAACCATGTATTAAGATTTTGGATGTTGGACCATAATAGGTAAATTAAAAAATTTTAAGTTCTTAGACCACATTCATTCTGTGTCAAAAACCTATTCTGTGTCAAATATTTAATCACAATCCAAATTAAGAGCTGTATCAAACTTGAATGTTGTGTCCATACTTGCCCCAACTGTTCAGGGTTCGACCTCTGAGGTTGTATCAAGCTGCGCCCAGCAGAGCATTTTATTATAGAATAGAATAGAATAGAATAGAATATTTTATTTCACCAAATTAGGGCCGAAGGAAGGCATATAGCATATAAACAATATGATTATAAACAATAACGTATGCAATGCAATCTAGACAATAGATATGTAAAATGTGTAATAATAAAAAAAAACAACAAAAAACACATACAAAAAAATAATAGAAATATATTATAATGCAATTAATATTATGTTGACATTGACCCAAGTGCACCAGGTAAGTGTATTTTGACTTAAATAAACTAGAGGCTTAAGTAGTTTGTGCAGAGAAATTTCAATTTATAAAGAAAAAACAAAACAAAACCCACATAATTAACTATGAGGTATATATACTGCAAATAACATTGAAAAAAGGATATTATGACTAATCTGAAGTATTAAAGCACCAAGAGTCGATGCTTAAAGGGAAGTCCCTACTTGTACTTACATTTAATGCAGATGAGTCAAACTCCTAAATTTTATAGGACCACAAATTTTTTAGTGGTCAGATAATGTTTTGACATTGTTAGCGTCTTCATCCAAAAATAATTGGTTTACAGACAATAACTTGAGTAACCAGTATAAGTGTATTGATTTCTTCCATCACGAGTTGGTTGTCAGTTATGGAATATCCGTTTCACAGATGATAGCATATGTTCAAAATGTCGTAACTACAATCCCGTCCCCTTTTCCCCGAATTTGACCTACCGAATTAGACTTATTTATACCGGGTTTGTATTAACATGAGCAACAAGACGGTTGCCACATGTGGAGCAGGATCTGCTTACCCTTCCGGAGCACCTGAGATCACCCACAGATCATTCAGATCATTATACTATAACAACAGCAATAATCTACGTACGCAGACTTCAGTTCTTCTACAAGACATTTTGGATTTTAATGACTCTGAACAACACTGTCTCATTTCGAAATGTAAAACAAAAAACTGCAAAACCTGTAAAATTTTAATAACAAATGCTCAATTCACTAGCAGTTTAACTAAAAAAGTCTTATTTTACCAAAAGCTACGATGATCTGAATTGTAAATCAACAAATGCCGTCTACTGATTAGAGTGTAACCTTCACGGATTGGTATATGTCGGTGAAACGAAAAGAAGGCTAAATAAACGTATGTGCGGCCATAGATCAGACATCAACAACAATGCAAAGCGACATTGTTTACCAACATTTTAACCAGCCTGATCATTCAATCCTTTCTATGCAAGTTGACGTCATCGAAAAAATAATGGCAACCATTCACGACTTCGTCAAACGCTATCAATAAATGAATGATATACTTAGTATCACAGATGGTTTGTCTTTTGATGAAAGTATTCAGGAATATCAAGTCCATGAATACGAACCCCAAACTGGAGCATCCTTAAACACTTCAGGTGCTGAAATAAGAATCAACATCGAAACCCAAGATCTGTTTGTTCATCCGGCTGAGAGTTATCTTTTGGTGGAAGGACGACTTCTGCATAAAACGACGACACAGCGTATGCCGATGCAGATCTGGTCTCCCTTGTCAACAATGGTATCAGCAGATTGAATACCTCAATGATCCAGGTATAGCTACTACTATCTTGGGGTTGTTGACATATCCCGACGACTTTAGCAAATCGCGAGGTCTCAACCAATTGTGGTAAAAATATACTACGACTGAAGTCGAGGCTGATAACACTGGTTTTGCAGCTATACATGGTTACATCATCGCAAAACCTGCAATTAAAGGAATGTTTTCATTCGCCATCCCTTTAAAACACATCTTTGGTTTCGCAAGGGATTATGACAAGATTGTGTATGGATCAAACACGAACTCACACTCGTGCGAGACTCTGATGCAAATGCAGTATTAAGAGCAACAGGGGTGGATCCAGCAAAGATAGTATTACATAAACTATCCTGGTTTGTTTCTCATGTGATCCCCTCCGATGAAAACAAGATAAAACCATACAAAACAATCCAAAGCAAAAGTAAACTCAACTGTGTTTCAGGCAGTGCGATTCCATATATGTTTCCCAAAGTAGACAATTCACTTGGCGACTCGCTGCCAAGAGTTGACGGGAGGAGCCTAGATACATCATCGTTGCCTTCCAAACCGAGAAAAGTAACTTATCAAGATCATAAAGCAGCCTTGGTTGATCACTGTCGATTACAAAATATCCATGTCGCCCTGAATGCTCAACGTTATCCAGCCGTAGACTTTAACACCCTCTTCACCAAGTGTCCAGTATCTAGGGTGTACAATGAAGCCGCCGATTTTCGTAAAAAGTTCTTCAACATGGATCATCTCGTTAGCAATAGTAACATCAACCCTTCTGACCTGATAGACCTATACCCTTCGTTCGTCATCGATGTGAGTAAAATTGAGAATGGAAATGGGGAATGTGTCGAAAAGACAACAACCCGACCAAAGAGCACAAAACAGCCGAAGGCCACCAATGGGTCTTCAACACAGCGAGAAAATCCCGCACCCGGAGGCGGGCTTCAGCTGGCCCCTAAATAAATGTGTACTAGTTCAGTGAAAAGGGACGTCACACTAAACTCCGAAACATATAAATGAACTAAAATTAAAAAGCATACAAGACTAACAAAGGCCAGAGGCTCCTGACTTGGGACAGGCGCAAAAATGCCGCGGGGTTAAACATGTTTTGTGAGATCTTTTATAGCCGACTATATAATATGGGTTTTTCTCAATGTTGAAGGCCGTACGGTTGCCTATAATTGCTTAAATCCAATTTGTTTGTACTTTGGTGGATAGTTGTCTCATTGGCAATCATACCTCATCTCCTTATTTTTATATAGACAGACAGAAACTAAAAATAGAAAAAAATTATCAGCAATACAAAATCAACGAAAGAGAGGTCATGAATTATATTATTGTCTTCAATGTTGAAAATGCACATAGATCCCAGGTGAGCGACTTATGCTCATTAGATCGTCTCTGTTTATAAATATAGATGAAAAACGTTGTGCCGAATTTGTTTTGTCACTGAACATAAAAAAATCACTTCCTGTGTGAATATCTTTTTGACGGCGATTGTGCCATATATTATTTCTGTACATATCGGCCATATTGGAGTCAGTCAAGAGTGGGCCAAATTCTGTCATTTTACTGAATCTACTCTCATTTTACAACTGTAATATCCATGAAAAGATTATATCTAAAACTTAAACTGCAATGTTTTGTACTAGTATATATATAGAATCAACATTTATTTTTTTCAAACCAGGACAGTTTAGATACAAATAATGTTTGGACCAATTATGTCCCATATCTACCTTCTTCTGTGATCTCCCTTATACCTGATGAATTAGCTAAAATAACCTCGAACTATAATTAAAATATATTTGTTTAGAAAAAAATCGTTTCATTCAATGTTATTCCTATTTATCGAAGTAACCTTCAAATTTTGCAAGACAAGCTGATGCAGAGATTTAACTGCAAATAAATTTATATAATGAAATGGTCCCAAGATCAAGCACAAACATTTAAAGAGGTAAGGCTACCAAACCTTTTTGAATATTCAACTAACTAAAAGTTAATTGACATTTGCCTCATTGGAAATCATACCGCATCTCCTTATGAATAGTCTGTCACACAAAAGGCAGGAAACAGTTGTGTACAAAAGTGAAAATAAATTTACCTGCGTCCAGAGACATATAATACAATATGTCTCTGCTGCGTCGAAGCCACGGAAAAAATAAGCATAAATAGCAAAAGAGAGACTAAAGATACAAAAGAGATAATCAAACTCATAAGTCGAAAACGAACTGACAATGTCATGGCAAAAAAACGAAAAACGATTGAAAGACAAACAGTGTACAAAACACAACATTGAAAACTAATGACAGAGCAACACGAACCCCCCCCCCCCCAAAAAAAAAATAACCAGGGGTGATATCAGGTGCTCCGGAAGGGTAAGCAGATCCTGCTCCACATGCATGCGACACACGTCGTGTTAAAATACGTTGATAAGTTATATTAATCTGATTGGGCATCACACAATATTTTTTTTAATATTTGTAATTGACTAGTAGCAACATTTGAAAATTATTAGTCAATCCGCAAAAAATCCTCCTGCACTCTCCCTCGAATATCAAATGGTCGTTTCCTAACATCTAAATATCAATGACAAGATATTTTGGTAGTGTTTACAGTTTTGCACAAAATGCAAGGAGTTTGAAGTAACTATATGTAAGACAAAATGTAAAAATATAAATACTGATAATTGAAAGTTAGATAGTCTAATGTCCTATGAACATTTAAAGGTGGTTATTTGACTGATTTATAATAATGTTTGCTTTTTGAATTTATAGGATAAAAAAAATGGCCTCATGTCATACTCTAGCTCTCCTGTAATTCAAAAAGACTAAATTTTGTTCGTTGATTTAAAGTTGAGTCTTTTTGAGTTATCATAAAAAACAATTTAATTGAATTGCAATCATAATGTGAAGTCTGGCTCATATCATCATGTACATCTTTTTCTTGAAATTTATACTGATGATGAAATGTTGATTAGATTATATGAAAAATGTGATAATTGCAGTATTCGTTTTGTCAACTTCACATTGGAAGCTGCATAACACCTACCCCTGACTATGGCTGAAAGAATATATGACGGCTCCACAACTTAAGTGTAGTCCCTATCTGATGTAAGCTGAAATTAATCAACTATTAGATTATGCTTTGATTTTAAACTGTACATATTTAACTAAACGGCTTCCAATATCATTGACACAATTTTATCTAACCAGTGCCAAATTGTCATGGGCAAGACATAAGTATGTGTTTCCAAAATGTTAATTAGGAATTTCATGCCCAAAACTAAACTGTTCTTTCCAAAGATCTCAAGCTGAGTTCAGTGAACATTGGACTTATGTTTCAAACGATTTAACACAATAACCAAATGCTTGCCCCAATTTCAGTCTAGTAATTGCTGTGTTGTGACTTTAAACATAGCACATTCAAAATCATTAGAGGTTTTCTTCACTCCATAGGACATTATCACGCCAAATGCAGTAAAATTTTAACAAATGGTTCAAAGAACGCATCTGATGACCATAATTTCTCCTTAATCTCCTGTTGCATTTATTAAAGAAATGAAAATAAATCTTAATTTAACAAAAAAATCAATGTTATTTTAGTAGTCTCTATTCTATTTCCGTGCCAAAATGATCTTTCAGCGGCTGCTAGGCAGTGCAATTTGTTGCTAAGTGCTTAATAATTTGTACATATCTGTATTGTCTCAAAATATCTATTGAAAGCTAACTTCAAATTTTCATTAAATTTGTGGATGTAATAATGGGTCCAAGGTTGTGGAATATAGATATGTTAAAATTGTTTAAAAAAAAAGAAAATCTGTTGCTGACGAGGAAAGTAAGCACTCGGAAGGAATTTAAACATATTTTCAGATACAGTGCACAAAAATGCGCTCCGCCTGGAGCAGCTGGATACGACCGCAAAGGTCGAACTCTGAACAGTTTGGGCAAGTATGGACACAATATTCAAGCTTGATACAGCTCTGAATTTGGATAGTGATTAAATATTTGACACATTATAGATTTCTGACACAGAATAAATGTGGTCAGATAACATAAAAATTTGAAATGGGACATTTAATCTACTTAATGGTCCAATATCCAAAATCTAATTCCATGGTTAGATTCAGCATATAAAAAAAACATGAATTTAAGCAAAGTTTAATTTTGGGCCTTAATATGAACTTATTTGAAAACAGGGCCCAAAACTAAAATCTGAATGCACAGTTAGATGCAGCATATCATAGAACCACAAGAATTCAGTTTTTAATGAAATCAAACAAAGTATAATTTTGGACCCTTTGGACCTCAATGTAGACCTTTTTAAAAATGTCCAAATATCCAATATAGTAATACATGGTAAAAACCTCAAACAATTCAAGACTTTAAATTATTCCTCATTGAAATTGGTTAAAAGATTTGTATCTATTTTCAATTGAAGATTTCTTGCTGTTGTGCAAAACTTTGCTGTTGCGCTATACTTAGTAAATCTGTTTACAAACTAAATATAAAATTCACACACCCTGTTTGGTGTGTATCTCCTGTCATATCAGTATTTGTTGTTTCTTTATATAGATCAGAAATAATTTATGTTAGAACCAGCTTAGCCAGTATTAGAAAATTCTTGTTTTGGCCCCTATTTGGCCTCTAGTTTCTTAACGATTATAGCCAAAGCCCACAAAATCGACCCCAACCTGCTGTGTGTGGTATGGAACCTTGTGGTACAATTTCATAGAGATCCATTGTGGTACAATTTCATAGAGATCCATTGTGGTACAATTTCATAGAGATCCATTGTGGTACAATTTCAAAGAGATCCATTGACTAATACTTAAGTATTTGTCCGGAAACCAGAAAAATCTTATCCCCCCCCCCCCACCCCCCGTGTTTGCCCCTTATTCCTGAACGGTTTGAGCCATAACCATCAAAGTCAAATTGGGCCATAACCCCCCCCCCCCCCCCCCCCAAGTCAATCCCAACCTTCCTTTTGTGGTATGGAACCTTGTGGTACAATTTCATAGAGATCCATACACTTCTACACAAGTTATTGTCCGGAAACTAGAAAAATGTCTTTTTTGGCCCTTTTTGACCCCTAATTCCTAAACAGTTGGGACCATAACCCCCAAGATCAATCCCAACCTTTCTTTTGTGGTATGGAACCTTGTGGTACAATTTCATAGAGATCCATACACTTCTACACAAGTTATTGTCCGGAAACTAGAAAAATGCCTTTTTTGGCCCTTTTTGACCCCTAATTCCTAAACAGTTAGGACCATAACCCCCAAAATCAATCCCAACCTTTCTTTTGTGCTATTGAAACGTGTGGTTCAATTTCATAGAGATTCATTCACTAATACTAAAGTTATTGTCCGGAAACCAAATGTCTTCGGACGACGACGACGACGATATGATAGCAATAAACGAACGCAACCTTCCATTTGAAATGAAGACATGGAACACTGATTATAAAACAAAATATAAAGAGAGAGTGTAGGCTACAAATTATACCAAATAAATGGATTCAGAAAAAGCTGGTAAACTGCTCATCGAACTCATCTGATTATTTCTTAATAAAACAAAATTATCTGTTTTAGTTACTATAAGGAAGATATTTTCTGCGTTTTTTGTCTATTATCTTTAAAACTATATTAGATAAAAAGAAACTTTAAAAGGGAAAAATGATCAGCAGGATAAGATCTACAAATATATACATCAAATAATTGAAACCAAATAATAAGAAAAGAGATTTTTGCCCCATCTGCTTGTGGTATTTCTTTTTAATATGTCGTACATTTTTGAGGTAAATGTGCATTCATCAATCAAAACACTTATGTGGGTGTCTTCATAGTTAGCAATATTCCTGACTATATCACTACATATGTGATATAAACAAAACATAGTGCATTGAAAAATTCTACACATCCTGTCATATTGAACATTTCAAGAAAATTATAAATGAAATATATACTCAGATATTCAAGTTACAAAATGGTGTGTATGCCACCGCATGGTGTTACTGTATAACTATGCTTGTCAAGAAAATTATATAAATTGTGCATGAATCTAGCTATGTATAAAGTATGTCAATAAAAATGTTAAATTAATATTTAGAATTGGAGTTGCCTTCCTTTTATCCATAATTGTAGTTGAATCAATTCATAGCGTTGCCTTCCAATAGAAATAAGAAGATGTGGTATGAGTGCCAATGAGACAACACTCCATCGGAGTCACAATGTGTAAAAAGTTAACAATTATAGGTCAAAGTACGGCCTTCAACACGGAGCCTTGGCTCACATCGAACAGCAAGCTATAAAGGGCACCACAAAGACTAGTGTAAAACAATTCAAACAGGAAAACCAACGTTAACGGTCTAATATATATATAAAAAACGAGAAACGAGAAACACTTATGAACCACATCAACAAATGACAACCACTGAACAACAATGCTATTTATACACTGCAACGTCTAATTTTCAGTCCCAATTGCAAAATGGACGCAATCAGTGGCGTAGCTAGGCCATTTTCGAGTGTACGCCGAACCTCGGCGAGGGTTCTGAGGGTCCCCAGCGGGTAATGGGTAGCCGACCTCCTGTAAGTGGATTTGAAGGGGACAAAACCCCAGAAAGCTCACGCATAATCGAGAAAGAGATACCATTTCTGTCATCAAAAACTCATCAATAGCAACATACTTTAGAGTTTAATTTGTTGACTTTTTATGTTTAATTTATTCATTGTTATAAAAATGACAGAGCAGATGTGGTATGATTGCTAATGAGACAGCCCAGTATCCACCAGAGTTAAAATGAAGAAGTAGTAAGCAGTTATAGGCCACCGTATGGCCGTCAACAATGAGAAAAAAACCATAAACCGTATGGTCGGCTATAAAAGGCACCAACATGAAAATGCGAAACACTTTATACGAGACAACTAACGGCTTAATTTATAACAAAACAAACGAAAAACAAATATGACAGACATGAACCAACGACAACCACTGATATCCAGGCTCCTGACCCGGAACATGCACATTAAGAATGTGATGGGGTTTAACTTGTTTCTCCCTTAACCTGGAACAGTTGTGTAATTGCAGAACATAAGAACAAACTGTAAACATCAGTTGCAATTGGCTAAAATCAAAAGATCAGTTCGAGGCACAAACACCACATAAAAAATTAAAAACAAAAGACACAATGCACCGACATAAAAAGTAGGAGTACTCGCAGTTACTGAAAGTTACTAGTAGTTCAAAGTCATGGAAAAACATCCAAACCAGTTACTGTATAATAAGGTTTAAAAGGAAATGTGGGATAGAATAGAAAATCCAAAACTTTAGAGATAGTAAGATAGCAAGTCTACATCTCAATGTTGTCGGTGTTATAATTATTTTGACTCCATCTTATGTTCTCCCGATTTTATGCACAAATTTCTCAAATAGACACATGAAATAAATAATTTTCATAGATGGTCAGGGGTAATATAAAAAAAAACAAATTACTTGTCGTATCTCAGCAGATAATGGACTGATTTAAAAAATAGGAAACTGAGAAGAATTTACAGAAGATTCCGACTTCGACAGAAAATGAAAATAATACTAGTACATGTAAACATATAATATGACACAATTTGAGTAAAAGGTAAATTTTGTCACTTTTATCTCCAATTACAAACCATTGAAGAAATAATAACAAGTTTCATGTGCTTTTCACTAGTTCTTTTTAATTTATTTAGATTAAAATATTTTGTCTCCAAAATTCATGTGTACGCCCGGGCGTTTTGACGTAAACGTAGCTACGCGCCTGGCAATCATCCTTCAGGGCTCACACGCACTTTGATTCAGAATTGTGATTCTTCAACAGGTAATTTTTTAAGCTAAATAATTTTCATTTAGCAAAGGGTGATATTTTGGGCAACAGTCTGACAATGAGACAGCTATTAACCAGTGACCAAAAATAGATAACCGTATGAGCAAAAAAAAAAAAACAAACCAGGCATATCGTATACAGTGAGCTATAAATGGCCCCAGCATGGCAAAATGTGAAAAAAATAGTTTATACAACAATATATGAGCAATGGAAGTATTGATTCTTTACATCAAATTTGGTTATAAGTATGTACAAAAAAATGAAATATGCATCGAACATTTGCATTTTTGAGTACTATAGATTCTTGTTAGTGCAAAACATTCCTTCATATTTTTATGAATATTTATAGCTGCGTAGTTAATTCAGTACTTTTATTTGTCCCTTAGCAAACACGGAATAAATTATTATTTTTTTTATATCTCACTATGATTTTCAACTCCACCACACATTACATATAAGCTCTATTTTTTTAAACTTGTAAAATTGTTAAATATAATAATTTTATATATATATATATATATATATATATATATATATCAAAACTTAATATGAAAATAAGGAGATGTGGTATGATTGCCAATGAGACAAGTATCCACCAAAGTCTTTATTAATCATATTGCAGAAAAAGTCTTCAGTTTTAGTGGTGGAAAAATGTGTTTTAAAACTATGGTTGAAACCTGTTGCTTGCCTATAACGTCCAGTGGCAAACATTTTATGCATATTCAGGACAATGGCAATTTTTTTACAATAGATAGGTCGACCGTAAAAAGGGAAGAGTAATTTCCGACTGTTGCCATGGAAACATATGACATTATGCTGAAGAAATTGTTAAAATGCAGTAACGAAATAACTTTTTTTTCTTTCTCCAGGCTCTGTCAGTAACCATACGATGTTTTGTCATATCATAAATTTTGATAGCATCTGATGTATGCAATATTGCAATATCTGACGGTATTTTCATTTTAAGAGGAACTCTTATAAACCTTATTTTTTTATATGCCGATACTATAACAATTTAACGATGTTTTTCGAATTGTGTTTTTGATTAACCGTGTCAACCCTTGTTATCCTCTCCCCGTTTTGTCTTCAATGAAAACTTGTTACGTGTATAATATATCGATTAATGCTTAGACCACAAGTACACATGTAGTGTGTGAAATAACAGTCAATACTCAGTAGTTTCAGTATTTGATGAGTTTCATTTCAAATACAATATTAATATTAATATTACAAGAACGTACAGTAAAACTAATGATTGAAAAACCCCTATTTGCTAAACAAACAATTTGTGTTTTTAGGGATCGTGTTGCTCAATGTTATTGTCTGTGTATTGTTAAAATAAACAATATTATTATCATATGCTTCCAGACAGCACATGTATGGAATTTCCACTCGTTTATTTGTGTGAAGTGGTGGTGGTGTTTGTTTCTTCTTGTGGAGTCTTCTTTATTTCTGGTCGGTTGTTCAAGGCTAAGTCCCCCCCCCCACGATCAGTAGTTATTGTATATATGCCGACTTTAAACAAAACTTACTTACTTACTTTGTCAACGTATATTTGTCCCGCCTAACAGAAGTTCCCCCTAGAAACTTTGTTTTAAACAATCAATGCCATACTGTCTGTTCCATTTGGAATAAATATTCTATACCCTACTATTCCGTTAGGATCTATACCCTTCTATTCCGTTAGGAACCGAAATACTGTAATATTTGTTCCAGTGGAAATAATATTTCAGAATATTTCTTCCACTTTATAAAACATTTATTATGAAGGAACTTTTGTTGCATTACACTCAAGTTACTTACTTACTTGCTTGCTTACAATAATAACAATCGGCATCTTTGTTTCTAGCACCTCTTTGCATTTGGTAAGGTGCTCTTAATGTATGGAGGAATTTAAGTAAGAGAAAAGAACCGAAATTCGCCTCGTTTTCAGTGTAAACATCGTTTCAATATGGCGAATGTTTTGCCAGGTAGAAAAAGTTAATCAGATTTAGGGTGTTGTCCATTATTAAGCTGAAAAAGAATTACAAGCAGTGCATTGTAGACAAAAATCCATATTATAACTTATAGCACACCTTTTGTTAATGCTAATTTTAAAGATACTGTAGGGTCAATCCCTAAAATTTCACATGAATCATCGCTTTTGCATTACAAAACATGAAACGAATGAATAAACAGCTTTCGTATTTTATACACCTATACTAAATTAGGAAGGTAACATCTTCCAAATTCGTAAAATGATCTCACACAGTCACAAAAGTATGTAATTTGTAAAACAGGAGGACAATTATATGCCAAAAAGTTGAAATATATTACAGGTGTTGTTACATACAAATGTATAACATTTTTACCTGAAAGTGAAGGATTTTTTTGAAATGAAATATAAAACTTAATGTTATTAAGATTTGTGCTAAGCATTGTTTTCCCTCAGGGTTCTCTAGAGAGGGAGTTAAGTGTTCCAGAGACCATTATAAAACAGGTTAGGCAGTATATCACAAACCCGGTCTGACCGACAAATTATCAGACAAAAAATCATTTGGTCAGACAGAAATTTTTAGAATTTTTAGCTGAAAATATAGCAGAAAAGGTCAAATTTCTTTTTCCGTCAGACAAACTCTGAAACAGTTTGGCACAGACTGGTGTTAGGGAAAGATCCTCTTTAGTGGGTGCTATACACTAAACCAGGTTTCAATTTCAGTGATATATGTACAAGTAAAATTTAATTTTTCACTACGATGCAGTCCGGTAAATCTGCCTACACAAGGCTTTGATCGTATGTATTTCGGCTTAATTATATACAAATTGTATCAAATTTAATATAAATCAATTCACTGACAAATCAACTTTGAGTATTTTATCTCATTTCCCCAAAATAATCTGAAATAAATTTTAAAATCAACAAAACAAGTGGGTCATCTGTGTTTTTATCGAAAATGTGTTTGTCCGGTAAATCGGCCCATGGGTAGTAAATATGTATGGAGGGACAGTTTATCACAAATTTATGAAAGGAAAAGGTGATCTATTTATTAATAGACCACTTTTAAAGGGATTCCAGATAATAAAAAAAAAATTTCAAGTCAGAAATGAGTTTTGTAAGCAATAATATGATTATCGTTAGCTTTAGGAACTGTATTATATATATATCACTAAATATTTTCGTAATAAAGGATTTTTATTTTAAAATTTGACATGCAGTGATGATAAGTACAGTTCCTATGAATATAATTGCAGACGAAATATTCACAGAAGTGACAATTACGTAAGTAAATGGGAGTGGGCGGGTTTACCAGATGGGCAGAATTACCGGACACTACTGTATAATTGGTGTCATGGCACATGCATTCATGTAAGGGTCAATATTTTTATACAACTGCAAAAATTTAATGTTCGTATTTCCCTTTGAGAACATTTTTTCTGATGATAACTGATCTAAAGGTCATGCCCAATCATGGCCCCAAAAATTGAATTGTTTTATGGCCATGCATTAAATTTTATCCAGATGATATTTCTGCCAATATTTCAGTCATGGTGTCTTTGGGCAAAACGTTGCCTGCTGCATGAATGTTTGCGCCATGACAGCAAATATCCTTTAATTCAGATTTAAATATTTTATCTGTAAATTGATACCATGTTTTGGTATTAATACCAATTTATGAGGATCTTCCCCAACCTGTAAAAAAGATAAGTAGAAAAAAGCATGTAAACATGATAAAGGTTCATATTTCATGTATTTACAAAGGTTATGGGATTGCCCTAAAAAAATATATGATACTTTGTAGAGCTATAGTATGCCCTATTTACTAAAAGAATAGCAGTTTTGAAGTTGAATTCAGGATATCTGAAATTCGGTCAAGTGCTTAACCTTATATACCCTTTGCTGAAAAGATCAAGACACTTGTTTAAAAAAAAATAAGTTATCTTCTCTTTTCTTTTTTAAGTTGATTCAATCTATAATTACACATACAGTGTTCCAAGTTGAAAATTTTTACTGGATGCAGAGCTCCTATTTTTTCTGACACCCTGTGCCCTTTTTTGTAAACTTGCTGCCGTGACCTTTTACTTAGCAAATACATGTATCTTATAACATCAACATTTACAATATTTGATCACCAATCTACTTTCAGTTTTGAAGAGAATTTAAATTCAACCAAAATGAAGGAGGGGAGGGGGGGTCAATTATACTGGACTTAAAGAAACAACTTTTCATGCAAGGAATTATTTTTTACATGAAGAACATATAGAAAGATTTTGATTTTTGCCAATGGATTTATTTATTAAGATTCTGGACGTTAAGCAACCAATTATCAAGCAATCATTGAGATTGTCTCTAGTTAAAGTTTGATCAATTTATTGCATTAAAATCGTCATATTCCTTTGCAAAGATTTTTTTTTGTAAATTTTTCTTTGGCCACCATTGAAATTTATTCATAATTGTACTACGGATTGGAGCCTAACCAACAATATATGACCAACATTTGTAGTCATATGATAAAAACTACAGATAGATATATGGCTCAGCTGACAGGAGAATAATGAGCCAAAAAGTTTTAAAAAATTTGAATTCAACACTTATTAATAGACATTTGGTCAGATTCCATATATTACAAGTATACATGTACTTTGATTATTTTATGTTTTCTTATCGATAGTTCTAGAAGAGACATGTTTTCTCCATGTCAGATCCTGATTTACACTGATGCACAATGTAACTTGCAACTTCCATTTGTTATGACACGTTAATTCTCAACCTTGGTCAATTTTATTTTAAATTTTGATTTACGAGTCCTCAGAAATAAATTCATAGTCTACCGGTAGTCTAATGACAGAAAACAATTATTACGTCCCAAAATTGGTTTCCGTTCTCTAACTTGAGTTTGCCTCAACCAAATGTTATGAAACTTATACACAATGCTTATTACCACAAAACACAGATCAAGTTTGAATTTTGGTGGCATCACTTTAACCGTTCTAGAGTTATGCCCCTTTATAAATGGAAAAATTGCAAAATTTTTATTTTCTTCTAAATATCAAGTAATTTTTAAAATTGGAGTTATCTTCCTTTGTCCATGATTATAGTTGAATCAACTACAATCAATGCTTTATACAATGCAATGTTTAATTTTGACTTCCACTGATAAAACACAGATCAAGTTGAATTTGGGTAGTGTCACTTTAACTATTATTGAGTTATGCCCCTTTATAAATCGAAAGATTGCAAAATTTTTAGTTTCCATTCTGTAACTTAAGTTTGCCCCAACCAAACATTATGAAACCTATAAACAATATTCATTACCACAAAACTAAGATCAAGAACACATTTTTTGTTTCTGTTTTCTAACTTTAGTTTGCCTCAACCAAACGTTATGAAACTTGTACACAATGCTTATTACTACATAATACAGATTAAGTACGAAATTTGGTGGCGACCCTTTTACCATTCTTGAGTTATGTCCCTTTAAAAACATAAAAATTGCTGAATTTTTCGTTTCCGTTCTCTAACTTTAGTTTGTCTCAACCAAGTGTTATAAAACTTATACACAACCGTTCTAGAGTTATGAGTATTTACAAATAGAAAAATTGCTGAATTTTTAGTTTCTGTTCTCTACTTTAGTTAGCCTCAACCAAATGTTATGAGACTTACACACAATGCTTATTACCACAAAACTCAGATCAAGTTCAAATTTGGGTAGCATCACTTTTACCGTTCTTCAGTTATGTCCCTTTATAACTATATGATTTGCAAGCGGGGGCATCATCTGTGTCCACATGTGGACACTATCCACATTTTTTCTTTTTGCAAGGCAATGAAATAATTAATGGTTGGTCAATCAAACAAAGGGTCTGTCGGGAGGCAGGAAACAGAGTGAGACATGTATTTCCTTTCCTAGTTCATATTCACCAATTTTGGTAATCGCTCTATATATTTAAGATACAGTGTACATGTAGCAGTATACTTATTGCAAATAATTATGCTAATTTCTTTATCATTTACAGGTATTTAAAAAAATAAAGAAGGATGTGAAAACACATCTTTATAGCCAAACAGATTCCTGAATATATTTTAATGTGATGATTATCATAATGCTACTTTTATTGACTGGAACCATCTAATTACTTTTCCTATGAGTGTTAAATTTACTATCACTGGAACATATGTATCCTAATCTTCAAAGGCATAGTTCCCATGGTGACAGGGTCAAACATGGTAGTCATGGAGACCGACAGTTTGTCGTTTCTCTTCAGAAGTTTCCACAAGAAAGAACAGAAAAGGTAAATTGAATATACGAATAATGAATCCTTAGTCATAAATTTTAGAAATTTTTCTTTGATGTTTAAGAGCTGGGTCAATATGTGCAATCCATTTTAGGTAGACAAAAATGGTAGCCTTTTCTCCCATTCCTCTGTCCATATCATAAATTTGGATATGTGTGATGGCTCGTTCACAAATTCAGAAACCCTGAAAAGCCCCATGTGATGCTTCGTCAACAAGTAAAAAATTCCCTTTTGTCACATGTTGAAGGGAGACCTACGTGTATCATAGAGCTAAGCATGTTAACTGGTTGTCAATGCTTTATATTTTTTGTCTCACCCTCCGATTTCAAATACATGTGTACTTGTAGAATATATATACATGTACATGCATTAACAAATAAAAAATATTATCAAACATACATTATTCTTTGTTGAAATTGATTTTTTATTGAAAAGTTAAAAAAAATTAGTATATCTTGGTACCGGTATATGTATTTATTTTTCTCCTACAGGACCTTGATGTTATATTTTCTCATCTACATGGTATGGAAGCTTTATCATCTCTCCGAGAGCCAGCATTGCGTGCACTATGTCGTACTGTTAGATATGAATACCATGATGCCAATGACATATTATACTGGTAAGTGTTTATTTTAGGTATATTTATTAAAAAGATTGCTGTTATTTTTTCTGTTCTGATTTTTAATGGAGAAGGGAATGAAAACTGCTAGATTGTAATCATGTAATCATGCAATCAGGCTGTACAGTAACCTATAGTTGTTAACTTCTATGTTATTAGTCTCTGGTGGAGACTCCGGAGAGTTGTAGTTGTGTCATTGGCAATCATACCACATCTTCTTAGTTTTCAGTTTAAGTGTGATGGCATTTTGAATATATATTTCTGAACACAGAATTTGCTGAAGCATTTATTTTGATAGGGTAGGTGGTTGTTTACAAACACAGAGACCATCTAGATTTGTTTGGGTATCTGAAATCCGTTTTGATTTATAGGGCTAGCAGGTGCAAGCAGGGCATGGTTTCCTATGGACATTTATTCTTGATTTATTCTGATTGAAAGGTGCGAGCAGGGCATAGTGTCCTATGGACATAAATTCTTGTTTTATTGTCCCCTGTGCAATGCGTTGCGGGGAACATAGAAACACCGTCCGTCAGGTTGGTCTCGTTAGCGCTCTCACACGTACAATTCTTGCCAGATTTTTATAAAACTTATATCATAGGTTTATATCAGCAATGTCTTGGGCAAGCTCAAAAATAAGTGCCGATCATTTATTTTTAAAAGAGTTACCCCCTTGTAAACATTCATTATATGGAAATTTGCATTGTTAGCACTCTCATTTGTACATTTCTTGCCAGATTTTTATAAAACTTATATCAAAGGTTTATATCAGCAATGTCTTGGACAATCAGTGACAATCAATAATTTCTAAAAGGGTTATGCCCCTTAGAAATATTAATTATATGGAAAATTGCCTTATGAGCGCTCTAATGTGTATAATTCTTGACAGATTTTTATGAAATTTATATAATAGGTTAATATCATGAATGACAAGTTCAAAAATCAGTGCCGATCATTTATTTTTAAGAGTTATGTCCCTTGGAAATATGGATTATATGGAAAATTGCATTGTCAGCGCTCTCATGTCTACAATTATTGCCAGAATTTTATGAAACTTATATCATAGGTTTATATCAGCAATGTCTTTGACACTTACGAAATTAAGTGTTGATCAAATATTTTTAATGAGTTATCCCCCTTGGAAATATTAATTATAATGGAAATCATGTTGCATTTGCTCTGAAGCCTTCATTTCTCTAAGATATTAATAAAAAGTTTTAAAGAACAAAAAAAACATGCTTTTTTTAGTTATTGCCCATGTACCTTGGATAGATAAAATATGTGCTATGCGGGGGATATGTTCTTTTATTCTGATTGAAAAAATGAAAAAATATGTAGAAATTTTGGCTTATTATATTTTTACAGGTTCAAAGTAATTGCTGAATGGTTGAAAAAACATTTTATGAATAATAAATTAAAAATAACTTGTATAATGAAATCATGAAATATTGTAGAATATCATTTAAATTACTTACAACAGTTTATCATGAATTCATTTACAAAAATGAAATTTCCTAAATAACATGTCCATTGGAACTTTAGTTGTGCACAGGTTGACATTTTTGAAAACTATGTAATGACTTAAAAATTCCAAAAGGATGAATCCTTAAGTATAAATCTTTGAAATTGGCACCATACATGGGAATTTGTTTTTGGAAAGTTTTCAAATGTAATCATTGAGAAATTTGGTCTAAAGCAGTTGGTCAGGTGGATATGTCCAGAGAATGCATTTCAATTTAATTTGTGGTTTCACCACAGTAGATTAAAATACCTGCGATTAAAGATAAATCTCTAATCCAGTTATTTAAAATAAGATATACAGGGGAATGAAACAAGATTAAATATGAGAAGTATTGATATTATGTGTTTTACATTTGTATATATAATCCCTTTGTATAAAATCAGTAATATATGCAGAAGTACTTGTATGAAATTTGGCCAACATATGAATTCATTGATAAATTTAGTTTCATGAGTCGGTAAATCTGTGAAGCACCTCCTGATATGTATGTGTATTGTTCATAGACTCTTAGGCTTTAAACAGGCAAGTAAAATTGTATTTGTAATCTTATCCTTAATTATCTACAAAATTACTTTTCTTTCAAATTAAAAATTGATATTGTATGTTTCTAAAAATATTGGAAAATACAATATCCAGGCATTTTTGGTTCAAACTGAAGGAAGAAGGACAAAATAAGTTTCCCATCTGTAATATGGATTCTATTAATTAAGTCTTTTGGTCTTGTTGTAGAACTCCTGCCCGGTCACACCAAAGACTTGAAAATGGGTATTTGATGCTTCTCCACTCAGCATGCTGCATTAAATAAAATGATTATTTTGCATTGAAAAGTATTTGTTTTCTTTAGAAAACAAAAGTACATAAAGCTGGACTTTTAGGGTAGAGGAAAGCTGTGTTCCCTTCCTGATATGCATGTATATTTACCACTGGAAATTAAACACTATTCATACATCTTATTTATACATTTGTGCATGTACGTTTTTTCAATACATTTGTATATTACATCTGAAACAAGGTTAACTTTGTCAATTTTAAATAAAAAAGTGTTTGTGGAATAATGTGCTGTATAAAAAGTTTCTTGGGGAATGAAATTGTTTCTTGAAAAAAAAATATTGTTGTTACACTGTAGTTGTCTTTTTCATTTCAGCCAAGGAGAATTAAGTACATGTTGGTACATTTTGCTGTCTGGATCAGTATTTATTGAAGGGTCAATGTTTCTTCCTGTCAGCAGGTAAGGCTTTTTAGAATGTAGTTGAAAAGTATATGAAGTCATGATATGGGTTTTTGGTCTGCCACGTCTCCCTGATATACACATGGTCATGAAACCAATGATTAACATAAGATTAATGTCTTCCTATTTTAATTTTTAAAATTTTCTCTTATTTTAATGTTGACAGTGAATTCAGGGATAACTTAAGAAAAGTTTTCAAGGGTGGAGCTTATAAAATTATTTATACCTTTGATAGGCAGTTGATAGGTAAACATGAATGTACGAAATAGTATCTTAATTTGAAGACGAAGTGAATTAAAAATGATTAAGAATTAATATCCAAAGTTATCATATTACATACCTGCCAAACACTAGTTCTAGGAGGGATATTCCCTCTTTTTCCTTTAAAAATTGATATCTCCCTCTGGACAAATTTTCTATTTATGGGTCAAGGAGTACCACACTTAATACAGCAAGTGGTGATCCCTGAAATGGATATTGATCTTGACCATCTTATGGTGTTTATATATCTCAACTTGTTCGATTCTCTTGCTCAACATGCAGACATCTTATACGTTCAGGTATTTCACATCCAATATTTTATGGTAATATTCTTTACAAAGCACAAAATGTCGGCATTCACCTCAAAAGCTAACCAAACCTTTAAACAGACTTATTCGGAAGGGATATAGTTACGATACTGTTGTCAGGTCATTAAGGATTGCATATTTTGGTATTAATATTGATTCACTCATAGGGTCTGTGCATCGGAAATAAACACATTTATTGTAAAACCAGTTGTTGGCATGATACGGATTATGTTCTTCTCATATATTTTATGATGGTATGATACTAAACCCCTAACGGGAGGAATTGTACCTGATTTTCATATGATGAAGACATAATGTTTCAATCAGTTTAATTGAGGTCTGGAGCTGGCATGTCAGTAACTGCTAGTAGTCCTTTGTTAATTTATGTATCATTGTCATTTTGCTTAGTTTCTTTTGTTACCTATTCTGACATCGGACTCTGACTTCTTTTAAACTGAGTTTTACTGTGCGTATTGCTGTGTGTTTCTTTATTCTACATTGGCTAGAGGTATAGGGGGAGGGTTGAGATCTCACAAAACATGTTTAACCCTGCCGCATTTTTGCGCCTGTCCCAAGTCAGGAGCCTCTGGCCTTCGTAAGTCTTGTATGTTTTTTTAATTTTAGTTCCGTTATATGTTTTGGAGTTTAGTGTGATGTCCATTTTCACTGAACCAGTACACAATTTTATTTAGGGCTGAGGACCACCTCCGGGTGCAGGATTTTCTCGCTGCGTTAAAGACCCATTGGTGGCCTTCGGCTGTTATCTGCTCTTTGGTCGGGTTGTTGTCTCTTTGACATATTCCCCATTTCCATTCTCAGTTTTATTGATAGGGCCCTGACATTGTTACCAAAAGAATAAGTTAGATAACTGTGGTTGTTATTGTGGAGTGGCAACAGATGGAGAACCAGTATGTTCATAGTTCATATTCTCTCCTACTAATGTGGTTAACCTGGTTTGGTGAAAACGTGACCCTTAGATTTCTCAAGATTATAACCAAAGAAATTTCAGAGACTAAAATATTGTTCTAGCTGGATGGAGAAATTTGATTGCTTTAAACAGAAGTCTGAGAAATTGAGAATACTAAAGTCTTGCTAACAGATTTTAAGGATAAAAATTAAACTATTAAGAATAATCCTGATGCACTTTAGCTTATAGAATTTATCTATCTTTGATCACATCAATTTTCATTGACAGAAAATAATAGTAATGGTCATGTTACATTAAATGTACCTTGTTCTTTGTGTGTATTTCATGTACTCTGAGGTTATTAATGTTATCACTGATGAAGAAAGCAGGTGCTTCCTGATGGATACATACAATGTACAAACAGACATCATTGTTTTTTATTGGCAGGTGTTCACTGTTAATAAGTTATTGGTGTTTTTATGTAGGTTATTGTCAGAGGTAATTAGCCTGCATAAACAAAACAAAAAATTTTGGTAGGATATTGCAGCTTATATTAGTTTTGCATTTTTTTTCTGACTGAAATTTGCAACTGGTTATATGTTTATATTCAGAATTATCTTTGCTGTGGCTGTTACAAAATATATTTTATATTGAATAATATAGGTCTTTTCTTACTTGTGAGTTAAGAACTGAATAAGAAACAACTTTGTGTGTGTTATTACTGTAGGCAAATGTTTTAACACCTCATTACAAGAAAACTTCTTTTTATTAATAAAACATTCACAAAAAAACCTGTAGCCAATTGAGTTTTTATCTGTGTAGAAAGAATAAGTGTTCTTTAATTTTGCAATGAATGGGTAAATTTCACTTATTTGACCTATTTTGATAAATTAGGTCCTCTTGTACATGTATGTCATTTCATGATTTTTACAGCACTGAAAAGGCAATCATAGTGAAGTTAAAACATAAAACTGACATGGAGAAATCTTTGATCCTTTTTTTTTCTTAGCCACTGCCATGTTGTGTATGTTTGAAATACTCTGACAATATGATCCCCCTATTGCCAGGAAGTTTTCACTTTTACTGGTCTGACACGTGCACTGCAACAGAATAAAAAGTGTCAACGGTTCACAAGAAAAATTTTCATGCAGTAGCTGGGGCAAGGGCAAACATGTTTTGGTTTGTGACCTTATTACTGACAAGAAAATCAATTTTAGGATAAGCATTGTAAAAACTCTGCAAGTAGTTAACTTTTGACTTAGATTAAAGTTTCACAATGACATAAAAAAGCATATCTAATCTGCTTTTATTGCAAATCTAGAAAAATGAAAAAAAATGAAAACCAGCAAAGACATCTCTATCTCTATTGACTTTCAAATTTGTGCATTTCCTATTCCTCTGGTCAATTGGTGTACATTGTAGCTTATTCATGAAAAAACAGCATGAGATTTGTATTTTGTAGATTCCACTTTGTCTGTCAGAATTATTATGTAATGCCAATGGCTTTTTTCCTATTGATGATTTTTTCTCTTTTGAATTGTAAAAAAGAGATGCTGTGTCACAATTATCTCAGATGATCGATAATCTATCTTTGGTGTTAGACAATGTTTATAATGGAATGTGTTTTCAATACTAAAATTGATGTCTTAAGTCAAAGTTATGTAATTTGATTTAGATTTTTTCATTTTTATACGACCGCAAAAAAATTTTGTGGTCGTATATTGGTATGACGTTGGCGTCGTCGTCGTCGTCGTCGTCCGGCGTCGTCGTCCGAATACATATTGGTTTTCGCACTCTAACTTTAGTTTAAGTGAATGGATCTTTTTGAAATTTGACCATAAGGTTAAATACCACAAAAGGAAGGTTGGGATTGATTTTGGGGGTTATGGTACCAACAGTTAAGGAATTTGGGGCCAAAAAGGGGCCAAAAATGAGCATTTTCTAGTTTCCAGACAATAACTGTGGAACGGTGTATGGATCTCTCTGAAATTATACTACAAGTTTCCATACCACAAAGGGATGGTTAGGATTTGCTTTGGGGGGTTATGGCTCAAACCGTTTAGGAATTAGGGGCAAAAAAGGGGGAAAAACAAGGTTGTCCTGGTTAATGGACAAATACTTTAGTACAAAACATAATTCAAAGCAGTGTAAGGGAGATAAATCAAATACATCATTGAAATTATCTCCCTTACACTGCTTTTAAATTATGTATAAAGTAATGGTTAATGAACAATAAAGATAATCTAAAACAGTGTAAGGGAGGTAATCCAAATACAACGTTTTGGTTACTTCCCTTACACTGCTTTTAAATTATGTTTAAAGAAATGCATATTTATAAAGGAAGACCAGTAAAAATATCTGCAAATGTTTTCATCTTTTTTTTTTACAAAAAAATCCATATGAAAGATTTGACACTATATTTTTATTAATTCTATTATAAAATAGATTAAGTTAGCACTATGGTAAATTTAAATGGGTAATTATGGTTGCCAACTCCATTGGAAATTTGAATTGAGATTATGACCATATCTTGAGGGAAAGAATTTTTTTTGGGGAAAAAGGGGGGGGGATAAAAAGAAATTGTGGGGGGCCAATTTTTTCTCATTTCAGATTTCAGAAATTAAAAAGAATTATTCTTCAAATATTATTTTTTTTTCAAATTTCAAATATTGAAAAATTTCAAGAAGTAATCTTTAATTGCACAGTATGGCGCATTAGATTTGTAAAATCTTTGATCACATTTATTTATTTGTTATGCCGAATCTAACAGTGTATTTAGATTTTTAATTTTGGGTCCAGTTTTCAAATTGGTCTACATTAATGTCCAAAGGGTCCAAAATTAAACTTTGTTTGATTTTAGCAAAAATTGAATATATGAGGTTCTTTGATTTTAACAAAAATTGAATTCTTGGGGTTCTTTGATATGCTGAATCTAAACATGTATTTAGATTTTTGATTTTTGGCCCAGTTTTCAAGTTGGTCCAAATTGGGGTCCAAAATTAAACTTTGTTTGATTTCAACAACAATTGAATATATGGGGTTCTTTGATATGCTGAATCTAACCATGTATTTAGATTTTTTATTTGTGGACCCCGTTATCTAATTGGTTCATATTGAGGTCAAAAGGGTCCAAAATTAAACTTTGTTTGATTTCATCTAAAATTGAATTATTGGGGTTCTTTGATATTCCAAATCTAACCGTGTATTTAGGTTTTTAATTTTGGGTCCTGTTTTTTTAAATTGGTCTACATTGAGGTCCAAAGGGTCCAAAATTAAACTTAGTTTGATTTTAACAAAAATTGAATTCTTGGGGTTCTTTGATTTGCTGAATCTAAACATGTGTTTAGATTTTTGATTATGGGCCCAGTTTTCAAGTTGGTCCAAGATAGGGTCCAGTATTTAAACTTTGTTTGATTTCAACAAAAATTGAATATATGGGGTTCTTTGATATGCTGAATCTAAACATGTATTTAGATTTTTGATTATGGGCCCAGGTTTCAAGTTGGTCCAAATTGGGGTCCAAAATTAAACTTTGTTTGATTTCAACAAAAATTGAATATATGGGGTTCTTTGATATGCTGAATCTAACCATGTATTTTGATTTTGGACATTGGACCATAATAGGTAAATTAAAAAAATTCAAGTTCTTAGACCACATTCTTTCTGTGTCAGAAACCTATGCTGTGTCAAATATTTAATAACAATCCAAATTCAGAGCTGTATCAAGCTTGAATGTTGTGTCCATACTTGCCCCAACTGTTCAGGGTTCGACCTCTGCGGTCGTATCAAGCTGCGCCCCAGCGAAGCATTTTATTGTATTATTTCTTTATTTTTTTCATTTTCAAAAGACAGACACATAAATATAATGTGAAAAATTTCAACCTTAACTTTTATTTTTCATTATATATAAATTTGAAAAAAATGACAAATAAAAAAATGCAGTTTTTGGGGCCACAAATCAATTATACATTTGTGATTATTTTTGATGATCCTAAATGATTGTTTTGGTCTAATTATCAATTACTAGTCTAGATCTTGTCCAGTTAGTTATTGATAAAATAATTTAGGATTATATTGACAATATTCCTATGTAATTAATGACATGAAAACCCTATGATTGATTTTAATGACAAGTTTGACAGGTGATTACCCATACCATTTTGTTCATCAGTAGATTTTACATGTTTATGGAGTTTCCTTTGTTTACTTTCATATGGGAAATAAATGCAGAAGTTTGCAGCTAGCAATACAATTATTGATATTGTACATTCATTTCTTTAGAAATTTTCAAAGTTTGCAAAGAAAAAAATTTGAGAAAAATTTGATTTGAATTGGTTATTAAAGTTAGCAGCAGATAATATACTACCACATTGTAATTCTTTGCTGAGTTTTTCTAAACAGATGACTTACATTTGATACATGAATTATCAATGGTAGATCCAAAGACCAGAGTTGAAATTTCCTTTCTTGTGACTTTTTTTTTCAATTAAGAGTAAATTAGGCTGACCCCCATTTTTCAGGTGGAACCTCCCTAGATCTTCCCTTGAAAACGAAATTAAAGTTGATATGTGAATTAGTCCCAGAGACGAAAGAGGGTGTTGAAACTTCCTTTCTTTTGATTTTTTCTTTAATTACGAAAACATTTACTAAATCAGGTTCTGACCCCCATTTTGTCTCCTTAAAAAAAATGGATTTTTTTTCTGAAGGCTCGTATTGTGTGGTGATCTCCAGATGTCAACTTTTGTAAACTTTGTGTTTTGGAGGGTCCAACTTCCATATTGTATAAGTCAAACATTAAAATTACTGGGTAAATGACTTTTGATTTTATAGTGACTTATCTCTCCAATTAAAAAGTTTGCTGAAAGTAGGTTTAGGTGATTAAGAAATTCCTTTATGATAGGAGAGGTATGCAGAAACAAAAATAACTGTCTGAACTATGTCTGAATAATGTTTACATAAAATGAAGATATAATTTGAATAAAAATCACTATAGATATCTTAGCAGTTTGATAAAAAAAAGTAAAAACTTTTATCATCATTCAAGTGTCAAAATTGTTTTCACTTTTAAACAAGTTTTAGGCTGGTATGTGTGTTTGTGTACATATCAGGTAATTGAGAAGGATGAATAAATTACCAAAGGGCTAGTATAAATGACTATTTAATTGAATTAAATATTAAAAATATATATATATTTCCTCGGGGTACGAAAAGGTAGTCAAGATTTGTCATGTTAGTCAGTCAGATTTAAGGTCTTCCCCTTCACCAGACCTCTCTCTCATGGTGTCTATAATGATGAATGCATGGTTCACAAGATTTTTTCATTAATTCTGGAATGCATTTTACAAGAGCTTTTGAATGTGATAATTTTGTGTAAAGTATATACAGCTATTGAAACACTTTGCTTTGGATTATATAGAAGACATACTTATGTGTGAAATTAAGTAGTAAGTACTTGGTCATTTATGCAATTAAGTTTTTTTTAAGTTCTATATACTGTTCTGATCATAATTTATATTCTGTTTTTTTCTGAATATGTTTTTTCCTAACATTTTAAAATCTTTGGAATATGGTTTCATGTATTTGATTTTGACTTTTTTTGTTATGAGTCCTTTGTAGATGGAGAAAAAGGTTTGGTTTTTTTTTTTGCTAAATGTTAAGGACTTTTTGATGCATTTTTAGTAAAATTTGTTGAACATATCTTATGAAACTCTAAAGGAGTTATCTCCCCTGGATCTTTTAAATAGATGATTGATGAGAACGATACATATGAATATGATAAAATGCCCTCCAGTTTTTTGTGTCTGACAGTATGCAATACATTTGACCTTATGTGAACTAGAGATGACCCTGTTTTACTGACTTCACATTTATATTTTCTTACATCAATAGATAAATCCAGAATTATTTTACCAGGGGACAATGGCAAAGTAGTCTTAAGTAGTTCATCCACAATGATCACTAGCTGTCAACACTGAAGTAGCCTTCACGATAAACTTTTTTGAGTCCACAAGCCCGAAGCTCAATTTTTTGAAAATTTTAGTTGGATTCTGTTGGCTTGTTGAGAAGAATTTTACAAGCCCGAAAGCAATTTTTCAAGCCTGGGCTGTAGGACTTGTGGTTAAGCGTGGACTGCTGAAGTTGTGAGTTAGAAGCCTGTTCATTGGCAAGATGCTTTTGACAACGACCTTATTTGAATAAGTATTTCCAGTTTTCTTGTGGTATTTTGCAATGAACTCTTGCTCCCTCACCAATAAAAACTGGCTGCCATGATAATTCCAAGAATACTGGAAGTGGCATTAAACATCAATCAATTAATCAATACTGACCTTCTGCAATCATCTTTGAAGGGGGGGGCTTTTTCATAAACTTGCAAATGAAAAGTGCAGTTACAAGGTTGGCTCTCATTTAAGATGGTATGATATTACACAAATGTTTATAAAGTTGACTATAAAAATATTTGTGTACATGTTATTATGAATAGGACATGGAGATCCATTAGTAATACATGTAGTAAAAGGATAATTTTATAGTTTATTACATCCACTGTTGATCAAACGGTGCAAAGGATGATGATAAATTCTGTCCTTTATGACTCAATGTATTTCACACCTTTCTGGTAACATGTACATAATCCTTACCCTGAAGGTTGATTACATGTATATTGACCTGTGAAACCGATCCAAATGCTGCATCTTACCACGATTTCCTAAAATCAGGGTGTGATGACATGAGGTTCAATAAGCCAAATTGCCTATATAGTCTTGCAGGAGTTAAATGTACATGGTAACACCTGGTTATACAACAAGGACAGGCAAAAATTGACCCTTAAGTGATAAATGTTTAATTTTGAATAGCTCTATAAATTTGAAATTGGAAATTCATGGGTTATAGAGACTGAGCTTTACTTTTGTTCAAGAGGTCTCATATGAAACTCAATAAGTATGACCTTGAGGTTCACTTAACTTAGTCCCAGGTGTGACCCATACTGTTAAAAAGCAATTTATCTTCAATGCAGTTATTGACAGAAGTCTTTTAGAAAATGGGTTGTAAATTTAAATTAGGATAAAAGTACAAAAAATGTAGATGTAAAGTTTCATACTGATTTTGTTCAGTGAAGCATCATGATCTTGACTTCATATACATATTTATAACAATAAATTGCTTGTTTTTTCATCAAATGTGCATTAAGGTGTATGATGTAGAGAAATTATGCATGAGAATTAAATGATATTAAATAAAATTTTATTGATTTAAAGTGTTCCCACCTGTACTGTCCAAACATACCTACATTTGTGTTATAAAAGTGAAAAGTAAATATTGACTAAATCCTACTCTAATCAATCATCTGAAGATATGTATATTTTAATGGCCTTTATGGATGGGGAGACAGATGGCAGAGTAGGCCTATTAGGTAATGTTTGAAATTATTTATGTCAGAAATACAAGATATTAATTACAGGTATACATTTCGTATACAAATATGTGAGTCTGGATATTGTCTTGTTGGTGCCTTGATAAAAAAACGACTTTTGCAATGCATTGTTTAAAGACCAGAAAAAGAAGTGTTTTATGTGCTTTGAATAAATCTTGACTGTAAATGCATGGATTATGGGTCCAGACATAAACAAAGGTATGTAGTATTAACATGCAAATGTGGAAGGTATATATACAAGTACTCCAGTGCAAACATCATACTCAAAGCAAATAAAATATTTTTGAAGTGTTCCATGAGCTATATTTTAAATTTTTTCTAAATAGTAACATAAAAAGTGTTCTGGTTAATGTTGATTGCTCGATTATTGGCAGATTAAAACTACGGTAGAAATTCCACCACCAAAATCGGCTGTCTGGACTTATGGTGGCACTACAAACATCCATATTCCATAACTATGTAAGAGTGAAACATCCTGCTCAGTGTTCGGTGGAATCACATGCAAAACTGTCATCTTTCACACATTTCTTGCTGATAATACTTAAAATCTTGATTAACTTTCCATCTGATGAAGTATATAACAACTTCTTGAATAAGAACAGAATTAAATCCCTTTGTGATGAGCTGCAAAAGACTTTGACATTTTGTAGGACTCTGACAATGTTTATATAGCAATTGACAGTTCACTCTGACAATGTTTATACAGCAATTGACAGTTCACCCTGACAATGTTTATACAGCAATTGACAGTTCAGTCTGACAATGATTATACAGCAATTGACAGTTCACTCTGACAATGTTTAAACAGCAATTGACAGTTCACTCTGACAATGATTATACAGCAATTGACAGTTCACTCTGACAATGTTTATACAGCAATTGACAGTTTACTGGTTGTTAACTTTTGTAACACCTTTGATTGTTCATGTATTAAAGGGATAGTAGCTACGATTTTGACAAAATTATGACCAAGTTTTAAAGCTGCTAAAATCAAAGATATGTACTTTAAATTAACAATAAGATCGGTGGAATGTTTATATAAAGTACAGAAGTGTTAATAATTGATAATTAATATCGTGAAGCGTGCCTTTTCATCTCATTAATTATGCATCGGGTTTACTTCCCCAACTTTGCCGACACAGTGAGTGAGATGACCAAGATATAAATAAATATGAACATGTGCTTTTGTTTTCTTACGTATTTGACAATTTCTTTAGATTAAACGACAGTATTTGAAACCATTTATCAAATTATGTAAACAACAAAATATACCAAATGCCTGCGTATTATTCGAACCCAAGGTTCTCCAACAATGGCGATATTATACACTTGTTTTATATTTGTATGACAAAACAATGCCGATAACGTATACACGTGTTTGTGAATTGAATTGGGGCCTTCATGCAGGGTACACAGGAAGAATAATATTAAATTGTAAGAAGTTGATTTTTAATGTCTTCTAAGTTGTGAGATCACTGCTCTTAAATTTATAAAGATATTTTGGACAATAATGATTTGAACACGTCACGATTTATTTTCATGTGATCTGGATTCGAAAAGTTCAGAAATGTTTTTTACATATCGCAAACCGTCGTAATGTCGACTGCTTATATAATGACTTCATCTGTGTGACGGGTGTACATGTTTGTAAATGATTCTAATGACCGATCTCATCGCCGTTATTTATTTTGAATTTACAATAACTTGTCTGCACCTCTTTATTGTTTCTTTTTCTCGCAGAAACTGTTAACACACGTTCCATTTCTGCGATAACATTCCTCTGTTCGACATTTTCCATTCGAGGGACAACTTGCGATTGTGCATTGGGAACTGCGGAGTTAAGGTCAACATAGGTCATATGAATAAGGGTTGGCTTAACATCGAATTTTTGTCTATAGACAAAAATTAAATTCAGGTGTAAAACTTTAAAAAGCTTCTAAATGCTAATTAGAAAGTAAATTCTAAATAAACATTTTGTACAAAATCCGGCATATAGATTAGAAAAATAATTTTAATGAAAATCGTAGCTACTATCCTTTTAAACAAATTGTCTTTTGTATTGTGTACAGTTAATTACTCACATTATTTGAGGGTATTAAAGAGACAACACAATAACAAAGAAACTTAACACTTAAAAACTTTAATTACTGATATTATCAAAGTAGTTGAACTGAGTACTCTAGTATTGATTCTACCAAAAATTGCCATCCCTTAAATGTGGGAAAGCAATAGAGCTATCTATACAAAGTAAGAATGAACAAGGACCTCTAAGTTACTTGGCATATGTGTTTATATAGTAAATGTGTAATGTTTGTATCACCAAACTGCATTTAGATATGTAAACCAAATTTGCTATTATAGGTGTTACTTTAATTAACAACTGTCACTTCTGAACTTTTCGTTTTGAATTTTCCTTGGAGTTAGGTATTTTTGTTATTTTACTTTTTTGATATTCAAGGAGTTAAAGCCCCTTTCAATTCATATATAATGCTTATATACAGTTTATTAATAAACACCAACATTTCTGTCATTTAATTTTTTTTTATAAAATGAGACTTGAAGTTGAGCTGATTGCCTGCCTACCACCTTGCCTTGTTATGCATTGATAACCTCCTTCATTTTGGAGTCATGGATTTCAATTTTCTTTCATAATTGGATCAAAACTTTTGGATTTTTGTGTTGCTGTGTTGCTGCCTCATTATATTTACCCTGCATCTCCTTTGTTTGTCTCACCATGACATGTAGCATAGATTTGAGCGTGCTGTTTCCGTGGATTGGCAGTGTGCATCAACAATTTGTTAAAGCTTGTGATTAGGTCAGTTTAAGGGCAACCACTATAGGCAAAACATATTAATGTGTCAAACAATTTATTCATTGTTAATATTTATATTTATTTGTTGGAGACCTTGATTAGAGGTTAGTTCATTTTTAACAGAATGTTTGGCAAAAATGAGTGGATATTATCACACTGTATAGCATGCCCACTAGAAGGTTAGCCATTGATAATTATTGTATGGGGCATGCACTTGTCCCTAAATTAGGGCATACAAAAAATGAATTGCATTGTCAGTATATCTGATATTTTTAAGGAGCAGACATTGTATCAGATATAAGTAGTCAACATAATTGGAAGGTCTAGGAGATAGTGTTTCACAAAAATATTTACATATCATCAAATTGAAACAATTTATTTAAAAGCCGAAATCTGAGGATTGAAATGTAAATAGATACGACTATCTTCATATTTTAAGTAGATTTCACTAAATTTAGTTCGAAATTTAAGATAGTTAGACCTTTATCATGTATATATGAGTATATGTGTCCTGAATATAACCATAAATATAAGATAAAGGGACAACTTTGTGTCTTGCAAATATACCATGTATAGAATTATTGCTTTATATCAAATTAATTAGCATTTAAAAATCTTGGTTGTATATGTATCTATAAGGGTCTGTTTATATACTTTCCTAAGTCAGATTAGCTTTTTGCTGTGTGATTGAGTCTCTATGCTTGGAAATATGTTTGACAAAATCTCTACAAGGTAGGCATGTTTCAGCAGAGCAGAAGAACAAGTGAACTTGAGATGGTTTTTTTTTGTGTTGTTGGGTTGCTATGTCATAATGGTGTCACTCATTGATGTATACTAAGTAATGCCCAGCATCTGCATGTTATAACTGCAGTAGAAGACAAACAAATGGCAACAGTGGTGCTTAGGGATAGAACTTTATGTAAAAACAAATGAAAATGTCTGAGAAATTGTTAGTCTTTACCAGTGGGACATAATGACCTCCATATTATTCCACATCTAATACAGCTTTTTAATAAGATTTTAGTCAATCATACCAAATACATATGTTGTTGCAAATGCTAAGATGAGGAATGGCAATAAAAGCAATTTGTTTACTGTCAAGTTGGAAATTTTAGAAAGTGATTTATTTTTATGCTAATTTCCCAATGAACATTTATTCTTTTTTTCTAAAAATTAATGTGTGCAAGTGTAATAAAAAGCAACACACAAGCGAAACATTTTTACACACAAATGTAATGCACTGAATGTTAAAAAATATTTTGATAAGGAAGGCTGTAATTTGATTCCTGAGTGTTGTAGTAAAATCTGATAAAAAATTCTAAAAATTAACAATATTCTATTGATTTAGAGATGTCCCTTGTGACAATATGCACTTTCATAGAAGTCAACTAGAGCTTTTATTCCATCACCCATATCTAATTACATTTTGATACTTGAAGGAAATATTTTTTTTTTCAACTGTTAGTTGCCTTTTAATGGAAGCTTGCAAAATTTGTTTTTCATTTGAAAGTTCTGGATACATTGGAAATCATGACATTGGTACTTTTATCATGGAGTTGTCAAAATCAATTGTGATAGATGTTATCAAAGCAGGAAAACTGATAGAGACCTGTTTATGTTGTGTTATAATTGGGATGTATTCTCTATAGCTAGGGGAATTTCTGCAATGGTATATTAATTATTAACACTTGAACATTAATTGAACTATTAGGGGGGAGGAAAATAAACAGCATATTGGAAAAAAAAAGATATTTGTAAATATTTAAAGCATTGAACTTATTAAAAAATCTACCTTTCTATTTCAATGAAAATGAAGTGATTATTATCTTGCTCCCTTATAAATATATTACTATGTTGGCAATGCATTTATATATAAAACTATCTATTTAACCAACTTATTTAATTTTTTTATCTGTGGGAAAAAAAAGTATAAAAATGTAAAATTTTGCGTATGTTTTGATGAATTGATTGTGACATTCCTGTGTAAACATGGAAATGATAATAAAATGTAATCCTTTTATAATTCCCATGCTACAATGCACATGTAAAACAATGGGCTGTGTCATCTGGCAAAAAAACTAGGTTTATAAAGGCCAGTAATATAATGGTCTTTGTTATGTATAATGCATCATAAAGTTTATAAAGCAAATAAAAATATCAAAGTCGCAAAAAATTTCTACTGGAAGTAAAAAATGTAAAATATAAAGATGAATAAAAAAGATTAAAGATGAATATGTTCTTTTCAATTGTAAAATCTAATTCTTGTAACACTTAAGTTAACAATATTTGTTGATGGCCAAGACAGCAGTATGAAAACCAATTATATTACTTTATTGTCCTGGCTTTATAAAATTGTTGGGTAATTGACAATATATTGTAATAATAACATGCTTTGTATATTATCAAACAATTACCAGCAGTATGTCCAGATGTCAGATTTTTTATGATAGATATGAGATCAAATGACCATAGCGATTATCTTTGATAAAAGGAATATTAATTAGCTTACTAAGTGATTAGTAGCTGTTATCTCTAACCCTCTTTAGGCTGATTCATAAGTCAATATTTGATCTTTAAGAGGTGATACCCAAACAATGGACTTTGTATATTTGTGAATCATTGAGATTTATATGAGCTGTAAAATATCTTTGTTATGGAGTGAAGATAGTAAAAGAAAGGAATGTGTTTAATTAACTCAATTTCACACCCGATGTTTATAAACATTTTGTGTACTTTTCGAACTTTTCTCATTTGGATGAGATATTAACGTTAGTTTGAACTTGGAATACTGGAACAAATTGGATTTTTTATTTTTTTATTTGATTTGCTTTGTTGAAATCAGATTTTTCGTTAGTGATGACACGTCATGTAAATTAACTGTTAGATTTTTTGCGGAAACTACTTTTTCACTGTGGAAACAAAATATAATTCCAATTTAGTGTTTGGATGGAATTGCTGTGAAAAGCGAAGAAACTTAATTCTTTGATTGTAATTTCATAAATAGATTTTTTGGTGTATGAGAAAATGATAGAATATGACAAAATGAACCATCTGAATGAAATCTTGATCAATTTTTGGAGCATAAGAATTTGGAGTTATCAACAATTTGATAAAAGTTCAAGAATCTAAAGATATTCAGAACCATTGAACTAATATCCCAGCTTGAGTACAGATCATTATGTTAGAAAACTTTCAAGTGGAAAGTTGATACATGGCACAGGATCTTGGATGCAATTAGGAAGTGCGGCCACTTAATACCCCAAACTTAAAACAGGGCATTTAGCGCATACTGTTATGTAGATGTATTTTTTCATTGATGCAAAGGTGCAGTTAAGATACTGCAGCAAATAAAAAATGATATGTATACGTCTTGTCATGAAGAGATAGTGAAGTGTTGAAGTGATGTAATATCATTTGTGCCATCTCCTGTGAATGTGGTGAAAAAGGATTAGTTTGTACTATTCATGTGAAATTCTGTTTTCTTCATTAAAGGGGAATGGAAAGTGCCAGAAATGTTGTGTACAGTTAAATGAATTTTTTTCATAAAATGGATTTATTTATTTAAAACTTAAATGGCAAATATGATCCAGGAAGTTGAGTTTATAAGGTAATAACTTGTATAGTGTTTCAGCTTTAAGGGGGAGGGGGGACACTCTTTTTCTTTCAAGGCTGGCATGATATTATCCCTCTGTAACGAATCAGGGATATATTTGGATCATTGGGTAGAAGAACTCAATTTGTTGATTTTAAGCTACAATAATGTGTAAATCAAAGCTTATAATAGTTTTTTATATATATCATCTACTACAGAAAAAATTCTGAATAATCTATTATAAAAGAATAGGTCTACATGTATATAGCTGCATTTACATGTGTACATGTAGCTTGATAAGTCCAGCCGATTTTGCTGAAAGGCCTTTGATTTTTAAGTATCAACTGATTTTGAAGAAAAAAGAATACATTCAAAAATGGCCAAATGTAAAGCTGATTCTTCAATTTGCCTTGATGAAACATGCTTTTGAAATAAATAAAATCTGATCTCTGATCTCTGACTTGTATGAAAAAAATTATAAAGTATGTGGCTACTTTGAGTTTGTCTTTTAAGTGTTACATGGAAATTAGGTAAACGGACAGAAGGTCACAGGACAAAAAGTCACAGGACATAAAGTCACAAATTTGATAGGACAAAAAGTCACAGGACAAAAAGTCACAAATAATTTGTTGACAATTGTTTGAATATATAAGAGAAAGATATTGAAATATTTTCTTTTTATTTCATATATTCATTTTTAAGTTTAGGACATTGTTCATAAGCCTTGAAAAATGAAAATTTATTAAATTTTAATCATGCAAAGGATATATTTCTTGGCACAATGAAGCCATTTAAGTACGAAGCCACTTTGACATTTTGTTATCATAACAATTATTTGATACTTATTGATATTTATTGATTAAATTTTAATTACAAAGTTGCTTCATATATAATAGTTCAAGAAAAAAAAAAAAAATTTTTTTTTAAAATTAGTGTTTTTTTGTTTAAAGAAAAATAATCTCAAAACTGAATTGTGACTTTTTGTCCTGTGACTTTTTGTCCGTGACTTTTTGTCTGTGACTTTTTGTCCTGTGACTTTCTGTCCTACATTCGGAAATTATCTGATAATAATGTTTTCAAATACATTTTCCAAATGACAGTAAACAATGACTAAAGCAGAAATGTATGAAGGATAAGTGTTGTGCTGTTTAATTAATTAAGAGTATTATATTGCTAGTCTTGGAATAGAAATAAAATTTTGTGAGAGACCCACTGACCAAAATATCAAGAATGCTGATATAGTGATATGTGTTAAAATACAAGTCCAAGTGTTAACAGATTAGCATCCAATTGGGTTGAAGTTTAGCTATACATTGTATATAGGATCCAAATATAATGTCTAATGGCAAATATTTCATTTAGCTGTCAAATTCATGTTCACCGATTTGACTCAAGTTCTCATATTTGATTTATAACCTACTAAAACGTATATCCAAATTACAATAAGTCTGAAATAAACAATTAGCAATGCATGGAGTCGATAATATGTATCAGTATTTCATGTGTATTTTAGTCTTAGACCCCATCTAATTAACAATCGAGATGACCTCCGAATACTGCCAATGGTCACATAACCTGAGATAAACATAAACATAAATGTAAATAGATAGCGACCTCGTGCAATTGGACTTTTCTAGGTCTGTTTGATTTCATGTTATAGGTTTAAAAAATACCTGTATAAGTGATTTTTTGTGGATCGAATCTGAGTTCAATGAAATGTTGACATTCTTTTCCTTTTAATGGCTGAACACGACTAATACATGCATAACCAATCTCTTGCTAATGGGTTAAATTGAAGGTCACACGAATACGGATTCTATGACGTCGAATTATTCACTTGCAAGTGAATAATTCATCGGCTATGTTTCTTAGCTTATTTTGCCAAATTGAACTAAACTGGCTGCTAAAAGCGAATTATTATTTCACTATTTCACTTTCATTAATTATTGAACAAAAAAAAAAATCACATATTAATTTTGTTTATATCTCGTAGCTAATGCCCCTTTAACAATTATTATACCCCTGCTTTAAAAAAGTGGGGGTATACTGTTTTACATGTACCTCTGTCTGTCCTTCCGCCAGTCCATCCATCCGTCAGTCAGTCCGATGAATATTTTCGTCGCATTTTTCTCAGGAACTACTTGACAAGGATTTCTGAAATTTGGTTTCGGGGTTTATATAAGTAAGTTACACCGTGTGATGCGTTTTCAGATTGATCACTCAACAACTTCCTGTTTACCGAACGCTTGTATTATTTTACACATGATAGCCAAGTTGAAAATTTTCGTCACATTTTTCACAGGAACTGCTTGACAAGGATTTCTGAAATTTGGTTTCAGGGTTTATATAAGTAAGTTACACAGTGTGATGCGTTTTCAGATTCATCACTCAACAACCTCCTGTTTACCAAACACTTGTATTATTTTACACATGATAGCCAAGTTGAAAATTTTCGTCACATTTTTCTCAGGAACTACTTGACAAGGATTTCTGAAATTTGGTTTCAGGGTTTATATAAGTCAGCTTTACCGTGTGATGCGTTTTCAGATTCATCACTGAACAACTTCCTGTTTACAGAAATATTTGGGCGGGGGTATCATCAGTGAGCAGTAGCTCACAGTTTTACTTGTTTGGATGACCAGATGAATTATTCGTCTTTATTTGATCTACCTTTGAGTCACATCAGTCATAATTTTGTCTGAAGTTTGCAAAGAAATAAATATCAATACTTGTAAAATCCCAGGACAATTTGTTGGACAAATTATATTTATTTATTTGTCTATCTTCATCTTGATACTAGTTATATTACTACTTATTTATTGAAATGTTTAGAAAAGGAATTCGCTTTAAACTTCCAAAAATCTGATTTCTGTATAAATTGTGGTCCTCACCTTTACAGTAAGTTTAAAAGCATCCAGTCAGAATTGCAGAATGAAAAACTTTGCTTTCTAGTACAATGTACTTCAATGCTTCATTGGGTCATATTACTTGTGGAATATACAGAGAGATATTTCCGAGTGTATCACCCAAATTCACCAGCATTCACTTTGAAAAATCACCAACAAGAGGGATTTTTAACTTTATCAATTAATCCATTTGGGAATTAAAAAAAAATGTGATTCATATTCATATGGATATTGAAACAGATGGCATTATCTTTGAGCAGTATCACTGAGTTTATATTTAGTAGATGGAATCTAGGTTTGGCTGTTTTCCATCACCAATGATTTAGACTTATCTAATATTGATAAATGTTGATCGTTTGATTTCTGTGGCATAGTTTGATGAAATTAATTTGAAGCTCTTCATTCTAAATTGATTCTTTGTTGAATGTGACCGTCTATGTGTCCTGACATTTTGCAAGAGAGCACACAGCAAAATGTCTTGCCAGCTTTACTGATAATGACTGCATTATATGTGGAAAGTATTAAAGGTCCAGGTGTTCCACCTTCTGAAATATAGCTTAATATTATCATATTATAATATCAGCCCTCATGCCTTATGTTCTTGGAATGATATCTTGACCTGATAATATCATGAATATATCTGATATGAAAACTGTCAGGTGATAATCTGACATTATGCAAAATAGCCAATTTGTACAATACAATGCTGCCATTTAAACAAATGTTTGTGAAATATTAAACATGCCTAATTTTTATTGAAAATGCAAGTTTTGTCAATCAATCATCACAAATAGTTGAATGTGTTTGTATGCACTCAAAAGGCATTTTTTTTTATACATTCAATCAACAAAATTAATTTTTATTTATAACTGAACATACATATTATATACACATGTTGACTCCTTGATGTTGTGTGTTTTATTTGTGTCAATTTGCATGAATTGAGTTTTTGTCTCATTGATGAATACCCACATCTCCATTTATTCATGCATATGCATTTAAAAAAAAAGAGGTGAAAGATACCAAAGGGATATTCAAACTCACAAGTCAAAAACAAACTGACAACACCATTAATCCACAATTACATGACATGTGTATATAGTGATTTTCCTAATGATTATCTGTGTTTTACAACTTATCTACACATGTAAGTGATATAATAAGTAAGAAATTAGTATCACTGTATGGTGCTTTATAATTCTCTTAGTCACCCATTAATTTAATCTATTACATGTGTTACAAATTAACATGCTTAGATTAGCAGGAAGTTATTAAGGGTACATGTAATTAAATATCTTACAAAAGATCAAGTATTTAAAGTTGTACTAGCAAATGGACTTGTTTGTTTACATATTTATTTGTATGTGAACTTATCACTGATCTAGTATATATAGTAATGCATAGGTTATGCTAGACTTTTTCATTTTTGGAACATGTACTGAGATTTTTTTTGGCAAGAACCTTAATTTGAAGTGAATTGGTACAAGTGTGGAATCCTTCAAATTCAAACAAAATAAAGTTTTGTATTTGGTTCAGTTCCATTGATATTATGCCAGAGTAGCCAGACCATAAGTTCCAAGTTTTAATAAATCACACAAAATTATTTACGAGCACCCATGATTATCTGTTTTGTTGCCTGGTTGAAAATGAAAAGTATGTTGCTTGTTTTCATGAATAAAAGGCCAAAATAAACTTACATGTCTAACCCTGAATCTTGAAAATCAATGATGGTGTCTTTTAGCAAAATACATTCAGAGGTAATACTATTAGAGGTCTATACCTTAAAAAAAAGACTTGCTGCATTGCCATAACCATACAACCAAGCTTGGTGCTTTTTATCTGCATATAGTCTATTTTGACATAGTTCTACATTAGTTTCAGGTTAAACTTCAGTTATAATAGTTACATTTCTTTTCTGGAATTATTTTATAGTTAATGTGTCATTAAGGTTCATTTTTAGAAAAGATCAATAAATTACAAGTTTGTAAATGTTAAATTTATTTAAAGGCTGATTGAAACATCTGCATTTTCAAGAGAACTATTTAAATCTTGATCTATAAAAGATGTGGTAAACTCATCTTTGCTTCATCAAAAAATGAAAGTAAGAACCTGCTGGTGCTATAAATCAGTGGGTGACCTGGTTACCAGTTTATATTTCATAGACTGTGATACCAGTTTATTGGAACTAATACCTTTAGGCATTGCATCTGTTAACATTTGTGTGGTTAAATCAGACTTACATCAAAATGAAATTGATCAAATGCTGTAAAAACAAGCTTGAAGAAGTGTTAGCAAAGCTTAAATCAGTTTTCCAGAGGTATAGTTTAAGCTCAAAAAATTATAAGCCATCAGGACTTGGAGTAGGAGATAAAATAATCAGACTCAGATATGACTTAAAATAGGCCAACATGATGCATTGACGCCACTACCCAGGACCTTAGACACAGCTGTACGCCATGTTAATTTGATTCTATCTGAATAGGTTTTGTAATAGAATAAAATGTGGTTATATTACAATGGTTTTAAGGAAGCTGTCATTCTACTTGAAACCCCATAGTTATATTTGAAAATACTAGGGAGAACACTGAACTATGGGCACTACCTCTACTTCAAATAAAAATATCACCCATCATTTTAGGCAATTAAAAATCAGGAAAGCTTGATATATGCCAGCATTTTAAATAATCATGCATTATCTGGAACATACATAACATGACAAAAATGTTAAGAATCCTTTCTTTTTTAGACAAGATACATTTTTATGCCCCCGCCGTAGCGGAGAGGGCATTAAGTTTTACCCTTGTCTGTCTGTCCGCCTGTACGTACGTACGTCCATAGGTCCCAAAGTAGGTTTCTGTTTTCTAACTTTAGTTTGCCTCTGCTCTACCAAATGTTAAGAAACTTATACTATAATGCTTATTACCACATAATACAGATCAAGTTTGAATTTTGGTGGTGTCACTTTAAAAGTTCCAGAGTTATACCCGTTTACAAATGGAAAAAATGCTGAATTTTTTGTTTCCGTTCTTCTACTTAAGTTTGCCTCAACTAAATGTTATGAATCTTATACACAATATTTATTACCACAAAACTCAGATCAAGTACAAATTTGGGTAGCATCACTTTTACTGTTCTTCAGTTATGTCCCTTTATAACTTTATATGATATGTAAGCGGGGGCATCATCTGTGTCCCATGGACACACTCCCCATTTAGTATTTAAATATTGTTTTTCCTTATACATTTTCCATTTGAGAAATTACGACTCCTATGATCCTCCAATTAGGTTTCCTCACAGCAAAAACTTTAATTGATAAATCTGTGATGAGACATATGTTTTTTTGTCAAAAACAAAGTTTGATAAAAGAAAAGATAATGAGATTTCATTGAAGTTATAAGCATATGGAATCTATGTCATGCAAAAACCCCAGTAAGAATTGTTTGTGAAAAGATGAAATACTTTTTTGTTATGAGTTGTCATGTCAGTGCATTTGTGTTTATTACTAAGAATTAAAAAAAATCTATGGATAAATTCTGATGATTTGTAATTCCTTGCTGAATGAGAAAAATCTTTTCATCAGAGAAAAATATATAATTTTATTGAAGGATAAACATATTTTTCTTTAATTAACAAGAGAATTTAAGCTTTTGACATTTTTTATTGGTATGTAGGAAGCGAGAAAAATATCAGAATGGTTAACCAAGCTCAGATTATGAAATTTTCTTCCTGGATCCTGCAGCTTTTGTCTCATATAAATATGAATGACATTTCAGCTGTCTTTAGATACTTGCTACTTTGAAGCAAATAATCATCTTTTTATGTACTATTGAGATTTAAAATGTAAGATATATTGACTTCAAGTATTATTTACATGTACATGTTGGCCCCTTATTTATACCTACTGTACTTGAATTGGTTGATGAAGCCTCAAGATGAATTAAGTCACCATTATGACAACTTATATTTTGCCACTGAAATACCACATCTAACAAAAATAAAACAAATGTGGAAGATGAAATAAAAGGATACATTATATATACATAATTTCATTTTGCATGTGTGATATGAACAAGGGTTGACCCTGTACATGTAAGACTAGAAATGACAAAGCTTGGTACAAGAAAAGTTCTTCATCTTGAGTATGACAATAAAGCCTTAAGCAGTCTTACAAGACATATTGGTTGACAGTGAAACACATTATATATGTGGTTTTTACAAACACTACAGTTAACACACTGGATAATAACAAATATCTACTGACATTAAGTAACTTCGAAATATGTGATTATTGAAACTAAAAAATAACACTTTCTGTCCCTCCATCTTTCCATCATTCCATTATTCCGTCTTTCCATCCTTCCGTCTTTCCATCCATCTGTCCCATTTTAGTTTGTTTGAAGCTTGAGAGGGGCTTTTGTGTCCTTAGACACATTCTTCTTTTATTCTTCTTCATTCTTTGCATTAATATAATTCATGTTTATTTGTAATATGTCACAAACATTTTATTTGTTTAATGACAATATTTAGAGATTGGTTTAATAAATTCAACACTAACCTTTATGATAGGAATCCTACAAAAACAAAAACAAATCTACTATTTTTGAAATTGATTTGTTATGACTGAGGATTAATTGGTCCTTGAACTTGTATTAACAACAGAAACTCACCTTAATGGTTCATTCAATCATTAGTTAACATTGTTCTTTGTAGAGCAGACCAAATTTAACATGATAAATGGTAGAGAAATTGATTTGTCCTTGTGAGGTGTCAAAAGTTCATTCCAATCAGAAAGTAGTAAAAATATTTGTAAAACAGACACTTGTTTCAACACTTTCAAGTTTTTTCTTTGATGGTTTGAATATGTTGTATTTATGTAAGTAGTGAAGGAATTTTTAGGTAGACAGGTGTAAAATATTGACAGACATATTAATAAGAGAGAAGGTATTATTAACATCTAGTGAACAGTTTTTTAAGTACATCTGTAATTACAACAGAAACCATATATATGGCAACCAATTTTCTTGTAAGAAGTCGGTACTCTTTTGATTTTACCAACAGCTTTTTGGTTCTGAAACATGTCAATTGCTAAGATGGAACAGTCTGAGAAACAGTGATTTGCTCTTACATGCACCTATAGCTATAACTAACCTTTTAACTGGCATATATGGGATCACTTCTCTCCAGGCACTCCGGCTTCCTCCATCATTAAAAATTTACCACCTCAAATAGCACAATAGTGCTCAAAGTAGCATTAAACATCCAATCAATCAATCAATCAATCAATATATAAGATCAGTGTAAAAATAAGGAGATTTGGTATGAATGCCAATGAGGTATCAACCAGAAAGAAAATTTCAAGTGCATTGATGTAAAATACTACAGGGCACTGTACAGCCTTCAACAATGAGCAAAACTAATACCATATAGTAATTTGCTTTAACTTTTTGGCAGTGTTTCCAGAAAGCAGTACATCTTATAAATGAACATCATGCAATTAAAAAAAGAATACCCTAATTGAAAAAACATTCAGAATTGCAGTAACTTTACCCTTAATTGAATAAGATGTCGCACCTTTTGTTTGGTAATTCAATTAGATGAATATTTTTCCCAAGTGAGTTTTTTGTATAATAAACCATCACAGACACAACATATAAAATTGTAATTAGCCTTTCCTTTCTAATTTGTAGTAAGGTTCAAAGATTCCTGAATTGAGTTTATTTCACAGTCTAATTTTGTGATCATGATGGCCATTTTATACATGGAAATTGAAATTGAAATACTTATTAATAATAAAAATAAACGTTAATCAGAACATGTATAGTCATCATAACATGAAAATTAAATTGTTAATTGTAATTTTTCTTTTTTACATGGTCAGGTCATCAACTGTACATTGGTGACCAAGGAAAAAACACATACTGAACTATCAACATACATGTTGTTGGTAGAATGACATGATAAATAGTCAGATGTGTATAAAAAGTTTTGCTTGAGCAATGTTTGTGTGTGGTTATGTGAGATATTGCAAGTTAGGAGTTATGATTTTAATTGGGCAATAACTAGCCTTACATTTACATATTCCTCTTTGTGTACCTGGGGACTATTATTGATTGATAAAGTTTATACCCTTTATATGCTGTAAATGTTAATTTCTTGTGTATAGTCATGTTATAAAGGACTTTAAATGGAGTAAAATGGACAAATTTGAATAATTTAAAATCATTGAAAATTTGACTTGAACTCTCCTGGGCTAAGTTAAACATTATGATATTGGGGTTGACACAGTGTGGGACAGAATTTATAAGTTAATTATCAGAGTGTACAATATAACATGTAATCATTATCAGAATTGTAATCAGTGGATAATTTTTATCAGCAAATATATATTTTTTTTTCATCACACATTGGTACCTTGTGTATTTTGTTGGATAATTAAGTTGTGTCATCGCGGCTAATTTTTCTACAGTATATATCTTAATGAGGAGGCTAATCAACTGCATTTTATTGGATAGTACTTGTTTTTCAATTTTGAATTTATCAACAGTCATGTGATTAATTTTTGATGGTAATATATATATATATATATGTTACATGTATGTGAAAAGCGGAGACATGTCTCTATTGCTTTCCAAGAACAAAATCACAATGATTAAGCGAAAAATATATTCTTTGAAAGTGAATGTCTTTGAAAACGTTTTTATAAATGATGAGAATTAAGGAATTGATGGAATTTATAGAGAAGTGTGAAGAAAATCCATTTTACTGTAAAATTAGGAAAAGTCATTCTGTCGTCTGATTTATTGAGTTTCTAAAGCATGTTGGTCTATCTAACTGGAAGCACTTTAACTGATTTGGCTAATGACAACAACAACAGAACTAATTTGTGCAGGGATAATGATTTGAGTGATTGTAGGGAGACTGTATATAGTGATAATGTAAAAAATGATATGTGTAATGATAGGAATCTATGGTTGTCTCAGACTCTTCGAATTAGAAATTTGTCAGAGAAAATCACAGATTTAGACTCAAGAGACTTAAGGTATTCACGTCATATTTTGTTTATAAGCATTGGTTGTTTTAATATTTAATTTGGCATGTTCTCACGATCTGCGGTAATTGAGTTGGTATTTTGAAATAAGTTCTGAATATGTAAGATGTGACATCAGTATTTTATATATTATATAATTGACTTTTATTGTCTTTCTATTTAGAGACATGGAAGGAAGTTAGTACCAAATTGATGTTTCACTGAAGGCTTTGTGGGAGCTAAATTACTTTATATTTCTAGGAATACTCATAATCAAAGAAACTGAGAAAATTTAATGAGTCATCTGAGATTTTCTCCAAATTTTGTGATGTAATTTGATTTGCACCAACATATTTACTTACATGTTAAATGGAATTGGATACCCTGCATTTATCAGGTTTTTCAATAACATATGATCAAATCGCTGAAAAAAACCCTCCCAAATTATTGAAAACAATTATTCTGCATTGACAATAAGGTCTTGGTGTAAATTAAATACACCCTAATACATACAGTCTGTATTATAAAACTAAGTATTTCAGATTTACTTAAAACTGTTTCTATTTAGCAGTAAATCATTTATGCTGATAAATATTAAGTTAATATCCAAAAACACAAAAAGGTAGTTCTAACGGAATTTTGGACAGGAAAGTTGATCACATTTAATGAGAATAACTCTTTATAAATTTTATGCGTCCCGTCCCTCTGAAACGCTTTTCTATATACCTTCATCAGGAACATTCAAACTTAAAAATTGTATAGCCTGGGATGTATAAATACATAGAACATTAGGAGTCATATGACCAATATTCTACAATGTATATACCTAAGACAAAATGGCATGTTTAATTATCACAAAGCTTTGGTAGAACATGGATGGACACAATCCCTGTTCTATATATAGTGTAAAATGAAGAAGTGGAAAATTTCGGTGTAAAACAGTAAACCGCTGACAATATAAAAACTTGACTTGACATGCATTCAGTTATATATAGATGATTAAGAATCCCCCTTTATATATTCCTCATTGAACATGGTAAATGCTAATGATATTGATAAAAATTATCATCAAGTAATTAACACTTAACTCATGTTACATAATAATTTGCCGGAAATTTCAATTTGAGTTCTAAGTATTGTAATAGTCATTTTCCTCTTGTGAAGGTTGTGAAAACACTAAGCAAAACATTATAAAAACTTCAAAGCACAAAGTTAAATTAATCTGTAATGGTTTTTTCTAAACGTTGAATTATGAAACGTCTGCATTTATTGTATTCTCTGGCTCTGAAAGCACATTAAAAATATGGTTTTATAATACATAACTATTGTGTTATTTGATAAAGTGTCTATCCTCCAATAGAATGATACATACAAAGCTTTTCAGGGAATGTTTTAGAAAGCATGTTCTAATGAACAACAGAGTTATTCATAGTACACCTTATCACAAGCATATCAATTTGAAGATTCAAAAATAACAAAATGACATGAACACTTCTTTTAGGATTCTTTTCAAATTTAAATGAAAGTTTACTCATATCAAAATCTAAGTGTTATGGAACTTTAATGTGTGCATCACTCCAGATCCAGTTATATTGCTGAAATCAAAAAGTTTTAAAATGTCTTATTCCTCTTCAAATAACTTTGAGTTTTCTGGTATGGATTTTCGTGTTTTTTGGTACACAATATTAAGATCAGGGAAATTAATCATTCAAGTTCTCAATTGGTTTTAAAGATCATCAAATGAAAATAAAATTTTTACATTTTCAGTTTTGGTAAAAGAACACCAGGATGTACAAGAAGAAACAGTGAATGTTTGTTACTAGAACCTTCAGAGATGATTGTTGTAAGTACTTATGTCACAATTACTGTAAATTCTTATAATCATTTCCACGTTTTTATTATGCAAAAGACTGTGGTGATTTGAGCATCAAATTGATTTCAGTTGACATTTAAATTCTGAGGCATTAATGCCAGTATTTGTCTTTAAAAATTCCTGAAATTGCATTTATTAATTTTGCATTTTCTTCAGTGTTCAACAGGGGCATTTATAATTGCATGCACTTATAACTGAATTTTGCTGTACATTATTTTTATGTTAGATATGTGCTTGGTAGTTCAGTGACATTTGATCTAATTCTCCATTCACAGTCATTACCACTATTGTCACCCTGGCTCTTATTTTGTCTAGCCTGCAACATACTTTGTGATTTATGTCATAGAGTTATCTAGCAGTGGTGGCATTAACTATCTGTATAAAGCTTCATATTTCAGAGGGTATCTAAGTTCGATATATTCCATGTATCTAAGTTCTTATATATAGATGTTTAATGCTTTGAAAACTATCTTGCTAAAATATTTGGCCATTGCCCTCAACCTCTTTTTCATAGCTCAGTGGTCATGGCTGCATGCAAAATTGTATATATGTATTTAAGTATGTCTTTTTTGATTCTGGAATGGATTAACTTACTAAGATTAAAAGGTTGACTATAATACTGGGTCTATATCATTTATATGGTCTGTAATGTGTTAAAGGTTAACAACCTAAATTTCATGGTTCATTAGGATAACTTGATTGTTTTCTAGATACATGTGCATCATCATGTTGTAAGAGTTGTACTATTGTCAATACCCCTGCGAGGAATTCAAGAACAGTCAGTTGTTATGGTCAGTTAAGCTGAAGGGACATTTCAGTGTGTGCACTCTTAGTTTGACAAGAGTCCTCAGGATTGGCAAAACGATGTAAAATATTTAAGAGTGGTTGACTGGGTGACACATTTAAGGATTAGAAAATAGATTTGTATGGAGCAGATATGATTATTAGGTCAATCCTTGATTAAATTGTTAGTGTATTGCTAATGAAGGTTTGACAATAAGTAGGAAAACGTTATTATATTTGAATGACTCTTTGGTTATTTTTGTTAGCTGAATTTAGAGTTTAATGTTGATAAACCAAAAAAATTTTAAGTGGATTTTACTTACATTTTCCTTTTAAAGAGTTAAATATAATTCTACTTTCAAAATTCAATTTAAACAATAAAGGTTACACTGCTTATTTTTAAGAAATAAGACGTTGACAATTTTAAGATTCAGCAACTTTTTATACGACCGCAAAAATTTTTTTGGGATTGCGTCGTCTTTCGAAGACACATTGGTTTGTGGACAATAACTTTAGTTTAAGTGAATGGATCTCTATGAAATTTTTTAAGAAGGTTCAATACCACAAAAGGAAGGTTGGGATTGATTTTGGAGATGATGGTCCCAACCGTTTAGGAATTAGGGGCCCAAAAAGGGGCCCAAAACAAGCATTTTTCTAGTTTCAGGATAATAACTTGTGTACAAGTATTTCGATTGCTCTGAAATTGTACCACAATGTTTAATACCACAAGTAGAAGGTTGGGATTCATTTCAGGGGTTATGGGGGCAAACACTTTAGGAATTAAGGGCCAAAAACAAGCATTTTTCTAGTTTCCAGACAATAACGTGTGTAAGTGTATGGATCTCTCTGACATTGTACCACAAGGTTCCATATAACAAAGGGAAGGCTGGGATTGAGTTTGGGGTTAATTGCCCCAAACATGTAGGAATAAGGGGCCAAAAAGGGCCAAAAACAAACATTTTTCTAGTTTCCAGACAATAACTTGTGTGTAAGTGTATGGATCTCTCTAAAATTGTACTACAAGGTTCCATACTACTAGAGAAAGGCTGGGATTGAGTTTTGGGGTTATTGTCTAAGGGGGGTTTCAAAAAGTTGGGGGGGGATTTTTTTCCCAATTTTTTATGGGATTCATATTTTTTTTTTCAAAATTTTTAAAATTTCGAATTTTTTTGAAAAGTTTCAAGAAGAAATCTTCAATTGCACAGTATTGCGCAATGGATTTATAAGATCTTTGAACACAATTTTTTTGTGTCAGAAACCTATATTATATAAAAATTTGATCATAATCCAAATTCAGACAGTATCACGCTTAAATATTGTGTCCAAATTTGCCCCAACTGTTCAGGGTTCGACCTCTGAGGTCGTGTCAGGCTGCGCTCAGCGAAGCATTTTATTAAAGGTATTGTCGGTTTTCCTGCCAAACTTAGCGGTTCTTTCTAGATACTTTGACTTCCTCCCCAATAAAGTCTGGCTGCCATTATATTGCCAAAGTTAGTGGTTCTTTCTACATACTTTGACTTCCTCCCCAATAAAGTCTGGCTGCCATTATATTGCCATGGTTGCTGAAAGTGGTGTTAAAGTAGTTATTTTCAAGAAATAAATGTTGACAATTTTAAGATTCAACAACTTTTTGAAAATAGATATTGGTGAACATGATAAGTCCTACAAAACAAACTTCAACAAAGAAACAAAAATCTTGAAGTAAGAAAATACATGTTTTGTACTGGACAAACCTAAAACAAAATGAGTAATTTGATGTTCAAGGAAGATCAGAATTAAGTACAAGAATACATGCAAATAAAACCCTCTTAACAGGTTCCGGCCTTGAAACTGTGATCATTTTGATGTTAATGAAATAAACCTGGTAACTGTTTGATAGTTTTAATTATTTTTCAAAGATAGAACATTGGTCAGAATTAGTGAGTGATTAAGAGGTTATGTCCTTACATGACATTGTACCACTGTAAGGTTAACTTGGAAGTAATGTCAATATAATACTGACAAACACTGTTCAAAAGATCAAGTCAATTTTACTGTAGAAAGGATTTATTTATAAGTCAATTAAGTGGTAATCAAGTCTATTTTTGAAAAACTTCACATTGGCAGTTGACAGTATTATGCCTACTTATATAAACGTTAGTTTTTAAAGAAAAGATACACTGTATGCAGATCTTAGAACACTCAAATATTTGAATGAAAGAATCTGACTGAGAATTAAAACTGACATGTTTTCGTTTTATAAATACACACTCTCTGTTATTTAGTGTCTCTTTCCTGCTACAAGCCCACATAATGCTGTCATATCCTTTTTAAGACAACAAGGATACTTATATTCATTTGAACAATATACACACAGGGAAATTTTATTAGTAATCTTTAAAATTTGGAAAAATTGTTATTCTTTGAATTATAAACGAAATTAGCTGCCTCTGAAAGTTAGTGAGATTTTAATCTTGTACTTAGATTTGGAATTCGTACAATTTTTGTGCCAAGTAAGAGAAGTTTTTGTGATTCGATTTATTTTGGAGGAATAGTTAAACAAACAACAAACTTTAGGTAAAGATTTAATTTGAGTACTTAATTTCACTAAGTAGTAATTAGTCTTTAAATGAAAAATTTGAGCTTTTAGGAAAATGTTGCATTTTCTCATAATCAAGGGAAGATCTTTTGCACATGTATTTAATGCACTCAGTCATGTTATTTGTGTATGTTTGTGTAGAAAATGCAGAAATACAGTTCAGCAAGTTTGCATCTAAGAACTTGATATGATGTAAGATCATCAATGTTTTTATGTTATTAACAAATAAACACACATATAGAGATTCATATCTAGCAAATTATTACAAAATTGTTAAACAATGTTAAATATGGAAATACTTAAAAGACTGTATCATCATGGGCCTAAAATGAATTATTCATGTGATATTATTATCAAGCAGCAATTTCCTTATCCGTTCAAAATTTGCTTTTATGTCATTTTATATTTTTTGTTGAAAAAATGTGAAGATTACAAAGTTTGTTTTTCTTCCCTGTTTGTAACATTTCTTTGCAAAAATTGAAAAGGATTATGCTCCTGTCTCATCTAAGTGTGTATGCACCCCTGAAGAAGCAAGGAATATAGCTATACCTTATTTTTGAGTTAAAATGAAGCATGGAATCCCTTCTGGCTTTAATGTGTAGTACATCACTTGCTTAAAATCTTAATCATTAATACTGTGTGCAAGCTACATGTAGCTTGGAATCCTCTTGAGAGCTCATATGAGCTAGTATTCAAACAATGTTTAACTATTATTGCATGGAAAGTTTCCAAACTTAACTCTTGTGTAAACCAGAGTATCCATGCTCTTGTATCAGGACAAACTAGGAATGGATAGTTGTCTCATTGGCAATCTTTCCACATCATCTCATTTTTAAATAAATGTTCTTAGTAAATTTGACCTTTGAACACTGAACACCTGTGTAAAACAACCAAATCTTTCAGTTTTCACTGTACATACACTACTGGTGGATTTTGTCATTTGTTAGGGCAACCTACTCAAATTTAACTTCAGATTTTACTGTACACACACTCCTGTCCTCTTGTAAGGGTCTGGATGGGGTTTATAGAATGGAAAATTATGGGCCATTTCTACAGAAAAATGTTTCCAAAAAATAAAGAATGGAGATAAATTAGGCGCTTAAAGATAGAGAATTAAATGGGCAAAAAAAAAAAAAATTTGAGAAAAATGATCTAAAATTAAAAAAGAATACACTTAAGGCGAACTACACAAATTTAATTTCAGATTTCACTATACACATACTAATAGTGGATATTGTCATTTCCACCTGTCCACTTTGGGCAACCTACTCAAATTTAATTTCTGATTTCACTGTACATACACTACTGGTGAAACCTACTCAAATTTGATTTCAGATTTTACTGTCATTTCCACCTACCCACTTAGGGAAACCTACTCAAATTTAACTTCACATTTTGTAAAACTATTAATGGAAAAGCTTAACTTTAACTATTTTTTAAAAGGAAATTTTGCCCACTTAGGACCCAATATGATACAACCTTTAGTTGTGGAAAATCCCAGCAAAGATGCAAAATCTAAGATTGACAACCCCAAATATTGAAATACATTTCTAATGTTAAATTGTGCCTGTTAAGAGCATTTTAAAACAGGTAAGTGATTTTTAATGATTGTGCAGAGCATTCTGGCAGCCATGTTAACCATGCATTTTACCCCCTGAAAATGTATGACTTCCTCCAATTGGAATTGTGATCTGTTTGAGGTATTTTTTCCTCAGCAATTAAATGCAGGATAAAAGATTTACTGCCACTTGTCTTCATTATAGTAGCCTTGATCATAGAAGTTCAGGAGGTCATCCAAAACACATGCTAAAACATATATACTGATAAATGGACATAACATCCTCTGTTAAATGGACATTTTAGCCATCAAATGCTTTATGATGGTGTATCTTGTTACAAAAAGCCATCATTAGATCCCCATTAATTTGTATTTCTGTTTCAGTAGCATGAAAGGTTTCATAATAAACACAATTTGGGATGATAATTCTGAATTCTTTGATAAACATTATGATATTTTTGTCTTTGATATGCAGTGGAAACAAACAGTTTATCTTTCTTCTAGATCTTTTAAACCTGTGGTTAGTACAAAAAAATGTATTTGAACTGAAAGTTTGATAAATGCATTTGCAGAGAATTGACACATAATCTTGTGTATCCTCTGTCCTGAAAAATCATTGTATTTTCATTTTAAATGTTCACCTTTGGTCATTCTTAAGGGTTATGGAATTCAAATGTACTTATTGTTTAGGAATTAGGTAATGTCTTATATGTTGACAATCTGCTTTGGCATGACTATAACATGGTGCCACTGACTACCACTTACTCAAATTTACATAAGCAATCTGATTGCATTATTGGTGTAATTAGAGTGAAGCAGATTCTGCTAAACCGACATTCGTGTTAATCCACAGGTTTTTGGTGGGGTGCATGTTTAAATGTGTATGTGAAAATGTTTTTTTTTACTCTTTGTGTTTTACTTGTGGTGTGGTCTGTCTTTTTCTGGTTTCTTATTGGACCATTGACATCTTCTTTTCTTTTTTTCTACCATTATGAAGAAAAGGATATAATATAGAGTAAAAAAAAGTTTGCAGTCTCTGTAATTATAATAAATGCTGTTGCAAATGGAAGAATTCCAGGGAAAATGAAAAAAACAAATATACAGAAAAATTTGAAGATTTAAAGCAGATCAACTATTAAATCTATAGTACCTATTGTAATGTTAAATCCAACTTTTGTCCCTAGGAAATTTTTATAAGAAAGTAGATGTGGAAATATTTGATAAATCAGTAATAGGAAAAGGAAGAGGTGGAGAGAGGATGTAGTAAAGTTTAGTGTACACCCTGATGTACTTGTAAAAAAAGACTCTATTTTAGGTTACATACGGGAGAAACAACAAATCAGCCAATCCTTGATAGCCATAATACAAAAAATAATTGATTTGAATGTTATTAGAAATAAGGAAATATGGTATGATGGGCGATGAGATAATATATATCCACCAGAGTTCAGATGTATATCCTCAGAAATGTTTTTTTATCTGTAAAATAAAGATGGGGAAAGTTCAATTCAAAGTTTCCAATTGGAACAAAAATTGAGAACACTTGCCATGCTTGCGCAACAGGTAAAATATAAATGAACTATTTAAGTTGAAAGTAATTTTTGATACTAGCTGTTTCGCAATAGATTTCAAGATTAAATTCTTTTTGAGGTACTCTGCAGTATTGCTGTTTGTATTGATCAGACTGGATGATAATTTCTCTTCAATGACCTGGATGCTATTTATAGAAAATTATTAATGATTCATTTAATTAGTAGAGCATTAACATGGTGCAAATGCAAGGTCGTAAGTGTTTTTCAGTAAATGCCTGCTGCTGAAATTGACATAGGTTTTAAGTCGTAACTTTCACAGACATATGTTCAATTCATTGAGGTGATATGAATAAGTGTTTAGGAATCTTTGTTTTGGCATGGCAACCAGACAGATTCAAACAGAAAAATGCAAAAAGTAAAGTGTTTTCTATGGAATATCACTGGATTCAGAATTAAAAAAGACAGCAATATTGTGTTTCTCAGTTTATCATTGTAATATAGAGAATTATGGATTTTTTTCTCAGGCACTTGGGAATGTCAGTGGGATATAAAATTTTGTTTTAATTAACAATGTAGGAGAATATACTACGATTCCAATGTAAAGTTGTCATCCATTGGGAGAATTTTTACGGAATCGTCAGGTTAGTTATCTGTTTCTAAATGTCAAAATGTGGACGTGAACTTTGTAGAGAATTTATTATCTCTTCCTGTTAAAGAGGAGTTCTAAATAGTTTATGGTCCTGAGGAAAAAAAGGTAAAAGTTTTCATTGTCTTGATGCTCACCCAAACTTCCCATATTTGCTTTCCTGTTGAAGAAAATGTCTGGTGAAACTGAAAATATTAAAAATAAATTCTGAGGTCATTGGTAGTTTCCATAGCCAAACTAAGAAAGACAGTGACAAAATTCTTTGTTTCCTGGTAATCTAGGGGAAGTTCCTTCAGATTCACTCTTTATTTTTCTAATTTTTTCAGAAGAAAAATGGCAAAAATTGTTTGAGAATATTATTTATGTAATATGGAATATTATCAAAATTTCAAGAGTCTGTTTGAAGTTACTCTTATCTGAATATATATACGATTGCCTTAGTAATTGTCTCATCCTTTTAACAATCTTTTTGGGAATAATTAACCATCACGTTCTAACCTGATCCTTGGACACTTAATACCACAAAATTATAATGGACGAAAAACAAATTAAGGTTTGAAAATGGACTGGAAAGTTTTTTTTGTACGATGGACTAAAGAGAAGATAGTCGGGTAAAAAAATGGATGGTTAGAAAGTTGGAATCATAATAAATTGTTTTCTTTTCATCTTATAATTATCAGTCACTGCCACCAATGTAGCATACTAAAGATCTTAATTAAAAAAGATTGTGACTGTTATCATATTTTTATCACTGATGTTTCTTTAGTAGAGAAACAAAGGATATGGGGTATCCATCCATGACACAAAATCAGTACATGCACAGAAAAAACACACAAAAAGTGAAGGAACAGTACTTTTATTGCTGTTCTTTGAATAGAATATTATTCTGTTAGAATAGTTTTGTCATGAGTTGTCATGATAGTCTCATGACTGCAGAATTTTCTTGCAGTGCAATGTAATATAACGAAAGTACTCCAAAGTTGATACAGCTGTAGGTACTTATAGACTCGAAAGACAATTTCTGCTTTCAGTTAATAAGATTATGTAATAGCACTAAAACTGCAGCTGCAATTCCCCAAGGCAGAGTTGACATTCAATGATTTTTGTCTTTTTCATTTAGACCTGTTTGGCCTATATGCCTTTAAACATTTTATAATTTTGGCTTTTCAACTTTTTGTCTTGAGAAAACCTGAAGAAGTTGCTACAGAAACAATTGTTTTTGTGCACAGGAATTGTAATACAAGTAGTTTTTTCTCCATATTTCTCTCGCTTAGAGTACAGAATTAACAACTAATGAGCCAAGTTTATTACCAAAAAATAGTGGAATCTGTCTACAGAAATTAATATCCTTATGATATAAGGGTTATCATTATATATAAAGTTGATGACGTCAGTCTATTGTTTTATGTTTCTGGTTATAATGGATTTATGTAATCCTGATAATGGAGATATTGTGTAATATTTTGTCCTACACTCACACTGGAAAATAGCTTGGAATGACCTTTGACTAAGAACTGATTAGCAGGTTGAAGCAATAAGCACATTAGCACAATAGACAAATAAAGATCTTAACAGGAAAAAATGCAGTCTATAACAGATAGATTTTTCTTAACCTTGTCTGAGAATTTGTCCACACACTTTTGTACCATTATTGAAATTTTTTTTATATAATTTGAACTGTCTTGTTTAAATAAACAAATGTATGCATGTTGATGTACAGTTGCATAGGACATACATTTTTGTATTCCATCCATTGTAAGAATCCTCATGACATGATAGGTGTAATGAATGTCTATATATAAACTAAACTTCAATCACAATCATCACATGGTTAACCATTCCCGAAACTTTTCTGTAGAATATATATAATACCAAAGGTGTCAATATTGTCAACATTTGTTTTTTTTTCATTTATGTATTTTTAAAAAAATTTTTTTTGTACATAATTGTTTTTTTAACTAAATGTACTCATTTCTTTTTTTGGGGGGTCACATTTTGGATATATGGGCTGGTGATAAAAAATGAATTTTTCCAAAAGCCAAATAATCATGTTTCCTTATTGATATGTGTCCTCTTAGGTGATGCTTGATTCTTAACAATTTATTGTTCAAAGAAAAGAAATAGTAAATGGTGATTAATTTTGACCTGTTTACAGGAGATTTGCTGGATGGAATGGAATATCAGACAGGATTAATATTTTGACCTTTTATGCAGAGAGATGGATGTTGTCATTTACTCTGAATATTCTGTTTATGTTTGTGTATTGGGTTTGAAATAGTATTATTGATTCATCATCAATTCTGTCAGAATAGAGGAAGGATGATTGAGTGATAAAATTGATTGATTTTATATTTAGGGTTGTAATAACAAATTTATTACAAATATCATGTGTCCAGAGATCACGATTTTTATGGAAAATACAAAGGAAATTTAATGTTTTGGGGACAATTCAAAATGGACTGGTATTAACTCATATTTTTGAGTGAGTATTATGGATAACATCTTCTTTTTTGCTCTATTGAAACATAATGTATTTGTCAAACGTTAAGCATCCAAAATTGACAGTTGTTACTTAAATACATTGTTTTTCTGATTTTTGTTTGGCCTGTGAAAGTAACACTAACAAGATATGAGACATCGTGTCCTAATCCTGCATTTATGACGAGATTAAATTATTAAGTATTATATTTCAGAAGGTAGAAGAGCTAGACAGGCCAATAAAAAAATTAACCTTAAATCAGCCATTTTAATTTACAAAAAAGGAACAAGGATCCACTTTTGGCAAAATATGGCAGTGATTTACTACTTTATTATAAAATATCAATAAAGCCAAAATTTGGTTCTTAAATGGATCATTTTCAAAAGCTGCTAGTGCTAGTTAAAATAAATCTTTTCAAAAAGAGAACTTTATAGGCACATTTTGGAGAAGTTGTCAAAATAAAATGCTTTTGTGCTTTTTTCAAACCTAATATACACCTTAGGAAAACCTTGGCCATAACCTACTATCTTAAATGTTATGTAGCCATTAGGTGCAATGGTTTAAATAAATATTGAATCCCTAGGCATAAAATATTTCTGGATCAGGCGTTGTGAATGATGTAAATATGCTAAAAATTGTCATGAATTACGAAATTTGTCTAGTAAACTAATATGGTTTACTGATATCCTGCTTTATATCTGATCGGCAAACATTAATTTAAAAATTTCTGAAAAAAAGATTGAATCAGTGACTTTTGTGCAGTTGCATGCATCCCAGCCATGTTGGTTTTCTTTAAAAAAGAAGTTCAATGATTGGGAAATATATTACTTAACATTGTAGCGCCATTCTTCAATCTTAAATTACAAATCAATTATGAAACCATACAATTGTTTAGGTCATTTCCAAGTTTAAGGAGACTTTTTATAAGCTGCTGACCATTCAAGCACACCCAAGTTCATCACCAGTTTTTGGTAAGGTTCTTATTGCTCAATCTTTAGTGTTCTCTGTAATGTTTTGTGGACTATTATTATCTCTTTTATCCATGCTGATATCAGTTTTTTAAAACTTATGATATTTGAATGTCCCCCTTTTTAAGCTGGTCACATAAAAATGTGAAATTGCAAATGTTATTTACATCCCATCAGTTATTGAAATGTGAAATTACTATTGGCTTGATCAGAAAAGGTGCTGATTGCCATTAAGATAATATTCATAAATGTATGGTTTATTGATTCCATCATAAGTTCGGGAAGATATTCACCTTCATTATGAATGCAGATGCCAGTAGTTGGCTTATTTGACCATACGACCTGATTTACAGAAATAAGCGAGATGAAAATACACTTTTATCTTCCTAATCAGGAAGTCCTGAAGTTAAAGCTGAATGGTTATTAGCCATTTGCATAATTGTGCATTTGTAATTAGTAGAATGTATTGAAAGCATAAGATAGAATAGCATATCAGGAGAGTTACATGTTCCTCCACTCTTGTGTAATAGTTGTCTTTTACTGTATATAGTTTGCTTTATAAGAGTGTGTTAGGAATTATTTTGAATTGACATGAAAACTGAAAAGTGAAATTTGATAAAGAGTCGTAGTGATGGACATATTGAGTACTGTAATGGATCATTTGAATGTAAGAGCTTTGTTTTGTTACATATGATTTTATCGTATACTGTGGATGTATACTGTGGATTCAGTTATTTTCGTGGGTACCTAAATCCAGGAACAATAGTATTTTCACGGAAACTTGATCTCATGGTTTTGCCAAAGCATGCATACAAGCCTATAGAAAATTTGTACTACCTTGAACAGTTGAATTCATAGTTCACCTATACCCATGAAATCCACATTTGTTAACATTGGTTATGCATGCAATTCAAAGAATAAATATATAGCTTTTGGATCCATCTTTGTTAGTTAATTTTAGATTAAAAAAACAAGCCTACCTGTTTGTACAGTAGTGGTATAGGTCATGTGCACATTAGCAAGTTGTGCCCTAACTACTATTACATGATAAAAATTGTGACTGCATGGCAAAGATGGATTGTTTACCTAAAACTCTGGTAAAACCCATAAATACTGCTCTATTACTTGATGCTAAGCAAACAATCAACATTTACCAGTGCATGTGGACTCATCAATTGTTACTGAGAATTATTATAAACAAGGATTTGTATGGACACAGTTAGCCGTAAGCAATATAAAAGTTTTATTCATAGATTTGTGGATTCCATCTGTAGTTTTCATTAATTTATTTTTTATTATGTTTTTTCAGATTGACTATCCTGATGTCCAGGTTATGAAAAGTGGCCATTCACGGCAATCATGTAACGATCGTGTTATAGAATTTGACCACCAGGAAGGGACCAGACCTATACGAAGGATGAATTCTGATAGTGTTGTTGAACAGGTTAGTTTTATCAAAGGGACTTAAAAGGCACTTCTGGTTTTTATTGAACCAAAATGAAAAAAAAAAGACCAAAAAAAAAAACCAAGAATACATGTCCAGAGGACACCAAGTCCCACTGTCACTATCATATTTCCATATTCAGTAAACCACAAAATCTGGGTCAGAACCATAACTACGGTAAGCATATATTTTGGAAAGTTCACGCCATAATGAACATATGAACTAAGCTTCAAATTACCATAAACCAAAACATTTACCTAATACGGGAAACACAAACCAGAAAACATAGTATCCCCATAGGCCCTTCTATTGTAAACCTGGCATAAAAAAATATTTATTGAGGTTTTATTCACATATGTCACTGAATGCAACTCGTTGTTTTTCAAATAACAACATATGGGATGAGACACTGTTTGGGACTGTTTCCGTAACTATGTTAAGACATTTATAATACATTCAATTATAAATCTATTTATATCATGTTGATGTAAGGGTTGTGGGGAGAACTCTGCAACTTATCACACAAACTTTCCTTGACATCACATATCCCCATATATACATTGTAGCTTTGTCTCCCATCCCCCAAACTAGTACAGTGGTGTTTAATAGTCCATATAGAGTGGGCATGCATCAGTGTTCCGACAATTGTCATGAATGAATCAGTAAATTTTAAGTTAACCTTTGAATCACATAATTCAATGTTTGCCTTAAACAGTCATGGAACACTTGTAGTCAAAATCAAAATTGATCTTTAGCTTGAATAACTATGATTCAGTCATAAATGAAAATCATATTTCTGTGTTATATTACATGTTTGACATACAAATCAATTGTTTTCACTCCCAAAGGCATATTTTGTTTTTATTTACAGTTATCTGCCGATTATGGATTGCGTGAACAGTATTTACGAAATGAACAATATATGAAAAGATGTTCACGAGCAAGTGACACATCTAGTGCTTATTCAGGTTCTGATATGATGCAGTCATCCATCGATGACCAGGAAAATGTGGATATGGATATTAGTGGATTACCTGAGAGTATGGTGGATTCTGATGATGAGGAAGGATATGCTGAATCCACAGGGGTAGGTTTTGTGGGGGATTGTTTTACAATTACTGTTGGAGTAATAATATGTTCTTAGTCTGAATGTGGTTTGCTTAGAATAAACCTGAGAAAGATGGAAATAAGGTTCTTTTTAAGATATTTTTGATAAAATAAGAAAAAAAAAGGCTACCAATAGTAAAAAACGCAAGTAAGAAGTTTCAATTATGAATATGGGAGATCCATTTTGAAGGTTAGAAGAATAGAATATATATAGATTTTTATCATCATTTGCACATCTAAAGATTCAAAGTATTAAAATGTTGGGAGACTAGATTTTCTTCAGAAAATGGCCTTTCTTCTTGGCTTTGGGAGATCTTTATATGATATCAGCTAACTTGACACATTTCCCAAGGGTCAGTATCTGATTTAATCCAGTGTTTTGTTTACAATCACTATTATAACTGATATTGGAGTTAATATCAGGACAAATGCTGAATTTAGTTTGTTATTCTTCAACAAGAAATAGTTAATGCATTTTTGGCAGTGTTTATAACTGTTTGCAAATAATCTCAATATCTAAAATAGTAAATATACATGATAGGTCAATGGTATTTGGTCTGTGCATTGGTTACAAGGAGTACATCTGTCTATTGTATTTCATTTGGCCTTGACCTCAATGTCACACTCAAGTTGTCAGGTTATTGGAAGAGGTCTGTTCCACAGTAACTTTGGATGGTAGGTAGGTCAGTTATATTTGGATTTGGTGGATACCAAAGTTCGTGGATTGTGGAAAAATGAATTATTTGTTGATATTTGATTTTTTGGTTTTGTCAAAGTCTGGATACAAGCCTAAAGTAAATTTGTACTTCGTTGGATACTTAAATTTGTTGTTTCCCCATACCAAAGAAATCCACAAAAATTGATATCCCACAAATAGTATTGAATCCACAGTATGTGGATTTGTTGCAATGAATATATGTCTGCCTAACAAATATCATTTAGTTGGCTAGTCAGACTATTGACCTTAATTTCATGCTCCGGTGGTCAGATGAATTTTTCTGGATGAGGTCTGCTCCTTAGTATCTATACATGGTAGGTTAGCAATATTTGGTATGTTTATTTATAGCAATGAGTATATGTCTTACATATGTTATATGTCCTTGACCCAATTTTCTCCCTCCAGTGGTCAGGTGATGTCCTTCAGTAACTCTGCATAAAAACATTCTGTCTTTGAATTGATTTAGAGATTACATGTCTGTCTGGCATACGACATATGGTCTTGACCTTACTTCCAGAAGTCATTTATGTATGAAGCAATGATAATTCATGATTAGATGAAAATATTCAAGTGTGTCATTTGTTGTTGATAAAGTTGTGGCACTTGGTGTGTCTCCCTTATTATAACAAAGATTTACAGACTTGTTCTTGAATTAGTACATTATAATGTGTCTCCCTTATTATAACAAAGGTTTGCAGACTTGTACTTGAATTAGTACATTACAGTTTGTTTTCATTGTGCATAATAACCTACTTATAGATGACCTGTTTGAAGTTGGCTGTAAAACATATGTTTTTATTCCAATTGATGGGCTGGTAGAAAACTGCTTCCTAAATTGTTGATGGAGCAAATTGCCAGATGAACACTATTAATCCTATCTGTTTTATTGAATGTTACATGTGGCAATCTGTTATTAAACATGCAGAAAATCAATTTAATACTTGTTTATTATAGCAGATTTATATCTTCTGTAGAAGCTTTCTTTAAATAATCTGTTATTAAATAAAATAAAATAATGTAAGGTACGGTCCTTAAACCTGCTGTACTTTAAGCAGTCTAAACAAAAAATTACAATTATCATTAATTGAATAATCTTGAAATCAATGTCTTATGATTGACCATCCTTTCTCTTATTGTTATAAGCATATCTTCTGCTAGCTCTTAATTATCCCAAAGGTTGTGATCTCAAAATTATTGTGTCTTCTTAATTTATTGTTTTTTAGTTTTAACTGTTTATTCATTTGAAAAATTGTTAACTTATATGAAACCTGAACAGTGTACCAGATAGTATCACTTCTGACTATTCTTCTATCTTCATGGTATTCTTTACAATGTTTTGAATTCTATCAGAAAAATGAATAAAGAATAGGGTTTATTGTTAGATAATTTAAGAGTCTTCTTCTATAAATCAAAGAAATTTTTCCATTAAAAAATGAACAAAAGAAATATGTGGTCCAAAGTCTAGAAAATTGTTATCAAATTTAACAGAGACTATCAAAGATCACCAATCAACGTCAAAGTCCTAAAATATAAATAAAGAGCATTTTTCTCATGATCTATAGAAAACATGTTTGTACTATAACTGAAAAGTAGAAAGTACGAAAACATCTGACATATTGTGGTAAAGGCAGCACTTAGAATTCTCCACAGATTATTAGACACATTAAAGAGATAAGAGAACGATTGTGTATATGAAATGATAAATTATATAATATGCATATTACATTCATTGCACTGGTAACATAATTAACTGTTTAGTAATGTCTGTCTTAGATCTGTTTTTCTGCATGAAAGCAGAGGTCCCAGGGGGCATGATAAAAGTTTATCTACGATTCTGATCTATCCTTGGGCTCAAAAGTTATGGCAGCATTTTGTTTAACTTGCTATATTGATATTTCAGTGCCCAAGGGTTAGCTAGGGTATATGACTTCCTAGACTTAAGTTACAAGCAATATATATACAGTGCCCCAGGGACAGCTAGGGTATATAATGGTTGTTGTCTCTTTGATGCATTCCCTGTTTCCATTCTCAATTTCATATGACTTCACAAGCAGTATATATATATTATTACCCACTCTCCAATCACACTTAAGTTTGTTTTGAATTTTTACATCTGTGAAATCTAATCAGGTGTGTTTACGAAAAATAAATTTATTGAAAGACCAATGATATTTTGAATGCTATTGTATTATCATGTGAATGTCTCAAAAAAAGATTTGGAGGTCTATAATCTCGCTCCAATAAATTAAAAGTATTTACACTGTAAAATGATAAGTTCAGAAGACTGAATGAGTTTAGCATGGGAGTAATCATTCTGAATTTTAGTATTTTGGAAGGTTTATCCACTCTTCTATACATACAGTAATACCTATGCTGATTTATCAAAGCTGCTGTTTTTGATTTGCTGCAAAGCATTCAAGACACATGTCTCTGTGTTGACAGTTTTATTTTATAATGTTATAATGTCTTTTTCAGTCACAGAGAGACACAGTACAAGAATGTTTACAAAAACACCCCCAAGACAGATCTGATGATGATATTGAAATACTGCTAGACTTTATACAACATTTTAGAGTAAGATTTGAAGAAAAAATATGGATATGGAAGTTACAAAAAGAAAGATTTCCCCAACTTGTTCAAAATGCAACATTATTATAAATAGAATGATTATGATAAGAAAATTGCATCTTTAGGAATTGGATTTGCTTCACATGTTGATATCTAGTTATTTGTAAGCTTGTGAAGTAGGTTTGGCTTTAGTCCAGTGGAAGAATGCAAAAATAGACACAGTGATTTATATATAGTTACATGTATATTGAAATAAATACTTAGCAATTACGAAAACAAACAAAAGTACAGGCAAAAGTCACATAAATCTAAACCTTTTCTATTATTATTTTCAACAGTTTAGGGGGTTTATTAAGAAAAAGTACAGTCCTTGAGGTTATAGATTGACCTAAGTTGCAACTCTGATAGCATGTAGAGGGAATATACAAGGATATGAAGGGTCCATTGAAAATTTTGTATTTGTATATGCCCTCCAATGACTTGATATTTTATGGTGGATAATTTTCTGTCTATCCAAGAACATATATGGTAATCGAAACTTTACTTTGATGAATCTTGAAAATCTCATAGTGTAGCTATTAAATCTATGATGTAACACACAAGTCATATAAAAATACAATATATATTGTAAAGCAAGAACAGATCTATATAAATTGTAACTTGGATGGAGAGTTGTCTCATTGGCACTCATACCACATCTTCCTATATCTACTTGCAGTTTGTCAGACTTCAGAAGTGAGTGAATGAGATTTTAACCCAAACCCATACAGGGTAACATATGGTCTCAATACTAAACAAGTGTCCATACATCCTTATTGTTCTTTATTGCTGGTTGTACTGTTATGTTTAATTGGGATACAGACTGCATAATAGAAATATAATTGTAGTAGTATTGTTGCAGTGTACCTAATGTTCTTAGACTTTGTAAGGTAGCTCAGACATTGCTCATTTTTATGGCCCCGCCCTAGTGGAGGGGGCATTAAGTTTTACCCTTGTCCGTCTGTACGTACCTATGTACGTCCCAAAGTTGGTTTCTGTTACCTAACTTGAGTTAGCCTCAACCAAATGTTATGAAACTTATACACAATGCTTATTACTACAAAATACAGATCAAGTTTGAATTTTGGTGGTGTCACTTTTATTGTTCTAGAGTTTTGCCCATTTACAAATGGAAAAATTGCTGAATTTTGCGTTTCCGTTCTCTAACTTAAGTTAGCCTCAACCAAATGTTATGAAACTTATATACAATGCTAATTACCACAGAATACAGATCAAGATTGAATTTTGGTGGTGTCACTTTTACTGTTCTATAGTTATGCCCCTTTACATAGGGAAAAATTGCTGAATTTTTCGTTTCCATTCTCTAACTTAAGTTTGCCTCAACCAAATGTTATGAAACTTATACACAATACTTATTACCACAAAACTCAGAGTCACTTTTACCGTTCTTCAGTTATGTCCCTTTATAACTTTATATGACATACAAGCGGGGGCATCATCTGTGTCCAAGTCACATTCCCCATTTATGTCTCGCCTTGACGGAGTCAAAAAGCGAGACATGGGTATGTTGTTTCCTGCGTCGGCTTCGGCATCAGCGTCGTCAACAATGTATTAGTTTGTGATTAGGTCTAGTTTATGGTGAACTACTAGTGGTAGGTCAATGATATTTGGTATGCAGTTGTATTAGCATTGGCACATCTCATTACCACGGAGATTATTTAGCCCCGCCACCTCAGTCATGGTCTATTGACTTTGAAACTTTTGCTTAGTATACATGTATTAGTTTGTGATTAGGTCAGTTTATGGGGAACCACTAGTGGTAGGTCAATGATATTTGGTATGCAATTGTATAAGCATTGGCATATCTCATTTCCATGGAGCTTATTTGGCCCAGCCCCCTCAGTCATGGTCTATTGACTTTGAAACCTTTTCTTCGTTTACATGTATTAGTTTGTGATAAGGTCAGTTTAAGATGAACCACTAATGTTAAGTCGATGATATTTATTTGCAAGTTTCATTTCCATGGAGATTATATAACCCCACACCCTCATTATGGTTCATTGACTTTGAAACTTTTACATAGTTTACAAGTTATTGTTTGTGTTTGTTTAAAGGGAACGACCTTTGAGATTTCAGTGGTATTTGGTATACAGTTGTATTAGTATTGGCACATCTCATTTCCATGGAGATTGTTTAGCCCTGTACCTTCAGTCATGGTTCATTGACTTTGAATACTTGCATAACTTACATATTAAAAAAAAGTATTGCTATTTTAATTTCAACATTTGCATTATCAAAATAACAAATAGGCGAGACATATCTCTGTGTTAACAGTTTATGTTTAAAAAAAATAAAAAAGCATAATTGATAACTTTTCTTCCCCTGCATTCCTCCTGCACACTTGTAAACTATAACAAAATGTATCAAGCTCTATATTACCTTGAGTCTATTGCAGTATGAATGAATTGTTTAGTTCTTACTTTGGACAAGAAGATAATGTGTGATAAGTTAAGAAAATAAATTATCAAAGATACCAGGCTTATAATTTTACCCCACCCAATGAAGCATGTGTGAAAATTTATTTGATAAATGAAAAAAGCTTTCATGTAGAGGCTTAATAAAAGATCTTTTTAATGGTGTTAGTCATTTAATAACTTATGAAACTTATTTTACATACATGAAAGCAAAAGCTCCTTGTTAGAAATGCAGTAATATTGTTGTTCATTTAATAAGATGATTACTTCTTAGAATATCATATAGTGTTTCATGAATAAAAGGAAGATGTTGGGGAAAACATTTAACAGATTTTTACTTTTCTATTATTTTAACAGGCTTTTGCCAACATGACCTTACCAACTAGACGAGCATTGTGTGCTGTAATGATGCTAGCTGTCATTGAACATAAAGGTACCATTGTGATGAAGGACAAAGAGGAGCTGGACTCCTGGTCAGTCATACTTAATGGTCAAGTAGAAATCCTGAAGGAAGATGGGTCTGCTGAATTTTTGTACATGGGGGACAGGTGAGTTCTGCTGAAATTTTAATGATGGCCATGATAATATCAAAATGAGGATATGTGGTATGATTGCCAATGAGACATCTATCCACCAGAGAAAAATGAAGTGGTAGTAAGCAATTATAGGCCACACTAATGTCTGTTTTTCTTAGTTTTCCTTCAACTTACATTTAAAAAATTACCAGCCAACCAGGAAATATCCACAAAAGTAGAAACTTGTCTATAACTGAAAATGACATACAGTATCAGACCATTTTTGAACTTCAAAATCATTCATATTTGATCATTTTATCTAGCAAACTGACCATCAGCATTGAATGTTTTTATTTTGAACAAAATAAGGATTTATGTCACTTATATTAAAGTTTCTTTGCAAGGTCAATGATATATGAAATTTCCTAGTTAGAGGCTGAATTGTTTTATTCGGATTTCCTTATTTGATAATTTCTTTGTTTTTTTTAGTTGATTGTGGTTAAAAGGTAATTTTAAAAGGTCATTGAATCTTAAACAAGATTTGTATTAGTATGTGTTCTTTAAAAAATCTTATCGGACTTACTGCAAACTGTTATTAAAACTTTCAGAATTTCGAGTTGAAGTATAAAACTTATAAAGTGTGAAGTGTAATAGATCAAGTTTCATTAGTACATTTCATCCTTCAAAATTTATGTGAAAGATATTAAAATATCAGTCCATGACTTGAAAATTTTGAAGTTTGAGACTTATGAAAAAAGATTCTGATCTTAATGCTGTAGTTTAAAAAATTTATTCTTAAGGAATAGGCTGGAGTTCTCATCATATAGATATAAAGGAAGCTATGTGTTTCTTTTGCAGCTTTGGTATAACAAACCCAACCTTAGATAAAATATTCCATGAGGGGGTCATGAGAACCATTGTTGATGATTGTCAGTTTCTTAGCATTGCTCAACAAGATTACTATGAAATCATGAACCAGGGCAAGGAAAACACAAAACGACATGTGGAAGACGGGGAGGTTGTCATGGTAACAGAACATAGAGTGTTTGACGGAGGTAACAGACGAGGACAGATTATAATTAGGGTAAGTCGTAAAATTTGATTGATTTACACAAAATTTTGAAACTGTACTTAAAATTTGGTAATTGTTGACTGAAAACCTCAACATTTGACAGGGAACATTAAGATGATAATCAGTTAATAGTCTGAGATGTTAGAAACCAATTGTGAAGAAAAGTCTTCTTTTTTCTTGGATAATTGTCTGGAACATAAATTTGACTCCTGACAAATTATGTCTGACAATTAAGTTTATACTAAATGTTATGACAACAACAGTTAACAGTAATATCAATTTAACATCTTTAAGGGGTTCATAGGTGATCTTTTGCTAGCAAAAGTTGCTGCCACTATCCAACAAAACTCTTTTTGAAGTGGTAGTCCAAATTTCTGCACTTTCATCCTGATTGTCCCAATTTTCAAGACTTACCAATTGGATGTATTGTTAATAAGTTTTTTTATTGAATATGTATGAAATATTTGACACAGGACATATAGCAAACAACAATCAATCTATCAATTATATAATTTCAGGCGTCACCGGATCACTTGATGAACCATCTGGTACAGGAACATTCAGCTGTTGATCCTACGTTTGTAGAAGACTTCCTACTTTGTTACAGAATATTTCTCAAAAGTCCCATGGAATTAGCTTACAGACTTCAAACATGGTTCAACCAAACAACATTACGAAATAAGGTAAGTAGCTTTTGGACTGAAGTCACTTGAAATTTTGTGATATTCTTTATTTTATATACAGGAGTTGGATTCGTTCTGCCGTCTGCAACATGATGTTCAGACAGGTGTTTAATGCTCTTGTTTTGCCGTCAGTTATGAAGGCTGATTTATGCAGTGTAAGCATGATTTAAATTATACATTTCACTTCTAAACTTCCAGATTATAATTACTGCAGTAGCTGAAACTTTTTGAAATGTTTTTATTTTTACAAAAATTGTGACAGGAAATTTTCCCCAGAAATAAATATTTGATAGCATTATTTGTATGCAGCTTTCCCTGGATTCGTTATAATTCATCTCCCATTTTTGTACACCAAAAACAAATACAAGAATTTCTGAACTAACAGTATTTGATATATATTGTGCTATAAAGTTAATTTTTCTTAGCTCTTAGGCAACATTAACTTACATTAGTTGTAACATATTTTATCATCTTAGCTTATGCTGCCTTTCTGATATTAACTTCAATACATTTTTATTTCAGGTCACACGGGTTGTGTTATTGTGGGTCAACAATCATTTTATTGACTTTGAAACAGATTCTGTTTTGAGTGAATTTCTGGAGAGCTTTGAAGCTATGCTAGAAACTCAGGTACTGTTACATAATTTGTTATCAAATGGAGTAATACCTTTATATAATATACCATAAAATAACATGTACAGTACTAATTTTACTGCACCAGATACGCTTTTCAACAATTAATGTCCATTCTGTGATGCTCAAGGCAAAAATATTTGAAAAAGTTGTTAAAAAATTGAAGAGTTGATTGAACCAAAAGGACAAAAAGTATAGCCAAAGTCTGGTATTAAAGGAATCAGAGCTACAAAACCTAAGGAATAATATTTTAGTCTGATCACTTTATTGACTTTGTGAAGGTCATTTATGATGGTGTTAACAAGACATAGTTGACAAATTTGACAAATTTTCATGTAGTAATGGTGAAATTAAACTTGTATGAAAAAAACTTAAAACTCTTCAGTAACACCATACAATGGAACTAGATAAAAAAGAACTAATCCACCTTGAAATAAGACATGTTCATAATCAGTCACAAAGTCATATATTTTATTTGATCTGACTAGGATAAATACTTGATCAGGTGATATTTCAAAAGTTTAAAATAATAATTGTTATTGCAGTGAGGAATAGAAAATGAACACACATCTTACTAACAGATCTACTTAGCTAACAGTACTGCAAAAAAACATTATACAAAGAAAACATAATTTCAACCTTAAGGAAAGGAAAAGTAGATGTTTATAAGAAAATCTTTTATGTCATGATTGCCTAATTCAGAAATCTTAGCTGATGATATTGACTAATAAGTGTGCTGTTTTATCTACAGGGAATGACAGGTCAACTCAGGTTACTGAATATCGCCTGTGGTGCTAAAGCTAGGACAAGAAGTGTGACATTAACTCGTGCTACACGAGAAGAGGTGCTGCATTTTTCTGTCCTGGGAGGTTTAGAGAGAGGATGTGGTATATTCATTTCTAAAGTTGAAAAGGGATCCAAAGCTTATGAGGCAGGCCTCAAAAGGGGTGACCAGGTGAGTTTACACACTTCAAAACATGTAGTTTTATTTGATTTCTTCAAAACAAGGAAGGTGAGATGCAAATTCTCATAATTTTTGTCATTTTAGGAATATTTTCAAATCATGAAGCAATACCTTACATATTTTCTAGCATACCTTAACCAATGGAACAGAAAGGGTTGTTATTTCTGTATTATTGTCATTTTGTTTATTTTCTTTGGTTACATCTTCTGACATCAGACTCGGACTTCTCTTGAACTGAATTTTAATGTGCGTATTGTTATGCGTTTCCTTTTCTACATTGGCTAGAGGTATAGGGGGAGGGTTGAGATCTCATAAACATGTTTAACCCCGCCACATTTTTGCGCCTGTCCCAAGTCAGGAGCCTCTAGCCTTTGTCAGTCTTGTATTATTTTTAATTTTAGTTTCTTGTGTACAATTTGGAGTTTAGTATGGCGTTCATTATCACTGAACTAGTATATATATTTGTTTAGGGGCCAGCTGAAGGACGCCTCCGGGTGCGGGAATTTCTCGCTGCATTGAAGACCTGTTGGTGACCTTCTGCTGTTGTCTTTTCTATGGTCGGGTTGTTGTCTCTTTGACACATTCCCCATTTCCATTCTCAATTTTATTACAGTAATATTGCAATAAAGTCTTAATGGAGTTTGATCATTTAAGTATATAAGAGACATTGCTAAAGTCACTTGAATAAACTTGGCTTATAATGTATTAAATAGTCTTATGTTTTTGGTTTTTTTTTATGATAGAATTTCTAAAAGTTGGCTGTTGTCAATATAAAAATAAGGAAATGTGGTATGATTGCCAATGAGACAACTATCCACCAAAGTTCAAATGAAGTAGATGTAAGCAATTATAGACAACCACATGGCCTTTAAGGTTCATGTGGACCCTTCGTCTAAAATGGCTGCATTTTCACCTCAAAATTTACTCTGAGTACAGACAAACCTGTGCATCTGGAAAAGTTTTAAGGCATAGCATGCCCTAGATAAATAAAATTCAAATATATTTTATGTTTTAGAAAATTAAAAACTTAACCGGATTTTGCAGTGCACTTTTTTTCATTCCTCCAGAAGGTGCCAAAATAAACTAAGTTGGGAAAGAGGTTTGAGAACTTCCCCACAGGTAATAATTGAAGTGAACTGTTTTGATTGACATGGACAATAGATGGACAATAGATACCTGACAATAATTGGTGATTTAAACTGTGTACCTAAGTGGACCATATCAAGTGAAACTCAACTGTTTGTTAATTTTATCATCTTCTGCAGGGACGAAAAAAAGTGCACTCCTAAATCCAGTTAAGTTTTAAATTTTCTAAAACATACAATGCATTAGAAGTTTATTTATCTAGGGCATGCTATGCCTTAAAACTTTTCCAGATGCGCAGGTTTGTCTGTACTCAGAGTAAATTTTGAGGTGAAAATGCAGTCATTTTAGCCAAAGGGTCCACATGAACCTTAACAATGAGTAAGACCCATACCGTATAGTCGGCTATAAAAGGCCCCAACATGAAAAATATGAAACAATTCAATTGAGAAAGCTTACAGCCTAATTTATAACAAAACAATTAACGAAAAAAAAATACGACAAACATGAATGAATGACAACCACTGAACTACAGACTCCTGACTTGGGACAGACACAAAGAATGTGGTGGGGTTAAACATGTTTGTGAGCGCTCAAACCTTCCCTAATCTGGGACGGTTGTGAAACGGCACCAGTATGTTTGATTTCAATTAAATTGTGCAAATATGAATTGTTATCATTAGTAAAAAAAACATTAAATTGGATGCTTTTCTGTAGCTACATCTTTTAAATATATGTTATCTTATTTGCAGGTAATGGAAGTGAATGGTCAGAATTTTCAGAATATTACGCACAATCGAGCATTGGAATTGTTACGAGGGACCACACATTTGTCAATGGCTATCAAATCTAATTTGCCAGGTATGTATACCTAATGGTGTTGTATACTAAAACAATTTTGCATATCTTTTATATCCCTTTGGTGTCTTTCGCCTCTCTTTTGCATTATACTTTTGTTAGATCTTTGTGATTCTAATCCATTCACTAGAGACATTAAATGATAGAGATTATAAATTGAACTAGATTTGCTACTGAACTTTTTATACAAAATGCAGTATATTATACTTGAATAAGCATTTTTCATATTATAAAGTTTGTTTTGAATACATCCTAGATGTGATAACTTCAAATACCTCTGTCAATATGCAGTTTCTGCCTTACCAATTAAGTCATGTGAGACATCTTGGATATAAAAATATATATACTGTGGATTCATTATATTTGAGGGATACCAATTTTTGTAGTTTTCATGGGTACAGGAGAACCACACATTTAAATGTTCACTGAATTACAAATTCTATAGGCTTGTATGCTGACTTATAAAACCACTAAATCAAATATCCATGAAAAGACAATTTTTCCTTAATCTACGAAAATTGGTACACACAATAAAAAGATTAATCCACGTATGTATGAGTATAATTTCATGATCAGAGGGATTAGCCGAATTGACATAACAATATATTTCTTAGAGTTAATTTAAACTTTACCTTGCCAGTCTTTTGGTAAACAATATTTTTTCATTTTTAGTAAAATTTTAGATATATAAAGAGCTCTGCAAGCCTTATGTCAAAAAATTTCAATTTATCTTGAGTGGAGGATTATTGTATCTCATGTAACTATGTATATCTATATCTATAGAATCTATTTTGATACATTTTTCTTTTATATCTATGTATTGGTGACCTTCTGCTGTTGTCTGTTCTATGGTCGGGTTGTTGTCTCTTTGACACATTCCCCATTTCCATTCTCAATTTTATTACATACATCATTATTCTTCAATTTTTTTCAGATTTTAAGGAAATGATAGAAGTGACAGAACAAAATAAACAAAATAGACAATCTACACAGAGTTCTTCATCATTAACAAAACGATTATCTGCTCCAGATTTAGATAATATGTCTCCATTCATTAAATCATCTATGAAAGATAAAAGCTTCGACAAAAAGGATAAATCTTGGTTCAAAACAGTTGGAAAGAAAGCGTTTATTAAGAAAATTGGAGGTTTCTTTCCAAGGAATGCTAGTACTTCAAATATGGAATTGTAAGCATGACTTTTATCTTAAAATTAAGTCAAGTTATGGAAGTTAAACGTATACATTCAGACATTATGATAGATTCTAATACAAATTTATCTGGAGAATCAATAAAACAACAAAGGTATCATTTTAAGCATGAGAAAACAGCTTTACTAAAGATTCAGCAAAATGATGCAATCAAAGAAAATAATTTAAGTTTGAAGATGCTGCAATCTTGCCATGGGTAAAATATATTTTCAATACATAATATTGTTTTAATGCATGATATGAAACAAGAAAGGTCGAATAAACTAGTGAGCAATTGAAGATGCAGGAGCAAAAATGGCTTCTGAGAAAGTAACTTAAGATACAAGGGAAAAAAGCTGAGAAAGTTGTCATAGAAAACTTAGCAAAAAACCCTCTATGGAAAATGATTTTACTAATGCAAATTATTCAATCTAAGAATTTATATAGTGTTAAAATATGCTTTAGTTGTGTTTTATATCGTAATTTATTCTTATTTTATTCACAGTGAAAACATGAACAAATCTGACGAGAGTTTATATTCGGCATCAATTCACAATACATCCAAAAGCTCATCATCATCATTGACCGTTCAGATGCCTAATCATCTAAGTGCCAGTAATCCTGATTTGTCGTTACTTAGTGTTGACGATCCAAAACCAGAGTATCCTGACCATGTTGTTAAAGTCTTCAGGGCCGATCAGTCTTTCAAATATTTACCAATACGCAAGGTACGAAATTAAGTGTAATGTGTATATGCTGATGAGTGCTAGGCTAATCTTTATGTCCTGACCATGGAGATATACTACACAAGTGTCAATGAGACAGAAATCCATATATATTTTATCAGAAAGTATTCAGAGTGCACAGTTTGATGTCTAATGATAGACAGGTGCCAATCATATATATTCAGATTTTTAAATGAGTGTAAAAAGGATTAGATGTAAAACAGTTTTAGTAAAGCCAAACAAATATTGAGTGTAAAAATTCTCAAAGTAAGATAGTATTATACAGTCAATGAACCCTCATTTTTGTTCAGTGTCTAGTAAGGTTCAAATTTAAACTGATTGAATTTTGAAAATTTGAAGTAAATCTGCATAAACTAGCTCTATGTTGATCTATGTAGTTTAAAGCAGGTATTCTTTTCATATTCCTTCAACATGGTCTCATTCACAATCAGATATCCTTTCTGTTTTCCTTCAACATGGTCTCATTCACAATCAGATATCCTTTCTGTTTTCCTTCAACATGGTCTCATTCACAATCAGATATCCTTTCTGTTTTCCTTCAACATGGTCTCATTCACAATCAGATATCCTTTCTGTTTTCCTTCAACATGGTCTCATTCACAATCAGATATCCTTTCTGTTTTCCTTCAACATGGTCTCATTCACAATCAGATATCCTTTCTGTTTTCCTTCAACATGGTCTCATTCTGTTAGAAAATTACCAGGAAACTATATCTATACTATGATCTATTTTCTGCAATGTGAAAAAGTATTAAATTTATTGTTTGATTGAATTTCACCAAAGTCAGTTAATTCAGTATGACTTGTTGTTTACAAAGAAGTATTAGATACAGAAGAAAAAAAGAAAATAAAGCACAAACCAAATCAAATCAACATGTAGCAGTATTTTAGCTACAATTGAATACATGGTTTAAGTTCTCTATGAAAGGTATTTTACAGTGGACAAGATTTTTTTCACAATTTCGGGGTTGAAAAGGGGGTGTATATTATTCATGAATGCATAGTATACACAGTCAACTACAGTAGTTAGATTATACACTATATTTGTGTTTAAAGGATGTCACAGCAAGAGAAGTGGTAATGTTAGCTTTACAAGAATTTGGTGTTACAGATCCTAGCAGGTAGTATTATATTACCATACAACTCAGTAATCAGGTTTAATTTTGGGCATAAATTATAATTTAATCATTTGTCAAATGCCAAGCTAGAAAGTTTTCATTTTGGTAGAATATATGTGCAAAATACTAATAATGTGGAAATTTTATTTTAACCAATTGTTATTATTCAACAAAACAAGAGGTAGTTAAACTTGGTAAATTTTTACTAAATTTTTCAAATATGATGCATATTTAACTTCTCAACTCTTACAGTTTACAAGATGAATGATTTTTATTTTAGAATGTTTATATAATATGCACCTATGGGGGTGTTAGCACAATTGTGTGTATCTATTTTACACCAAGATATTGGGCTTAATGAAAATGGATAGATTTCAAATTTAATCAGGGGGTCTCTCAGAAATTTGATCTTATTTTATGGTAAATATAGAAATAAAAGGATGTGGTATCATTGCTAATGAGATGACTATCCACCAGAGACCAAATGACATAGAAGTTATCAAAAAACATTATCAAATGCTTCTGATGTAAATTTGTTATTGTTGTTGATTTTTAATTTCAGTAACTTTGCTCTATGTGAAGTGACTGTAGAAAATGAGAGTCTGATTAAACAGAAGCGTTTACCAGATCAAATGTGTAATTTACCTGATCGTCAGAATCTCAATGGCAGGTAAGTGAAGGCCAAAATTAGACACGATGTCATATGTAGCTTATCCTCTCAGCTGAAAGTCTTGGTAGAAGGGATTCCCTTTTTCTCCATTCTATATAAAAATGTCAATGTAGACCTCGTAACAGGGATGTTCTCCTGTATATGATTGTTAAATTATATTTGAATTAGGACAAAGCCTTGAAAATTATGAATGTAAAAGTTATTTCAAGTTAATATAAAATTGCCAGAATTTAGACATTATATTTAGTGTCTATAGTGGAGAACATCCTTGCTTCTCTTTTTGCAATATCTTCAGCCAAGAAAACATACTCTTCATATATACCCGTCTATATCTTCCTCAGAAATGAGTCAATATTTCTTGAAAGCCATCTGCAGTTAGATAGCAACTATATATTTAGCTTCTATAGAATCACACTTCCTGACATATTATAAGTCATTCACAAATTTTCCTTATTGCAAAATCTAAGATTTTGGAGACAGAATGTCACTGATTAATGTCCCATGTTAAAGTAGGGATGATACATAGAGGGCAATCCCAAACCACAAATCAAAGGACTAACAACACCATGGCTAAAAGACAAAAAACACAAAACAATACACACTTCAAGTAGTTTAAATAGCCTTAATATTTAAGGATCATTTTTCATATTGGTAAACACTTTCATTTGTTTTAATGTTTTAAATATTTTTAAAGTTTTCAATATTTATTTCAAATATTTGAATTAATTGCATGCCACAGTTTATATATAAATTGATACAGCACCTTAAAGATAAATTATGCACTTTTTCAATTAAATACTGATATGGGGGTTGAGAGTTAGTTTCGGGAAATGTCTGTTACATATATTAGACAAGAGATTTCAATGTATTTCCCAGGTAATATGACTTACTATAAATCCTGTTAGTTCATTGAACATAATATCAGAAAAAGTAAGCTTTTAACATTTGAACTAAATGAATGAAATGTGAACATTTCTTGATTGTTTTATGTCATTGGTTTGCTGTCTCATTGACATATTCCAAACTTCTTCCTTTATTCATATTGGACAGTGACTCACAGAATTATGGACATTCAATGTCATTTGAAAATAAATAACAGAAAAAATTTCAGTAAGTAAATTTAGGTTTAAAAGATTTAGTAGTAAGTCCACAGATATTCTCTGGGAAATATAGTCTTGATAGAGTGTAACGACTTTTCCAGTTGAAACATTGAACTCGATTCTTCCATTTTATTAACATATATATTGAGTTACAAGCAGGTGCTGTTAAATTAAGGTATACTCCTGGAACTCAGCCTGAGTTTGTGCTTATTTGGGTTGAAAGGTGTTCACAGCATGCACATTTTTTCATTGATCATTATTCAGACATTTCTACATTACTTCTTTTGGAGTAATTTTCCGGGAAATACTGAGTGAATTTTGGAAACTTAATGTTACACATTTTGGTGTTGGTTGAACAATGCAAATAAATTTGTTAGATTTTTTTTTTTAGAAAACTTTTTAATTGTGATGGTATGTTTATATCATTGAATTGTCAGATTTAAATTTGTCTACTGCCACACTCAAAATTGATTGATTATAAGTTGGTAAATATCAACAGGCAATTATAACAAAATTTATAACAGGGCTTAGGTCAGTATTGTCCATTAAAAATCTGCTGTCAAACGGAAAAATACTTTAAACCAGTTTAGCATAAGATGTAGCCATGTTTGTTTAATCAATTAAGTAGGAGTTTTTAGGAATGAAATAGCATTCTTGTTTCTATTGCAATCAATTGGCATCCATTGTTGTCTTCTGTTTTCCATTAACTTTTTCATATTTTCACCTTTTTCTCTGAAGCCACGCAGCCAATTTTAACCAAACTAGACAGGAATATTAAATGCATTTAAAGTCTTCTACACATTACCATCATTAGGTTTTGATCCAATAAGAAGACAATCTTTTACTTTGATCAGATAATTTTCATTTTTGATTTGATGGCAAACAAGGTGTCAATGCTAATATTAAGTTACCAATGATATTCTATTGGAAATCATATTTTCATGGTCTCTTATAACAATGGTTCATAATAAATCTTGATTTTGATTAAAAGTTCTGCAAATCTCTTGATTTGATTTCATTTGGAGTAAAAAAAAAATACCTGTGTAGGCATTCTTTGATTATGGTGGATGAGTATTTAAAAATATTTTTTATGGAAATTACTGTATTGGCAGTTGACTCTCTACAAGCAATTATCGTGTTAGATGTCTGTCAAGGACAAAACATGGCAACTATATTCAGACAATAATTACCATTCAAATGTATTAGGAAATCACATTAGATGTCTTTTTCTAGAATTCTTTGGCCAATTTAAGCCAAACTTGGTAGGAAACTGTATGCAACATTCTATATAGGAATACTGTTGAATGAAAAACAGCCATCCAAGAAAAAAATTGTTGGGAGTTATCTTCTCGAGCAATTAAGGGGTAAATTTGCCAGGGGGAGCAATTCAGGTGTCTAGGAGCTCTAGTTTAAGAATGCTTTAAAAGGTTTAAGTTTTTTTTGTGGATAGTTTTTAGATCTTTAGACATTCTGTTCTTAGTTTTAAGGGCTGCATACAATGCATAGCTTTTATATATCTGCATATTATATTAATTAATTATTTATTCGTGTGACTAACTTTTTTATACGACCGCAAAAAAATTTTGTGGTCGTATATTGGTATGACGTTGGCGTCGTCGTCGTCGTCGTCGTCGTCGTCCGGCGTCGTCGTCGTCGTCCGGCGTCGTCGTCCGAATACACATTGGTTTTCGCACTCTAACTTTAGTTTAAGTGAATGGATCTTTTTGAAATTTGACCATAAGGTTAAATACCACAAAAGGAAGGTTGGGATTGATTTTGGGGGTTATGGTACCAACAGTTAAGGAATTAGGGGCCAAAAAGGGGCCAAAAATAAGCATTTTCTAGTTTCCAGACAATAACTGTGGAACGGTGTATGGATCTCTCTGAAATTATACTACAAGTTTCCATACCACAAAGGGATGGTTAGGATTTGCTTTGGGGGTTATGGCTCAAACCGTTTAGGAATTAGGGGCAAAAAAGGGGGAAAAACAAGGTTGTCCTGGTTAATGGACAAATACTTTAGTACAAAACATAATTTAAAGCAGTGTAAGGGAGATAAATCAAATACATCATTGAAATTATCTCCCTTACACTGCTTTTAAATTATGTATAAAGTAATGGTTAATGAACAATAAAGATAATTTAAAACAGTGTAAGGGAGGTAATCCAAATACAACGTTTTGGTTACTTCCCTTACACTGCTTTTAAATTATGTTTAAAGAAATGCATATTTATACAGGAAGACCAGTAAAAATATCTGCAAATGTTGCATCTTTTTTTTTTACAAAAAAATCCATATGAAAGATTTGACACTATATTTTTAATTCTATTATAAAATAGATTAAGTTAGCACTATGGTAAATTTAAATGGGTAATTATGGTTGCCAACTCCATTGGAAAATTGAATTGAGATTATGACCATATCTTGAGGGAAAGAATTTTTTGGGGAAAAAAAGGGGGGGGGATAAAAAGAAATTGTGGGGGGTCAATTTTTTCTCATTTCAGATTTCAGAAATTAAAAAGAATTATTCTTCAAATATTATTTTTTTTTCAAATTTCAAATATTGAAAAATTTTAAGAAGTAATCTTTAATTGCACAGTATGGCGCATTAGATTTGTAAAATCTTTGATCACATTTATTTATTTGTTATGCCGAATCTAACAGTGTATTTAGATTTTTAATTTTGGGTCCAGTTTTCAAATTGGTCTACATTAAGGTCCAAAGGGTCCAAAATTAAACTTTGTTTGATTTTAGCAAAAATTGAATATATGAGGTTCTTTGATATGCTGAATCTAAACATGTATTTAGATTTTTGATTTTTGGCCCAGTTTTCAAGTTGGTCCAAATTGGGGTCCAAAATTAAACTTTGTTTGATTTCAACAAAAATTGAATATATGGGGTTCTTTGATATGCTGAATCTAACCATGTATTTAGATTTTTTATTTGTGGACCCCGTTATCAAATTGGTTCATATTGAGGTCAAAAGGGTCCAAAATTAAACTTTGTTTGATTTCATCAAAAATTGAATTATTGGGGTTCTTTGATATTCCAAATCTAACCGTGTATTTAGATTTTTAATTTTGGGTCCTGTTTTTTAAATTGGTCTACATTAAGGTCCAAAGGGTCCAAAATTAAACTTAGTTTGATTTTAACAAAAATTGAATTCTTGGGGTTCTTTGATATGCTGAATTTAAACATGTGTTTAGATTTTTGATTATGGGCCCAGTTTTCAAGTTGGTCCAAGTTGGGGTCCAAAATTAAACTTTGTTTGATTTCAACAAAAATTGAATATATGGGGTTCTTTGATATGCTGAATCTAAACATGTGTTTAGATTTTTGATTATGGGCCCAGTTTTCAAGTTGGTCCAAATTGGGGTCCAAAATTAAACTTTGTTTGATTTCAACAAAAATTGAATATATGAGGTTCTTTGATATGCTGAATCTAACCATGTATTTAGATTTTTTATTTGTGGGCCCCACTATCAAATTGGTTCATATTGAGGTCAAAAGGGTCCAAAATTTAACTTTGTTTGATTTCATCAAAAATTGAATTATTGGGGTTCTTTGTTATGCCAAATCTAACCGTTTTTTTAGATTTTTAATTTGGGTCCCGTTTTTTAAATTGGTCTTCATTGAGGTCCAAAGGGTCCAAAATTAAACTTAGTTTGATTTTAACAAAAATTTTATTCTTGGGGTTCTTTGATATGCTGAATCTAAACATGTGTTTAGATTTTTGATTATGGGCCCAGTTTTCAAGTTGGTCCAAGTTTGGGTCCAAAATTAAACTTTGTTTGATTTCAACAAAAATTGAATATATGGGGTTCTTTGATATGCTGAATCTAAACATGTGTTTAGATTTTTGATTATGGGCCCAGTTTTCAAGTTGGTCCAAATTGGGGTCCAAAATTAAACTTTGTTTGATTTCAACAAAAATTGAATATATGGGGTTCTTTGATATGCTGAATCTAAACATGTGTTTAGATTTTTGATTATGGGCCCAGTTTTCAAGTTGGTCCAAATTGGGGTCCAAAATTAAACTTTGTTTGATTTCAACAAAAATTGAATATATGGGGTTCTTTGATATGCTGAATCTAAACATGTGTTTAGATTTTTGATTATGGGCCCAGTTTTCAAGTTTGTCCAAGTTGGGGTTCAAAATTAAACTTTGTTTGATTTTAACAAAAATTGAATATATGGGGTTCTTTGATATGCTGAATCTAACCATGTATTTTGATTTTGGACATTGGACCATAATAGGTATATTAAAAAAATTCAAGTTCTTAGACCACATTCTTTCTGTGTCAGAAACCTATGCTGTGTCAAATATTTAATAACAATCCAAATTCAGAGCTGTATCAAGCTTGAATGTTGTGTCCATACTTGCCCCAACTGTTCAGGGTTCGACCTCTGCGGTCGTATCAAGCTGCGCCCCAGCGAAGCATTTTATTGTTTATTAATATCGTGCATGTGCATTAACTTCCTGTATATATCTAAAATATATATTTAATCTGCTTGATGAGTAAGTTACTAACATTTAACAAAGTTTTACATATTTAGTAAGTGTATTTTGGATTGCACTAAGTAGAGATTTCCTGTTGATAAATCACGGAAGATTTCATATTCATGATTATTGTATAAGGTTCATCACGTGATCATACACATTTCTGTTCCAGTTTTATATTGGGCATTTGTCCAAAGATGATCATATGTTTAACAATTTGAACTAGTTTTAATAAGGGCATGATAATACTAGATTCTGTATTAATCCATACTTTAAATAAACAAATAAGTGTGCAGGCAACATTTATATTTTATGTTTTAAAAATCAGAAATATTCTAGAAATGAACTTTAAGAAAGTGAACATAATTCCATTTAAATTCTATAATGCAAAGATCTCCAATATTTTTAGTGAATAAAATTGCTGCATTTGAAATAACCAGTTTATAAGGGGAGACCTTTTTTCTCACATTGGCTGAGCATTGAAAAAATGCCACTGACTCAGTTGTAGAAACCTTGCAGAACAATTTATGTGGGAGTAGCTCAGAATGAGTAAATTATACCTCTGGTACTTTTTTATGAAAAACTTTTGTTTTGTGACAAGCAAATTAGAATTGAACAAGAAAATTGGTTTTCTCATAAATGTTTTATGGTGTAAACATCAGCATTCAAACAATTGATTTAGAATGTCTTGGCTGCTTACCAAATAAAAAGACTGCATTTTCTTAATTTATTTTTAGACATAAGATTGAAATCGGGCAGGTTTTTTTTTGTCCTTTTATTTTTGATATCCCACAATTAAGGGGAAGACAACTGAGAATAGGTGACCTGGTATAAAGTTTAAATATCTGCCTTCAATTGTTAAACTTCCTTCAACGGAAAACATCACTTGAGGTTCGAAACTTTTTAAGCTTGGAAAAAATTGTTTTTAATATACAATAGACTTGTTAAATAAGTAGGAATTTTCTTGATATTTTGGAACTTTTTCACACTATTGTAAATTTGTAAGAAAAATTCTAAGTTAATTGTCTGTTGTTCTTTTTAATATTAGAAGCCACTTATAAATGACTAGTTTCTCAGGAAAGAAATACTTTAAAGGAAAATTTTTAGTAACAAAATTTGTATAATATTCTTTCAAATTGTTGTTATATTATTTTGAATAATAAAGATAATGGAGGATATTTTCAAAATGATGAAATATTTTGTCTGCAAATGAATTATCAGATAATTGTTTTAATACATACCAAATATTGATTTTCCTAATATATGTTGAAGATCAGATTAATATTATAAAATTAACTTTTTAATATTTCCTAAGGTCAAAGGTCTTTATCCAATTGTATATGATAGTGATATCAGACCTAAGTTTGAAAGTTGATTTTCTTTCTTTAGATTATTTTTCTTCTTTTTTTAACAGATATTGTCATATATATCCTGTCAAATTATTTTTGAAATATAAAATTTTAAATTCACAAAATTTGTTATTATTTTTTTCCAAACCATTATGAAAAGTGAAAAAAAAATGGAAAAAATGTTCAAATGTTTAAGTTATGGAATACATCCTATGAAGGAATAATTCCTAATGAAATGGAACAGTTCTGATATGTCATATACAATTTATCTAACACATCATCATGTTTTAACATCGCATTTAAGTGTCTGTCTGTTTGTGTGTGTGTGTGTGTGTGTGTGCCAGGCATGGAGTTTCCAGGGGTTAATATTGTGTTTTTGTTTCTGATCACTCACCCAGGCGCACTGTTCCATGTGTACTCAGGTATTACTTAAAGAATAATTTGAACACGGAGACACTGGTACCCGATGAGCTGAGGTCAGAACTGATCAGAGAGGCACAGATAAGTCTACTACAGTTGAACACGACAGAAGTGGCATCACAGTTGACGTTGGAAGATTTCAAAGTGTTTAAAGATATAGAACCAACGGAGTATATTGATGACCTGTTCAAGCTCAATGCAAAATATGGAACCCCAAGCTTAAACAAGTTTTCAGAGGTACAAAGCAAAGTTTTGTTTTTATATTATATCAAATTTTAGGTTTCTTCCAATTTTGATTGGTAAATATGAAAAGGGAGGCAATGCTTGTAGAATTATAGATTATCAGTTGTTTTTCAAAAGAGAGAATGGGCAACAGCCCTGACGTGAAATGTAGCCAAGAAACATCCTAGAGTTTGAAAGACCCTTGATAATCTGTTTATCGCTGATTTCCTAGGCAACATCAATGATGTAGTCGCATGATGTCATATATTATCTTTCTCATGACTGAGAAAAAGTACGCTGTTGCTAATGGGCCTCAGATACTAGAGATAATTTTCTATCTCAAGCGAGAAGCATGATATGAAGAATTATGACAAAAAAAGATCAAAAGAGAAAATACACAAAATACTGATGAATAATGTCATACCTTTGAAATCACAATAATTGAAAATTAAAATCTGGACATATGAGTACAAACCTTTCATTTGAACTGCATTTACATTTATAGAGAGCATACCTTATTCAACTAAAAAACACTTTTTTTATGCACCACCTAGAGGCATTATGTTTTTCGGTCTCTGTGTCCGTTCGTCCGTCTGTCCCACTTCAGGTTAAAGTTTTTGGTCAAGGTAGTTTTTGATGAAGTTGAAGTCCAATCAACTTGAAACTTAATACACATGTTCCCTATGATATGATCTTTCTAATTTTAATGCCAAATTAGAGTTTTGACCCCAATTTCACGGTCCACTGAACATAGAAAATGATAGTGCGAGTGGGGCATCCATGCACTATGGACACATTCTTGTTTAGATATCCAGATTTGGATATGCTACTTTGTATTAAAATCGTAGGTTATTTTAAGAACAGATGATTGGAAAATCTGAGATAAGCGATTAAATTCGAAAGTGTGACCTGAAAAAATCATATCAGTTGTCAGGTATGTTTTGAGGCTTATTGGCTCTTTAAATTCCCTAATAATTAAAAAATATAAATTAAACATGCTTTTTAAGGCAATAGAGACGTCAATGGCATTAACAATACACTAGATTCCAATTTTAATTTTATGAATGAACTGCCCCGGTTATTGGGGTTATTTGGGCAACAATGTGTTATAGGGCATTATGACGTAAAGATATATTTTTTGTGACATTAAATTTTTCCTGGCACAAGCACCAATTGGAAGTTCATGTATTGTCAAAATTAAAATCAACAAATCACAAAATCTGGAAAATTATGTCTTAAAAAGTTTAATGTGAAATGTTATTATTACCTCAATAATGTGTATTTCAGTTGGTGAACCGAGAGATGTTCTGGGTGATATCGGAAGTCTGTGGAGAATTGAATCTAGTCAAGAGAATGAAACTCATCAAACATTTTATTAAAATGGCTCGTCATTGTAAAGATTGTAAAAACTTTAATTCTTTGTTCGCTATCATAAGTGGATTAAGTCATAACTGTGTGGACAGGCTACGCAATACCTGGGAAAAAGTGCCAAATAAATATGCCAAAACATACAACGTAAGTATGAAGTTATGAATACAAGGACATGATTGAAGTTTGTGTAACAATGATGTCAGATATTGCCTCACCAGTTAAAAAAAAGGAGGAAGGGCAGGTTTTCTCTCTGTTGGTTTGTGTTTAGTTACATCCTTGTAACCAGGAGGTTACAGGTCAAAATATTCAGAATCTGCATATTAGTATACTATTACTTTATTTTTGTGGTTACTAATTTTCATGGATACTTGACTTCATGATTTTGAAAAAAAAATCTGCATACATGCCTATTGGAGATTTGAGTTCAAATCACAAATATCCTTAATTGATCATGTTCAAAATATGACAAACATAATTTACTTGACATGCCAATGGTGACTACGTTTCCAGACTAGCATTTAACATTCAGTAATGTGTCATTGTCTCACCAAAATATGTCGGTAGTCTGTGTATTTGGCCTCAGTGCTTTGGAGTTTTATGAATTTTATGAACAATTGCGACATTGTTGATAAAACTCATTATTTTGAGTTAAATTTTTACCTATGAACTCAAATTTATTTATTATTTCAATACAAAGCTGGAAACTTGCTTTTAAAAGTAACATCTGGAAACGTGTCGTGGAAAGAAAAGACAACAACAACAACAACATCAAAATAAACACATATCGAAAAATTTGAAGCAGGGATTCAGACAAGCAAGCTATTAATTTGGTGTGTCCTCGTTAGCTGAATTGTGCTTTTGAAATTTGAAAAATATAAATTCAACTGGATTTTAAAAATTTTACTTTATTTTATGTTTATCTCTTTGCAGGATTTAAGAGACTTAATGGATCCCTCCAGGAACATGTCTAAATACAGGAATCTCATGAATAATGAAAACGTTCAACCTCCAATGGTAAGTTAGAGTTTTAGAATTGAAACCAATTTGATTGATCAGTTAACTCTTTTCTTAATATGAATAAAAGGAGATGTAGGATATATATCATTGAGACAGCAGACCAATGGTGCAGAAAAACTAAGTTTAAAAAAATTTGTCACAGTAAGTAAAATATATGTGTTTTGGTTAAAAAGAAATGCATCAGAAAGCAGTTCCAAATGCAAGAAATGTCCCCAAAGATGAGTTATTAGTATGCCAGTCATGTGACTGTGTCAGCATCAACAGTGTTACAGGTGTTACAATAGAGCTGAAAGTGGTGTTCAACCACCAATCAATCAATAAATCATCTGGTTATGCGTAATGTAGCAACCAATTTTTTCTTCCTTTGATGTTCCTCTATTTACTTGTGGAAAACTATATTTTTGTATTGAACTGAGGTGTAACTATTGAGCAAAACCTCACAGTACATCTTGTTTAGAAATGTTGCTTTCGATAAACTTTCATATTTTATATATTTCAGCTGCCTTTCTTCCCCATTGCAAAGAAAGATTTGACATTTATACATCTAGGGAATGATTCCTATGTAGATGGTTTAGTCAACTTTGAAAAGTTCCGTTTAATAGCAAGAGAAACAAGACATATATGCAACATGGCTTCCGCAAAATATGTAAGTTTAACTTAGTTCATTACATGGATACTATCAAGCAATGGTCCAGAAACAGTATAGTATGATAATCCTGGGGGTCCTCCTAATAACCATATGGATGCCTCTGGGAGATATTGGCTAATGACAGTCGTGGTGATCAAGCTCAGAAATAATACTTTAAAGAAATTCTATTCCATTACAACTAACTTCATTATTTCAAAACTTTTCAGTAAAGACTATCACCAATTCTGTTTAAAAATACGATGATTTCCTATCATTTGATAAACAGAATAAATCCCGTTAATAAATCTAGAATTTAGTATTAGCTGGAAACTTTGGTGTTTATTTCGTCTTCAAAATGGAAAGAAGCGTTAACGATTCCTGAGAAATTTACCGTTTTTAGTCATTAAAATTATTTCAGTTTTAGACTTTTGCATTCCATAAATCGTTCTTGAATGCTTATAAAAAAATGGTAAGAAACTTCAAGAAGTAAATGCAATGAATCCAGTCAATACAAGTTTCTTGCTGCCATGAATTTTGTGTGAATGATTTCAACAGTTTGAAAAAAAGACCTGAACTTTCAAGTCATCTCAAAATTACCAAAATTGTGTGAAAAAATTTGTGGATCCTTGCTAACATGTTCATAATACACTTTGTATTGATATTAGTGTTAATGGTATAAGAATTAAATATACAGATATAGTTCATTGGCATAACTAAAATAGGACAAAAATCATTACAGGCCACATGTTACATAATATTCTTTAAATTACGCAAATATATAAGGTAAAAAAATACAAGTGAAGTATGTCGATCATTCAGGTTATGAACATAAACATAGATATATAAGTACAAACTTCTTGTGATTGATATATTTATCAGTAAAATATATTTGAACTATTTTGTTTTGCATCAGGATGTGAGTACAATGTTCTTGGGTACGCCCAGTCATGACGAAAGTACCTGGATCTCTGGTATAGCCACTATGAAGAGAATGAGGGCACGGCGTGGTTCTACGTTACCTAATGCAAAAAAGATGTATGAGGAAAACGAGATGAAACGACGTGTGAAGTCATATCTATGTAATCTAAAAGTGATAGACAATGAAGAAAAACTTATGGAAATGTCTCATCAGTGTGAAATTCCTGGTAGGGGAAATAATTAACCATTCAGAATCTAATGCATTCTGGGTAATATTTTCAAAAACAGAGCAAAAGCTTGTGATTGGTTGACAACATCCTACACAATGGATAGTTAACCATTATATAACTTATATTTGGTGTATGAACAACAAAATTACCCACAATACACTGTAGATTCTGTAATGGCTAACTTTATAAGAATATGTTTTGTTAGGAGACTATATGTTTAATATTTGCTACCAAGATCCAAAGGATACATGAATATGTACTTGAGCTTGACATATGGTATATATAGATTTGTATTGTTCAAGACTTGAGTTTCCAATGTCTTGGGGTTTTGGATCTCTTTTGATTGCTATACCGAAACAAAGCATTACACATATGTACAAAACTCTTAGTTACAAAGGAACCACTTCTTAACATCATAAATCGACAAAAGAAAATATTTGATGCATGTTCAATGACAGTGTAAACAAGGACCCAAAACTAATTTTTCAAAATATTCAATTTGAATATACAAAATTATTGAAAAAAATCTTGATTTGGTAGGACTCTGTCAAATGAAAGATGTCTGCTCAACCAAGTTTCTCTACATTACTAATTTTCTATGTGATATTCTTTTTTATGGCCCTGCCGTAGCGGAGGGGGCATTAAGTTTTACCCTTGTCCGTCCGTCCGTATATCCCAAAGTTGGATTCCGTTATCTAACGTTTTTGATGGCTTCACTTTAACCGTTCTAGAGTTATGCCCCTTTATAAATGGAAAAATTGCTGAAACTTTTGTTTCCTTTCTTTAACTTTAGTTTGCCTCAATCAAATGTTATGAAACTTATACACAATGCTGATTACCACAAAACACAGATCAAGTTTGAATTTTGGTGGCGTCACTTTTACTGTTCTAGAGTTATGCCCCTTTACAAATGGAAAAATTGCTGAGGTTTCCGTTCTCTAACTTTAGTTTGCCTCAACCAAATGTTATGAAACTGATACACAATACTTATTACCACAAAACTCAGATCAAGTACAAATTTGGGTAGTGTCCCTTTATAACTTTATATGATATGCAAGCAGGGGCATCATCTGTGTCCCATGGACACATTCCCCATTTATTTTATTTTTTTTTAAACATTTGAAAACACATGATTTCCCAGGGAAATAACACCAAATTTCACTTATAAGAGTGAAAACGTATAAAAAATGTTTAGAATTGCAAACTAGATCACTACAGTAATAGAAAAGTTTTCAAGTGATTTGGGATCTGCATTGCTAAAATTTTATTTCTTCTACAGTAAAGAAAGATCACACATTACATGCATTAAGCAGCAGTGTTTCAACACCAAATTTAACTGAAGAAAAGAAAGTTATAGTCCCAAGTGGTCCCAGATTTGGTAAGTAGAAATACAGTATAAAATGTCATGTAGACTTCGTAAGAAGTGAACAAATTGTCTTGAGCCAGTGAAATCAGCCAATTTGAAAGACCCTTTTATAGTTGGGTAATATTTTGTATTGCTGCTATCTGTTAAACATCAAAATTTTGAGAAAATTCAACCTTTTAATTTTTAGTTGAGCCTCCGACATTTATTTTGGAAAAGCAAATCAAATCAAATCAAATCAAATAATTTTATTGGTGTAAATTCCAATACAGGAATGATACCAGCTGACATATACAAAATACAAATACAAAAAATAGACAAAAATAAACAAAAACAAATATACAGAGACATATTTTCTCAATGATAAGAGACACATATTTTATATCTACATTGCGTGGAGGTGTTATTCATACTATATTATTAATTCAAGCTATTAGAATAAGCTTTAATACTACAACAGTTCTTAACAACATTATGTTTACTTTAAATGAATGTTCAAATCATACATATAGCTTATTCCAGCTACACATACAGTACAAATGTCAGTATCATTACTTTTCAAAATGAAACTAAATTTATCTTGTTCAGACATTTTAACAAAAGATGGAACTATATCACTTAAATTACAAAAGATTATATTTCTATTAAATTCTAACGCTTTACATTTAATGAGGAAATGGAATTCATCTTCAATTCCATCCTTGCAAAGTGATGAAAGCAAGACATAGCGATTCTCAATATTTAGGTTCAGTCTGTGGTTATAGTTTTTTTTAGACATCAATAACTTTGTCAAGCCTTTATGAAATTTGGACAGAAGCTTGTTTATGACCAGAAGACAGTATCCAGAGCAAATTTTAAAACTAATTATTTTCATTTTACATATTTTATTGATAAGTGGATATAATTTTTTTAATTTTCAGTATTTTTCTGATACATGACTTAGGTTTTTACAGTTAATATTTTACAGACAGTCAGGGATTACATTTTTTTGACTTAAGAAATTTGTAAACCTTCATTGATTGTTACGAATCTTGGACAGAAGCTAATCTTCAAGACCAAAAATAGCATCTAAACAAAAAGTTACAATTTATTTTTGAATTCTGTATTTTACTGATAAATGGACTCACTTTTTAAGTCAACATTACACTTTTAATTTGACAGTACCAACCGCAGGTGAGACACAGGGTTCGGTGGAACCTTTTACTAAATTTCAATAATAATATTTTCTGCAAATAAATAAAAGTTTCTCTCTAGTTGTATGTGATATTTCATTGATAAACATTGCTTATATATTTAATTATGTATGTTCTTTGTATATTGACCTTCAGCATGATAATTGATCAGTCATCATTTTCTGTTTACTTTGCCTGTTATTAAAGCTTCTCTTCTGTCATGACAACATTTTGTATTGCTGTTTTTTGAATATATCTTTTATTTATTCTTTTGTTTCCCCAGTCTTAGAAATCTTTCAATTTATCAAAGTAGAATGTTTCCCCTTTCAAAAGCTGCCATCTTTATTTCTCTGAGCCCATTCCGTTGTGGGCATTGTTAATTTGATTTTTTAATATTCAAACAAAATGATTTTGTTTTCCTGGAAAAATCACCCCACGTTTGTTTTGCTGTTTGAAGAATAACCATTCAAAAAGAGATGGGGGCTAAATGCCTACTTAAATAGATAGGCATATTTGAACTCGTTGATGTATTCTTGAAAAATGCATCTCAATTTATCCTATTTGATAAAACCTTCTAAAGACATAAATTATCATGAGGCCTTAGAATTACAAAGTTATTACTAAATTTCTATATATAGAATAATTTCCGAGCTATTGAATGATTTCTTATTTCCTCGTAACTAATATTGCATGTGACTTTTGCTTAATTAGGTGCTGAGTCTCCCGAAGCCATACGAAAACTCATGGGTTTGTCTGATAAAGTCCGACCCCACACATCTAAGCATACACATCATCATCCCCCAACCAATCTCACTAGTCCAATGTCAAATCGACGGCAGCAACATTCACCGAGACACACTCGACCAGTTCATCTTACTCCTGAGAGTTCATCTGTGATATCTCTGAGCCATATCAGCTCAAGACACAAACCTGTTCGGACTGGTAAGAACTTACAAAATTACAGAATATGTTTTTTTTTCTTTTTTTGACAAATGAGGAGAGTATTCTAACGGTAAGGTTGTTAAGCTTGAAATTATTTACATTTTCTTGATGAAAATGATTAGTAAAAATCTCTAACCATTTCTTAGGGTTTTTTTATGGCATGCATTTCTTTCTTGTTTTGTTTATGCTTGATTGTCTATTTGTAATATTTCTCTGCATGGAGAAGTTAATCAAGTTGACTTTTTGTTTATATACTTTCAAATGAATGTTTATTATTTCCTAAGTGTTTGTCTCGTCGATGTATGTTATGAAACAAGACATAGGTGTTGGTAGATTTTTACTTGTCTTGTTTATAGCAACATCATGGGTGCCATCAGCAGAGCAAAAAGGAAAAAAGGGTTACCTCTTTTTGGTTATCATAACTAAATTTCTATACATAAAATAATTTCTCCTACTGTTTTCAAACCAGATCCTTGAAATTTTACAGATAGATTGAACACAAAAGGAAATTGTACACCTGCTATTATGGAATTGTTTGAGGATTTTTTCCCCTATTTTCTAGACTTGGGAACAAAGTCATTTTTCAGCAAAATTTACAAAAGACAGTACCTAAGTTTGTGTAATCTGCTATTATGGATCCATTTGAGGAATTTTTAATCATTTTTCCTCAGTCAAAGAAATTTATTACATTGTACACTGTATCTACAAACATAAAGAATATACAGTGTATGAGTATTTGGCTTTTGGGTAAAGCTTGACTTTTGTGATTTGTACTGAATTCTTTTGTAGGATCCCTTGGTTCAACAGAATCTGCAAGTCCCACAGGTAGTAGCCATAGTTGTCCTCCCACATACGAGAGTGATTCTGGGCGGAACAGTTACGACTCCCAAAGCGTACATTCGGCAGGATCAGGAGGAACTATATCTCCTCATCATAGATTTGTACCTCCTCAGACCGGTATGTATCAAATTCAGAAGCAATTGGAAATTGTAATCTACAGTAATTGCAGGAAGTTTTAAGAGTGCGTTCATTGGATATACTTATCTACCATTGATGTTTCCTCTTCACTGTATATTTTGTATATGTCTATTTTAAGTTGATTTATATCGTAAAAAGACTTATAATCTTACACTTTTGAAATATTAGTCTTTTTATTAAGGGATTTATTTTTGGAGAAGGTTCATAAATTAAACATATATTTAAGATCATTGGTAAATGTGCCTTAAAATTTTACTGAATAAAAATATTAATTTTTGAACCCGAGTGAAAAGATATGGAAAATCTAAAAAGATATGAAGATGTGCAATGAAGTATTGTGAAAAGAATTCAGTGTTGAAAGATATTTCCTTGGAATGTACTTTCAAAATTTGATTTGAATACTAGTATATATTTCTTTTTTTTATTTTAATATTTAAAATGTTGATCTATAGTTATCTAAGCATCTTTCAAGAAATTTGGAATGTTTATTTCCAAAAGAAAATAATTTATCAGATTTGATTGAAAAGAAAAATTATGTATAGTAAATTTGAACAATTGAAAAAGAATTATTTACAATAGCATACAAATTATTGAAGTTCAATATGTAACATTTGTCATAAGTCATAAACGAATTAATGGTAAATGTCTTCTATTCTCTCATCATACATTTGTCCTTATATTTGATAAAGTATGAAGGTTGTCTCCCTTCAGTCACTACAAGACATGATACTTGTTTTTTAAACAATTTCCAATTTGTTCATTTGATTGAATATAGTACACTACAGGTCAGGTGGATTTTCCCAGCCATCCATAGTTGGAATGGGGTGGGCAAAGCTTCTACCGTGTTCAACTGTCCACCTTGTGAACTAGACATGCGGTTTATTGTGCAATTTATTATTTAAAGTATTAGTTCAATTCATGGAGATAAGCAGAAAAGTGTTTAAATTTTCATTTCTACAAAATACAAGATGTAAAGTAAGGTGCACATAGGATCGACTTCTCACTGTGAATGGGTGAACATAGTACAATTCACACGAACTGTAGTGTAAATCCCATGTATGTATATTGACCCTTACTTGTAGTATTGTACCCGCTTCTGTTATTCTCTGATGCTGTATATATATATATATGCAGATTGATATTGCTTTGGTTCAGGGTTATTTTGCATCTATACTTTTTGCATTTGCAAACCTTGCCAAAATTTGCTAGTAGCTGCTTTTTCAGGCACTTGGCTATATTTTATTTCTATACTTTTGCAACTTGTTATTGAGCATAATAACGGTAATAAAAAAAAAAGATTTTGGTGGTCTTCACTTGAACATATTGGTAGGAATTTAGGGTTCAAATTTAACGATTTTAACAAAGCTATTAAGAGTAAAAAAATTTGGGGTAATTTAAATAAAACTTTTATCTGTGAAATGTAGAAATTGATCTTGGGATTTGAATTGAGAGGGGGTATACATTTGGGTCAGTTTGTTTCAGGAAATAACAAGCTGTCATCAGATATCAAATTTATCAGTACAAGACAGGAAGAGATGTGACACTTTTCAATCTTCTGATAATATCCTGATGTTTAGGGATACAGTTGAATTAAGACTTTAAAGCTCTGATATTAGTCTGATCGAAGAGAATTTCTAACCTTTCTTTGTAACAGTTACAAATGAAATTTTCATTGTAGACAATGATATATCATTCTGTTCATTCTGGAACAGCAATTATTCACAAGGAATTATTTAGTTTGGAAATAGCAAAAGTCATGACATAAAGTGAACCTGCATCTTATGAGAAAAAAATTATGTAATTATTAAATTTTACTTTATATTAATGATTTACAATATTTTTATATTTTGGCTCCAACTTTTTGGACTCTAGCATAACTGTTGAAGTTAACACCAGTGTTGTGCTCAAGGAAATCCTTTCATATGTTTTTTTACAGATTAAACTCTGGGTTATAGGTATTTCTTTATCCATGATATGAGTATAATTTGTTGTTTATCTCCTGTGTATGTGTATCTCTTGTATTGTACGACATTGTTGTATCTTCCAGCGACATCTCAATCTCAACAACAGTCTCCACCTGTAGCACAGCCACAGGTGCGGCCACCCCTGCCGCCATACCATGTGGTTATGCAAAACTCGCCAGGTGAGAAATCATTCTCATCCATTTACCCACCATTGTTTGTGATGGCATGTGTCAGTTCATATCATTATTAATTTGCTCGTAAGATGAAAAGTTTCAAGCTGACAACATTCTGAAGTTTCTTTAGTGTATTCAGTGATTAGTAGATTTAGTTATTATGTAAAAGATCCTTACTCACTGTCTTAAAATGAGCTTGGAGTAGATTCTAAATCAACGAATTGATTAAATGTAATGGTGGATGGCAATATTTGCTGTACATTAAATGTAATGGTGGATAGCAATATTTGCTGTACATTAGATGTAATGGATGATGGCAATATTTGCTGTACATTAGATATAATGGTGGATGGCAATATTTGCTGTACGTTTCAGATCAATCTACCCCGGAGTTGGTAACATGTATCTGTTATATTTTTTAAAGTTGATAATACCTTCAGGAGATCTTTAATCCTTCCTATGATTGTAAACGGTGTAGATTTCATTTTATTATTTGGATCTTTATTAATGGGGATACTCTTCTTGATCAATAATGAATTTAATATGAATCAATTTACAGTTAAACTAGTATATAAAGGTCATCCTCAGGATCAGAGAAAACTGACCTTACAAGAAAGGTGACCTTTGAACTGAGATTCAAAATACTACAGTATTACTACTGTAGGAAGAGAAGAAGGTTTCCTGCCAAAGCTGGTTTTTGCTAAACAGAGGAAGTATAGTAGATAGGATCTTGTTATAGTCAATAACAAGACACACCTTTAATCAATGCTGGTTGATCTAAAATCTACTCCAAACATTCAGAACAGAATATATCTGTCTAAATATTAGGTCACGTTTGTTGAAACAAGATTAATTACTTCTAGTAATAATGGTATATATTTTTGCTGAAACATTGCAATTTTCTTTGGGCTGTCTTTTACATTTTTTAATAGATTTTTTTGGGTTTCAAAGATTTAAAGCAGTCAATTTAAGGAATGCATTGCAGTTATAGGAAATATTTTAAAGAAAGATGAGTGACAACTTGAAGCTTTTCATTTTAGTGTGCTATAGCATGTAGCTGTTTTGGTTTTCATTTTGTTGGCATGGCATAACACACGCTGGTAATAACTCATAAACTCATTCATTTTCAATATGTAGGTTTTTTTCATTGTATAATTTAGCTTGAATATTATTATTGGTTTGCATAATTTTACATTAATTATTATTGAGTGAATATTTTGTGATTATTTTACAAATTTCAGGAAAAAAAGTCCTGGGGTTTAGAAAACGTCTTGACTGTTGTCATAGTAGAAAAAATATGAAATGTAGATTTTGAAATCACAAATATGAGAAAATTGTGGACATAAGTTTATCTCTCTTACTTTAAATATTTATACCATTTGATCAAATGAAGCGTAAATCCACAAATTTAAAAAAATTATTTCTAGAAAAGTTGTGAATATTTGACGTCTTGTTATTTATAACGTATTTATATTGAATTATGGGATGGGTAATTGCCAGCTGAATGGAATGGGGAAAATATTAGTGGAATGTATGCATTGCATGGTAATCCCAAATGCTAGTTTGTCACTACCTAATCAATATACTTTACTGTTGATCAGTTCAAATTACATTCTGAATTTTTTGTCACTTTTTAAGACTACTCAAGGGTATTTCTTTGGTAAAATTCAAATGACATCCACCTGGAAAAGCAGAAATTTTTGTCGAGGTTTTAATATGGTTTATTTTAACAATAAAAAGAAAACCCCAACAAAAAATAATAAATAAAGAAAATCTCTTCCTTAAACCAGGAAAATGTATCCCAATGATATCTATTATAGATCATTAAAGCCACAAAATTTGAACCCAAATAAATGTTTCTATAGTAAGTAAATATATTTGTCTTGAACAGTAAATCCTTGAAATGAAAATTCCAAATATTGAGACAAAAATTTAGAATGTAATTTGTCATGCATTGATTTCACTTTGTTTTATTTTGATATTTCATTTTATTTTTGCCTGTAGATGTATGAAATATTTTTCTTCTGTCTCTTTTCTGAATTCTATTGTTTTGCTATTTTGTTAAATAAAAAAAGGAAAGAAGAAGACTTGCATTCTTACCATTAAAGATCAAATTTTTATAATAAATATGAATTGTATATTTAGGTCATTCCCCATTTGATAATATTAATGCACTAATTTTACTGTTGTTAGATTAAAAAAAAATAAGATCTGAATAAGAAATTAGAAATTTGATAAAATTCTAAAATGCTAGTACAATGTTGCAGTTTTGGTGAAATTTGCAACATTATTCTTTTAAGACTTTTACATTTAGTATTTCCTTTGAAAGGATTTGTAGAAAAAAACATTTTAATTCAAAACAATGGAAATTAAATATCATTTGACTTATGAAAATGGTAAATGAATGGAATGGCCTAAATGTGCAAGACTTATACTAGATATTTGAATGTTGGGTGATTATTAACTTGCTATTATTAAGTCCTGTCCCTTTTTCTGCCTTCTCAACAGCATATAGCAACTATATACACCAAACGTACACTAATGTACGGCGACCTCCTTTGCCTGACTACCATTCTGCAACTCAAATGGCTCAGCTTGCCCGCAAGAAGCAATTGTACAAGAATGATCGGGCCCGATCGCATGATGGGGGCATGGGATACTACAACGGGTCAGCTAAATACAGCCGAGCACCAGAGGGTAGGTGTTATGTTGCTTATGTCATCAAGAAAAACAAGGAATAAGTCGTACGCAACTTTGAATACAGAAATTTAATGGGTATCACTTATTCAGTGAAAAGTTTCTTAATTATTAAACCAAAACAAAATACATACAGTTTTGAATTCTAAATTATTGTTGGTCATGTTTAGATTTTTATTATTAGGAGATTGAACAAACGGAAAGGAAACTGTAGGAAAATGCATTTGTAGATCTAAAGCATGACTTTATCCTGACCGTACTGCTGTGTATATACACTCATGTATAGAGCTAGAAATCCTGTATCATTGTATACTCATTGATATAAAAGTCAACAAACAGATTTGATATTCATCCATTATGTATCATCAGAAAAAAATGAGTAAAATGCTACCTAACTAAATGAATTGACCTTTATTAAGGTTCTTTTTATTAGATTCTGTCATGCATATGGCAAATATTTGAATGATCACTGTGGGCAGGGTGTGTGGGAAAATCTGGTACTTTGATAATAAATGAAAGTTTTTGGTTTTTGATAAGAATGTTTTGGATGGTATTTACAATGATCTGATTTCTAGTTAGAGAAACATGAATTGCCTTCTTTTACCAAGTTTTATTGGTCAGACAATTCTTGGGGGGTCGTCTCAAGGGGGGAACAAATGGGAGAAATTTATTAAATTTAGGAGAAATGGGGGGTAGATCAATTGCTAACATGTCTCTTAACAAATACTATCAGCAGTAGATCAGGATTTCAGTTAATACATTTTATCATCAGTTTGTTTTTTCCCTGTTTTAACCTTGATTATTTTATTAACTTTCCGTTTGCATAATTTTGTTTCTATTTGAGATGGTGACTGGGACGTTGGTTACATTAGTTAACAATAGAATACAGTTTGTTATTTTTCGAATGTTGATGCTATGCACACTGTTACAAAATTTTAGCAGTAGACCTACATGTTATAGATGAAAAATCTAATGGCATATTAAAAGTTCACAAAGCACTTGTTATTTTATACTGTAACATAGACATATAATACAAGAGATTGACAACTAGATCAAATCTCATGATATCACATGATTTCATTGAAAATGATTGAGTACAAATTAAAATCGTATTTTCGTAAAATCACAAAAAAAGTATGATTATTACCTGCAATATCAAGATATTATTTATATTTCCCTATTTATAATTTCATATTTGTGCTAAAGTATTTCCCGATTTTTAACATCATATTTGTACTATCAAAAAACAAAAAAGAAGTTTCAGCTATAGCTACACCAATCCTCTTTCTGTGACTACCTTGAATTTTCAATATCTTGATGTCAATTTTTTACTTGCATCATTTGTTTATGTATTATACATGCTGTGTATTATACACAATTGTGTGCTATACACTGCCAAATACAGTAATCTTTTAAAAAGGTATAATTTTCAAACTTTTTCAACCATATTTGGAAAAATTAAAAGAGAAGTAATAAGTCTGATTGAGAAAAAGAAGTTTGAAAAATAATGGGAGAGCAGTATGATATTTGAGTAGATTATATTGCCATTGAAAGGAGTTGTCAATCTGGTGTATTATATGTCTCTGCTGTTCTGAAGATTTTTTTTATACGCCCGTTTCCGGGACTTATTATGGTATACTGTGTCCATCTGTCTGTCCATTCGTCGTCAACATGTCGGACAATAACTCAAAAATACTTCATCCAATTTTCATGAAACTTTTGTGACTGTTTTATATCAATTAAAATAAGCACTAATTAGTTGTTTTTTTGTCGAGCCTGCGACTTTTGTCGCAGAAAGCTCGACATAGGGATAGCGATCCGGCGGCGGCGGCGGCGGCTACGGCGGAGGCGGCGGCGGCGGCGGCGTTAGCTAACTTCTTAAAAGCTTTATATTTTAGAAGGTGGAAGGTCTGGATGCTTCATACTTTGTATATGGATGCCTCATGTTACGAAGTTTCCGTCAGTCACATGTCCAATGTCCTTGACCTCATTTTCATGGTTCAGTGACTACTTGAAAAAAAAGTTCAGATTTTTTGTAATGTTAGATTCTCTCTTATTATAAGTAATAAGATAACTATATTTTGTATGTGCGTACCTTGCAAGGTCCTCATGCCCGTCAGACAGTTTTCACTTGACCTCGACCTCATTTCATGGATCAGTGAACAAGGTTAAGTTTTGGTGGTCAAGTCCATATCTCAGATACTATAAGCAATAGGTCTAGTATATTCGGTGTATGGAAGGACTGTAAGGTGTACATGTCCAACTGGCAGGTATCATCTGACCTTGACCTCATTTTCATGGTTCAGTGGTTATAGTTAAGTTTTTGTGTTTTGGTCTGTTTTTCTTATACTGTATGCCATAGGTCTACTATATTTGGTGTATGGAATGATTGTAAGGTGTACATGTCTAGCGGGCAGGTGTCATCTGACCTTGACCTTATTTTCATGGTTCAGTGGTCAAAGTTAAGTTTTTGAGTTTTGGTCTTTTTTTCTAATACTATGTGCAATAGTTCAACTATATTTGGTATGTGCGTACCTTGCAAGGTCCTCATGCCCGTCAGATAGTTTTCACTTGACCTCGACCTCATTTCATGGATCAATGAACAAGGTTAAGTTTTGGTGGTCAAGTCCATATCTCAGATACTATAAGCAATAGGTCTAGTATATTTGGTGTATGGAAGGACTGTAAGGTGTACATGTCCAACTGGCAGGTGTCATCTGACCTTGACCTCATTTTCATGGTTCAGTGGTTATAGTTAAGTTTTTGTGTTTTGGTCTGTTTTTCTTATACTATATGCAATAGTTCAACTATATTTGGTGTATGGAAATATTTTATGATCTATTTGGCAGTCACGCAGGTTTTATTTGACCTTGACCTCATTTTCAAGGTTCATTGCTCAGTGTTAAGTTTTTGTGTTTTGGTCTGTTTTTCTTAAACTATAAGCAATAGGTCAACTCTATTTGTTGTATGGAAGAATTGTTAGCTGTACATGCCTGCCTAGCATGGTTCATCTGACCTTGACCTCATTTTCATGGTTCATTGGTCAATGTTTAGTTTACTTGGTTAATGTTAAGTTTATGTGACAGTTGTAATAAAGCTTTATATTTAGGACTATCAACATAATATCGATGATTAGTAAAGAAGGCGAGACATTTCAGCGTGTGCACTCTTGTTTTTTATAAATTTCTGATATGACACTGAGGAGTTATGCAACTTTATTCGTTGAAAAAGCTCTATACTTGAATTATTAAATGTTGTTATTGTTTGTAAAGAAAATAAAGTTAGGTAAAGTGAAAATAATTAAATATAATCGCTTGAAATTCTTTTTTTCATACCAGTAATCAATCAGTCATAATTTAATGGTAAATTCAAAATTCAAAAAAAATTACTCTGGGATTCTTGGAGAGTGAATCATGTAGGATTGTCCTATTTGCTATAAAATATGCATTCACATTCAGGAACTTGAATAAAAGGAAATGTAGGGTATATGTCAAGGAGACAACAACCCATTGACACAAAAAAGCAAAATTATCTAGGGGTCAATATACACATTTTGTGACACATATCCAACCACTTTCAACCAGACAGTCATCTTTGTTGAACTAAGCATTGATCTTTATTCTTAAACACTTCATTTCAATAAATTTCTGCTTTTGATCTGGTCAGGGAATGAACACAGGACTCATTTCACTAGAGATAGGCGAACATGAAAAAGAACCACCAAGGTTAAACTTAAAAAAGGTTTTCTAATGACCATCTCTTAAAATATAAAAAAGAATAAAACCTGAAAAAATAAATGACAAAGAAAAAGATAAAAATGCACACATTTCAGTCAAAATATTGGGAGCCAATTTGTAGAAGATTACTGCAGTGAACCACAGTCAATGTACAACAAGTGTTTTAAAATTTACAAAACAGTCCTTGTGGGTAAAACATCATATTGAGGAGGAAAAAGATAAAAGAGATAAATATTATTCCTTATTTTTACAGATCATGATGAAGAAGAACAAGTATCAGCTGTATGAACATTTAATGGTGCAATTCCTCATTTAAATCTGTGATAGTCCTGCTTGGTTCCTTGCCATCAAGGGGACACAACTATGAGATGTCAGCTTGATTGATCATAATCAAGGGGAGGCAACTCTAAAAAGATGTTATTCAAGTATTATTATGTGTGAATCTCAAGGAAAATAAACAAATCTCAATTGAGAGTTAAATGAATGTGACAATAATTATTATTAGATGAATAACAGTTATGTGGAGATTAGAGTATAATATATTTTATCTTAGAAAATGGGAGATAGAGTTTTAGAATGATTGTGCTGTTAACCATTGAACCATAGTGCTACTATTGACAACACTTAAGTGCCATGATTTGTTTCATGTGACATTGAGATTTTATTAGTTATTCTTTCAATTATTTGTTAGAATGATCCCTCTCAGTGAGAAACACCATTCTCACTTTTGTTTGCAAGATCATGTTTTATATGAGCTTCCAATTAGTTATTTTATGCCAAAGACACAAAACCCTCGTATTTATGTTCACAGTGTTGTTTTCTCAACACATGGAGATCCTTGTGTTTGTTAGCTGTTTAGTAGTGTTTAGAGTGCGTGTAAGACATATGAGTGTGTTTAAGACATGTAAGTGAGTGCAAGACATTTGAGTGTGTGAAAGACATATGAGTGTGTGTAAGACTGTTATTTAGTAGAGATAAAAAGTAGTATTTCTGAACTTCTTAATTGTAAAGAAAGAGCTTTATAATGGGAAAAATTGTTGATTTGTAAAATTATGGGAAAAGGAGCAATATTTATGTCATCTGTACCATGCTATGTTGAATTTATATAAAAATATCAGGATGTTAGTACAGAATTTATTATACAATTCATATATTTGGGATTTTATGATTTCATCGGCAAATGTTAGAAGTAACATACAATCTAAAATATATTTGGGGTAAACTTTTTACATTGGATGCTGCCTTGTATTTCCATTCATTCAGTAGACCATGAATTTAACATTATGACAAAGACATCAGTGAACTTTACTGTATGCATCCAAATGTCAACTTAACATGGTTAAATATTTAATATATTCTATATTCTGAAATCCAAATACAGTATTTGATGTCTTATACTTTTGTATTATTAGTTAGGCATTTTCACTTTTTATAAGGCAGTTTATGTCAAAGTATGCCACTTTTTAAACATACATTTCATCTCTGAAACATGTGTTGGAGGGGAAGACTTTCTGGATAGGATTGCCACTGGATGTTAAGCAACCAACAATCAATCAATCCTTGATAGGAACTCTGTTTAACATTTAGTACAAATTAAATCTTCTATTAATGGTTGGACTAAATGTTTGTCTCTTAGCCTGTAGTTTTATGATCACTTCTTATTTAATTACACAATACACTAATCAGACAACACAGAACTGTAATCCAGAACAGATTTTTTTATTTTTTTTGTTTTTTATTTGGAAGAATGTGTTTTGTGATGATTTGAATGAATGTTACAATCAAGTTAAAAGACTATTTAACAGAATGTGTAATTGGTAGGCAGCAGAAGTAAAATGTATGTACCTTATGTGTAAATACTGTGTTCTCCCCAGGCAGTGAATGTGCTGCAGATCCAGGGCTACTGCATTTAACCAGTGTTATCTTATTAGACTCTAAACAAACTAATTTTCGAGAGTGGAAAAATGAGGCGAATATCGATCGTCGCAAATATTAGTATTCCCTCATATATTTATAGCAGGATAATGTGAAAATTGAGAAAATAGATTGTTGGGTAGTTGAATAGAAAGGACTAAATGCGAAGTTCAATATCAGTGAAGGAATCATTATTTTTTCAGTTTTGCGTTTCCTGCACTTACCTGTTTGCTTTCTGTTCTCTTATCTACTGGTTCTAGTTGTGGAATGTGTACAGGGGGGACCAATTCAATAAAAAGATAATGAAATAACCTCCTTGCCAGAAAGATTCAAATTTATTTTAAGTTTCTTACTTGATAGAATTTTTAAAAAATGCAGAAACTTTGGACTTTTATTGGTTTGTGAGTGAATTGTTTACACATCAATAACCTCTACAAAAAATGATCCTATAATACTATATTAAATGAAACTTCAGCTGATACAAACTTCTATTATTTCATCAGGAATTTGTAATTATTTTTTTTAATATATTTAAAATAAACAATATCTCATCAAAGACATAAGATAATGTTAGGACATAAAAGTTAAATCAGTCGAATATTGCATGCTTATTACAGCACTAAAAAAGATCCTGGGGAGAACACTGAATTATATATATATATATATGCAGACAAAAAGTTTGTATGCCATTAACCCCTCAGATATATTAACTTAATACTATATGAAGAACTAACCCCTATATATATAGATATTAAGTATTGATGTTATTATAAAACAATTTTTTTTACTTTGACCCTTCGAGTGAAACAAATACAGAGAAAAAATGGTCATACATGTTAAGAATTTGTTCCAAAAATATAGGTTGAAAAAAAGATATACAAATTTTGCAACATTCCCAAATAAACTTAATGTCAAATTTATGTATAATTCACAGATATACTCATTTAAGGTAGCACAATACAAAGATTTTTTTACTTCCAATCTCCAACCTTTAAAATGATGTTACTTTCTTATGACTGCATACAAATTAATAAAAAAGGTATATATAGATAGATAAAAGATTAGTCTTTTAAATGAATGCAATATTTTTGTTATGCAATCATTATGTAATCCATCATTATGCAATTAATGGCAAAATCTTGGTCAGTTCACTTGAATGAATTTAGCTCTGACATCTCTATAACTACACAAGAAATTTTAACGTTATCTTAATCAACACAGCAGGAGCTACAAAAGGGTGTCTCAAATTATCGCTATCATATTCCATTCTCTCATAAATCTGTAATTAGTGTAAACATCCTTACCACATAAAAGTAGAGATTATTTGATTAGGTGTAAAATTTGATCTATACATTCTATCCAAAATCTGAGACACCCTTTTGTAGATAATGGCTCTAGGAACAACATATTATAAAATCAACCCTCTCGGGGTATCCATGAAGAAGCTAATTTCAATTGAAAGTGGAAATTTCTTGTAAAATTTTGTAGACACAGTTAAAATTATAATTAATTACATAATTGTTGTATAATACTAACATTGCATTAATTTGAAAGAGTAATCTGTTAGCTATCTATAAATACCACTTTTATAAATTTTCAAGCATTATAAAGAAAGTTACAGCATTTTAAAACTGGGGAGTTGGAGGTATAAAATCTTTGTATTGTGCTACCTTAACAGTTCAGCCAAAGTTAAAGCAAACTATTTTTATAATAATTCTCTGATCATTGAATTTTTGTCTGTTAGTAAAGATATGATAGAATTATGGTAACTATGATTTTTTACCAGTTGTAAAAAGGATGATACTTGAAAATCTACAGTATGATAAATAAGAGGGGTGGGGGATAATGTATGGGATAGGTGCAGTAACATGATATGTATGTGACACATGTCAAAATGCCTCATTTAATCATTGTTTGCATCTCATTTTTTGTAACAAACATTGAATTTTTTTTTTTTTTTTACATATTGATTTTGCAGTTTATAGTTTATAGTTGAAGATTAAAATTATTGGTGATTTTTTTTTTTGGATGGGGGATGATGCTGTTAGTCTGTAAGGGAATGAATGATGTTATTTTAGAAAATAAAGGTTAATTCATTTTACAGAATGAAAAGGTCTTAATTATTTCAGGTTTTGCAACGTATAAGATTTTACAGTTTATACTTACGTTAAGACTTAACATACATCATGTTATATTTTGAAATACAATACCAATGGAATAAATTCAGCAAATGAAGGCTTCATGTCAAACGTTGTAATGTACAGGGTTGTTTTGGATTTTTTTTGAAACAGGTATTGAATATTTAGGAAAATTAGAAATATGTAAGTAACTGTATTGCCAAAAAGATTTTTTTTTTCTTGTTTTTACATGGGTTTCCAAAGTTAGGTCATTATTTGTTAAGTTGCCATGGTTAAAAACTTGATGCTGTTCATTACATGTAATGTTGGCATGGTAACAAGCCTGATGCTGAAGGGATTACATATAAAGTTTACATGGTTACAACCCTGATGTTGTTCATAAACATTTTAAGTTGCTATGGTTAAAAGCCTGATGCTGTTATTACATATTTAGCTGACATGGTTACAAGCCTGATTTCCATTACTTGTAAAGTTCCAATGGTTAAAAGCCTAATGGTGTTCATTACAAATTTAGTTGAAATGGTTACAAGTCTAATTTTCATTACATTGTCTAGTCATTAAATGCTCATTAATTATGGCACATCATTGTTTATTTTTGTGTAAATATTGTTGAAAATGATAATATGTCAATAAATTATAAAACACTTAACTAATACCATTAATTTTATTATTGCTTTGCAGTTTCTGTGTAATATAAATTTGATCTTTTAATAATGTGAGATGGTTGACTTCAAATGTTAAATACAGAGTTTTGCTCACCATGCCTACAGCATTGATCAGCAGGTCCAGATCTATCTATCAAATTTTAAGAAAAATATGACAACCTTTTTTGGAGTAATTGAATATCGATTTTCCTGTTGAAGACAGTACTTAATTATGGTATATCAATGTTTGTTTGTTCGCCCATCCTTCCGTCAACACTTTCTTGGTATGATAACTTAAATTTGCTTTGTTGTTCTAGAGTTAATGGACTTGAACCATTCAAATTAAGGCAATTTTTCACATGTTGCGCACTTACTCCAGTATGCCTGGATTGATTTCCTCAAAACCTTACATTAGTGTTGGGATTGATAAAAGAAAGCTCCTTTTCATTTTTTTTTTTATTTTCTGTTCTTCTGTTCCAGAGTTGCTGGGCTGTAACCCCTTTCCCCCAATCCCGCCGGTAGTCATGAATGTAACAGCCATTCTTTTATAGCCCACATGACCCTCCATATTTTTAACCGGATTTTCGAAGGAAATATCGGTTATTGATTTGGGGATGTACGGCGGGCGGGCGGGCAGGCAGACAGGCCAAACTGTCTCTTCAATAACATGAAAAGGTCTAGTTCAATTTTCACTATTTTAGTATTTATCCTTTTTGAGTTATCGCCATTTTTTATATCCAAAAGTGGTATTTTTAAATATTTTTCTCTTGTTATCATATTATGACTATGCGTAGTAAATGTCTTATCTCAAAATTAAAATTGGAGTGACAGATTTATTTGAAAATTTTCTATTTCCTAAGTGGTGATGATTATAAGCTATATTATTAGACATTTTGAAGTTAATTACATTATTAATTATTATATATGTAATGTTAGAGTACTATGTTAAACCATAGTTCTGTTCAAAAGAATAACCCTTCAGATTTGCAAGTATGATTTTCATTATTTATTAGATCTGGGAAATATCTTAGCATATGATAATCATTGGAGTGACAGATTTATTTGAAAATTTTCTGTTTCCTGATAAGATCTGTAGGAATGTATATATAAAGTTTGAAATTTACTAGAAGGACTGTATAAATGAAGTTTGAAATTTACTGTTCATTATTAGACATTTTGTAGATAATTAAGTCTCCCTAAACCATATATATTCTTACCCCCACCCCCTTCAATTTGAGAATGTACTTTTATCTTGTAAATGGTCGAGATCCCCACCCCTAAACCATATATATTCTTGCATGGGACAATAAAACAAATCAAATGAAATAAAAGGCGAGTCCCTCTGGGTCACCCCCACCCCCTTCTGTTGGAGAACTTGTAAACGGTCGAGATCCCCACCCCTAAACCATATATATTCTTGTATGGGACAATAAAACAAATCAAATGAAATATAGGGGAAGTCCAGAGGGGTCATCCCCACCCCCCTTCTTTTTGAAAACTTGTAAACGGTCAAGATCCCCATCCCGAAACCATATATATTCTTGTATGGGACAATAAAACAAATCAAATGAAATATAGGGGAAGTCCATGGGGGTAACCCCCACCCCCTTCTTTTTGAAAACTTGTAAACGGTCAAGATCCCCACCAAGAAACCATATATATTCTCCTATGGGACAATAAAACAAATCAAATGAAATTTAGGGGAAGTCCCCTGGGGTAACCCCCACCCCCTTCTTTTTGAAAACTTGTAAACGTTCAAGATCCCCACCCCGAAAACCATATATAATCTTGTATAGGACAATAAAACAAATCAAATGAAATTTAGGGGAAGTCCCCTGGAGTAACCCCCACCCCCTTCTTTTTGAAAACTTGTAAACGGTCAAGATCCCCACCCCGAAACCATATATAATCTTGTATGGGACAATAAAACAAATCAAATGAAATAAAAGGTGAGTCCCCTGGGGTCACCCCCACCCCCTCCTGTTTAAGAACTTGTAAACGGTCGCGATCCCCACCCCTAAACCATATAGATATTGAAAGATGTGGTATGAGTACCAATGAGACAACTCTCCATCCAAGTTACAATTTATAAAAGTAAACCATTATAGGTTAAGGTACGGCCTTCAACACGGAGCATTGGCTCACACCGAACAGCAAGCTATAAAGGGCCCCAAAAAATTACTAGTGTGAAACCATTCAAACGGAAAAACCAACGGTCTAATCTATATAAAAACGAGAAACGAGAAACACGTATGAACTACATACAGATTCCTGACTTAGGACAGGTGCAAACATTTGCAGCGGGATTAAACGTTTTAATGGTACCAAACCTTCTCCCTTTTCTGAAACAATAGTATAACATCACAACATAGAAAAACACACTATAAAATATCAATTGGAAGGCTTAACTCAATCAAAAAACGTAAATTAACACACAATGAACGAATAAATTTGACCTGTGACACCTGAATGCAAATACACAGTTAATAAAAAATTACAAGGGATAAATAATTAAAGTCAAAAGTAAATAAACAGGTTTAAACAAAGTTAAAGTATGATATATTCTTGTATGGGACAAAAAAACAAATCATATGAAATAAAGGGCGAGTCCACTGTCGATCACGCACACACACACCCCCCCCTTTTGAGAACTTGTAAACGGTCCAGATCTCCACCCCTAAATAACCATATATATTCCTGTTTGTCATTTCAAGAAGATTTGAATGACATACAGGGTCAGTCCATAGGCATCACTTATGCATATCACAAACCAATTTGTACTGGACTTTGCCCAATGTCAGGCGACCATGGGAATGACGAATTATTGGAGCTTTGTTTGGGAGACTTCGTAACAGCATCCTGTTACAATTATTTCTTGTTACTGATAAGTTTTATAGATTTTGAAAAGACATTGTATTAATGATAAATAAGATTTTGGATTTTTTTCTTCTTTTCTTTGGTAAATTGTTTGAAGAATTTTGTGGCAAGTTTGTTTGTTATTCTGTAAAAAGTAATTTTCTGAATGCTATATATTTTTTTTTTTTTTATGAAGTGAACTCCTTTAAAAACTAAGCTTATATTGTTTATTAATAAACATATATTTAGATTTCTGATTTTGGGCCCAGTTTTCAAGTTGGTCCAAATCGGTGTCCAAAATTAAACTGTGTTTGATTTCAACATAAATTGAATAAATATAGGGTTCTTTGAAATGCTTAATCTAAACCTGTATTTCTTTTCATTATTAATAAGATAATACCACATTGAGGTCCAAAGGGTCCTAAATTAAACTTTTGTTTAATTTCATCAAAAATTGAATTCTTTGGTTCTTTGATATACTGATTCTAACAATGTTTGAGTGTTAAATCATATATAATTTTAGAGAACTTAGTCATCACTGGTTGTTGTTATTATATTATTGATTATGTTTTGAAAAATTGCATCATATCTTATTTTAGAAAAATTTTATCCAGTTTGAGTTATTATCCTTTGCACAGAAAATATTATGGATACAATTAACCTGTGTTTCATTTCAACATAAATTAAATATATATAGGGTTCTTTCAAATGCTGAATCTAAACCTGTATTTAAATATTAGATTTTTTTTGGGCCCAGTTTTCAAGTTGGTCCAAATCAGGGTCCAAAATTAAACTTTGTTTGATTCAACAAAAATTGAATTTATGGGGTTCGTTGAAATGCTGAATCTAACCATGTATTGAGAGATTTTGGATTTTGGGCTCCTTTATCAAATTGGTCCACATTGAGGTCCAAAGGGTCCTAAATAAAACTTTAGTCTGATTTCATCAAAAATTGAATTCTTGGGTTTCTTTGATATGCTGATTCTAATATGTACTTGGATTTTGGATATTGGACCATAATAGGTAAATGTCCAATTTCAAATATTTCAGTTCTTTGACCACATTCATTTTGTGTCACAAACCTATGCTGTGTCAAATATTCAATCACAATCCAAATTCAGAGCTGTTTTAAGCTTAAATGTAGTGTCCATACTTGCTCAATTGTTCAGGGTTCGACCTCTGCAGGAAAATCCGGTTTGCTGTCACTCTGACAGCCTCTTGTTTAAGAAGTGCCCCAGCTGAACTGTGTTGACTGCAGGGAGTTCAATCTTGCAATGCATGATCTATTAACTCTTTCCAGATGTGTTATAAATATATGACAACCCTTAGTGCCCTTCTTGATGTTAAAAATTTGAATACTTTTCCTCTTGTTTAAGAAGTGCCCCAGCTGAACTGTGTTGACTGCAGGGAGTTCAATCTTGCAATGCATGATCTATTAACTCTTTCCAGATGTGTTGTTATAAATGCCACTTCTTTAATGGTAGAGACATCAGGTATTAAATATTATCCTAAATGCATGCATATGTAGTTCAGGAACATGATGAGATATTATATTCTTGTGTGTAAAAACTAGGTCACTGTTTTGTCTGAAATCTGTAAAAACGGACATTTTGGCAGACCTGCTGTGTCATTAATGATTCCCCAACACTGCTTTACTTTGTTCTGAAGTTGACCGTAATATATCGCGGCGTTTGATATGCAAAAAAGCTTGATGAGCTTGATGCTGCTTGATATTGTGATAAGGTTGATTAATCCAGAACTAATCATTTCGGATAGCGTGTTCTTTTTTGCAACGGAAACGAAAGCAGCAGTTTAAAAAGATTTCATAGTTTGGGAAATTATTAGGGCCCCACCGAATGGTGGGTTGCCCTATAGTGATCAGTCTGTCCGTCCGTCCGTAACAAATTGTGTCCGCTCTATATCAAGAGAACCGTTATGATTTCAAAGTTTATACTTGACATGTATATTAACCAACACCAGAGGGTGTGTCATAATGTATGTACAACTTCCTAGGTCAAAGGTCAAGGTCAAAAACTTTGGTTTAAGATGACAACCCCATGTCCTATGGTAAAGAAACAAATTTTTTACCACATGTTATTCACAGCGGGGCCCACAGAGATGGCTCCCATCTCAATGATGTCTAGTTTGAGTAGTGAACGTCCGAAATTGTTAAACACGTTTCTCATCTTTTTCCTGAACATGTATCAAATATTTGCCACTGGACGTACTAAAAAAGCCTCCTTTTATTCTTCATAGGTAAAAAAAAAAGATATTTATTGATTAACTTGAACTGTAGAAAAAATACTAACTCCTTTTATTCCTCATATGACAAAAGAACAAAGAAAAATTCTCTTTTTATTCTTTATAGGATAATAAAAAAAAACGACATTAACTGTTGAACGTAATTTACAATGAGAAAAATACTAAGAAAACTTCTGAAACGAATGTGATTACATATAATGGAATACTTTGTTTTATTTGGATACGGTTTCCAAGTGTATTTATAAAATTTATTATGAAATAGAATGCTTAGATGATAATGTCAACCATTCAGGCTAATTTTGAAATAATTTTGTGGCTCTTAAAAGAGCCCTTTTTACAGACTGACGACTGGTAACTGGAACTGTTCACTGTTCCATGTGCTCTGCGTAATCTTCTTCGAAGGGTTCGTACTCTGCTTCTTCACCAAATAGCTTGTATCTCATAGCTTCAACTTGCTTCTGTTTCTCTACTGTGTATTCGTAGTACATGTTTATGACGCCTTCTACTGTAACAATTTTCATGCGTAGGGGATATCGTAAGCACCTAAAGTTGGCATTCACAGCATTTTCATATCTGATCTTTAGGTCTTGAAGTTTATCATGGAGTAGCAACATCTGCTGGCAGGCTTTCTGAGTTCTATTCTCAGCCTCTTTTAGTTTGGCGCAAAGATGTGGAGAATTCATTTTCTTTCTTTTTTATAGACTTAGTTTATCGATTGTTTATTGAATGATTTCTGAATACAGAATGATGTCTCAATAGTTTTACACCAGCTTTTTATTTACACACAGTGTGTGTCAAACGATGCTCATATTGATGTCAAAATGACACGTAGAAATCGTAAAGTCGTGAATCGAAAATGACACTTAGTGTGTTTGCTTTTCTCCACTTAACGCCAATGTTTTAATTAATATCTTAATTGATTGATAATGATATCACCCAAGCTCTAGAAACTAGTTGCCTGTCGTTTCATTTGCACCGTTCAATGACAGTTAATCAGCTACTTGATTAGAATTAAAGACTTTCATGTAGACTTGAACAGAGACAAAGAGCGGATAAAAGTCAGAAAATTAAATTTTGTAAGTTTTATAGAAAAAAATATTGATTTATTTCACTTAAATATCTATTTATTCTAATTAGCACATTTATTTACTTTAATTTGACTTTAATTTGACTTTACTCTACCTTTACTTAACCTTTACTTTACTTTACTTTACTTTACTTTACTTTACTTTACTTTACTTTACTTTACTTTACTTTACTTTACTTTACTTTACTTTACTTTACTTTACTTTACTTTACTTCAATTTGTTCTTATGTATATTGTGGCGTTTGATACAGAAAAAACCTTGATGAGCTCGATGCTGCTTGATATCGTGATAAGCTTGATTAATCCAGAACTAATCATTTCTGATAGCGTGTTCTTTTTTGCAATGGAAACGAAAGGAGCAGTTTAAAAAGATTTCATAGTTTGGGAAATTATTTGAGTAGTTAATGTCCGAAATTGTTAAACACGTTTCTTATCTTTTTCCTGAACATGTATCAAATATTTGCCACTGGACGTACTAAAAAAACCTCCTTTTATTCTTCATAGGTAAAAAAAAAAGATATTTATTGATTAACTTGAACTGTAGAAAAAATACTAACTCCTTTTATTCTTCATATGACAAAAGAACAAAGAAAAATTCTCTTTTTATTCTTTATAGGATAATAAAAAAACGAAATTAACTGTTGAACGTAATTTACAATGAGAAAAATACTAAGAAAACTTCTGAAACGAATGTGATTACATATAATGGAATACTTTGTTTTATTTGGATACGGTTTCCAAGTGTATTTATAAAATTTATTATGAAATAGAATGCTTAGATGGTAATGTCAACAATTCAGACTCTTTTTGAAATAATTTTGTGGCTCTTAAAAGAGCCCTTTTTACAGACTGACGACTGGTAACTGGAACTGTTCACTGTTCCATGTGCTCTGCGTAATCTTCTTCGAAGGGTTCGTACTCTGCTTCTTCGCCAAATAGCTTGTATCTCATAGCTTCAACTTGCTTCTGTTTCTCTACTGTGTATTCGTAGTACATGTTTATGACGCCTTCTACTGTAACAATTTTCATGCGTAGGGGATATCGTAAGCACCTAAAGTTGGCATTCACAGCATTTTCATATCTGATCTTTAGGTCTTGAAGTTTATCATGGAGTAGCAACATCTGCTGACCGGCTCTTTGAGTTCTATTCTCAGCCTCTTTTAGTTTGGCGCAAAGATGTGGAGAATTCATTTTCTTTCTTTTTTATAGACTTAGTTTACCGATTGTTTATTAAATGATTTCTGGATACAGACAGATGTCTCAATAGTTTTACACCAGCTTTTTATTTACACACAGTGTGTGTCAAACGATGCTCATATTGATGTCAAGATGACACGTAGAAATCGTAAAGTCGTGAATCGAAAATGACACTAAGTGTGTTTGCTTTTCTCCACTTAACGCCAATGTTTTAATTAATACCTTAATTGATTGATAATGATATCACTCAACCTCTAGAAACTAGTTGCCTGTCGTTTAATTTGCACCGTTCAATGACAGTTAATCAGCTACTTGATTAGAATTAAAGACTTTCATGTAGACTTGAACAGAGACAAAGAGCGGATAAAAGTCAGAAAATTAAATTTTGTAAGTTTTATAGAAAAAAATATTGATTTATTTCACTTAAATATCTATTTATTCTAATTAGCACATTTATTTACTTTAATTTGACTTTACTCTACCTTTACTTAACCTTTACTTTACTTTACTTTACTTTACTTTACTTTACTTTAATTTACTTTACTTTACTTTACTTTACTTTACTTTACTTTACTTTACTTCAATTTGTTCTTATGTATATTGTGGCGTTTGATACAGAAAAAACCTTGATGAGCTCGATGCTGCTTGATATCGTGATAAGCTTGATTAATCCAGAACTAATCATTTCTGATAGCGTGTTCTTTTTTGCAATGGAAACGAAAGGAGCAGTTTAAAAAGATTTCATAGTTTGGGAAATTATTTGAGTAGTTAATGTCCGAAATTGTTAAACACGTTTCTCATCTTTTTCCTGAACATGTATCAAATATTTGCCACTGGACGTACTAAAAAACCTCCTTTTATTCTTCATAGGTAAAAAAAAAAGATATTTATTGATTAACTTGAACTGTAGAAAAAATACTAACTCCTTTTATTCTTCATATGACAAAAGAACAAAGAAAAATTCTCTTTTTATTCTTTATAGGATAATAAAAAAACGAAATTAACTGTTGAACGTAATTTACAATGAGAAAAATACTAAGAAAACTTCTGAAACGAATGTGATTACATATAATGGAATACTTTGTTTTATTTGGATACGGTTTCCAAGTGTATTTATAAAATTTATTATGAAATAGAATGCTTAGATGGTAATGTCAACAATTCAGACTCTTTTTGAAATAATTTTGTGGCTTTTAAAAGAGCCCTTTTTACAGACTGACGACTGGTAACTGGAACTGTTCACTGTTCCATGTGCTCTGCGTAATCTTCTTCGAAGGGTTCGTACTCTGCTTCTTCGCCAAATAGCTTGTATCTCATAGCTTCAACTTGCTTCTGTTTCTCTACTGTGTATTCGTAGTACATGTTTATGACGCCTTCTACTGTAACAATTTTCATGCGTAGGGGATATCGTAAGCACCTAAAGTTGGCATTCACAGCATTTTCATATCTGATCTTTAGGTCTTGAAGTTTATCATGGAGTAGCAACATCTGCTGACAGGCTCTCTGAGTTCTATTCTCAGCCTCTTTTAGTTTGGCGCAAAGATGTGGAGGATTCATTTTCTTTCTTTTTTATAGACTTAGTTTACCGATTGTTTATTAAATGATTTCTGGATACAGACAGATGTCTCAATAGTTTTACACCAGCTTTTTATTTACACACAGTGTGTGTCAAACGATGCTCATATTGATGTCAAGATGACACGTAGAAATCGTAAAGTCGTGAATCGAAAATGACACTAAGTGTGTTTGCTTTTCTCCACTTAACGCCAATGTTTTAATTAATACCTTAATTGATTGATAATGATATCACTCAACCTCTAGAAACTAGTTGCCTGTCGTTTAATTTGCACCGTTCAATGACAGTTAATCAGCTACTTGATTAGAATTAAAGACTTTCATGTAGACTTGAACAGAGACAAAGAGCGGATAAAAGTCAGAAAATTAAATTTTGTAAGTTTTATAGAAAAAAATATTGATTTATTTCACTTAAATATCTATTTATTCTAATTAGCACATTTATTTACTTTAATTTGACTTTACTCTACCTTTACTTAACCTTTACTTTACTTTACTTTACTTTACTTTACTTTACTTTAATTTACTTTACTTTACTTTACTTTACTTTACTTTACTTTACTTTACTTCAATTTGTTCTTATGTATATTGTGGCGTTTGATACAGAAAAAACCTTGATGAGCTCGATGCTGCTTGATATCGTGATAAGCTTGATTAATCCAGAACTAATCATTTCTGATAGCGTGTTCTTTTTTGCAATGGAAACGAAAGGAGCAGTTTAAAAAGATTTCATAGTTTGGGAAATTATTTGAGTAGTTAATGTCCGAAATTGTTAAACACGTTTCTCATCTTTTTCCTGAACATGTATCAAATATTTGCCACTGGACGTACTAAAAAACCTCCTTTTATTCTTCATAGGTAAAAAAAAAAGATATTTATTGATTAACTTGAACTGTAGAAAAAATACTAACTCCTTTTATTCTTCATATGACAAAAGAACAAAGAAAAATTCTCTTTTTATTCTTTATAGGATAATAAAAAAACGAAATTAACTGTTGAACGTAATTTACAATGAGAAAAATACTAAGAAAACTTCTGAAACGAATGTGATTACATATAATGGAATACTTTGTTTTATTTGGATACGGTTTCCAAGTGTATTTATAAAATTTATTATGAAATAGAATGCTTAGATGGTAATGTCAACAATTCAGACTCTTTTTGAAATAATTTTGTGGCTTTTAAAAGAGCCCTTTTTACAGACTGACGACTGGTAACTGGAACTGTTCACTGTTCCATGTGCTCTGCGTAATCTTCTTCGAAGGGTTCGTACTCTGCTTCTTCGCCAAATAGCTTGTATCTCATAGCTTCAACTTGCTTCTGTTTCTCTACTGTGTATTCGTAGTACATGTTTATGACGCCTTCTACTGTAACAATTTTCATGCGTAGGGGATATCGTAAGCACCTAAAGTTGGCATTCACAGCATTTTCATATCTGATCTTTAGGTCTTGAAGTTTATCATGGAGTAGCAACATCTGCTGACAGGCTCTCTGAGTTCTATTCTCAGCCTCTTTTAGTTTGGCGCAAAGATGTGGAGGATTCATTTTCTTTCTTTTTTATAGACTTAGTTTACCGATTGTTTATTAAATGATTTCTGGATACAGACAGATGTCTCAATAGTTTTACACCAGCTTTTTATTTACACACAGTGTGTGTCAAACGATGCTCATATTGATGTCAAGATGACACGTAGAAATCGTAAAGTCGTGAATCGAAAATGACACTAAGTGTGTTTGCTTTTCTCCACTTAACGCCAATGTTTTAATTAATACCTTAATTGATTGATAATGATATCACCCAAGCTCTAGAAACTAGTTGCCTGTCGTTTAATTGGCACCGTTCAATGACAGTTAATCAGCTACTTGATTAGAATTAAAGACTTTCATGTAGACTTAAACAGAGACAAAGAGCGGATAAAAGTCAGAAAATTAAATTTTGTAAGTTTTATAGAAAAAAATATTGATTTATTTCACTTAAATATCTATTTATTCTAATTAGCACATTTATTTACTTTAATTTGACTTTACTCTACCTTTACTCTACTTTACTTTACTTTACTTTACTTTACTTTACTTTACTTTACTTTACTTTACTTTACGTTACTTTACTTTACTTTACTTTACTTTACTTTACTTTACTTTACTTTACTTTACTTTACTTTACTTTACTTTACTTTACTTTACTTCAATTTGTTCTTATGTATATTGTGGCGTTTGATACAGAAAAAACCTTGATGAGCTCGATGCTGCTTGATATCGCGATAAGCTTGATTAATCCAGAACTAATCATTTCTGATAGCGTGTTCTTTTTTGCAATGGAAACGAAAGGAGCAGTTTAAAAAGATTTCATAGTTTGGGAAATTATTTGAGTAGTTAATGTCCGAAATTGTTAAACACGTTTCTCATCTTTTTCCTGCACATGTATCAAATATTTGCCATTGGACGTACTAAAAAAACCTCCTTTTATTCTTCATAGGTAAAAAAAAAAAGATATTTATTGATTAACTTGAACTGTAGAAAAAATACTAACTCCTTTTATTCTTCATATGACAAAAGAACAAAGAAAAATTCTCTTTTTATTCTTTATAGGATAATAAAAAAACGAAATTAACTGTTGAACGTAATTTACAATGAGAAAAATACTAAGAAAACTTCTGAAACGAATGTGATTACATATAATGGAATACTTTGTTTTATTTGGATACGGTTTCCAAGTGTATTTATAAAATTTATTATGAAATAGAATGCTTAGATGGTAATGTCAACAATTCAGACTCTTTTTGAAATAATTTTGTGGCTCTTAAAAGAGCCCTTTTTACAGACTGACGACTGGTAACTGGAACTGTTCACTGTTCCATGTGCTCTGCGTAATCTTCTTCGAAGGGTTCGTACACTGCTTCTTCGCCAAATAGCTTGTATCTCATAGCTTCAACTTGCTTCTGTTTCTCTACTGTGTATTCGTAGTACATGTTTATGACGCCTTCTACTGTAACAATTTTCATGCGTAGGGGATATCGTAAGCACCTAAAGTTGGCATTCACAGCATTTTCATATCTGATCTTTAGGTCTTGAAGTTTATCATGGAGTAGCAACATCTGCTGACAGGCTCTCTGAGTTCTATTCTCAGCCTCTTTTAGTTTGGCGCAAAGATGTGGAGAATTCATTTTCTTTCTTTTTTATAGACTTAGTTTATCGATTGTTTATTGAATGATTTCTGAATACAGAATGATGTCTCAATAGTTTTACACCAGCTTTTTATTTACACACAGTGTGTGTCAAACGATGCTCATATTGATGTCAAAATGACACGTAGAAATCGTAAAGTCGTGAATCGAAAATGACACTTAGTGTGTTTGCTTTTCTCCACTTAACGCCAATGTTTTAATTAATATCTTAATTGATTGATAATGATATCACCCAAGCTCTAGAAACTAGTTGCCTGTCGTTTCATTTGCACCGTTCAATGACAGTTAATCAGCTACTTGATTAGAATTAAAGACTTTCATGTAGACTTGAACAGAGACAAAGAGCGGATAAAAGTCAGAAAATTAAATTTTGTAAGTTTTATAGAAAAAAATATTGATTTATATCACTTAAATATCTATTTATTCTAATTAGCACATTTATTTACTTTAATTTGACTTTACTTAACCTTTACTTTACTTTACTTTACTTTACTTTACTTTACTTTACTTTACTTTACTTTACTTTACTTTACCTTACCTTACTTTACTTTACTTTACTTTACTTTACTTTACTTTACTTTACTTTACTTTACTTTACTTTACTTTACTTTACTTTACTTTACTTTACTTTACTTTACTTTACTTTACTTTACTTTACTTTACTTTACTTTACTTTACTTTACTTTACTTTACTTTACTTTACTTCAATTTGTTCTTATGTATATTGTGGCGTTTGATACAGAAAAAACCTTGATGAGCTCGATGCTGCTTGATATCGTGATAAGCTTGATTAATCCAGAACTAATCATTTCTGATAGCGTGTTCTTTTTTGCAATGGAAACGAAAGGAGCAGTTTAAAAAGATTTCATAGTTTGGGAAATTATTTGAGTAGTTAATGTCCGAAATTGTTAAACACGTTTCTCATCTTTTTCCTGAACATGTATCAAATATTTGCCACTGGACGTACTAAAAAAACCTCCTTTTATTCTTCATAGGTAAAAAAAAAAAGATATTTATTGATTAACTTGAACTGTAGAAAAAATACTAACTCCTTTTATTCTTCATATGACAAAAGAACAAAGAAAAATTCTCTTTTTATTCTTTATAGGATAATAAAAAAACGAAATTAACTGTTGAACGTAATTTACAATGAGAAAAATACTAAGAAAACTTCTGAAACGAATGTGATTACATATAATGGAATACTTTGTTTTATTTGGATACGGTTTCCAAGTGTATTTATAAAATTTATTATGAAATAGAATGCTTAGATGGTAATGTCAACAATTCAGACTCTTTTTGAAATAATTTTGTGGCTCTTAAAAGAGCCCTTTTTACAGACTGACGACTGGTAACTGGAACTGTTCACTGTTCCATGTGCTCTGCGTAATCTTCTTCGAAGGGTTCGTACTCTGCTTCTTCGCCAAATAGCTTGTATCTCATAGCTTCAACTTGCTTCTGTTTCTCTACTGTGTATTCGTAGTACATGTTTATGACGCCTTCTACTGTAACAATTTTCATGCGTAGGGGATATCGTAAGCACCTAAAGTTGGCATTCACAGCATTTTCATATCTGATCTTTAGGTCTTGAAGTTTATCATGGAGTAGCAACATCTGCTGACCGGCTCTTTGAGTTCTATTCTCAGCCTCTTTTAGTTTGGCGCAAAGATGTGGAGAATTCATTTTCTTTCTTTTTTATAGACTTAGTTTACCGATTGTTTATTAAATGATTTCTGGATACAGACAGATGTCTCAATAGTTTTACACCAGCTTTTTATTTACACACAGTGTGTGTCAAACGATGCTCATATTGATGTCAAGATGACACGTAGAAATCGTAAAGTCGTGAATCGAAAATGACACTAAGTGTGTTTGCTTTTCTCCACTTAACGCCAATGTTTTAATTAATACCTTAATTGATTGATAATGATATCACTCAAGCTCTAGAAACTAGTTGCCTGTCGTTTAATTTGCACCGTTCAATGACAGTTAATCAGCTACTTGATTAGAATTAAAGACTTTCATGTAGACTTGAACAGAGACAAAGAGCGGATAAAAGTCAGAAAATTAAATTTTGTAAGTTTTATAGAAAAAAATATTGATTTATTTCACTTAAATATCTATTTATTCTAATTAGCACATTTATTTACTTTAATTTGACTTTACTCTACCTTTACTTAACCTTTACTTTACTTTACTTTACTTTACTTTACTTTACTTTACTTTACTTTACTTTACTTTACTTTACTTTACTTTACTTTACTTTACTTTACTTTACTTTACTTTACTTTACTTTACTTTACTTTACTTTACTTTACTTTACTTTACTTTACTTCAATTTGTTCTTATGTATATTGTGGCGTTTGATACAGAAAAAACCTTGATGAGCTCGATGCTGCTTGATATCGTGATAAGCTTGATTAATCCAGAACTAATCATTTCTGATAGCGTGTTCTTTTTTGCAATGGAAACGAAAGGAGCAGTTTAAAAAGATTTCATAGTTTGGGAAATTATTTGAGTAGTTAATGTCCGAAATTGTTAAACACGTTTCTCATCTTTTTCCTGAACATGTATCAAATATTTGCCACTGGACGTACTAAAAAACCTCCTTTTATTCTTCATAGGTAAAAAAAAAAGATATTTATTGATTAACTTGAACTGTAGAAAAAATACTAACTCCTTTTATTCTTCATATGACAAAAGAACAAAGAAAAATTCTCTTTTTATTCTTTATAGGATAATAAAAAAACGAAATTAACTGTTGAACGTAATTTACAATGAGAAAAATACTAAGAAAACTTCTGAAACGAATGTGATTACATATAATGGAATACTTTGTTTTATTTGGATACGGTTTCCAAGTGTATTTATAAAATTTATTATGAAATAGAATGCTTAGATGGTAATGTCAACAATTCAGACTCTTTTTGAAATAATTTTGTGGCTTTTAAAAGAGCCCTTTTTACAGACTGACGACTGGTAACTGGAACTGTTCACTGTTCCATGTGCTCTGCGTAATCTTCTTCGAAGGGTTCGTACTCTGCTTCTTCGCCAAATAGCTTGTATCTCATAGCTTCAACTTGCTTCTGTTTCTCTACTGTGTATTCGTAGTACATGTTTATGACGCCTTCTACTGTAACAATTTTCATGCGTAGGGGATATCGTAAGCACCTAAAGTTGGCATTCACAGCATTTTCATATCTGATCTTTAGGTCTTGAAGTTTATCATGGAGTAGCAACATCTGCTGACAGGCTCTCTGAGTTCTATTCTCAGCCTCTTTTAGTTTGGCGCAAAGATGTGGAGGATTCATTTTCTTTCTTTTTTATAGACTTAGTTTACCGATTGTTTATTAAATGATTTCTGGATACAGACAGATGTCTCAATAGTTTTACACCAGCTTTTTATTTACACACAGTGTGTGTCAAACGATGCTCATATTGATGTCAAGATGACACGTAGAAATCGTAAAGTCGTGAATCGAAAATGACACTAAGTGTGTTTGCTTTTCTCCACTTAACGCCAATGTTTTAATTAATACCTTAATTGATTGATAATGATATCACCCAAGCTCTAGAAACTAGTTGCCTGTCGTTTAATTTGCACCGTTCAATGACAGTTAATCAGCTACTTGATTAGAATTAAAGACTTTCATGTAGACTTGAACAGAGACAAAGAGCGGATAAAAGTCAGAAAATTAAATTTTGTAAGTTTTATAGAAAAAAATATTGATTTATATCACTTAAATATCTATTTATTCTAATTAGCACATTTATTTACTTTAATTTGACTTTACTTAACCTTTACTTTACTTTACTTTACTTTACTTTACTTTACTTTACTTTACTTTACTTTACTTTACTTTACTTTACTTTACTTTACCTTACCTTACTTTACTTTACTTTACTTTACTTTACTTTACTTTACTTTACTTTACTTTACTTTACTTTACTTTACTTTACTTTACTTTACTTTACTTTACTTTACTTTACTTTACTTTACTTTACTTTACTTTACTTTACTTTACTTTACTTTACTTTACTTTACTTTACTTTACTTCAATTTGTTCTTATGTATATTGTGGCGTTTGATACAGAAAAAACCTTGATGAGCTCGATGCTGCTTGATATCGTGATAAGCTTGATTAATCCAGAACTAATCATTTCTGATAGCGTGTTCTTTTTTGCAATGGAAACGAAAGGAGCAGTTTAAAAAGATTTCATAGTTTGGGAAATTATTTGAGTAGTTAATGTCCGAAATTGTTAAACACGTTTCTCATCTTTTTCCTGAACATGTATCAAATATTTGCCACTGGACGTACTAAAAAAACCTCCTTTTATTCTTCATAGGTAAAAAAAAAAAGATATTTATTGATTAACTTGAACTGTAGAAAAAATACTAACTCCTTTTATTCTTCATATGACAAAAGAACAAAGAAAAATTCTCTTTTTATTCTTTATAGGATAATAAAAAAACGAAATTAACTGTTGAACGTAATTTACAATGAGAAAAATACTAAGAAAACTTCTGAAACGAATGTGATTACATATAATGGAATACTTTGTTTTATTTGGATACGGTTTCCAAGTGTATTTATAAAATTTATTATGAAATAGAATGCTTAGATGGTAATGTCAACAATTCAGACTCTTTTTGAAATAATTTTGTGGCTCTTAAAAGAGCCCTTTTTACAGACTGACGACTGGTAACTGGAACTGTTCACTGTTCCATGTGCTCTGCGTAATCTTCTTCGAAGGGTTCGTACTCTGCTTCTTCGCCAAATAGCTTGTATCTCATAGCTTCAACTTGCTTCTGTTTCTCTCCTGTGTATTCGTAGTACATGTTTATGACGCCTTCTACTGTAACAATTTTCATGCGTAGGGGATATCGTAAGCACCTAAAGTTGGCATTCACAGCATTTTCATATCTGATCTTTAGGTCTTGAAGTTTATCATGGAGTAGCAACATCTGCTGACAGGCTCTCTGAGTTCTATTCTCAGCCTCTTTTAGTTTGGCGCAAAGATGTGGAGAATTCATTTTCTTTCTTTTTTATAGACTTAGTTTATCGATTGTTTATTGAATGATTTCTGAATACAGAATGATGTCTCAATAGTTTTACACCAGCTTTTTTATTTACACACAGTGTGTGTCAAACGATGCTCATATTGATGTCAAAATGACACGTAGAAATCGTAAAGTCGTGAATCGAAAATGACACTTAGTGTGTTTGCTTTTCTCCACTTAACGCCAATGTTTTAATTAATATCTTAATTGATTGATAATGATATCACCCAAGCTCTAGAAACTAGTTGCCTGTCGTTTCATTTGCACCGTTCAATGACAGTTAATCAGCTACTTGATTAGAATTAAAGACTTTCATGTAGACTTGAACAGAGACAAAGAGCGGATAAAAGTCAGAAAATTAAATTTTGTAAGTTTTATAGAAAAAAATATTGATTTATTTCACTTAAATATCTATTTATTCTAATTAGCACATTTATTTACTTTAATTTGACTTTAATTTGACTTTACTCTACCTTTACTTAACCTTTACTTTACTTTACTTTACTTTACTTTACTTTACTTTACTTTACTTTACTTTACTTTACTTTACTTTACTTTACTTTACTTTACTTTACTTTACTTTACTTTACTTTACTTCAATTTGTTCTTATGTATATTGTGGCGTTTGATACAGAAAAAACCTTGATGAGCTCGATGCTGCTTGATATCGTGATAAGCTTGATTAATCCAGAACTAATCATTTCTGATAGCGTGTTCTTTTTTGCAATGGAAACGAAAGGAGCAGTTTAAAAAGATTTCATAGTTTGGGAAATTATTTGAGTAGTTAATGTCCGAAATTGTTAAACACGTTTCTTATCTTTTTCCTGAACATGTATCAAATATTTGCCACTGGACGTACTAAAAAAACCTCCTTTTATTCTTCATAGGTAAAAAAAAAAAGATATTTATTGATTAACTTGAACTGTAGAAAAAATACTAACTCCTTTTATTCTTCATATGACAAAAGAACAAAGAAAAATTCTCTTTTTATTCTTTATAGGATAATAAAAAAACGAAATTAACTGTTGAACGTAATTTACAATGAGAAAAATACTAAGAAAACTTCTGAAACGAATGTGATTACATATAATGGAATACTTTGTTTTATTTGGATACGGTTTCCAAGTGTATTTATAAAATTTATTATGAAATAGAATGCTTAGATGGTAATGTCAACAATTCAGACTCTTTTTGAAATAATTTTGTGGCTCTTAAAAGAGCCCTTTTTACAGACTGACGACTGGTAACTGGAACTGTTCACTGTTCCATGTGCTCTGCGTAATCTTCTTCGAAGGGTTCGTACTCTGCTTCTTCGCCAAATAGCTTGTATCTCATAGCTTCAACTTGCTTCTGTTTCTCTACTGTGTATTCGTAGTACATGTTTATGACGCCTTCTACTGTAACAATTTTCATGCGTAGGGGATATCGTAAGCACCTAAAGTTGGCATTCACAGCATTTTCATATCTGATCTTTAGGTCTTGAAGTTTATCATGGAGTAGCAACATCTGCTGACAGGCTCTCTGAGTTCTATTCTCAGCCTCTTTTAGTTTGGCGCAAAGATGTGGAGAATTCATTTTCTTTCTTTTTTATAGACTTAGTTTATCGATTGTTTATTGAATGATTTCTGAATACAGAATGATGTCTCAATAGTTTCACACCAGCTTTTTATTTACACACAGTGTGTGTCAAACGATGCTCATATTGATGTCAAAATGACACGTAGAAATCGTAAAGTCGTGAATCGAAAATGACACTTAGTGTGTTTGCTTTTCTCCACTTAACGCCAATGTTTTAATTAATATCTTAATTGATTGATAATGATATCACCCAAGCTCTAGAAACTAGTTGCCTGTCGTTTAATTTGCACCGTTCAATGACAGTTAATCAGCTACTTGATTAGAATTAAAGACTTTCATGTAGACTTAAACAGAGACAAAGAGCGGATAAAAGTCAGAAAATTAAATTTTGTAAGTTTTATAGAAAAAAATATTGATTTATTTCACTTAAATATCTATTTATTCTAATTAGCACATTTATTTACTTTAATTTGACTTTACTCTACCTTTACTCTACTTTACTTTACTTTACTTTACTTTACTTTACTTTACTTTACTTTACTTTACTTTACTTTACTTTACGTTACTTTACTTTACTTTACTTTACGTTACTTTACTTTACTTTACTTTACTTTACTTTACTTTACTTTACTTTACTTTACTTTACTTTACTTTACTTTACTTTACTTTACTTTACTTTACTTTACTTTACTTTACTTTACTTTACTTTACTTCAATTTGTTCTTATGTATATTGTGGCGTTTGATACAGAAAAAACCTTGATGAGCTCGATGCTGCTTGATATCGCGATAAGCTTGATTAATCCAGAACTAATCATTTCTGATAGCGTGTTCTTTTTTGCAATGGAAACGAAAGGAGCAGTTTAAAAAGATTTCATAGTTTGGGAAATTATTTGAGTAGTTAATGTCCGAAATTGTTAAACACGTTTCTCATCTTTTTCCTGAACATGTATCAAATATTTGCCACTGGACGTACTAAAAAAACCTCCTTTTATTCTTCATAGGTAAAAAAAAAAAGATATTTATTGATTAACTTGAACTGTAGAAAAAATACTAACTCCTTTTATTCTTCATATGACAAAAGAACAAAGAAAAATTCTCTTTTTATTCTTTATAGGATAATAAAAAAACGAAATTAACTGTTGAACGTAATTTACAATGAGAAAAATACTAAGAAAACTTCTGAAACGAATGTGATTACATATAATGGAATACTTTGTTTTATTTGGATACGGTTTCCAAGTGTATTTATAAAATTTATTATGAAATAGAATGCTTAGATGGTAATGTCAACAATTCAGACTCTTTTTGAAATAATTTTGTGGCTCTTAAAAGAGCCCTTTTTACAGACTGACGACTGGTAACTGGAACTGTTCACTGTTCCATGTGCTCTGCGTAATCTTCTTCGAAGGGTTCGTACTCTGCTTCTTCGCCAAATAGCTTGTATCTCATAGCTTCAACTTGCTTCTGTTTCTCTACTGTGTATTCGTAGTACATGTTTATGACGCCTTCTACTGTAACAATTTTCATGCGTAGGGGATATCGTAAGCACCTAAAGTTGGCATTCACAGCATTTTCATATCTGATCTTTAGGTCTTGAAGTTTATCATGGAGTAGCAACATCTGCTGACAGGCTCTCTGAGTTCTATTCTCAGCCTCTTTTAGTTTGGCGCAAAGATGTGGAGAATTCATTTTCTTTCTTTTTTATAGACTTAGTTTATCGATTGTTTATTGAATGATTTCTGAATACAGAATGATGTCTCAATAGTTTCACACCAGCTTTTTATTTACACACAGTGTGTGTCAAACGATGCTCATATTGATGTCAAAATGACACGTAGAAATCGTAAAGTCGTGAATCGAAAATGACACTTAGTGTGTTTGCTTTTCTCCACTTAACGCCAATGTTTTAATTAATATCTTAATTGATTGATAATGATATCACCCAAGCTCTAGAAACTAGTTGCCTGTCGTTTCATTTGCACCGTTCAATGACAGTTAATCAGCTACTTGATTAGAATTAAAGACTTTCATGTAGACTTGAACAGAGACAAAGAGCGGATAAAAGTCAGAAAATTAAATTTTGTAAGTTTTATAGAAAAAAATATTGATTTATATCACTTAAATATCTATTTATTCTAATTAGCACATTTATTTACTTTAATTTGACTTTACTTAACCTTTACTTTACTTTACTTTACTTTACTTTACTTCAATTTGTTCTTATGTATATTGTGGCGTTTGATACAGAAAAAACCTTGATGAGCTCGATGCTGCTTGATATCGTGATAAGCTTGATTAATCCAGAACTAATCATTTCTGATAGCGTGTTCTTTTTTGCAATGGAAACGAAAGGAGCAGTTTAAAAAGATTTCATAGTTTGGGAAATTATTTGAGTAGTTAATGTCCGAAATTGTTAAACACGTTTCTCATCTTTTTCCTGAACATGTATCAAATATTTGCCACTGGACGTACTAAAAAAACCTCCTTTTATTCTTCATAGGTAAAAAAAAAAAGATATTTATTGATTAACTTGAACTGTAGAAAAAATACTAACTCCTTTTATTCTTCATATGACAAAAGAACAAAGAAAAATTCTCTTTTTATTCTTTATAGGATAATAAAAAAACGAAATTAACTGTTGAACGTAATTTACAATGAGAAAAATACTAAGAAAACTTCTGAAACGAATGTGATTACATATAATGGAATACTTTGTTTTATTTGGATACGGTTTCCAAGTGTATTTATAAAATTTATTATGAAATAGAATGCTTAGATGGTAATGTCAACAATTCAGACTCTTTTTGAAATAATTTTGTGGCTCTTAAAAGAGCCCTTTTTACAGACTGACGACTGGTAACTGGAACTGTTCACTGTTCCATGTGCTCTGCGTAATCTTCTTCGAAGGGTTCGTACTCTGCTTCTTCGCCAAATAGCTTGTATCTCATAGCTTCAACTTGCTTCTGTTTCTCTACTGTGTATTCGTAGTACATGTTTATGACGCCTTCTACTGTAACAATTTTCATGCGTAGGGGATATCGTAAGCACCTAAAGTTGGCATTCACAGCATTTTCATATCTGATCTTTAGGTCTTGAAGTTTATCATGGAGTAGCAACATCTGCTGACAGGCTCTCTGAGTTCTATTCTCAGCCTCTTTTAGTTTGGCGCAAAGATGTGGAGGATTCATTTTCTTTCTTTTTTATAGACTTAGTTTACCGATTGTTTATTAAATGATTTCTGGATACAGACAGATGTCTCAATAGTTTTACACCAGCTTTTTATTTACACACAGTGTGTGTCAAACGATGCTCATATTGATGTCAAGATGACACGTAGAAATCGTAAAGTCGTGAATCGAAAATGACACTAAGTGTGTTTGCTTTTCTCCACTTAACGCCAATGTTTTAATTAATACCTTAATTGATTGATAATGATATCACCCAAGCTCTAGAAACTAGTTGCCTGTCGTTTAATTTGCACCGTTCAATGACAGTTAATCAGCTACTTGATTAGAATTAAAGACTTTCATGTAGACTTAAACAGAGACAAAGAGCGGATAAAAGTCAGAAAATTAAATTTTGTAAGTTTTATAGAAAAAAATATTGATTTATTTCACTTAAATATCTATTTATTCTAATTAGCACATTTATTTACTTTAATTTGACTTTACTCTACCTTTACTCTACTTTACTTTACTTTACTTTACTTTACTTTACTTTACTTTACTTTACTTTACTTTACTTTACTTTACTTTACTTTACTTTACGTTACTTTACTTTACTTTACTTTACGTTACTTTACTTTACTTTACTTTACTTTACTTTACTTTACTTTACTTTACTTTACTTTACTTTACTTTACTTTACTTTACTTTACTTTACTTTACTTTACTTTACTTTACTTTACTTTACTTTACTTTACTTTACTTTACTTTACTTTACTTCAATTTGTTCTTATGTATATTGTGGCGTTTGATACAGAAAAAACCTTGATGAGCTCGATGCTGCTTGATATCGCGATAAGCTTGATTAATCCAGAACTAATCATTTCTGATAGCGTGTTCTTTTTTGCAATGGAAACGAAAGGAGCAGTTTAAAAAGATTTCATAGTTTGGGAAATTATTTGAGTAGTTAATGTCCGAAATTGTTAAACACGTTTCTCATCTTTTTCCTGAACATGTATCAAATATTTGCCACTGGACGTACTAAAAAAACCTCCTTTTATTCTTCATAGGTAAAAAAAAAAAGATATTTATTGATTAACTTGAACTGTAGAAAAAATACTAACTCCTTTTATTCTTCATATGACAAAAGAACAAAGAAAAATTCTCTTTTTATTCTTTATAGGATAATAAAAAAACGAAATTAACTGTTGAACGTAATTTACAATGAGAAAAATACTAAGAAAACTTCTGAAACGAATGTGATTACATATAATGGAATACTTTGTTTTATTTGGATACGGTTTCCAAGTGTATTTATAAAATTTATTATGAAATAGAATGCTTAGATGGTAATGTCAACAATTCAGACTCTTTTTGAAATAATTTTGTGGCTCTTAAAAGAGCCCTTTTTACAGACTGACGACTGGTAACTGGAACTGTTCACTGTTCCATGTGCTCTGCGTAATCTTCTTCGAAGGGTTCGTACTCTGCTTCTTCGCCAAATAGCTTGTATCTCATAGCTTCAACTTGCTTCTGTTTCTCTACTGTGTATTCGTAGTACATGTTTATGACGCCTTCTACTGTAACAATTTTCATGCGTAGGGGATATCGTAAGCACCTAAAGTTGGCATTCACAGCATTTTCATATCTGATCTTTAGGTCTTGAAGTTTATCATGGAGTAGCAACATCTGCTGACAGGCTCTCTGAGTTCTATTCTCAGCCTCTTTTAGTTTGGCGCAAAGATGTGGAGAATTCATTTTCTTTCTTTTTTATAGACTTAGTTTATCGATTGTTTATTGAATGATTTCTGAATACAGAATGATGTCTCAATAGTTTCACACCAGCTTTTTATTTACACACAGTGTGTGTCAAACGATGCTCATATTGATGTCAAAATGACACGTAGAAATCGTAAAGTCGTGAATCGAAAATGACACTTAGTGTGTTTGCTTTTCTCCACTTAACGCCAATGTTTTAATTAATATCTTAATTGATTGATAATGATATCACCCAAGCTCTAGAAACTAGTTGCCTGTCGTTTCATTTGCACCGTTCAATGACAGTTAATCAGCTACTTGATTAGAATTAAAGACTTTCATGTAGACTTGAACAGAGACAAAGAGCGGATAAAAGTCAGAAAATTAAATTTTGTAAGTTTTATAGAAAAAAATATTGATTTATATCACTTAAATATCTATTTATTCTAATTAGCACATTTATTTACTTTAATTTGACTTTACTTAACCTTTACTTTACTTTACTTTACTTTACTTTACTTTACTTTACTTTACTTTACTTTACTTTACTTTACTTTACTTTACCTTACCTTACTTTACTTTACTTTACTTTACTTTACTTTACTTTACTTTACTTTACTTTACTTTACTTTACTTTACTTTACTTTACTTTACTTTACTTTACTTTACTTTACTTTACTTTACTTTACTTTACTTTACTTTACTTTACTTTACTTTACTTTACTTTACTTCAATTTGTTCTTATGTATATTGTGGCGTTTGATACAGAAAAAACCTTGATGAGCTCGATGCTGCTTGATATCGTGATAAGCTTGATTAATCCAGAACTAATCATTTCTGATAGCGTGTTCTTTTTTGCAATGGAAACGAAAGGAGCAGTTTAAAAAGATTTCATAGTTTGGGAAATTATTTGAGTAGTTAATGTCCGAAATTGTTAAACACGTTTCTCATCTTTTTCCTGAACATGTATCAAATATTTGCCACTGGACGTACTAAAAAAACCTCCTTTTATTCTTCATAGGTAAAAAAAAAAAGATATTTATTGATTAACTTGAACTGTAGAAAAAATACTAACTCCTTTTATTCTTCATATGACAAAAGAACAAAGAAAAATTCTCTTTTTATTCTTTATAGGATAATAAAAAAACGAAATTAACTGTTGAACGTAATTTACAATGAGAAAAATACTAAGAAAACTTCTGAAACGAATGTGATTACATATAATGGAATACTTTGTTTTATTTGGATACGGTTTCCAAGTGTATTTATAAAATTTATTATGAAATAGAATGCTTAGATGGTAATGTCAACAATTCAGACTCTTTTTGAAATAATTTTGTGGCTCTTAAAAGAGCCCTTTTTACAGACTGACGACTGGTAACTGGAACTGTTCACTGTTCCATGTGCTCTGCGTAATCTTCTTCGAAGGGTTCGTACTCTGCTTCTTCGCCAAATAGCTTGTATCTCATAGCTTCAACTTGCTTCTGTTTCTCTACTGTGTATTCGTAGTACATGTTTATGACGCCTTCTACTGTAACAATTTTCATGCGTAGGGGATATCGTAAGCACCTTAAGTTGGCATTCACAGCATTTTCATATCTGATCTTTAGGTCTTGAAGTTTATCATGGAGTAGCAACATCTGCTGACCGGCTCTTTGAGTTCTATTCTCAGCCTCTTTTAGTTTGGCGCAAAGATGTGGAGAATTCATTTTCTTTCTTTTTTATAGACTTAGTTTACCGATTGTTTATTAAATGATTTCTGGATACAGACAGATGTCTCAATAGTTTTACACCAGCTTTTTATTTACACACAGTGTGTGTCAAACGATGCTCATATTGATGTCAAGATGACACGTAGAAATCGTAAAGTCGTGAATCGAAAATGACACTAAGTGTGTTTGCTTTTCTCCACTTAACGCCAATGTTTTAATTAATACCTTAATTGATTGATAATGATATCACTCAAGCTCTAGAAACTAGTTGCCTGTCGTTTAATTTGCACCGTTCAATGACAGTTAATCAGCTACTTGATTAGAATTAAAGACTTTCATGTAGACTTGAACAGAGACAAAGAGCGGATAAAAGTCAGAAAATTAAATTTTGTAAGTTTTATAGAAAAAAATATTGATTTATTTCACTTAAATATCTATTTATTCTAATTAGCACATTTATTTACTTTAATTTGACTTTACTCTACCTTTACTTAACCTTTACTTTACTTTACTTTACTTTACTTTACTTTACTTTACTTTACTTTACTTTACTTTACTTTACTTTACTTTACTTCAATTTGTTCTTATGTATATTGTGGCGTTTGATACAGAAAAAACCTTGATGAGCTCGATGCTGCTTGATATCGTGATAAGCTTGATTAATCCAGAACTAATCATTTCTGATAGCGTGTTCTTTTTTGCAATGGAAACGAAAGGAGCAGTTTAAAAAGATTTCATAGTTTGGGAAATTATTTGAGTAGTTAATGTCCGAAATTGTTAAACACGTTTCTCATCTTTTTCCTGAACATGTATCAAATATTTGCCACTGGACGTACTTAAAAACCTCCTTTTATTCTTCATAGGTAAAAAAAAAAGATATTTATTGATTAACTTGAACTGTAGAAAAAATACTAACTCCTTTTATTCTTCATATGACAAAAGAACAAAGAAAAATTCTCTTTTTATTCTTTATAGGATAATAAAAAAACGAAATTAACTGTTGAACGTAATTTACAATGAGAAAAATACTAAGAAAACTTCTGAAACGAATGTGATTACATATAATGGAATACTTTGTTTTATTTGGATACGGTTTCCAAGTGTATTTATAAAATTTATTATGAAATAGAATGCTTAGATGGTAATGTCAACAATTCAGACTCTTTTTGAAATAATTTTGTGGCTTTTAAAAGAGCCCTTTTTACAGACTGACGACTGGTAACTGGAACTGTTCACTGTTCCATGTGCTCTGCGTAATCTTCTTCGAAGGGTTCGTACTCTGCTTCTTCGCCAAATAGCTTGTATCTCATAGCTTCAACTTGCTTCTGTTTCTCTACTGTGTATTCGTAGTACATGTTTATGACGCCTTCTACTGTAACAATTTTCATGCGTAGGGGATATCGTAAGCACCTAAAGTTGGCATTCACAGCATTTTCATATCTGATCTTTAGGTCTTGAAGTTTATCATGGAGTAGCAACATCTGCTGACAGGCTCTCTGAGTTCTATTCTCAGCCTCTTTTAGTTTGGCGCAAAGATGTGGAGGATTCATTTTCTTTCTTTTTTATAGACTTAGTTTACCGATTGTTTATTAAATGATTTCTGGATACAGACAGATGTCTCAATAGTTTTACACCAGCTTTTTATTTACACACAGTGTGTGTCAAACGATGCTCATATTGATGTCAAGATGACACGTAGAAATCGTAAAGTCGTGAATCGAAAATGACACTAAGTGTGTTTGCTTTTCTCCACTTAACGCCAATGTTTTAATTAATACCTTAATTGATTGATAATGATATCACCCAAGCTCTAGAAACTAGTTGCCTGTCGTTTAATTTGCACCGTTCAATGACAGTTAATCAGCTACTTGATTAGAATTAAAGACTTTCATGTAGACTTAAACAGAGACAAAGAGCGGATAAAAGTCAGAAAATTAAATTTTGTAAGTTTTATAGAAAAAAATATTGATTTATTTCACTTAAATATCTACTTATTCTAATTAGCACATTTATTTACTTTAATTTGACTTTACTCTACCTTTACTCTACTTTACTTTACTTTACTTTACTTTACTTTACTTTACTTTACTTTACGTTACTTTACTTTACTTTACTTTACTTTACTTTACTTTACTTTACTTTACTTTACTTTACTTTACTTTACTTTACTTTACTTTACTTAACTTTACTTTACTTTACTTTACTTTACTTTACTTCAATTTGTTCTTATGTATATTGTGGCGTTTGATACAGAAAAAACCTTGATGAGCTCGATGCTGCTTGATATCGTGATAAGCTTGATTAATCCAGAACTAATCATTTCTGATAGCGTGTTCTTTTTTGCAATGGAAACGAAAGGAGCAGTTTAAAAAGATTTCATAGTTTGGGAAATTATTTGAGTAGTTAATGTCCGAAATTGTTAAACACGTTTCTCATCTTTTTCCTGAACATGTATCAAATATTTGCCACTGGACGTACTAAAAAAACCTCCTTTTATTCTTCATAGGTAAAAAAAAAAAGATATTTATTGATTAACTTGAACTGTAGAAAAAATACTAACTCCTTTTATTCTTCATATGACAAAAGAACAAAGAAAAATTCTCTTTTTATTCTTTATAGGATAATAAAAAAACGAAATTAACTGTTGAACGTAATTTACAATGAGAAAAATACTAAGAAAACTTCTGAAACGAATGTGATTACATATAATGGAATACTTTGTTTTATTTGGATACGGTTTCCAAGTGTATTTATAAAATTTATTATGAAATAGAATGCTTAGATGGTAATGTCAACAATTCAGACTCTTTTTGAAATAATTTTGTGGCTCTTAAAAGAGCCCTTTTTACAGACTGACGACTGGTAACTGGAACTGTTCACTGTTCCATGTGCTCTGCGTAATCTTCTTCGAAGGGTTCGTACTCTGCTTCTTCGCCAAATAGCTTGTATCTCATAGCTTCAACTTGCTTCTGTTTCTCTCCTGTGTATTCGTAGTACATGTTTATGACGCCTTCTACTGTAACAATTTTCATGCGTAGGGGATATCGTAAGCACCTAAAGTTGGCATTCACAGCATTTTCATATCTGATCTTTAGGTCTTGAAGTTTATCATGGAGTAGCAACATCTGCTGACAGGCTCTCTGAGTTCTATTCTCAGCCTCTTTTAGTTTGGCGCAAAGATGTGGAGAATTCATTTTCTTTCTTTTTTATAGACTTAGTTTATCGATTGTTTATTGAATGATTTCTGAATACAGAATGATGTCTCAATAGTTTTACACCAGCTTTTTATTTACACACAGTGTGTGTCAAACGATGCTCATATTGATGTCAAAATGACACGTAGAAATCGTAAAGTCGTGAATCGAAAATGACACTTAGTGTGTTTGCTTTTCTCCACTTAACGCCAATGTTTTAATTAATATCTTAATTGATTGATAATGATATCACCCAAGCTCTAGAAACTAGTTGCCTGTCGTTTCATTTGCACCGTTCAATGACAGTTAATCAGCTACTTGATTAGAATTAAAGACTTTCATGTAGACTTGAACAGAGACAAAGAGCGGATAAAAGTCAGAAAATTAAATTTTGTAAGTTTTATAGAAAAAAATATTGATTTATATCACTTAAATATCTATTTATTCTAATTAGCACATTTATTTACTTTAATTTGACTTTACTTAACCTTTACTTTACTTTACTTTACTTTACTTTACTTTACTTTACTTTACTTTACTTTACTTTACTTTACTTTACTTTACTTTACCTTACCTTACTTTACTTTACTTTACTTTACTTTACTTTACTTTACTTTACTTTACTTTACTTTACTTTACTTTACTTTACTTTACTTTTCTTTACTTTACTTTACTTTACTTTACTTTACTTTACTTTACTTTACTTCAATTTGTTCTTATGTATATTGTGGCGTTTGATACAGAAAAAACCTTGATGAGCTCGATGCTGCTTGATATCGTGATAAGCTTGATTAATCCAGAACTAATCATTTCTGATAGCGTGTTCTTTTTTGCAATGGAAACGAAAGGAGCAGTTTAAAAAGATTTCATAGTTTGGGAAATTATTTGAGTAGTTAATGTCCGAAATTGTTAAACACGTTTCTCATCTTTTTCCTGAACATGTATCAAATATTTGCCACTGGACGTACTAAAAAAACCTCCTTTTATTCTTCATAGGTAAAAAAAAAAAGATATTTATTGATTAACTTGAACTGTAGAAAAAATACTAACTCCTTTTATTCTTCATATGACAAAAGAACAAAGAAAAATTCTCTTTTTATTCTTTATAGGATAATAAAAAAACGAAATTAACTGTTGAACGTAATTTACAATGAGAAAAATACTAAGAAAACTTCTGAAACGAATGTGATTACATATAATGGAATACTTTGTTTTATTTGGATACGGTTTCCAAGTGTATTTATAAAATTTATTATGAAATAGAATGCTTAGATGGTAATGTCAACAATTCAGACTCTTTTTGAAATAATTTTGTGGCTCTTAAAAGAGCCCTTTTTACAGACTGACGACTGGTAACTGGAACTGTTCACTGTTCCATGTGCTCTGCGTAATCTTCTTCGAAGGGTTCGTACTCTGCTTCTTCGCCAAATAGCTTGTATCTCATAGCTTCAACTTGCTTCTGTTTCTCTACTGTGTATTCGTAGTACATGTTTATGACGCCTTCTACTGTAACAATTTTCATGCGTAGGGGATATCGTAAGCACCTAAAGTTGGCATTCACAGCATTTTCATATCTGATCTTTAGGTCTTGAAGTTTATCATGGAGTAGCAACATCTGCTGACAGGCTCTCTGAGTTCTATTCTCAGCCTCTTTTAGTTTGGCGCAAAGATGTGGAGAATTCATTTTCTTTCTTTTTTATAGACTTAGTTTATCGATTGTTTATTGAATGATTTCTGAATACAGAATGATGTCTCAATAGTTTTACACCAGCTTTTTATTTACACACAGTGTGTGTCAAACGATGCTCATATTGATGTCAAAATGACACGTAGAAATCGTAAAGTCGTGAATCGAAAATGACACTTAGTGTGTTTGCTTTTCTCCACTTAACGCCAATGTTTTAATTAATATCTTAATTGATTGATAATGATATCACCCAAGCTCTAGAAACTAGTTGCCTGTCGTTTCATTTGCACCGTTCAATGACAGTTAATCAGCTACTTGATTAGAATTAAAGACTTTCATGTAGACTTGAACAGAGACAAAGAGCGGATAAAAGTCAGAAAATTAAATTTTGTAAGTTTTATAGAAAAAAATATTGATTTATTTCACTTAAATATCTATTTATTCTAATTAGCACAATCATTTACTTTAATTTGACTTTACTCTACCTTTACTTAACCTTTACTTTACTTTACTTTACTTTACTTTACTTTACTTTACTTTACTTTACTTTACTTTACTTTACTTTACTTTACTTTACTTTACTTTACTTCAATTTGTTCTTATGTATATTGTGGCGTTTGATACAGAAAAAACCTTGATGAGCTCGATGCTGCTTGATATCGTGATAAGCTTGATTAATCCAGAACTAATCATTTCTGATAGCGTGTTCTTTTTTGCAATGGAAACGAAAGGAGCAGTTTAAAAAGATTTCATAGTTTGGGAAATTATTTGAGTAGTTAATGTCCGAAATTGTTAAACACGTTTCTCATCTTTTTCCTGAACATGTATCAAATATTTGCCACTGGACGTACTAAAAAAACCTCCTTTTATTCTTCATAGGTAAAAAAAAAAAGATATTTATTGATTAACTTGAACTGTAGAAAAAATACTAACTCCTTTTATTCTTCATATGACAAAAGAACAAAGAAAAATTCTCTTTTTATTCTTTATAGGATAATAAAAAAACGAAATTAACTGTTGAACGTAATTTACAATGAGAAAAATACTAAGAAAACTTCTGAAACGAATGTGATTACATATAATGGAATACTTTGTTTTATTTGGATACGGTTTCCAAGTGTATTTATAAAATTTATTATGAAATAGAATGCTTAGATGGTAATGTCAACAATTCAGACTCTTTTTGAAATAATTTTGTGGCTCTTAAAAGAGCCCTTTTTACAGACTGACGACTGGTAACTGGAACTGTTCACTGTTCCATGTGCTCTGCGTAATCTTCTTCGAAGGGTTCGTACTCTGCTTCTTCGCCAAATAGCTTGTATCTCATAGCTTCAACTTGCTTCTGTTTCTCTACTGTGTATTCGTAGTACATGTTTATGACGCCTTCTACTGTAACAATTTTCATGCGTAGGGGATATCGTAAGCACCTAAAGTTGGCATTCACAGCATTTTCATATCTGATCTTTAGGTCTTGAAGTTTATCATGGAGTAGCAACATCTGCTGACAGGCTCTCTGAGTTCTATTCTCAGCCTCTTTTAGTTTGGCGCAAAGATGTGGAGAATTCATTTTCTTTCTTTTTTATAGACTTAGTTTATCGATTGTTTATTGAATGATTTCTGAATACAGAATGATGTCTCAATAGTTTTACACCAGCTTTTTATTTACACACAGTGTGTGTCAAACGATGCTCATATTGATGTCAAGATGACACGTAGAAATCGTAAAGTCGTGAATCGAAAATGACACTTAGTGTGTTTGCTTTTCTCCACTTAACGCCAATGTTTTAATTAATATCTTAATTGATTGATAATGATATCACCCAAGCTCTAGAAACTAGTTGCCTGTCGTTTCATTTGCACCGTTCAATGACAGTTAATCAGCTACTTGATTAGAATTAAAGACTTTCATGTAGACTTGAACAGAGACAAAGAGCGGATAAAAGTCAGAAAATTAAATTTTGTAAGTTTTATAGAAAAAAATATTGATTTATTTCACTTAAATATCTATTTATTCTAATTAGCACATTTATTTACTTTAATTTGACTTTACTTAACCTTTACTTTACTTTACTTTACTTTACTTTATTTTACTTTACTTCAATTTGTTCTTATGTATATTGTGGCGTTTGATACAGAAAAAACCTTGATGAGCTCGATGCTGCTTGATATCGTGATAAGCTTGATTAATCCAGAACTAATCATTTCTGATAGCGTGTTCTTTTTTGCAATGGAAACGAAAGGAGCAGTTTAAAAAGATTTCATAGTTTGGGAAATTATTTGAGTAGTGAACGTCCCAAATTGTTAAACACGTTTCTCCTCTTTTTCCTGAACATGTATCAAATATTTGCCACTGGACGTACTAAAAAAACCTCCTTTTATTCTTCATAGGTAAAAAAAAAAAAAGATATTTATTGATTAACTTGAACTGTAGAAAAAATACTAACTCCTTTTATTCTTCATATGACAAAAGAACAAAGATAAATTCTCTTTTTATTCTTTATAGGATAATAAAAAAACGAAATTAACTGTTGAACGTAATTTACAATGAGAAAAATACTAAGAAAACTTCTGAAACGAATGTGATTACATATAATGGAATACTTTGTTTTATTTGGATACGGTTTCCAAGTGTATTTATAAAATTTATTATGAAATAGAATGCTTAAATGGTAATGTCAACAATTCAGACTCTTTTTGAAATAATTTTGTGGCTCTTAAAAGAGCCCTTTTTACAGACTGACGACTGGTAACTGGAACTGTTCACTGTTCCATGTGCTCTGCGTAATCTTCTTCGAAGGGTTCGTACTCTGCTTCTTCGCCAAATAGCTTGTATCTCATAGCTTCAACTTGCTTCTGTTTCTCTACTGTGTATTCGTAGTACATGTTTATGACGCCTTCTACTGTAACAATTTTCATGCGTAGGGGATATCGTAAGCACCTAAAGTTGGCATTCACAGCATTTTCATATCTGATCTTTAGGTCTTGAAGTTTATCATGGAGTAGCAACATCTGCTGACAGGCTCTCTGAGTTCTATTCTCAGCCTCTTTTAGTTTGGCGCAAAGATGTGGAGAATTCATTTTCTTTCTTTTTTATAGACTTAGTTTATCGATTGTTTATTGAATGATTTCTGAATACAGAATGATGTCTCAATAGTTTTACACCAGCTTTTTATTTACACACAGTGTGTGTCAAACGATGCTCATATTGATGTCAAAATGACACGTAGAAATCGTAAAGTCGTGAATCGAAAATGACACTTAGTGTGTTTGCTTTTCTCCACTTAACGCCAATGTTTTAATTAATATCTTAATTGATTGATAATGATATCACCCAAGCTCTAGAAACTAGTTGCCTGTCGTTTCATTTGCACCGTTCAATGACAGTTAATCAGCTACTTGATTAGAATTAAAGACTTTCATGTAGACTTGAACAGAGACAAAGAGCGGATAAAAGTCAGAAAATTAAATTTTGTAAGTTTTATAGAAAAAAATATTGATTTATTTCACTTAAATATCTATTTATTCTAATTAGCACATTTATTTACTTTAATTTGACTTTACTCTACCTTTACTTAACCTTTACTTTACTTTACTTTACTTTACTTTACTTTACTTTACTTTACTTTACTTTACTTTACTTTACTTTACTTTACTTTACTTTACTTTACTTTACTTTACTTTACTTTACTTTACTTTACTTCAATTTGTTCTTATGTATATTGTGGCGTTTGATACAGAAAAAACCTTGATGAGCTCGATGCTGCTTGATATCGTGATAAGCTTGATTAATCCAGAACTAATCATTTCTGATAGCGTGTTCTTTTTTTCAATGGAAACGAAAGGAGCAGTTTAAAAAGATTTCATAGTTTGGGAAATTATTTGAGTAGTTAATGTCCGAAATTGTTAAACACGTTTCTCATCTTTTTCCTGAACATGTATCAAATATTTGCCACTGGACGTACTAAAAAAAACTCCTTTTATTCTTCATAGGTAAAAAAAAAAAGATATTTATTGATTAACTTGAACTGTAGAAAAAATACTAACTCCTTTTATTCTTCATATGACAAAAGAACAAAGAAAAATTCTCTTTTTATTCTTTATAGGATAATAAAAAAACGAAATTAACTGTTGAACGTAATTTACAATGAGAAAAATACTAAGAAAACTTCTGAAACGAATGTGATTACATATAATGGAATACTTTGTTTTATTTGGATACGGTTTCCAAGTGTATTTATAAAATTTATTATGAAATAGAATGCTTAGATGGTAATGTCAACAATTCAGACTCTTTTTGAAATAATTTTGTGGCTCTTAAAAGAGCCCTTTTTACAGACTGACGACTGGTAACTGGAACTGTTCACTGTTCCATGTGCTCTGCGTAATCTTCTTCGAAGGGTTCGTACTCTGCTTCTTCGCCAAATAGCTTGTATCTCATAGCTTCAACTTGCTTCTGTTTCTCTACTGTGTATTCGTAGTACATGTTTATGACGCCTTCTACTGTAACAATTTTCATGCGTAGGGGATATCGTAAGCACCTAAAGTTGGCATTCACAGCATTTTCATATCTGATCTTTAGGTCTTGAAGTTTATCATGGAGTAGCAACATCTGCTGACAGGCTCTCTGAGTTCTATTCTCAGCCTCTTTTAGTTTGGCGCAAAGATGTGGAGAATTCATTTTCTTTCTTTTTTATAGACTTAGTTTATCGATTGTTTATTGAATGATTTCTGAATACAGAATGATGTCTCAATAGTTTTACACCAGCTTTTTATTTACACACAGTGTGTGTCAAACGATGCTCATATTGATGTCAAAATGACACGTAGAAATCGTAAAGTCGTGAATCGAAAATGACACTTAGTGTGTTTGCTTTTCTCCACTTAACGCCAATGTTTTAATTAATATCTTAATTGATTGATAATGATATCACCCAAGCTCTAGAAACTAGTTGCCTGTCGTTTCATTTGCACCGTTCAATGACAGTTAATCAGCTACTTGATTAGAATTAAAGACTTTCATGTAGACTTGAACAGAGACAAAGAGCGGATAAAAGTCAGAAAATTAAATTTTGTAAGTTTTATAGAAAAAAATATTGATTTATTTCACTTAAATATCTATTTATTCTAATTAGCACATTTATTTACTTTAATTTGACTTTACTCTACCTTTACTTAACCTTTACTTTACTTTACTTTACTTTACTTTACTTTACTTTACTTTACTTTACTTTACTTTACTTTACTTTACTTTACTTTACTTTACTTTACTTTACTTTACTTCAATTTGTTCTTATGTATATTGTGGCGTTTGATACAGAAAAAACCTTGATGAGCTCGATGCTGCTTGATATCGTGATAAGCTTGATTAATCCAGAACTAATCATTTCTGATAGCGTGTTCTTTTTTTCAATGGAAACGAAAGGAGCAGTTTAAAAAGATTTCATAGTTTGGGAAATTATTTGAGTAGTTAATGTCCGAAATTGTTAAACACGTTTCTCATCTTTTTCCTGAACATGTATCAAATATTTGCCACTGGACGTACTAAAAAAACCTCCTTTTATTCTTCATAGGTAAAAAAAAAAAGATATTTATTGATTAACTTGAACTGTAGAAAAAATACTAACTCCTTTTATTCTTCATATGACAAAAGAACAAAGATAAATTCTCTTTTTATTCTTTATAGGATAATAAAAAAACGAAATTAACTGTTGAACGTAATTTACAATGAGAAAAATACTAAGAAAACTTCTGAAACGAATGTGATTACATATAATGGAATACTTTGTTTTATTTGGATACGGTTTCCAAGTGTATTTATAAAATTTATTATGAAATAGAATGCTTAGATGGTAATGTCAACAATTCAGACTCTTTTTGAAATAATTTTGTGGCTCTTAAAAGAGCCCTTTTTACAGACTGACGACTGGTAACTGGAACTGTTCACTGTTCCATGTGCTCTGCGTAATCTTCTTCGAAGGGTTCGTACTCTGCTTCTTCGCCAAATAGCTTGTATCTCATAGCTTCAACTTGCTTCTGTTTCTCTACTGTGTATTCGTAGTACATGTTTATGACGCCTTCTACTGTAACAATTTTCATGCGTAGGGGATATCGTAAGCACCTAAAGTTGGCATTCACAGCATTTTCATATCTGATCTTTAGGTCTTGAAGTTTATCATGGAGTAGCAACATCTGCTGACAGGCTCTCTGAGTTCTATTCTCAGCCTCTTTTAGTTTGGCGCAAAGATGTGGAGAATTCATTTTCTTTCTTTTTTATAGACTTAGTTTATCGATTGTTTATTGAATGATTTCTGAATACAGAATGATGTCTCAATAGTTTTACACCAGCTTTTTATTTACACACAGTGTGTGTCAAACGATGCTCATATTGATGTCAAAATGACACGTAGAAATCGTAAAGTCGTGAATCGAAAATGACACTTAGTGTGTTTGCTTTTCTCCACTTAACGCCAATGTTTTAATTAATATCTTAATTGATTGATAATGATATCACCCAAGCTCTAGAAACTAGTTGCCTGTCGTTTCATTTGCACCGTTCAATGACAGTTAATCAGCTACTTGATTAGAATTAAAGACTTTCATGTAGACTTGAACAGAGACAAAGAGCGGATAAAAGTCAGAAAATTAAATTTTGTAAGTTTTATAGAAAAAAATATTGATTTATTTCACTTAAATATCTATTTATTCTAATTAGCACATTTATTTACTTTAATTTGACTTTACTCTACCTTTACTTAACCTTTACTTTACTTTACTTTACTTTACTTTACTTTACTTTACTTTACTTTACTTTACTTTACTTTACTTTACTTTACTTTACTTTACTTTACTTTACTTTACTTTACTTTACTTTACTTTACTTTACTTTACTTTACTTTACTTTACTTTACTTTACTTCAATTTGTTCTTATGTATATTGTGGCGTTTGATACAGAAAAAACCTTGATGAGCTCGATGCTGCTTGATATCGTGATAAGCTTGATTAATCCAGAACTAATCATTTCTGATAGCGTGTTCTTTTTTTCAATGGAAACGAAAGGAGCAGTTTAAAAAGATTTCATAGTTTGGGAAATTATTTGAGTAGTTAATGTCCGAAATTGTTAAACACGTTTCTCATCTTTTTCCTGAACATGTATCAAATATTTGCCACTGGACGTACTAAAAAAAACTCCTTTTATTCTTCATAGGTAAAAAAAAAAAAGATATTTATTGATTAACTTGAACTGTAGAAAAAATACTAACTCCTTTTATTCTTCATATGACAAAAGAACAAAGAAAAATTCTCTTTTTATTCTTTATAGGATAATAAAAAAACGAAATTAACTGCTGAACGTAATTTACAATGAGAAAAATACTAAGAAAACTTCTGAAACGAATGTGATTATATATAATGGAATAATTTGTTTTATTTGGATACGGTTTCCAAGTGTATTTATAAAATTTATTATGAAATAGAATGCTTAGATGGTAATGTCAACAATTCAGACTCTTTTTGAAATAATTTTGTGGCTCTTAAAAGAGCCCTTTTTACAGACTGACGACTGGTTACTGGAACTGTTCACTGTTCCATGTGCTCTGCGTAATCTTCTTCGAAGGGTTCGTACTCTGCTTCTTCGCCAAATAGCTTGTATCTCATAGCTTCAACTTGCTTCTGTTTCTCTACTGTGTATTCGTAGTACATGTTTATGACGCCTTCTACTGTAACAATTTTCATGCGTAGGGGATATCGTAAGCACCTAAAGTTGGCATTCACAGCATTTTCATATCTGATCTTTAGGTCTTGAAGTTTATCATGGAGTAGCAACATCTGCTGACAGGCTCTCTGAGTTCTATTCTCAGCCTCTTTTAGTTTGGCGCAAAGATGTGGAGAATTCATTTTCTTTCTTTTTTATAGACTTAGTTTATCGATTGTTTATTGAATGATTTCTGAATACAGAATGATGTCTCAATAGTTTTACACCAGCTTTTTATTTACACACAGTGTGTGTCAAACGATGCTCATATTGATGTCAAAATGACACGTAGAAATCGTAAAGTCGTGAATCGAAAATGACACTTAGTGTGTTTGCTTTTCTCCACTTAACGCCAATGTTTTAATTAATATCTTAATTGATTGATAATGATATCACCCAAGCTCTAGAAACTAGTTGCCTGTCGTTTCATTTGCACCGTTCAATGACAGTTAATCAGCTACTTGATTAGAATTAAAGACTTTCATGTAGACTTGAACAGAGACAAAGAGCGGATAAAAGTCAGAAAATTAAATTTTGTAAGTTTTATAGAAAAAAATATTGATTTATTTCACTTAAATATCTATTTATTCTAATTAGCACATTTATTTACTTTAATTTGACTTTACTCTACCTTTACTTAACCTTTACTTTACTTTACTTTACTTTACTTTACTTTACTTTACTTTACTTTACTTTACTTTACTTTACTTTACTTTACTTTACTTTACTTTACTTTACTTTACTTTACTTTACTTCAATTTGTTCTTATGTATATTGTGGCGTTTGATACAGAAAAAACCTTGATGAGCTCGATGCTGCTTGATATCGTGATAAGCTTGATTAATCCAGAACTAATCATTTCTGATAGCGTGTTCTTTTTTTCAATGGAAACGAAAGGAGCAGTTTAAAAAGATTTCATAGTTTGGGAAATTATTTGAGTAGTTAATGTCCGAAATTGTTAAACAAGTTTCTCATCTTTTTCCTGAACATGTATCAAATATTTGCCACTGGACGTACTAAAAAAACCTCCTTTTATTCTTCATAGTTAAAAAAAAAAGATATTTATTGATTAACTTGAACTGTAGAAAAAATACTAACTCCTTTTATTCTTCATATGACAAAAGAACAAAGAAAAATTCTCTTTTTATTCTTTATAGGATAATAAAAAAACGAAATTAACTGTTGAACGTAATTTACAATGAGAAAAATACTAAGAAAACTTCTGAAACGAATGTGATTACATATAATGGAATACTTTGTTTTATTTGGATACGGTTTCCAAGTGTATTTATAAAATTTATTATGAAATAGAATGCTTAGATGGTAATGTCAACAATTCAGACTCTTTTTGAAATAATTTTGTGGCTCTTAAAAGAGCCCTTTTTACAGACTGACGACTGGTAACTGGAACTGTTCACTGTTCCATGTGCTCTGCGTAATCTTCTTCGAAGGGTTCGTACTCTGCTTCTTCGCCAAATAGCTTGTATCTCATAGCTTCAACTTGCTTCTGTTTCTCTACTGTGTATTCGTAGTACATGTTTATGACGCCTTCTACTGTAACAATTTTCATGCGTAGGGGATATCGTAAGCACCTAAAGTTGGCATTCACAGCATTTTCATATCTGATCTTTAGGTCTTGAAGTTTATCATGGAGTAGCAACATCTGCTGACAGGCTCTCTGAGTTCTATTCTCAGCCTCTTTTAGTTTGGCGCAAAGATGTGGAGAATTCATTTTCTTTCTTTTTTATAGACTTAGTTTATCGATTGTTTATTGAATGATTTCTGAATACAGAATGATGTCTCAATAGTTTTACACCAGCTTTTTATTTACACACAGTGTGTGTCAAACGATGCTCATATTGATGTCAAGATGACACGTAGAAATCGTAAAGTCGTGAATCGAAAATGACACTTAGTGTGTTTGCTTTTCTCCACTTAACGCCAATGTTTTAATTAATATCTTAATTGATTGATAATGATATCACCCAAGCTCTAGAAACTAGTTGCCTGTCGTTTCATTTGCACCGTTCAATGACAGTTAATCAGCTACTTGATTAGAATTAAAGACTTTCATGTAGACTTGAACAGAGACAAAGAGCGGATAAAAGTCAGAAAATTAAATTTTGTAAGTTTTATAGAAAAAAATATTGATTTATTTCACTTAAATATCTATTTATTCTAATTAGCACATTTATTTACTTTAATTTGACTTTACTTAACCTTTACTTTACTTTACTTTACTTTACTTTACTTTACTTTACTTTACTTTACTTTACTTTACTTTACTTTACTTTACTTTACTTTACTTTACTTTACTTTACTTTACTTCAATTTGTTCTTATGTATATTGTGGCGTTTGATACAGAAAAAACCTTGATGAGCTCGATGCTGCTTGATATCGTGATAAGCTTGATTAATCCAGAACTAATCATTTCTGATAGCGTGTTCTTTTTTGCAATGGAAACGAAAGGAGCAGTTTAAAAAGATTTCATAGTTTGGGAAATTATTTTAGTAGTGAACGTCCCAAATTGTTAAACACGTTTCTCCTCTTTTTCCTGAACATGTATCAAATATTTGCCACTGGACGTACTAAAAAAACCTCCTTTTATTCTTCATAGGTAAAAAAAAAAAAGATATTTATTGATTAACTTGAACTGTAGAAAAAATACTAACTCCTTTTATTCTTCATATGACAAAAGAACAAAGATAAATTCTCTTTTTATTCTTTATAGGATAATAAAAAAACGAAATTAACTGTTGAACGTAATTTACAATGAGAAAAATACTAAGAAAACTTCTGAAACGAATGTGATTACATATAATGGAATACTTTGTTTTATTTGGATACGGTTTCCAAGTGTATTTATAAAATTTATTATGAAATAGAATGCTTAAATGGTAATGTCAACAATTCAGACTCTTTTTGAAATAATTTTGTGGCTCTTAAAAGAGCCCTTTTTACAGACTGACGACTGGTAACTGGAACTGTTCACTGTTCCATGTGCTCTGCGTAATCTTCTTCGAAGGGTTCGTACTCTGCTTCTTCGCCAAATAGCTTGTATCTCATAGCTTCAACTTGCTTCTGTTTCTCTACTGTGTATTCGTAGTACATGTTTATGACGCCTTCTACTGTAACAATTTTCATGCGTAGGGGATATCGTAAGCACCTAAAGTTGGCATTCACAGCATTTTCATATCTGATCTTTAGGTCTTGAAGTTTATCATGGAGTAGCAACATCTGCTGACAGGCTCTCTGAGTTCTATTCTCAGCCTCTTTTAGTTTGGCGCAAAGATGTGGAGAATTCATTTTCTTTCTTTTTTATAGACTTAGTTTATCGATTGTTTATTGAATGATTTCTGAATACAGAATGATGTCTCAATAGTTTTACACCAGCTTTTTATTTACACACAGTGTGTGTCAAACGATGCTCATATTGATGTCAAAATGACACGTAGAAATCGTAAAGTCGTGAATCGAAAATGACACTTAGTGTGTTTGCTTTTCTCCACTTAACGCCAATGTTTTAATTAATATCTTAATTGATTGATAATGATATCACCCAAGCTCTAGAAACTAGTTGCCTGTCGTTTCATTTGCACCGTTCAATGACAGTTAATCAGCTACTTGATTAGAATTAAAGACTTTCATGTAGACTTGAACAGAGACAAAGAGCGGATAAAAGTCAGAAAATTAAATTTTGTAAGTTTTATAGAAAAAAATATTGATTTATTTCACTTAAATATCTATTTATTCTAATTAGCACATTTATTTACTTTAATTTGACTTTACTCTACCTTTACTTAACCTTTACTTTACTTTACTTTACTTTACTTTACTTTACTTTACTTTACTTTACTTTACTTTACTTTATTTTTCTTTACTTTACTTTACTTTACTTTACTTTACTTTACTTTACTTTACTTTACTTTACTTTACTTTACTTTACTTCAATTTGTTCTTATGTATATTGTGGCGTTTGATACAGAAAAAACCTTGATGAGCTCGATGCTGCTTGATATCGTGATAAGCTTGATTAATCCAGAACTAATCATTTCTGATAGCGTGTTCTTTTTTTTAAATGGAAACGAAAGGAGCAGTTTAAAAAGATTTCATAGTTTGGGAAATTATTTGAGTAGTTAATGTCCGAAATTGTTAAACACGTTTCTCATCTTTTTCCTGAACATGTATCAAATATTTGCCACTGGACGTACTAAAAAAAACTCCTTTTATTCTTCATAGGTAAAAAAAAAAAGATATTTATTGATTAACTTGAACTGTAGAAAAAATACTAACTCCTTTTATTCTTCATATGACAAAAGAACAAAGAAAAATTCTCTTTTTATTCTTTATAGGATAATAAAAAAACGAAATTAACTGTTGAACGTAATTTACAATGAGAAAAATACTAAGAAAACTTCTGAAACGAATGTGATTACATATAATGGAATACTTTGTTTTATTTGGATACGGTTTCCAAGTGTATTTATAAAATTTATTATGAAATAGAATGCTTAGATGGTAATGTCAACAATTCAGACTCTTTTTGAAATAATTTTGTGGCTCTTAAAAGAGCCCTTTTTACAGACTGACGACTGGTAACTGGAACTGTTCACTGTTCCATGTGCTCTGCGTAATCTTCTTCGAAGGGTTCGTACTCTGCTTCTTCGCCAAATAGCTTGTATCTCATAGCTTCAACTTGCTTCTGTTTCTCTACTGTGTATTCGTAGTACATGTTTATGACGCCTTCTACTGTAACAATTTTCATGCGTAGGGGATATCGTAAGCACCTAAAGTTGGCATTCACAGCATTTTCATATCTGATCTTTAGGTCTTGAAGTTTATCATGGAGTAGCAACATCTGCTGACAGGCTCTCTGAGTTCTATTCTCAGCCTCTTTTAGTTTGGCGCAAAGATGTGGAGAATTCATTTTCTTTCTTTTTTATAGACTTAGTTTATCGATTGTTTATTGAATGATTTCTGAATACAGAATGATGTCTCAATAGTTTTACACCAGCTTTTTATTTACACACAGTGTGTGTCAAACGATGCTCATATTGATGTCAAGATGACACGTAGAAATCGTAAAGTCGTGAATCGAAAATGACACTTAGTGTGTTTGCTTTTCTCCACTTAACGCCAATGTTTTAATTAATATCTTAATTGATTGATAATGATATCACCCAAGCTCTAGAAACTAGTTGCCTGTCGTTTCATTTGCACCGTTCAATGACAGTTAATCAGCTACTTGATTAGAATTAAAGACTTTCATGTAGACTTGAACAGAGACAAAGAGCGGATAAAAGTCAGAAAATTAAATTTTGTAAGTTTTATAGAAAAAAATATTGATTTATTTCACTTAAATATCTATTTATTCTAATTAGCACATTTATTTACTTTAATTTGACTTTACTCTACCTTTACTTAACCTTTACTTTACTTTACTTTACTTTACTTTACTTTACTTTACTTTACTTTACTTTACTTTACTTTACTTTACTTTACTTTACTTTACTTTACTTTACTTCAATTTGTTCTTATGTATATTGTGGCGTTTGATACAGAAAAAACCTCGATGAGCTCGATGCTGCTTGATATCGTGATAAGCTTGATTAATCCAGAACTAATCATTTCTGATAGCGTGTTCTTTTTTTCAATGGAAACGAAAGGAGCAGTTTAAAAAGATTTCATAGTTTGGGAAATTATTTGAGTAGTTAATGTCCGAAATTGTTAAACACGTTTCTAACCTTTTTCCTGAACATGTTTCAAATATTTGCCACTGGACGTACTAAAAAAACCTCCTTTTATTCTTTATAGGTAAAAAAAAAAAGATATTTATTGATTAACTTGAACTGTAGAAAAAATACTAACTCCTTTTATTCTTCATATGACAAAAGAACAAAGAAAAATTCTCTTTTTATTCTTTATAGGATAATAAAAAAACGAAATTAACTGTTGAACGTAATTTACAATGAGAAAAATACTAAGAAAACTTCTGAAACGAATGTGATTACATATAATGGAATACTTTGTTTTATTTGGATACGGTTTCCAAGTGTATTTATAAAATTTATTATGAAATAGAATGCTTAGATGGTAATGTCAACAATTCAGACTCTTTTTGAAATAATTTTGTGGCTCTTAAAAGAGCCCTTTTTACAGACTGACGACTGGTAACTGGAACTGTTCACTGTTCCATGTGCTCTGCGTAATCTTCTTCGAAGGGTTCGTACTCTGCTTCTTCGCCAAATAGCTTGTATCTCATAGCTTCAACTTGCTTCTGTTTCTCTACTGTGTATTCGTAGTACATGTTTATGACGCCTTCTACTGTAACAATTTTCATGCGTAGGGGATATCGTAAGCACCTAAAGTTGGCATTCACAGCATTTTCATATCTGATCTTTAGGTCTTGAAGTTTATCATGGAGTAGCAACATCTGCTGACAGGCTCTCTGAGTTCTATTCTCAGCCTCTTTTAGTTTGGCGCAAAGATGTGGAGAATTCATTTTCTTTCTTTTTTATAGACTTAGTTTATCGATTGTTTATTGAATGATTTCTGAATACAGAATGATGTCTCAATAGTTTTACACCAGCTTTTTATTTACACACAGTGTGTGTCAAACGATGCTCATATTGATGTCAAAATGACACGTAGAAATCGTAAAGTCGTGAATCGAAAATGACACTTAGTGTGTTTGCTTTTCTCCACTTAACGCCAATGTTTTAATTAATATCTTAATTGATTGATAATGATATCACCCAAGCTCTAGAAACTAGTTGCCTGTCGTTTCATTTGCACCGTTCAATGACAGTTAATCAGCTACTTGATTAGAATTAAAGACTTTCATGTAGACTTGAACAGAGACAAAGAGCGGATAAAAGTCAGAAAATTAAATTTTGTAAGTTTTATAGAAAAAAATATTGATTTATTTCACTTAAATATCTATTTATTCTAATTAGCACATTTATTTACTTTAATTTGACTTTACTCTACCTTTACTTAACCTTTACTTTACTTTACTTTACTTTACTTTACTTTACTTTACTTTACTTTACTTTACTTTACTTTACTTTACTTTACTTTACTTTACTTTACTTTACTTTTCTTTACTTTACTTTACTTTACTTTACTTTACTTTACTTTACTTCAATTTGTTCTTATGTATATTGTGGCGTTTGATACAGAAAAAACCTTGATGAGCTCGATGCTGCTTGATATCGTGATAAGCTTGATTAATCCAGAACTAATCATTTCTGATAGCGTGTTCTTTTTTTCAATGGAAACGAAAGGAGCAGTTTAAAAAGATTTCATAGTTTGGGAAATTATTTGAGTAGTTAATGTCCGAAATTGTTAAACACGTTTCTCATCTTTTTCCTGAACATGTATCAAATATTTGCCACTGGACGTACTAAAAAAAACTCCTTTTATTCTTCATAGGTAAAAAAAAAAAGATATTTATTGATTAACTTGAACTGTAGAAAAAATACTAACTCCTTTTATTCTTCATATGACAAAAGAACAAAGAAAAATTCTCTTTTTATTCTTTATAGGATAATAAAAAAACGAAATTAACTGTTGAACGTAATTTACAATGAGAAAAATACTAAGAAAACTTCTGAAACGAATGTGATTACATATAATGGAATACTTTGTTTTATTTGGATACGGTTTCCAAGTGTATTTATAAAATTTATTATGAAATAGAATGCTTAGATGGTAATGTCAACAATTCAGACTCTTTTTGAAATAATTTTGTGGCTCTTAAAAGAGCCCTTTTTACAGACTGACGACTGGTAACTGGAACTGTTCACTGTTCCATGTGCTCTGCGTAATCTTCTTCGAAGGGTTCGTACTCTGCTTCTTCGCCAAATAGCTTGTATCTCATAGCTTCAACTTGCTTCTGTTTCTCTACTGTGTATTCGTAGTACATGTTTATGACGCCTTCTACTGTAACAATTTTCATGCGTAGGGGATATCGTAAGCACCTAAAGTTGGCATTCACAGCATTTTCATATCTGATCTTTAGGTCTTGAAGTTTATCATGGAGTAGCAACATCTGCTGACAGGCTCTCTGAGTTCTATTCTCAGCCTCTTTTAGTTTGGCGCAAAGATGTGGAGAATTCATTTTCTTTCTTTTTTATAGACTTAGTTTATCGATTGTTTATTGAATGATTTCTGAATACAGAATGATGTCTCAATAGTTTTACACCAGCTTTTTATTTACACACAGTGTGTGTCAAACGATGCTCATATTGATGTCAAGATGACACGTAGAAATCGTAAAGTCGTGAATCGAAAATGACACTTAGTGTGTTTGCTTTTCTCCACTTAACGCCAATGTTTTAATTAATATCTTAATTGATTGATAATGATATCACCCAAGCTCTAGAAACTAGTTGCCTGTCGTTTCATTTGCACCGTTCAATGACAGTTAATCAGCTACTTGATTAGAATTAAAGACTTTCATGTAGACTTGAACAGAGACAAAGAGCGGATAAAAGTCAGAAAATTAAATTTTGTAAGTTTTATAGAAAAAAATATTGATTTATTTCACTTAAATATCTATTTATTCTAATTAGCACATTTATTTACTTTAATTTGACTTTACTCTACCTTTACTTAACCTTTACTTTACTTTACTTTACTTTACTTTACTTTACTTTACTTTACTTTACTTTACTTTACTTTACTTTACTTTACTTTACTTTACTTTACTTTACTTTACTTTACTTTACTTTACTTTACTTTACTTTACTTTACTTTACTTTACTTCAATTTGTTCTTATGTATATTGTGGCGTTTGATACAGAAAAAACCTCGATGAGCTCGATGCTGCTTGATATCGTGATAAGCTTGATTAATCCAGAACTAATCATTTCTGATAGCGTGTTCTTTTTTTCAATGGAAACGAAAGGAGCAGTTTAAAAAGATTTCATAGTTTGGGAAATTATTTGAGTAGTTAATGTCCGAAATTGTTAAACACGTTTCTAACCTTTTTCCTGAACATGTTTCAAATATTTGCCACTGGACGTACTAAAAAAACCTCCTTTTATTCTTCATAGGTAAAAAAAAAAAGATATTTATTGATTAACTTGAACTGTAGAAAAAATACTAACTCCTTTTATTCTTCATATGACAAAAGAACAAAGAAAAATTCTCTTTTTATTCTTTATAGGATAATAAAAAAACGAAATTAACTGTTGAACGTAATTTACAATGAGAAAAATACTAAGAAAACTTCTGAAACGAATGTGATTACATATAATGGAATACTTTGTTTTATTTGGATACGGTTTCCAAGTGTATTTATAAAATTTATTATGAAATAGAATGCTTAGATGGTAATGTCAACAATTCAGACTCTTTTTGAAATAATTTTGTGGCTCTTAAAAGAGCCCTTTTTACAGACTGACGACTGGTAACTGGAACTGTTCACTGTTCCATGTGCTCTGCGTAATCTTCTTCGAAGGGTTCGTACTCTGCTTCTTCGCCAAATAGCTTGTATCTCATAGCTTCAACTTGCTTCTGTTTCTCTACTGTGTATTCGTAGTACATGTTTATGACGCCTTCTACTGTAACAATTTTCATGCGTAGGGGATATCGTAAGCACCTAAAGTTGGCATTCACAGCATTTTCATATCTGATCTTTAGGTCTTGAAGTTTATCATGGAGTAGCAACATCTGCTGACAGGCTCTCTGAGTTCTATTCTCAGCCTCTTTTAGTTTGGCGCAAAGATGTGGAGAATTCATTTTCTTTCTTTTTTATAGACTTAGTTTATCGATTGTTTATTGAATGATTTCTGAATACAGAATGATGTCTCAATAGTTTTACACCAGCTTTTTATTTACACACAGTGTGTGTCAAACGATGCTCATATTGATGTCAAGATGACACGTAGAAATCGTAAAGTCGTGAATCGAAAATGACACTTAGTGTGTTTGCTTTTCTCCACTTAACGCCAATGTTTTAATTAATATCTTAATTGATTGATAATGATATCACCCAAGCTCTAGAAACTAGTTGCCTGTCGTTTCATTTGCACCGTTCAATGACAGTTAATCAGCTACTTGATTAGAATTAAAGACTTTCATGTAGACTTGAACAGAGACAAAGAGCGGATAAAAGTCAGAAAATTAAATTTTGTAAGTTTTATAGAAAAAAATATTGATTTATTTCACTTAAATATCTATTTATTCTAATTAGCACATTTATTTACTTTAATTTGACTTTACTCTACCTTTACTTAACCTTTACTTTACTTTACTTTACTTTACTTTACTTTACTTTACTTTACTTTACTTTACTTTACTTTACTTTACTTTACTTTACTTTACTTTACTTTACTTTACTTTACTTTACTTTACTTCAATTTGTTCTTATGTATATTGTGGCGTTTGATACAGAAAAAACCTTGATGAGCTCGATGCTGCTTGATATCGTGATAAGTTTGATTAATCCAGAACTAATCATTTCTGATAGCGTGTTCTTTTTTTCAATGGAAACGAAAGGAGCAGTTTAAAAAGATTTCATAGTTTGAGAAATTATTTGAGTAGTTAATGTCCGAAATTGTAAAACACGTTTCTAACCTTTTTCCTGAACATGTTTCAAATATTTGCCACTGGACGTACTAAAAAAACCTCCTTTTATTCTTCATAGGTAAAAAAAAAAGATATTTATTGATTAACTTGAACTGTAGAAAAAATACTAACTCCTTTTATTCTTCATATGACAAAAGAACAAAGAAAAATTCTCTTTTTATTCTTTATAGGATAATAAAAAAACGAAATTAACTGTTGAACGTAATTTACAATGAGAAAAATACTAAGAAAACTTCTGAAACGAATGTGATTACATATAATGGAATACTTTGTTTTATTTGGATACGGTTTCCAAGTGTATTTATAAAATTTATTATGAAATAGAATGCTTAGATGGTAATGTCAACAATTCAGACTCTTTTTGAAATAATTTTGTGGCTCTTAAAAGAGCCCTTTTTACAGACTGACGACTGGTAACTGGAACTGTTCACTGTTCCATGTGCTCTGCGTAATCTTCTTCGAAGGGTTCGTACTCTGCTTCTTCGCCAAATAGCTTGTATCTCATAGCTTCAACTTGCTTCTGTTTCTCTACTGTGTATTCGTAGTACATGTTTATGACGCCTTCTACTGTAACAATTTTCATGCGTAGGGGATATCGTAAGCACCTAAAGTTGGCATTCACAGCATTTTCATATCTGATCTTTAGGTCTTGAAGTTTATCATGGAGTAGCAACATCTGCTGACAGGCTCTCTGAGTTCTATTCTCAGCCTCTTTTAGTTTGGCGCAAAGATGTGGAGAATTCATTTTCTTTCTTTTTTATAGACTTAGTTTATCGATTGTTTATTGAATGATTTCTGAATACAGAATGATGTCTCAATAGTTTTACACCAGCTTTTTATTTACACACAGTGTGTTTCAAACGATACTCATATTGATGTCACGATGACACGTAGAAATAGTAAAGTCGTGAATCGAAAATGACACTTAGTGTGTTTGCTTTTCTCCACTTAACGCCAATGTTTTAATTAATATCTTAATTGATTGATAATGATATCACCCAAGCTCTAGAAACTAGTTGCCTGTCGTTTCATTTGCACCGTTCAATGACAGTTAATCAGCTACTTGATTAGAATTAAAGACTTTCATGTAGACTTGAACAGAGACAAAGAGCGGATAAAAGTCAGAAAATTAAATTTTGTAAGTTTTATAGAAAAAAATATTGATTTATTTCACTTAAATATCTATTTATTCTAATTAGCACATTTATTTACTTTAATTTGACTTTACTCTACCTTTACTTAACCTTTACTTTACTTTACTTTACTTTACTTTACTTTACTTTACTTTACTTTACTTTACTTTACTTTACTTTACTTTACTTTACTTTACTTTACTTTACTTTACTTTACTTTACTTCAATTTGTTCTTATGTATATTGTGGCGTTTGATACAGAAAAAACCTTGATGAGCTCGATGCTGCTTGATATCGTGATAAGCTTGATTAATCCAGAACTAATCATTTCTGATAGCGTGTTCTTTTTTTCAATGGAAACGAAAGGAGCAGTTTAAAAAGATTTCATAGTTTGAGAAATTATTTGAGTAGTTAATGTCCGAAATTGTTAAACACGTTTCTAACCTTTTTCCTGAACATGTTTCAAATATTTGCCACTGGACGTATAAAAAAACCTCCTTTTATTCTTCATAGGTAAAAAAAAAAAGATATTTATTGATTAACTTGAACTGTAGAAAAAATACTAACTCCTTTTATTCTTCATATGACAAAAGAACAAAGAAAAATTCTCTTTTTATTCTTTATAGGATAATAAAAAAACGAAATTAACTGTTGAACGTAATTTACAATGAGAAAAATACTAAGAAAACTTCTGAAACGAATGTGATTACATATAATGGAATACTTTGTTTTATTTGGATACGGTTTCCAAGTGTATTTATAAAATTTATTATGAAATAGAATGCTTAGATGGTAATGTCAACAATTCAGACTCTTTTTGAAATAATTTTGTGGCTCTTAAAAGAGCCCTTTTTACAGACTGACGACTGGCAACTGGAACTGTTCACTGTTCCATGTGCTCTGCGTAATCTTCTTCGAAGGGTTCGTACTCTGCTTCTTCGCCAAATAGCTTGTATCTCATAGCTTCAACTTGCTTCTGTTTCTCTACTGTGTATTCGTAGTACATGTTTATGACGCCTTCTACTGTAACAATTTTCATGCGTAGGGGATATCGTAAGCACCTAAAGTTGGCATTCACAGCATTTTCATATCTGATCTTTAGGTCTTGAAGTTTATCATGGAGTAGCAACATCTGCTGACAGGCTCTCTGAGTTCTATTCTCAGCCTCTTTTAGTTTGGCGCAAAGATGTGGAGAATTCATTTTCTTTCTTTTTTATAGACTTAGTTTATCGATTGTTTATTGAATGATTTCTGAATACAGAATGATGTCTCAATAGTTTTACACCAGCTTTTTATTTACACACAGTGTGTGTCAAACGATGCTCATATTGATGTCAAGATGACACGTAGAAATCGTAAAGTCGTGAATCGAAAATGACACTTAGTGTGTTTGCTTTTCTCCACTTAACGCCAATGTTTTAATTAATATCTTAATTGATTGATAATGATATCACCCAAGCTCTAGAAACTAGTTGCCTGTCGTTTCATTTGCACCGTTCAATGACAGTTAATCAGCTACTTGATTAGAATTAAAGACTTTCATGTAGACTTGAACAGAGACAAAGAGCGGATAAAAGTCAGAAAATTAAATTTTGTAAGTTTTATAGAAAAAAATATTGATTTATTTCACTTAAATATCTATTTATTCTAATTAGCACATTTATTTACTTTAATTTGACTTTACTCTACCTTTACTTTACTTTACTTTACTTTACTTTACTTTACTTTACTTTACTTTACTTTACTTTACTTTACTTTACTTTACTTTACTTTACTTTACTTTACTTTACTTTACTTTACTTTACTTTACTTTACTTCAATTTGTTCTTATGTATATTGTGGCGTTTGATACAGAAAAAACCTTGATGAGCTCGATGCTGCTTGATATCGTGATAAGCTTGATTAATCCAGAATTAATCAAATCTGATAGCGTGTTCTTTTTTTCAATGGAAACGAAAGGAGCAGTTTAAAAAGATTTCATAGTTTGGGAAATTATTTGAGTAGTTAATGTCCGAAATTGTTAAACACGTTTCTCATCTTTTTCCTGAACATGTATCAAATATTTGCCACTGGACGTACTAAAAAAAAACTCCTTTCATTCTTCATAGGTAAAAAAAAAAGATATTTATTGATTAACTTGAACTGTAGAAAAAATACTAACTCCTTTTATTCTTCATATGACAAAAGAACAAAGAAAAATTCTCTTTTTATTCTTTATAGGATAATAAAAAAACGAAATTAACTGTTGAACGTAATTTACAATGAGAAAAATACTAAGAAAACTTCTGAAACGAATGTGATTACATATAATGGAATACTTTGTTTTATTTGGATACGGTTTCCAAGTGTATTTATAAAATTTATTATGAAATAGAATGCTTAGATGGTAATGTCAACAATTCAGACTCTTTTTGAAATAATTTTGTGGCTCTTAAAAGAGCCCTTTTTACAGACTGACGACTGGTAACTGGAACTGTTCACTGTTCCATGTGCTCTGCGTAATCTTCTTCGAAGGGTTCGTACTCTGCTTCTTCGCCAAATAGCTTGTATCTCATAGCTTCAACTTGCTTCTGTTTCTCTACTGTGTATTCGTAGTACATGTTTATGACGCCTTCTACTGCAACAATTTTCATGCGTAGGGGATATCGTAAGCACCTAAAGTTGGCATTCACAGCATTTTCATATCTGATCTTTAGGTCTTGAAGTTTATCATGGAGTAGCAACATCTGCTGACAGGCTCTCTGAGTTCTATTCTCAGCCTCTTTTAGTTTGGCGCAAAGATGTGGAGAATTCATTTTCTTTCTTTTTTATAGACTTAGTTTATCGATTGTTTATTGAATGATTTCTGAATACAGAATGATGTCTCAATAGTTTTACACCAGCTTTTTATTTACACACAGTGTGTGTCAAACGATGCTCATATTGATGTCAAGATGACACGTAGAAATCGTAAAGTCGTGAATCGAAAATGACACTTAGTGTGTTTGCTTTTCTCCACTTAACGCCAATGTTTTAATTAATATCTTAATTGATTGATAATGATATCACCCAAGCTCTAGAAACTAGTTGCCTGTCGTTTCATTTGCACCGTTCAATGACAGTTAATCAGCTACTTGATTAGAATTAAAGACTTTCATGTAGACTTGAACAGAGACAAAGAGCGGATAAAAGTCAGAAAATTAAATTTTGTAAGTTTTATAGAAAAAAATATTGATTTATTTCACTTAAATATCTATTTATTCTAATTAGCACATTTATTTACTTTAATTTGACTTTACTCTACCTTTACTTAACCTTTACTTTACTTTACTTTACTTTACTTTACTTTACTTTACTTTACTTTACTTTACTTTACTTTACTTTACTTTACTTTACTTTACTTTACTTTACTTTACTTTACTTTACTTTACTTTACTTTACTTTACTTTACTTTACTTTACTTTACTTTACTTTACTTCAATTTGTTCTTATGTATATTGTGGCGTTTGATACAGAAAAAACCTTGATGAGCTCGATGCTGCTTGATATCGTGATAAGCTTGATTAATCCAGAACTAATCAAATCCGATAGCGTGTTCTTTTTTTCAATGGAAACGAAAGGAGCAGTTTAAAAAGATTTCATAGTTTGGGAAATTATTTGAGTAGTTAATGTCCGAAATTGTTAAACACGTTTCTCATCTTTTTCCTGAACATGTATCAAATATTTGCCACTGGACGTACTAAAAAAAACTCCTTTTATTCTTCATAGGTAAAAAAAAAAGATATTTATTGATTAACTTGAACTGTAGAAAAAATACTAACTCCTTTTATTCTTCATATGACAAAAGAACAAAGAAAAATTCTCTTTTTATTCTTTATAGGATAATAAAAAAACGAAATTAACTGTTGAACGTAATTTACAATGAGAAAAATACTAAGAAAACTTCTGAAACGAATGTGATTACATATAATGGAATACTTTGTTTTATTTGGATACGGTTTCCAAGTGTATTTATAAAATTTATTATGAAATAGAATGCTTAGATGGTAATGTCAACAATTCAGACTCTTTTTGAAATAATTTTGTGGCTCTTAAAAGAGCCCTTTTTACAGACTGACGACTGGTAACTGGAACTGTTCACTGTTCCATGTGCTCTGCGTAATCTTCTTCGAAGGGTTCGTACTCTGCTTCTTCGCCAAATAGCTTGTATCTCATAGCTTCAACTTGCTTCTGTTTCTCTACTGTGTATTCGTAGTACATGTTTATGACGCCTTCTACTGTAACAATTTTCATGCGTAGGGGATATCGTAAGCACCTAAAGTTGGCATTCACAGCATTTTCATATCTGATCTTTAGGTCTTGAAGTTTATCATGGAGTAGCAACATCTGCTGACAGGCTCTCTGAGTTCTATTCTCAGCCTCTTTTAGTTTGGCGCAAAGATGTGGAGAATTCATTTTCTTTCTTTTTTATAGACTTAGTTTATCGATTGTTTATTGAATGATTTCTGAATACAGAATGATGTCTCAATAGTTTTACACCAGCTTTTTATTTACACACAGTGTGTGTCAAACGATGCTCATATTGATGTCAAGATGACACGTAGAAATCGTAAAGTCGTGAATCGAAAATGACACTTAGTGTGTTTGCTTTTCTCCACTTAACGCCAATGTTTTAATTAATATCTTAATTGATTGATAATGATATCACCCAAGCTCTAGAAACTAGTTGCCTGTCGTTTCATTTGCACCGTTCAATGACAGTTAATCAGCTACTTGATTAGAATTAAAGACTTTCATGTAGACTTGAACAGAGACAAAGAGCGGATAAAAGTCAGAAAATTAAATTTTGTAAGTTTTATAGAAAAAAATATTGATTTATTTCACTTAAATATCTATTTATTCTAATTAGCACATTTATTTACTTTAATTTGACTTTACTCTACCTTTACTTAACCTTTACTTTACTTTACTTTACTTTACTTTACTTTACTTTACTTTACTTTACTTTACTTTACTTCAATTTGTTCTTATGTATATTGTGGCGTTTGATACAGAAAAAACCTTGATGAGCTCGATGCTGCTTGATATCGTGATAAGCTTGATTAATCCAGAACTAATCATTTCTGATAGCGTGTTCTTTTTTTCAATGGAAACGAAAGGAGCAGTTTAAAAAGATTTCATAGTTTGGGAAATTATTTGAGTAGTTAATGTCCGAAATTGTTAAACACGTTTCTCATCTTTTTCCTGAACATGTATCAAATATTTGCCACTGGACGTACTAAAAAAAACTCCTTTTATTCTTCATAGGTAAAAAAAAAAAGATATTTATTGATTAACTTGAACTGTAGAAAAAATACTAACTCCTTTTATTCTTCATATGACAAAAGAACAAAGAAAAATTCTCTTTTTATTCTTTATAGGATAATAAAAAAACGAAATTAACTGTTGAACGTAATTTACAATGAGAAAAATACTAAGAAAACTTCTGAAACGAATGTGATTACATATAATGGAATACTTTGTTTTATTTGGATACGGTTTCCAAGTGTATTTATAAAATTTATTATGAAATAGAATGCTTAGATGGTAATGTCAACAATTCAGACTCTTTTTGAAATAATTTTGTGGCTCTTAAAAGAGCCCTTTTTACAGACTGACGACTGGTAACTGGAACTGTTCACTGTTCCATGTGCTCTGCGTAATCTTCTTCGAAGGGTTCGTACTCTGCTTCTTCGCCAAATAGCTTGTATCTCATAGCTTCAACTTGCTTCTGTTTCTCTACTGTGTATTCGTAGTACATGTTTATGACGCCTTCTACTGTAACAATTTTCATGCGTAGGGGATATCGTAAGCACCTAAAGTTGGCATTCACAGCATTTTCATATCTGATCTTTAGGTCTTGAAGTTTATCATGGAGTAGCAACATCTGCTGACAGGCTCTCTGAGTTCTATTCTCAGCCTCTTTTAGTTTGGCGCAAAGATGTGGAGAATTCATTTTCTTTCTTTTTTATAGACTTAGTTTATCGATTGTTTATTGAATGATTTCTGAATACAGAATGATGTCTCAATAGTTTTACACCAGCTTTTTATTTACACACAGTGTGTGTCAAACGATGCTCATATTGATGTCAAGATGACACGTAGAAATCGTAAAGTCGTGAATCGAAAATGACACTTAGTGTGTTTGCTTTTCTCCACTTAACGCCAATGTTTTAATTAATATCTTAATTGATTGATAATGATATCACCCAAGCTCTAGAAACTAGTTGCCTGTCGTTTCATTTGCACCGTTCAATGACAGTTAATCAGCTACTTGATTAGAATTAAAGACTTTCATGTAGACTTGAACAGAGACAAAGAGCGGATAAAAGTCAGAAAATTAAATTTTGTAAGTTTTATAGAAAAAAATATTGATTTATTTCACTTAAATATCTATTTATTCTAATTAGCACATTTATTTACTTTAATTTGACTTTACTCTACCTTTACTTAACCTTTACTTTACTTTACTTTACTTTACTTTACTTTACTTTACTTTACTTTACTTTACTTTACTTTACTTTACTTTACTTTACTTTACTTTACTTTACTTTACTTTACTTTACTTTACTTTACTTTACTTTACTTTACTTTACTTTACTTTACTTTACTTTACTTTACTTTACTTTACTTCAATTTGTTCTTATGTATATTGTGGCGTTTGATACAGAAAAAACCTTGATGAGCTCGATGCTGCTTGATATCGTGATAAGCTTGATTAATCCAGAACTAATCAAATCCGATAGCGTGTTCTTTTTTTCAATGGAAACGAAAGGAGCAGTTTAAAAAGATTTCATAGTTTGAGAAATTATTTGAGTAGTTAATGTCCGAAATTGTTAAACACGTTTCTCATCTTTTTCCTGAACATGTATCAAATATTTGCCACTGGACGTACTAAAAAAAACTCCTTTTATTCTTCATAGGTAAAAAAAAAAGATATTTATTGATTAACTTGAACTGTAGAAAAAATACTAACTCCTTTTATTCTTCATATGACAAAAGAACAAAGAAAAATTCTCTTTTTATTCTTTATAGGATAATAAAAAAACGAAATTAACTGTTGAACGTAATTTACAATGAGAAAAATACTAAGAAAACTTCTGAAACGAATGTGATTACATATAATGGAATACTTTGTTTTATTTGGATACGGTTTCCAAGTGTATTTATAAAATTTATTATGAAATAGAATGCTTAGATGGTAATGTCAACAATTCAGACTCTTTTTGAAATAATTTTGTGGCTCTTAAAAGAGCCCTTTTTACAGACTGACGACTGGTAACTGGAACTGTTCACTGTTCCATGTGCTCTGCGTAATCTTCTTCGAAGGGTTCGTACTCTGCTTCTTCGCCAAATAGCTTGTATCTCATAGCTTCAACTTGCTTCTGTTTCTCTACTGTGTATTCGTAGTACATGTTTATGACGCCTTCTACTGTAACAATTTTCATGCGTAGGGGATATCGTAAGCACCTAAAGTTGGCATTCACAGCATTTTCATATCTGATCTTTAGGTCTTGAAGTTTATCATGGAGTAGCAACATCTGCTGACAGGCTCTCTGAGTTCTATTCTCAGCCTCTTTTAGTTTGGCGCAAAGATGTGGAGAATTCATTTTCTTTCTTTTTTATAGACTTAGTTTATCGATTGTTTATTGAATGATTTCTGAATACAGAATGATGTCTCAATAGTTTTACACCAGCTTTTTATTTACACACAGTGTGTGTCAAACGATGCTCATATTGATGTCAAGATGACACGTAGAAATCGTAAAGTCGTGAATCGAAAATGACACTTAGTGTGTTTGCTTTTCTCCACTTAACGCCAATGTTTTAATTAATATCTTAATTGATTGATAATGATATCACCCAAGCTCTAGAAACTAGTTGCCTGTCGTTTCATTTGCACCGTTCAATGACAGTTAATCAGCTACTTGATTAGAATTAAAGACTTTCATGTAGACTTGAACAGAGACAAAGAGCGGATAAAAGTCAGAAAATTAAATTTTGTAAGTTTTATAGAAAAAAATATTGATTTATTTCACTTAAATATCTATTTATTCTAATTAGCACATTTATTTACTTTAATTTGACTTTACTCTACCTTTACTTAACCTTTACTTTACTTTACTTTACTTTACTTTACTTTACTTTACTTTACTTTACTTTACTTTACTTTACTTTACTTCAATTTGTTCTTATGTATATTGTGGCGTTTGATACAGAAAAAACCTTGATGAGCTCGATGCTGCTTGATATCGTGATAAGCTTGATTAATCCAGAACTAATCAAATCTGATAGCGTGTTCTTTTTTTCAATGGAAACGAAAGGAGCAGTTTAAAAAGATTTCATAGTTTGGGAAATTATTTGAGTAGTTAATGTCCGAAATTGTTAAACACGTTTCTCATCTTTTTCCTGAACATGTATCAAATATTTGCCACTGGACGTACTAAAAAAAACTCCTTTTATTCTTCATAGGTAAAAAAAAAAGATATTTATTGATTAACTTGAACTGTAGAAAAAATACTAACTCCTTTTATTCTTCATATGACAAAAGAACAAAGAAAAATTCTCTTTTTATTCTTTATAGGATAATAAAAAAACGAAATTAACTGTTGAACGTAATTTACAATGAGAAAAATACTAAGAAAACTTCTGAAACGAATGTGATTACATATAATGGAATACTTTGTTTTATTTGGATACGGTTTCCAAGTGTATTTATAAAATTTATTATGAAATAGAATGCTTAGATGGTAATGTCAACAATTCAGACTCTTTTTGAAATAATTTTGTGGCTCTTAAAAGAGCCCTTTTTACAGACTGACGACTGGTAACTGGAACTGTTCACTGTTCCATGTGCTCTGCGTAATCTTCTTCGAAGGGTTCGTACTCTGCTTCTTCGCCAAATAGCTTGTATCTCATAGCTTCAACTTGCTTCTGTTTCTCTACTGTGTATTCGTAGTACATGTTTATGACGCCTTCTACTGTAACAATTTTCATGCGTAGGGGATATCGTAAGCACCTAAAGTTGGCATTCACAGCATTTTCATATCTGATCTTTAGGTCTTGAAGTTTATCATGGAGTAGCAACATCTGCTGACAGGCTCTCTGAGTTCTATTCTCAGCCTCTTTTAGTTTGGCGCAAAGATGTGGAGAATTCATTTTCTTTCTTTTTTATAGACTTAGTTTATCGATTGTTTATTGAATGATTTCTGAATACAGAATGATGTCTCAATAGTTTTACACCAGCTTTTTATTTACACACAGTGTGTGTCAAACGATGCTCATATTGATGTCAAGATGACACGTAGAAATCGTAAAGTCGTGAATCGAAAATGACACTTAGTGTGTTTGCTTTTCTCCACTTAACGCCAATGTTTTAATTAATATCTTAATTGATTGATAATGATATCACCCAAGCTCTAGAAACTAGTTGCCTGTCGTTTCATTTGCACCGTTCAATGACAGTTAATCAGCTACTTGATTAGAATTAAAGACTTTCATGTAGACTTGAACAGAGACAAAGAGCGGATAAAAGTCAGAAAATTAAATTTTGTAAGTTTTATAGAAAAAAATATTGATTTATTTCACTTAAATATCTATTTATTCTAATTAGCACATTTATTTACTTTAATTTGACTTTACTCTACCTTTACTTAACCTTTACTTTACTTTACTTTACTTTACTTTACTTTACTTTACTTTACTTTACTTTACTTTACTTTACTTTACTTTACTTTACTTTACTTTACTTCAATTTGTTCTTATGTATATTGTGGCGTTTGATACAGAAAAAACCTTGATGAGCTCGATGCTGCTTGATATCGTGATAAGCTTGATTAATCCAGAATTAATCAAATCTGATAGCGTGTTCTTTTTTTCAATGGAAACGAAAGGAGTAGTTTAAAAAGATTTCATAGTTTGGGAAATTATTTGAGTAGTTAATGTCCGAAATTGTTAAACACGTTTCTCATCTTTCTCCTGAACATGTTTCAAATATTTGCCACTGGACGTACTAAAAAAACCTCCTTTTATTCTTCATAGGTAAAAAAAAAAGATATTTATTGATTAACTTGAACTGTAGAAAAAATACTAACTCCTTTTATTCTTCATATGACAAAAGAACAAAGAAAAATTCTCTTTTTATTCTTTATAGGATAATAAAAAAACGAAATTAACTGTTGAACGTAATTTACAATGAGAAAAATACTAAGAAAACTTCTGAAACGAATGTGATTACATATAATGGAATACTTTGTTTTATTTGGATACGGTTTCCAAGTGTATTTATAAAATTTATTATGAAATAGAATGCTTAGATGGTAATGTCAACAATTCAGACTCTTTTTGAAATAATTTTGTGGCTCTTAAAAGAGCCCTTTTTACAGACTGACGACTGGTAACTGGAACTGTTCACTGTTCCATGTGCTCTGCGTAATCTTCTTCGAAGGGTTCGTACTCTGCTTCTTCGCCAAATAGCTTGTATCTCATAGCTTCAACTTGCTTCTGTTTCTCTACTGTGTATTCGTAGTACATGTTTATGACGCCTTCTACTGTAACAATTTTCATGCGTAGGGGATATCGTAAGCACCTAAAGTTGGCATTCACAGCATTTTCATATCTGATCTTTAGGTCTTGAAGTTTATCATGGAGTAGCAACATCTGCTGACAGGCTCTCTGAGTTCTATTCTCAGCCTCTTTTAGTTTGGCGCAAAGATGTGGAGAATTCATTTTCTTTCTTTTTTATAGACTTAGTTTATCGATTGTTTATTGAATGATTTCTGAATACAGAATGATGTCTCAATAGTTTTACACCAGCTTTTTATTTACACACAGTGTGTTTCAAACGATGCTCATATTGATGCCAAGATGACACGTAGAAATCGTAAAGTATCGAATCGAAAATGACACTTAGTGTGTTTGCTTTTCTCCACTTAACGCCAATGTTTTAATTAATATCTTAATTGATTGATAATGATATCACCCAAGCTCTAGAAACTAGTTGCCTGTCGTTTCATTTGCACCGTTCAATGACAGTTAATCAGCTACTTGATTAGAATTAAAGACTTTCATGTAGACTTGAAGAGAGACAAAGAGCGGATAAAAGTCAGAAAATTAAATTTTGTAAGTTTTATAGAAAAAAATATTGATTTATTTCACTTAAATATCTATTTATTCTAATTAGCACATTTATTTACTTTAATTTGACTTTACTCTACCTTTACTTAACCTTTACTTTACTTTACTTTACTTTACTTTACTTTACTTTACTTTACTTTACTTTACTTTACTTTACTTTACTTTACTTTACTTTACTTTACTTTACTTTACTTTACTTCAATTTGTTCTTATGTATATTGTGGCGTTTGATACAGAAAAAACCTTGATGAGCTCGATGCTGCTTGATATCGTGATAAGCTTGATTAATCCAGAACTAATCATTTCTGATAGCGTGTTCTTTTTTTCAATGGAAACGAAAGGAACAGTTTAAAAAGATTTCATAGTTTGAGAAATTATTTGAGTAGTTAATGTCCGAAATTGTTAAACACGTTTCTAATCTTTCTCCTGAACATGTTTCAAATATTTGCCACTGGACGTACTAAAAAAACCTCCTTTTATTCTTCATAGGTAAAAAAAAAAGATATTTATTGATTAACTTGAACTGTAGAAAAAATACTAACTCCTTTTATTCTTCATATGACAAAAGAACAAAGAAAAATTCTCTTTTTATTCTTTATAGGATGATAAAAAAACGAAATTAACTGTTGAACGTAATTTACAATGAGAAAAATACTAAGAAAACTTCTGAAACGAATGTGATTACATATAATGGAATACTTTGTTTTATTTGGATACGGTTTCCAAGTGTATTTATAAAATTTATTATGAAATAGAATGCTTAGATTAGATGGTAATGTCAACAATTCAGACTCTTTTTGAAATAATTTTGTGGCTCTTAAAAGAGCCCTTTTTACAGACTGACGACTGGTAACTGGAACTGTTCACTGTTCCATGTGCTCTGCGTAATCTTCTTCGAAGGGTTCGTACTCTGCTTCTTCGCCAAATAGCTTGTATCTCATAGCTTCAACTTGCTTCTGTTTCTCTACTGTGTATTCGTAGTACATGTTTATGACGCCTTCTACTGTAACAATTTTCATGCGTAGGGGATATCGTAAGCACCTAAAGTTGGCATTCACAGCATTTTCATATCTGATCTTTAGGTCTTGAAGTTTATCATGGAGTAGCAACATCTGCTGACAGGCTCTCTGAGTTCTATTCTCAGCCTCTTTTAGTTTGGCGCAAAGATGTGGAGAATTCATTTTCTTTCTTTTTTATAGACTTAGTTTATCGATTGTTTATTGAATGATTTCTGAATACAGAATGATGTCTCAATAGTTTTACACCAGCTTTTTATTTACACACAGTGTGTGTCAAACGATGCTCATATTGATGTCAAGATGACACGTAGAAATCGTAAAGTATCGAAACGAAAATGACACTTAGTGTGTTTGCTTTTCTCCACTTAACGCCAATGTTTTAATTAATATCTTAATTGATTGATAATGATATCACCCAAGCTCTAGAAACTAGTTGCCTGTCGTTTCATTTGCACCGTTCAATGACAGTTAATCAGCTACTTGATTAGAATTAAAGACTTTCATGTAGACTTGAACAGAGACAAAGAGCGGATAAAAGTCAGAAAATTAATTTTGTAAGTTTTATAGAAAAAAATATTGATTTATTTCACTTAAATATCTATTTATTCTAATTAGCACATTTATTTACTTTAATTTGACTTTACTCTACCTTTACTTAACCTTTACTTTACTTTACTTTACTTTACTTTACTTTACTTTACTTTACTTTACTTTACTTTACTTTACTTTACTTTACTTTACTTTACTTCACTTTACTTTACATTACTTTACTTTACTTTACTTTACTTCACTTTACTTTACTTCAATTTGTTCTTATGTATATTGTGGCGTTTGATACAGAAAAAACCTTGATGAGCTCGATGCTGCTTGATATCGTGATAAGCTTGATTAATCCAGAACTAATCATTTCTGATAGCGTGTTCTTTTTTGCAATGGAAACGAAAGGAGCAGTTTAAAAAGATTTCATAGTTTGGGAAATTATTTGAGTAGTTAATGTCCGAAATTGTGAAACACGTTTCTCCTCTTTTTCCTGAACATGTATCAAATATTTGCCACTGGACGTACTAAAAAAACCTCCTTTTATTCTTCATAGGTAAAAAAAAAGATATTTATTGATTAACTTGAACTGTAGAAAAAATACTAACTCCTTTTATTCTTCATATGACAAAAGAACAAAGAAAAATTCTCTTTTTATTCTTTATAGGATAATAAAAAAACTAAATTAACTGTTGAACGTAATTGACAATGAGAAAAATACTAAGAAAACTTCTGAAACGAATGTGATTACATATAATGGAATACTTTGTTTTATTTGGATACGGTTTCCAAGTGTATTTATAAAATTTATTATGAAATAGAATGCTTAGATGGTAATGTCAACAATTCAGACTCTTTTTGAAATAATTTTGTGGTTCTTAAAAGAGCCCTTTTTACAGACTGACGACTGGTAACTGGAACTGTTCACTGTTCTATGTGCTCTGCGTAATCTTCTTCAAAGTGTTCGTACTCTGCTTCTTCGCCAAATAGCTTGTATCTCATAGCTTCAACTTGCTTCTGTTTCTCTACTGTGTATTCGTAGTACATGTTTATGACGCCTTCTACTGTAACAATTTTCATGCGTAGGGGATATCGTAAGCACCTAAAGTTGGCATTCACAGCATTTTCATATCTGATCTTTAGGTCTTGAAGTTTATCATGGAGTAGCAACATCTGCTGACAGGCTCTCTGAGTTCTATTCTCAGCCTCTTTTAGTTTGGCGCAAAGATGTGGAGAATTCATTTTCTTTCTTTTTTATAGACTTAGTTTATCGATTGTTTATTGAATGATTTCTGAATACAGAATGATGTCTCAATAGTTTTACACCAGCTTTTTATTTACACACAGTGTGTGTCAAACGATGCTCATATTGATGTCAAGATGACACGTAGAAATCGTAAAGTCGTGAATCGAAAATGACACTTAGTGTGTTTGCTTTTCTCCACTTAACGCCAATGTTTTAATTAATATCTTAATTGATTGATAATGATATCACCCAAGCTCTAGAAACTAGATGCCTGTCGTTTCATTTGCACCGTTCAATGACAGTTAATCAGCTACTTGATTAGAATTAAAGACTTTCATGTAGACTTGAACAGAGACAAAGAGCGGATAAAAGTCAGAAAATTAATTTTGTAAGTTTTATAGAAAAAAATATTGATTTATTTCACTTAAATATCTATTTATTCTAATTAGCACATTTATTTACTTTAATTTGACTTTACTCTACCTTTACTTAACCTTTACTTTACTTTACTTTACTTTACTTTACTTTACTTTACTTTACTTTACTTTACTTTACTTTACTTTACTTTACTTTACTTTACTTTACTTTACTTTACTTTACTTTACTTTACTTTACTTCAATTTGTTCTTATGTATATTGTGGCGTTTGATACAGAAAAAACCTTGATGAGCTCGATGCTGCTTGATATCGTGATAAGCTTGATTAATCCAGAACTAATCATTTCTGATAGCGTGTTCTTTTTTGCAATGGAAACGAAAGGAGCAGTTTAAAAAGATTTCATAGTTTGGGAAATTATTTGAGTAGTTAATGTCCGAAATTGTGAAACACGTTTCTCCTCTTTTTCCTGAACATGTATCAAATATTTGCCACTGGACGTACTAAAAAAACCTCCTTTTATTCTTCATAGGTAAAAAAAAAGATATTTATTGATTAACTTGAACTGTAGAAAAAATACTAACTCCTTTTATTCTTCATATGACAAAAGAACAAAGAAAAATTCTCTTTTTATTCTTTATAGGATAATAAAAAAACTAAATTAACTGTTGAACGTAATTGACAATGAGAAAAATACTAAGAAAACTTCTGAAACGAATGTGATTACATATAATGGAATACTTTGTTTTATTTGGATACGGTTTCCAAGTGTATTTATAAAATTTATTATGAAATAGAATGCTTAGATGGTAATGTCAACAATTCAGACTCTTTTTGAAATAATTTTGTGGCTCTTAAAAGAGCCCTTTTTACAGACTGACGACTGGTAACTGGAACTGTTCACTGTTCCATGTGCTCTGCGTAATCTTCTTCGAAGGGTTCGTACTCTGCTTCTTCGCCAAATAGCTTGTATCTCATAGCTTCAACTTGCTTCTGTTTCTCTACTGTGTATTCGTAGTACATGTTTATGACGCCTTCTACTGTAACAATTTTCATGCGTAGGGGATATCGTAAGCACCTAAAGTTGGCATTCACAGCATTTTCATATCTGATCTTTAGGTCTTGAAGTTTATCATGGAGTAGCAACATCTGCTGACAGGCTCTCTGAGTTCTATTCTCAGCCTCTTTTAGTTTGGCGCAAAGATGTGGAGAATTCATTTTCTTTCTTTTTTATAGACTTAGTTTATCGATTGTTTATTGAATGATTTCTGAATACAGAATGATGTCTCAATAGTTTTACACCAGCTTTTTATTTACACACAGTGTGTGTCAAACGATGCTCATATTGATGTCAAGATGACACGTAGAAATCGTAAAGTCGTGAATCGAAAATGACACTTAGTGTGTTTGCTTTTCTCCACTTAACGCCAATGTTTTAATTAATATCTTAATTGATTGATAATGATATCACCCAAGCTCTAGAAACTAGTTGCCTGTCGTTTCATTTGCACCGTTCAATGACAGTTAATCAGCTACTTGATTAGAATTAAAGACTTTCATGTAGACTTGAACAGAGACAAAGAGCGGATAAAAGTCAGAAAATTAAATTTTGTAAGTTTTATAGAAAAAAATATTGATTTATTTCACTTAAATATCTATTTATTCTAATTAGCACATTTATTTACTTTAATTTGACTTTACTCTACCTTTACTTTACTTTACTTTACTTTACTTTACTTTACTTTACTTTACTTTACTTTACTTTACTTTACTTTACTTTACTTTACTTTACTTTACTTTACTTTACTTTACTTCACTTTACTTCAATTTGTTCTTATGTATATTGTGGCGTTTGATACAGAAAAAACCTTGATGAGCTCGATGCTGCTTGATATCGTGATAAGCTTGATTAATCCAGAACTAATCATTTCTGATAGCGTGTTCTTTTTTGCAATGGAAACGAAAGGAGCAGTTTAAAAAGATTTCATAGTTTGGGAAATTATTTGAGTAGTTAATGTCCGAAATTGTGAAACACGTTTCTCCTCTTTTTCCTGAACATGTATCAAATATTTGCCACTGGACGTACTAAAAAAACCTCCTTTTATTCTTCATAGGTAAAAAAAAAGATATTTATTGATTAACTTGAACTGTAGAAAAAATACTAACTCCTTTTATTCTTCATATGACAAAAGAACAAAGAAAAATTCTCTTTTTATTCTTTATAGGATAATAAAAAAACTAAATTAACTGTTGAACGTAATTTACAATGAGAAAAATACTAAGAAAACTTCTGAAACGAATGTGATTACATATAATGGAATACTTTGTTTTATTTGGATACGGTTTCCAAGTGTATTTATAAAATTTATTATGAAATAGAATGCTTAGATGGTAATGTCAACAATTCAGACTCTTTTTGAAATAATTTTGTGGCTCTTAAAAGAGCCCTTTTTACAGACTGACGACTGGTAACTGGAACTGTTCACTGTTCCATGTGCTCTGCGTAATCTTCTTCGAAGGGTTCGTACTCTGCTTCTTCGCCAAATAGCTTGTATCTCATAGCTTCAACTTGCTTCTGTTTCTCTACTGTGTATTCGTAGTACATGTTTATGACGCCTTCTACTGTAACAATTTTCATGCGTAGGGGATATCGTAAGCACCTAAAGTTGGCATTCACAGCATTTTCATATCTGATCTTTAGGTCTTGAAGTTTATCATGGAGTAGCAACATCTGCTGACAGGCTCTCTGAGTTCTATTCTCAGCCTCTTTTAGTTTGGCGCAAAGATGTGGAGAATTCATTTTCTTTCTTTTTTATAGACTTAGTTTATCGATTGTTTATTGAATGATTTCTGAATACAGAATGATGTCTCAATAGTTTTACACCAGCTTTTTATTTACACACAGTGTGTGTCAAACGATGCTCATATTGATGTCAAGATGACACGTAGAAATCGTAAAGTCGTGAATCGAAAATGACACTTAGTGTGTTTGCTTTTTTCCACTTAACGCCAATGTTTTAATTAATATCTTAATTGATTGATAATGATATCACCCAAGCTCTAGAAACTAGTTGCCTGTCGTTTCATTTGCACCGTTCAATGACAGTTAATCAGCTACTTGATTAGAATTAAAGACTTTCATGTAGACTTGAACAGAGACAAAGAGCGGATAAAAGTCAGAAAATTAAATTTTGTAAGTTTTATAGAAAAAAATATTGATTTATTTCACTTAACTATCTATTTATTCTAATTAGCACATTTATTTACTTTAATTTGACTTTACTCTACCTTTACTTAACCTTTACTTTACTTTACTTTACTTTACTTCAATTTGTTCTTATGTATATTGTGGCGTTTGATACAGAAAAAACCTTGATGAGCTCGATGCTGCTTGATATCGTGATAAGCTTGATTAATCCAGAACTAATCATTTCTGATAGCGTGTTCTTTTTTGCAATGGAAACGAAAGGAGCAGTTTAAAAAGATTTCATAGTTTGGGAAATTATTTGAGTAGTTAATGTCCGAAATTGTTAAACACGTTTCTCCTCTTTTTCCTGAACATGTATCAAATATTTGCCACTGGACGTACTAAACAAACCTCCTTTTATTCTTCATAGGTAAAAAAAAAAGATATTTATTGATTAACTTGAACTGTAGAAAAAATACTAACTCCTTTTATTCTTCATATGACAAAAGAACAAAGAAAAATTCTCTTTTTATACTTTATAGGATTATAAAAAAACGAAATTAACTGTTGAACGTAATTTACAATGAGAAAAATACTAAGAAAACTTCTGAAACGAATGTGATTACATATAATGGAATACTTTGTTTTATTTGGATACGGTTTCCAAGTGTATTTATAAAATTTATTATGAAATAGAATGCTTAGATGGTAATGTCAACAATTCAGACTCTTTTTGAAATAATTTTGTGGCTCTTAAAAGAGCCCTTTTTACAGACTGACGACTGGTAACTGGAACTGCTCACTGTTCCATGTGCTCTGCGTAATCTTCTTCGAAGGGTTCGTACTCTGCTTCTTCGCCAAATAGCTTGTATCTCATAGCTTCAACTTGCTTCTGTTTCTCTACTGTGTATTCGTAGTACATGTTTATGACGCCTTCTACTGTAACAATTTTCATGCGTAGGGGATATCGTAAGCACCTAAAGTTGGCATTCACAGCATTTTCATATCTGATCTTTAGGTCTTGAAGTTTATCATGGAGTAGCAACATCTGCTGACAGGCTCTCTGAGTTCTATTCTCAGCCTCTTTTAGTTTGGCGCAAAGATGTGGAGAATTCATTTTCTTTCTTTTTTATAGACTTAGTTTATCGATTGTTTATTGAATGATTTCTGAATACAGAATGATGTCTCAATAGTTTTACACCAGCTTTTTATTTACACACAGTGTGTGTCAAACGATGCTCATATTGATGTCAAGATGACACGTAGAAATCGTAAAGTCGTGAATCGAAAATGACACTTAGTGTGTTTGCTTTTTTCCACTTAACGCCAATGTTTTAATTAATATCTTAATTGATTGATAATGATATCACCCAAGCTCTAGAAACTAGTTGCCTGTCGTTTCATTTGCACCGTTCAATGACAGTTAATCAGCTACTTGATTAGAATTAAAGACTTTCATGTAGACTTGAACAGAGACAAAGAGCGGATAAAAGTCAGAAAATTAAATTTTGTAAGTTTTATAGAAAAAAATATTGATTTATTTCACTTAACTATCTATTTATTCTAATTAGCACATTTATTTACTTTAATTTGACTTTACTCTACCTTTACTTAACCTTTACTTTACTTTACTTTACTTTACTTCAATTTGTTCTTATGTATATTGTGGCGTTTGATACAGAAAAAACCTTGATGAGCTCGATGCTGCTTGATATCGTGATAAGCTTGATTAATCCAGAACTAATAATTTCTGATAGCGTGTTCTTTTTTGCAATGGAAACGAAAGGAGCAGTTTAAAAAGATTTCATAGTTTGGGAAATTATTTGAGTAGTTAATGTCCGAAATTGTTAAACACGTTTCTCCTCTTTTTCCTGAACATGTATCAAATATTTGCCACTGGACGTACTAAAAAAACCTCCTTTTATTCTTCATAGGTAAAAAAAAAAGATATTTATTGATTAACTTGAACTGTAGAAAAAATACTAACTCCTTTTATTCTTCATATGACAAAAGAACAAAGAAAAATTCTCTTTTTATACTTTATAGGATTATAAAAAAACGAAATTAACTGTTGAACGTAATTTACAATGAGAAAAATACTAAGAAAACTTCTGAAACGAATGTGATTACATATAATGGAATACTTTGTTTTATTTGGATACGGTTTCCAAGTGTATTTATAAAATTTATTATGAAATAGAATGCTTAGATGGTAATGTCAACAATTCAGACTCTTTTTGAAATAATTTTGTGGCTCTTAAAAGAGCCCTTTTTACAGACTGACGACTGGTAACTGGAACTGCTCACTGTTCCATGTGCTCTGCGTAATCTTCTTCGAAGGGTTCGTACTCTGCTTCTTCGCCAAATAGCTTGTATCTCATAGCTTCAACTTGCTTCTGTTTCTCTACTGTGTATTCGTAGTACATGTTTATGACGCCTTCTACTGTAACAATTTTCATGCGTAGGGGATATCGTAAGCACCTAAAGTTGGCATTCACAGCATTTTCATATCTGATCTTTAGGTCTTGAAGTTTATCATGGAGTAGCAACATCTGCTGACAGGCTCTCTGAGTTCTATTCTCAGCCTCTTTTAGTTTGGCGCAAAGATGTGGAGAATTCATTTTCTTTCTTTTTTATAGACTTAGTTTATCGATTGTTTATTGAATGATTTCTGAATACAGAATGATGTCTCAATAGTTTTACACCAGCTTTTTATTTACACACAGTGTGTGTCAAACGATGCTCATATTGATGTCAAGATGACACGTAGAAATCGTAAAGTCGTGAATCGAAAATGACACTTAGTGTGTTTGCTTTTCTCCACTTAACGCCAATGTTTTAATTAATATCTTAATTGATTGATAATGATATCACCCAAGCTCTAGAAACTAGTTGCCTGTCGTTTCATTTAGACCTTTCAATGACAGTTAATCAGCTACTTGATTAGAATTAAAGACTTTCATGTAGACTTGAACAGAGACAAAGAGCGGATAAAAGTCAGAAAATTAAATTTTGTAAGTTTTATAGAAAAAAATATTGATTTATTTCACTTAAATATCTATTTATTCTAATTAGCACATTTATTTACTTTAATTTGACTTTACTCTACCTTTACTTTACTTTACTTTACTTCAATTTGTTCTTATGTATATTGTGGCGTTTGAAACAGAAAAAACCCTGATGAGCTCGATGCTGCTTGATATCGTGATAAGCTTGATTAATCCAGAACTAATCATTTCTGATAGCGTGTTCTTTTTTGCAATGGAAACGAAAGGAGCAGTTTAAAAAGATTTCATAGTTTGGGAAATTATTTGAGTAGTTAATGTCCGAAATTGTTAAACACGTTTCTCATCTTTTTCCTGAACATGTATCAAATATTTGCCACTGGACGTACTAAAAAAACCTCCTTTTATTCTTCATAGGTAAAAAAAAGAAGATATTCATTGATTAACTTGAACTGTAGAAAAAATACTAACTCCTTTTATTCTTCATATGACAAAAGAACAAAGAAAAATTCTCTTTTCATTCTTTATAGGATAATAAAAAAACTAAATTAACTGTTGAACGTAATTGACAATGAGAAAAATACTAAGAAAACTTCTGAAACGAATGTGATTACATATAATGGAATACTTTGTTTTATTTGGATACGGTTTCCAAGTGTATTTATAAAATTTATTATGAAATAGAATGCTTAGATGGTAATGTCAACAATTCAGACTCTTTTTGAAATAATTTTGTGGCTCTTAAAAGAGCCCTTTTTACAGACTGACGACTGGTAACTGGAACTGTTCACTGTTCCATGTGCTCTGCGTAATCTTCTTCGAAGGGTTCGTACTCTGCTTCTTCGCCAAATAGCTTGTATCTCATAGCTTCAACTTGCTTCTGTTTCTCTACTGTGTATTCGTAGTACATGTTTATGACGCCTTCTACTGTAACAATTTTCATGCGTAGGGGATATCGTAAGCACCTAAAGTTGGCATTCACAGCATTTTCATATCTGATCTTTAGGTCTTGAAGTTTATCATGGAGTAGCAACATCTGCTGACAGGCTCTCTGAGTTCTATTCTCAGCCTCTTTTAGTTTGGCGCAAAGATGTGGAGAATTCATTTTCTTTCTTTTTTATAGACTTAGTTTATCGATTGTTTATTGAATGATTTCTGAATACAGAATGATGTCTCAATAGTTTTACACCAGCTTTTTATTTACACACAGTGTGTGTCAAACGATGCTCATATTGATGTCAAGATGACACGTAGAAATCGTAAAGTCGTGAATCGAAAATGACACTTAGTGTGTTTGCTTTTTTCCACTTAACGCCAATGTTTTAATTAATATCTTAATTGATTGATAATGATATCACCCAAGCTCTAGAAACTAGTTGCCTGTCGTTTCATTTGCACCGTTCAATGACAGTTAATCAGCTACTTGATTAGAATTAAAGACTTTCATGTAGACTTGAACAGAGACAAAGAGCGGATAAAAGTCAGAAAATTAAATTTTGTAAGTTTTATAGAAAAAAATATTGATTTATTTCACTTAACTATCTATTTATTCTAATTAGCACATTTATTTACTTTAATTTGACTTTACTCTACCTTTACTTAACCTTTACTTTACTTTACTTCAATTTGTTCTTATGTATATTGTGGCGTTTGATACAGAAAAAACCTTGATGAGCTCGATGCTGCTTGATATCGTGATAAGCTTGATTAATCCAGAACTAATCATTTCTGATAGCGTGTTCTTTTTTGCAATGGAAACGAAAGGAGCAGTTTAAAAAGATTTCATAGTTTGGGAAATTATTTGAGTAGTTAATGTCCGAAATTGTTAAACACGTTTCTCCTCTTTTTCCTGAACATGTATCAAATATTTGCCACTGGACGTACTAAAAAAACCTCCTTTTATTCTTCATAGGTAAAAAAAAAAGATATTTATTGATTAACTTGAACTGTAGAAAAAATACTAACTCCTTTTATTCTTCATATGACAAAAGAACAAAGAAAAATTCTCTTTTTATACTTTATAGGATTATAAAAAAACGAAATTAACTGTTGAACGTAATTTACAATGAGAAAAATACTAAGAAAACTTCTGAAACGAATGTGATTACATATAATGGAATACTTTGTTTTATTTGGATACGGTTTCCAAGTGTATTTATAAAATTTATTATGAAATAGAATGCTTAGATGGTAATGTCAACAATTCAGACTCTTTTTGAAATAATTTTGTGGCTCTTAAAAGAGCCCTTTTTACAGACTGACGACTGGTAACTGGAACTGCTCACTGTTCCATGTGCTCTGCGTAATCTTCTTCGAAGGGTTCGTACTCTGCTTCTTCGCCAAATAGCTTGTATCTCATAGCTTCAACTTGCTTCTGTTTCTCTACTGTGTATTCGTAGTACATGTTTATGACGTCTTCTACTGTAACAATTTTCATGCGTAGGGGATATCGTAAGCACCTAAAGTTGGCATTCACAGCATTTTCATATCTGATCTTTAGGTCTTGAAGTTTATCATGGAGTAGCAACATCTGCTGACAGGCTCTCTGAGTTCTATTCTCAGCCTCTTTTAGTTTGGCGCAAAGATGTGGAGAATTCATTTTCTTTCTTTTTTATAGACTTAGTTTATCGATTGTTTATTGAATGATTTCTGAATACAGAATGATGTCTCAATAGTTTTACACCAGCTTTTTATTTACACACAGTGTGTGTCAAACGATGCTCATATTGATGTCAAGATGACACGTAGAAATCGTAAAGTCGTGAATCGAAAATGACACTTAGTGTGTTTGCTTTTTTCCACTTAACGCCAATGTTTTAATTAATATCTTAATTGATTGATAATGATATCACCCAAGCTCTAGAAACTAGTTGCCTGTCGTTTCATTTGCACCGTTCAATGACAGTTAATCAGCTACTTGATTAGAATTAAAGACTTTCATGTAGACTTGAACAGAGACAAAGAGCGGATAAAAGTCAGAAAATTAAATTTTGTAAGTTTTATAGAAAAAAATATTGATTTATTTCACTTAACTATCTATTTATTCTAATTAGCACATTTATTTACTTTAATTTGACTTTACTCTACCTTTACTTAACCTTTACTTTACTTTACTTTACTTTACTTTACTTCAATTTGTTCTTATGTATATTGTGGCGTTTGATACAGAAAAAACCTTGATGAGCTCGATGCTGCTTGATATCGTGATAAGCTTGATTAATCCAGAACTAATCATTTCTGATAGCGTGTTCTTTTTTGCAATGGAAACGAAAGGAGCAGTTTAAAAAGATTTCATAGTTAGGGAAATTATTTGAGTAGTTAATGTCCGAAATTGTTAAACACGTTTCTCCTCTTTTTCCTGAACATGTATCAAATATTTGCCACTGGACGTACTAAAAAAACCTCCTTTTATTCTTCATAGGTAAAAAAAAAAGATATTTATTGATTAACTTGAACTGTAGAAAAAATACTAACTCCTTTTATTCTTCATATGACAAAAGAACAAAGAAAAATTCTCTTTTTATACTTTATAGGATTATAAAAAAACGAAATTAACTGTTGAACGTAATTTACAATGAGAAAAATACTAAGAAAACTTCTGAAACGAATGTGATTACATATAATGGAATACTTTGTTTTATTTGGATACGGTTTCCAAGTGTATTTATAAAATTTATTATGAAATAGAATGCTTAGATGGTAATGTCAACAATTCAGAATCTTTTTGAAATAATTTTGTGGCTCTTAAAAGAGCCCTTTTTACAGACTGACGACTGGTAACTGGAACTGTTCACTGTTCCATGTGCTCTGCGTAATCTTCTTCGAAGGGTTCGTACTCTGCTTCTTCGCCAAATAGCTTGTATCTCATAGCTTCAACTTGCTTCTGTTTCTCTACTGTGTATTCGTAGTACATGTTTATGACGCCTTCTACTGTAACAATTTTCATGCGTAGGGGATATCGTAAGCACCTAAAGTTGGCATTCACAGCATTTTCATATCTGATCTTTAGGTCTTGAAGTTTATCATGGAGTAGCAACATCTGCTGACAGGCTCTCTGAGTTCTATTCTCAGCCTCTTTTAGTTTGGCGCAAAGATGTGGAGAATTCATTTTCTTTCTTTTTTATAGACTTAGTTTATCGATTGTTTATTGAATGATTTCTGAATACAGAATGATGTCTCAATAGTTTTACACCAGCTTTTTATTTACACACAGTGTGTGTCAAACGATGCTCATATTGATGTCAAGATGACACGTAGAAATCGTAAAGTCGTGAATCGAAAATGACACTTAGTGTGTTTGCTTTTTTCCACTTAACGCCAATGTTTTAATTAATATCTTAATTGATTGATAATGATATCACCCAAGCTCTAGAAACTAGTTGCCTGTCGTTTCATTTGCACCGTTCAATGACAGTTAATCAGCTACTTGATTAGAATTAAAGACTTTCATGTAGACTTGAACAGAGACAAAGAGCGGATAAAAGTCAGAAAATTAAATTTTGTAAGTTTTATAGAAAAAAATATTGATTTATTTCACTTAACTATCTATTTATTCTAATTAGCACATTTATTTACTTTAATTTGACTTTACTCTACCTTTACTTAACCTTTACTTTACTTTACTTTACTTTACTTTACTTCAATTTGTTCTTATGTATATTGTGGCGTTTGATACAGAAAAAACCTTGATGAGCTCGATGCTGCTTGATATCGTGATAAGCTTGATTAATCCAGAACTAATCATTTCTGATAGCGTGTTCTTTTTTGCAATGGAAACGAAAGGAGCAGTTTAAAAAGATTTCATAGTTTGGGAAATTATTTGAGTAGTTAATGTCCGAAATTGTTAAACACGTTTCTCCTCTTTTTCCTGAACATGTATCAAATATTTGCCACTGAACGTACTAAAAAAGCCTCCTTTTATTCTTCATAGGTAAAAAAAGATATTTATTGATTAACTTGAACTGTAGAAAAAATACTAACTCCTTTTATTCTTCATATGACAAAAGAACAAAGAAAAATTCTCTTTTTATTCTTTATAGGATAATAAAAAAACTAAATTAACTGTTGAACGTAATTGACAATGAGAAAAATACTAAGAAAACTTCTGAAACGAATGTGATTACATATAATGGAATACTTTGTTTTATTTGGATACGGTTTCCAAGTGTATTTATAAAATTTATTATGAAATAGAATGCTTAGATGGTAATGTCAACAATTCAGACTCTTTTTGAAATAATTTTGTGGCTCTTAAAAGAGCCCTTTTTACAGACTGACGACTGGTAACTGGAACTGTTCACTGTTCCATGTGCTCTGCGTAATCTTCTTCGAAGGGTTCGTACTCTGCTTCTTCGCCAAATAGCTTGTATCTCATAGCTTCAACTTGCTTCTGTTTCTCTACTGTGTATTCGTAGTACATGTTTATGACGCCTTCTACTGTAACAATTTTCATGCGTAGGGGATATCGTAAGCACCTAAAGTTGGCATTCACAGCATTTTCATATCTGATCTTTAGGTCTTGAAGTTTATCATGGAGTAGCAACATCTGCTGACAGGATCTCTGAGTTCTATTCTCAGCCTCTTTTAGTTTGGCGCAAAGATGTGGAGAATTCATTTTCTTTCTTTTTTATAGACTTAGTTTATCGATTGTTTATTGAATGATTTCTGAATACAGAATGATGTCTCAATAGTTTTACACCAGCTTTTTATTTACACACATTGAGTAACAAACGATGCTCATATTGATGTCAAGATGACACGTAGAAATCGTAAAGTCGTGAATCGAAAATGACACTTAGTGTGTTTGCTTTTCTCCACTTAACGCCAATGTTTTAATTAATATCTTAATTGATTAATACTCTACCTTTACTTTACTTTACTTTACTTTACTTTACTTTACTTTACTTTACTTTACTTTACTTTACTTTACTTTACTTTACTTTACTTTACTTTACTTTACTTTACTTTACTTTACTTTACTTTACTTACTTTACTTTACTTTACTTTACTTTACTTTACTTTACTTTACTTTACTTTACTTTACTTTACTTTACTTTACTTTACTTTACTTTACTTCAATTTGTTCTTATGTATATTGTGGCGTTTGATACAGAAAAAACCTTGATGAGCTCGATGCTGCTTGATATCGTGAGATGCTTGATTAATCCAGAACTAATCATTTCTGATAGCGTGTTCTTTTTTGCAATGGAAACAAAAGGAGCAGTTTAAAAAGATTTCATAGTTTGGGAAATTATTTGAGTAGTTAATGTCCGAAATTGTTAAACACGTTTCTAATCTTTTTCCTGAACATGTATCAAATATTTGCCACTGGACGTACTAAAAAAACCTCCTTTTATTCTTCATAGGTAAAAAAAAAAAGATATTTAATGATTAACTTGAACTGTAGAAAAAATACTAACTCCTTTTATTCTTCATATGACAAAAGAACAAAGAAAAATTCTCTTTTTATTCTTTATAGGATAATAAAAAAACGAAATTAACTGTTGAACGTAATTTACAATGAGAAAAATACTAAGAAAACTTCTGAAACGAATGTGATTACATATAATGGAATACTTTGTTTTATTTGGATACGGTTTCCAAGTGTATTTATAAAATTTATTATGAAATAGAATGCTTAGATGGTAATGTCAACAATTCAGACTCTTTTTGAAATAATTTTGTGGCTCTTAAAAGAGCCCTTTTTACAGACTGACGACTGGTAACTGGAACTGTTCACTGTTCCATGTGCTCTGCGTAATCTTCTTCGAAGGGTTCGTACTCTGCTTCTTCGCCAAATAGCTTGTATCTCATAGCTTCAACTTGCTTCTGTTTCTCTACTGTGTATTCGTAGTACATGTTTATGACGCCTTCTACTGTAACAATTTTCATGCGTAGGGGATATCGTAAGCACCTAAAGTTGGCATTCACAGCATTTTCATATCTGATCTTTAGGTCTTGAAGTTTATCATGGAGTAGCAACATCTGCTGACAGGATCTCTGAGTTCTATTCTCAGCCTCTTTTAGTTTGGCGCAAAGATGTGGAGAATTCATTTTCTTTCTTTTTTATAGACTTAGTTTATCGATTGTTTATTGAATGATTTCTGAATACAGAATGATGTCTCAATAGTTTTACACCAGCTTTTTATTTACACACAGTGAGTAACAAACGATGCTCATATTGATGTCAAGATGACACGTAGAAATCGTAAAGTCGTGAATCGAAAATGACACTTAGTGTGTTTGCTTTTTTCCACTTAACGCCAATGTTTTAATTAATATCTTAATTGATTAATACTCTACCTTTACTTTACTTTACTTTACTTTACTTTACTTTACTTTACTTTACTTTACTTTACTTTACTTTACTTTACTTTACTTTACTTTACTTTACTTTACTTTACTTTACTTTACTTTACTTTACTTTACTTTACTTTACTTTACTTTACTTTACTTTACTTTACTTTACTTTACTTTACTTTACTTTACTTTACTTTACTTTACTTCACTTCAATTTGTTCTTATGTATATTGTGGCGTTTGATACAGAAAAAACCTTGATGAGCTCGATGCTGCTTGATATCGTGAGATGCTTGATTAATCCAGAACTAATCATTTCTGATAGCGTGTTCTTTTTTGCAATGGAAACAAAAGGAGCAGTTTAAAAAGATTTCATAGTTTGGGAAATTATTTGAGTAGTTAATGTCCGAAATTGTTAAACACGTTTCTAATCTTTTTCCTGAACATGTATCAAATATTTGCCACTGGACGTACTAAAAAAACCTCCTTTTATTCTTCATAGGTAAAAAAAAAAAGATATTTATTGATTAACTTGAACTGTAGAAAAAATACTAACTCCTTTTATTCTTCATATGACAAAAGAACAAAGAAAAATTCTCTTTTTATTCTTTATAGGATAATAAAAAAACGAAATTAACTGTTGAACGTAATTGACAATGAGAAAAATACTAAGAAAACTTCTGAAACGAATGTGATTACATATAATGGAATACTTTGTTTTATTTGGATACGGTTTCCAAGTGTATTTATAAAATTTATTATGAAATAGAATGCTTAGATGGTAATGTCAACAATTCAGACTCTTTTTGAAATAATTTTGTGGCTCTTAAAAGAGCCCTTTTTACAGACTGACGACTGGTAACTGGAACTGTTCACTGTTCCATGTGCTCTGCGTAATCTTCTTCGAAGGGTTCGTACTCTGCTTCTTCGCCAAATAGCTTGTATCTCATAGCTTCAACTTGCTTCTGTTTCTCTACTGTGTATTCGTAGTACATGTTTATGACGCCTTCTACTGTAACAATTTTCATGCGTAGGGGATATCGTAAGCACCTAAAGTTGGCATTCACAGCATTTTCATATCTGATCTTTAGGTCTTGAAGTTTATCATGGAGTAGCAACATCTGCTGACAGGATCTCTGAGTTCTATTCTCAGCCTCTTTTAGTTTGGCGCAAAGATGTGGAGAATTCATTTTCTTTCTTTTTTATAGACTTAGTTTATCGATTGTTTATTGAATGATTTCTGAATACAGAATGATGTCTCAATAGTTTTACACCAGCTTTTTATTTACACACAGTGAGTAACAAACGATGCTCATATTGATGTCAAGATGACACGTAGAAATCGTAAAGTCGTGAATCGAAAATGACACTTAGTGTGTTTGCTTTCCTCCACTTAACGCCAATGTTTTAATTAATATCTTAATTGATTAATACTCTACCTTTACTTTACTTTACTTTTACTTTACTTTACTTTACTTTACTTTACTTTACTTTACTTTACTTTACTTTACTTTACTTTACTTTACTTTACTTTACTTTACTTTACTTTACTTTACTTTACTTTACTTTACTTTACTTTACTTTACTTTACTTTACTTTACTTTACTTTACTTTACTTTACTTTACTTTACTTTACTTTACTTTAACTTTAACTTTAACTTTACTTTAACTTTACTTTACTTTACTTTACTTTACTTTACTTTACTTTACTTTACTTTACTTTACTTTACTTTACTTTACTTTACTTTACTTTACTTTACTTTACTTTACTTTACTTTACTTTACTTTACTTTACTTTACTTTACTTCAATTTGTTCTTATGTATATTGTGGCGTTTGATACAGAAAAAACCTTGATGAGCTCGATGCTGCTTGATATCGTGAGATGCTTGATTAATCCAGAACTAATCATTTCTGATAGCGTGTTCTTTTTTGCAATGGAAACAAAAGGAGCAGTTTAAAAAGATTTCATAGTTTGGGAAATTATTTGAGTAGTTAATGTCCGAAATTGTTAAACACGTTTCTAATCTTTTTCCTGAACATGTATCAAATATTTGCCACTGGACGTACTAAAAAAACCTCCTTTTATTCTTCATAGGTAAAAAAAAAAAGATATTTAATGATTAACTTGAACTGTAGAAAAAATACTAACTCCTTTTATTCTTCATATGACAAAAGAACAAAGAAAAATTCTCTTTTTATTCTTTATAGGATAATAAAAAAACGAAATTAACTGTTGAACGTAATTTACAATGAGAAAAATACTAAGAAAACTTCTGAAACGAATGTGATTACATATAATGGAATACTTTGTTTTATTTGGATACGGTTTCCAAGTGTATTTATAAAATTTATTATGAAATAGAATGCTTAGATGGTAATGTCAACAATTCAGACTCTTTTTGAAATAATTTTGTGGCTCTTAAAAGAGCCCATTTTACAGACTGACGACTGGTAACTGGAACTGTTCACTGTTCCATGTGCTCTGCGTAATCTTCTTCGAAGGGTTCGTACTCTGCTTCTTCGCCAAATAGCTTGTATCTCATAGCTTCAACTTGCTTCTGTTTCTCTACTGTGTATTCGTAGTACATGTTTATGACGCCTTCTACTGTAACAATTTTCATGCGTAGGGGATATCGTAAGCACCTAAAGTTGGCATTCACAGCATTTTCATATCTGATCTTTAGGTCTTGAAGTTTATCATGGAGTAGCAACATCTGCTGACAGGATCTCTGAGTTCTATTCTCAGCCTCTTTTAGTTTGGCGCAAAGATGTGGAGAATTCATTTTCTTTCTTTTTTATAGACTTAGTTTATCGATTGTTATTTGAATGATTTCTGAATACAGAATGATGTTTCAATAGTTTTGCACCAGCTTTTTATTTACACACAGTGTGTGTCAAACGATGCTCATATTGATGTCAAGATGACACGTAGAAATCGTAAAGTCGTGAATCGAAAATGACACTTAGTGTGTTTGCTTTTCTCCACTTAACGCCAATGTTTTAATTAATATCTTAATTGATTGATAATGATATCACCCAAGCTCTAGAAACTAGTTGCCTGTCGTTTCATTTGCACCGTTCAATGACAGTTAATCAGCTACTTGATTAGAATTAAAGACTTTCATGTAGACTTGAACAGAGACAAAGAGCGGATAAAAGTCAGAAAATTAAATTTTGTAAGTTTTATAGAAAAAAATATTGATTTATTTCACTTAAATATCTATTTATTCTAATTAGCACATTTATTTAATTTAATTTGACTTTACTCTACCTTTACTTAACCTTTACTTTACTTTACTTTACTTTACTTTACTTTACTTTACTTTACTTTACTTTACTTTACTTTACTTTACTTTACTTTACTTTACTTTACTTTACTTTACTTTACTTTACTTTACTTTACTTTACTTTACTTTACTTCAATTTGTTCTTATGTATATTGTGGCGTTTGATACAGAAAAAACCTTGATGAGCTCGATGCTGCTTGATATCGTGAGATGCTTGATTAATCCAGAACTAATCATTTCTGATAGCGTGTTCTTTTTTGCAATGGAAACGAAAGGAGCAGTTTAAAAAGATTTCATAGTTTGGGAAATTATTTGAGTAGTTAATGTCCGAAATTGTTAAACACGTTTCTAATCTTTTTCCTGAACATGTATCAAATATTTGCCACTGGACGTACTAAAAAAACCTCCTTTTATTCTTCATAGGTAAAAAAAAAAAGATATTTATTGATTAACTTGAACTGTAGAAAAAATACTAACTCCTTTTATTCTTCATATGACAAAAGAACAAAGAAAAATTCTCTTTTTATTCTTTATAGGATAATAAAAAAACGAAATTAACTGTTGAACGTAATTGACAATGAGAAAAATACTAAGAAAACTTCTGAAACGAATGTGATTACATATAATGGAATACTTTGTTTTATTTGGATACGGTTTCCAAGTGTATTTATAAAATTTATTATGAAATAGAATGCTTAGATGGTAATGTCAACAATTCAGACTCTTTTTGAAATAATTTTGTGGCTCTTAAAAGAGCCCTTTTTACAGACTGACGACTGGTATCTGGAACTGTTCAGTGTTCCATGTGCTCTGCGTAATCTTCTTCGAAGGGTTCGTACTCTGCTTCTTCGCCAAATAGCTTGTATCTCATAGCTTCAACTTGCTTCTGTTTCTCTACTGTGTATTCGTAGTACATGTTTATGACGCCTTCTACTGTAACAATTTTCATGCGTAGGGGATATCGTAAGCACCTAAAGTTGGCATTCACAGCATTTTCATATCTGATCTTTAGGTCTTGAAGTTTATCATGGAGTAGCAACATCTGCTGACAGGATCTCTGAGTTCTATTCTCAGCCTCTTTTAGTTTGGCGCAAAGATGTGGAGAATTCATTTTCTTTCTTTTTTATAGACTTAGTTTATCGATTGTTATTTGAATGATTTCTGAATACAGAATGATGTTTCAATAGTTTTGCACCAGCTTTTTATTTACACACAGTGTGTGTCAAACGATGCTCATATTGATGTCAAGATGACACGTAGAAATCGTAAAGTCGTGAATCGAAAATGACACTTAGTGTGTTTGCTTTTCTCCACTTAACGCCAATGTTTTAATTAATATCTTAATTGATTGATAATGATATCACCCAAGCTCTAGAAACTAGTTGCCTGTCGTTTCATTTGCACCGTTCAATGACAGTTAATCAGCTACTTGATTAGAATTAAAGACTTTCATGTAGACTTGAACAGAGACAAAGAGCGGATAAAAGTCAGAAAATTAAATTTTGTAAGTTTTATAGAAAAAAATATTGATTTATTTCACTTAAATATCTATTTATTCTAATTAGCACATTTATTTAATTTAATTTGACTTTACTCTACCTTTACTTAACCTTTACTTTACTTTACTTTACTTTACTTTACTTTACTTTACTTTACTTTACTTTACTTTACTTTACTTTACTTTACTTTACTTTACTTTACTTTACTTTACTTTACTTTACTTTACTTTACTTTACTTTACTTTACTTTACTTTACTTTACTTTACTTTACTTTACTTTACTTTACTTTACTTTACTTCAATTTGTTCTTATGTATATTGTGGCGTTTGATACAGAAAAAACCTTGATGAGCTCGATGCTGCTTGATATCGTGAGATGCTTGATTAATCCAGAACTAATCATTTCTGATAGCGTGTTCTTTTTTGCAATGGAAACGAAAGGAGCAGTTTAAAAAGATTTCATAGTTTGGGAAATTATTTGAGTAGTTAATGTCCGAAATTGTTAAACACGTTTCTAATCTTTTTCCTGAACATGTATCAAATATTTGCCACTGGACGTACTAAAAAAACCTCCTTTTATTCTTCATAGGTAAAAAAAAAAAGATATTTATTGATTAACTTGAACTGTAGAAAAAATACTAACTCCTTTTATTCTTCATATGACAAAAGAACAAAGAAAAATTCTCTTTTTATTCTTTATAGGATAATAAAAAAACGAAATTAACTGTTGAACGTAATTGACAATGAGAAAAATACTAAGAAAACTTCTGAAACGAATGTGATTACATATAATGGAATACTTTGTTTTATTTGGATACGGTTTCCAAGTGTATTTATAAAATTTATTATGAAATAGAATGCTTAGATGGTAATGTCAACAATTCAGACTCTTTTTGAAATAATTTTGTGGCTCTTAAAAGAGCCCTTTTTACAGACTGACGACTGGTATCTGGAACTGTTCAGTGTTCCATGTGCTCTGCGTAATCTTCTTCGAAGGGTTCGTACTCTGCTTCTTCGCCAAATAGCTTGTATCTCATAGCTTCAACTTGCTTCTGTTTCTCTACTGTGTATTCGTAGTACATGTTTATGACGCCTTCTACTGTAACAATTTTCATGCGTAGGGGATATCGTAAGCACCTAAAGTTGGCATTCACAGCATTTTCATATCTGATCTTTAGGTCTTGAAGTTTATCATGGAGTAGCAACATCTGCTGACAGGATCTCTGAGTTCTATTCTCAGCCTCTTTTAGTTTGGCGCAAAGATGTGGAGAATTCATTTTCTTTCTTTTTTATAGACTTAGTTTATCGATTGTTTATTGAATGATTTCTGAATACAGAATGATGTCTCAATAGTTTTACACCAGCTTTTTATTTACACACAGTGAGTAACAAACGATGCTCATATTGATGTCAAGATGACACGTAGAAATCGTAAAGTCGTGAATCGAAAATGACACTTAGTGTGTTTGCTTTTTTCCACTTAACGCCAATGTTTTAATTAATATCTTAATTGATTAATACTCTACCTTTACTTTACTTTACTTTACTTTACTTTACTTTACTTTACTTTACTTTACTTTACTTTACTTTACTTTACTTTACTTTACTTTACTTTACTTTACTTTACTCTACCTTTACTTAAACTTTACTTTACTTTACTTTACTTTACTTTACTTTACTTTACTTTACTTTACTTTACTTTACTTTACTTTACTTTACTTTACTTTACTTTACTTTACTTCAATTTGTTCTTATGTATATTGTGGCGTTTGATACAGAAAAAACCTTGATGAGCTCGATGCTGCTTGATATCGTGAGATGCTTGATTAATCCAGAACTAATCATTTCTGATAGCGTGTTCTTTTTTGCAATGGAAACGAAAGGAGCAGTTTAAAAAGATTTCATAGTTTGGGAAATTATTTGAGTAGTTAATGTCCGAAATTGTTAAACACGTTTCTAATCTTTTTCCTGAACATGTATCAAATATTTGCCACTGGACGTACTAAAAAAACCTCCTTTTATTCTTCATAGGTAAAAAAAAAAAGATATTTATTGATTAACTTGAACTGTAGAAAAAATACTAACTCCTTTTATTCTTCATATGACAAAAGAACAAAGAAAAATTCTCTTTTTATTCTTTATAGGATAATAAAAAAACGAAATTAACTGTTGAACGTAATTGACAATGAGAAAAATACTAAGAAAACTTCTGAAACGAATGTGATTACATATAATGGAATACTTTGTTTTATTTGGATACGGTTTCCAAGTGTATTTATAAAATTTATTATGAAATAGAATGCTTAGATGGTAATGTCAACAATTCAGACTCTTTTTGAAATAATTTTGTGGCTCTTAAAAGAGCCCTTTTTACAGACTGACGACTGGTAACTGGAACTGTTCACTGTTCCATGTGCTCTGCGTAATCTTCTTCGAAGGGTTCGTACTCTGCTTCTTCGCCAAAAAGCTTGTATCTCATAGCTTCAACTTGCTTCTGTTTCTCTACTGTGTATTCGTAGTACATGTTTATGACGCCTTCTACTGTAACAATTTTCATGCGTAGGGGATATCGTAAGCACCTAAAGTTGGCATTCACAGCATTTTCATATCTGATCTTTAGGTCTTGAAGTTTATCATGGAGTAGCAACATCTGCTGACAGGATCTCTGAGTTCTATTCTCAGCCTCTTTTAGTTTGGCGCAAAGATGTGGAGAATTCATTTTCTTTCTTTTTTATAGACTTAGTTTATCGATTGTTTATTGAATGATTTCTGAATACAGAATGATGTCTCAATAGTTTTACACCAGCTTTTTATTTACACATAGTGTGTGTCAAACGATGCTCATATTGATGTCAAGATGACACGTAGAAATCGTAAAGTCGTGAATCGAAAATGACACTTAGTGTGTTTGCTTTTCTCCACTTAACGCCAATGTTTTAATTAATATCTTAATTGATTGATAATGATATCACCCAAGCTCTAGAAACTAGTTGCCTGTCGTTTCATTTGCACCGTTCAATGACAGTTAATCAGCTACTTGATTAGAATTAAAGACTTTCATGTAGACTTGAACAGAGACAAAGAGCGGATAAAAGTCAGAAAATTAAATTTTGTAAGTTTTATAGAAAAAAATATTGATTTATTTCACTTAAATATCTATCTATTCTAATTAGCACATTTATTTACTTTAATTTGACTTTACTCTACCTTTACTTAACCTTTACTTTACTTTACTTTACTTTACTTTACTTTACTTAACTTTACTTTACTTTACTTTACTTTACTTTACTTTACTTTACTTTTACTTTTACTTTACTTTACTTTACTTTACTTCAATTTGTTTTTATGTATATTGTGGCGTTTGATACAGAAAAAACCTTGATGAGCTCGATGCTGCTTGATATCGTGATAAGCTTGATTAATCCAGAACTAATCATTTCTGATAGCGTGTTCTTTTTTGCAATGGAAACGAAAGGAGCAGTTTAAAAAGATTTCATAGTTTGGGAAATTATTTGAGTAGTTAATGTCCGAAATTGTTAAACACGTTTCTCCTCTTTTTCCTGAACATGTATCAAATATTTGCCACTGGACGTACTAAGAAAACCTCCTTTTATTCTTCATAGGTAAAAAAAAAAAGATATTTATTGATTAACTTGAACTGTAGAAAAAATACTAACTCCTTTTATTCTTCATATGACAAAAGAACAAAGAAAAATTCTCTTTTTATTCTTTATAGGATAATAAAAAAACGAAATTAACTGTTGAACGTAATTTACAATGAGAAAAATACTAAGAAAACTTCTGAAACGAATGTGATTACATATAATGGAATACTTTGTTTTATTTGGAGACGGTTTCCAAGTGTATTCATAAAATTTATTATGAAATAGGATGCTTAGATGGTAATGTCAACAATTCAGACTCTTTTTGAAATAATTTTGTGGCTCTTAAAAGAGCCCTTTTTACAGACTGACGACTGGTATCTGGAACTGTTCACTGTTCCATGTGCTCTGCGTAATCTTCTTCGAAGGGTTCGTACTCTGCTTCTTCGCCAAATAGCTTGTATCTCATAGCTTCAACTTGCTTCTGTTTCTCTACTGTGTATTCGTAGTATACATGTTTATGACGCCTTCTACTGTAACAATTTTCATGCGTAGGGGATATCGTAAGCACCTAAAGTTGGCATTCACAGCATTTTCATATCTGATCTTTAGGTCTTGAAGTTTATCATGGAGTAGCAACATCTGCTGACAGGATCTCTGAGTTCTATTCTCAGCCTCTTTTAGTTTGGCGCAAAGATGTGGAGAATTCATTTTCTTCCTTTTTTATAGACTTAGTTTATCGATTGTTTATTGAATGATTTCTGAATACAGAATGATGTCTCAATAGTTTTACACCAGCTTTTTATTTACACACAGTGTGTGTCAAACGATGCTCATATTGATGTCAAGATGACACGTAGAAATCGTAAAGTCGTGAATCGAAAATGACACTTAGTGTGTTTGCTTTTCTCCACTTAACGCCAATGTTTTAATTAATATCTTAATTGATTGATAATGATATCACCCAAGCTGTAGAAACTAGTTGCCTGTCGTTTCATTTGCACCGTTCAATGACAGTTAATCAGCTACTTGATTAGAATTAAAGACTTTCATGTAGACTTGAACAGAGACAAAGAGCGGATAAAAGTCAGAAAATTAAATTTTGTAAGTTTGATAAAAAAAAAATATTGATTTATTTCACTTAAATATCTATTTATTCTAATTAGCACATTTATTTACTTTAATTTGACTTTACTCTACCTTTACTTAACCTTTACTTTACTTTACTTTACTTTACTTTACTTTTACTTTTACTTTACTTTACTTTACTTTACTTTACTTCAATTTGTTTTTATGTATATTGTGGCGTTTGATACAGAAAAAACCTTGATGAGCTCGATGCTGCTTGATATCGTGATAAGCTTGATTAATCCAGAACTAATCATTTCTGATAGCGTGTTCTTTTTTGCAATGGAAACGAAAGGAGCAGTTTAAAAAGATTTCATAGTTTGGGAAATTATTTGAGTAGTTAATGTCCGAAATTGTTAAACACGTTTCTCCTCTTTTTCCTGAACATGTATCAAATATTTGCCACTGGACGTACTAAAAAAACCTCCTTTTATTCTTCATAGGTAAAAAAAAAAGATATTTATTGATTAACTTGAACTGTAGAAAAAATACTAACTCCTTTTATTCTTCATATGACAAAAGAACAAAGAAAAATTCTCTTTTTATTCTTTATAGGATAATAAAAAAACGAAATTAACTGTTGAACGTAATTGACAATGAGAAAAATACTAAGAAAACTTCTGAAACGAATGTGATTACATATAATGGAATACTTTGTTTTATTTGGAGACGGTTTCCAAGTGTATTCATAAAATTTATTATGAAATAGAATGCTTAGATGGTAATGTCAACAATTCAGACTCTTTTTGAAATAATTTTGTGGCTCTTAAAAGAGCCCTTTTTACAGACTGACGACTGGTAACTGGAACTGTTCACTGTTCCATGTGCTCTGCGTAATCTTCTTCGAAGGTTTCGTACTCTGCTTCTTCGCCAAATAGCTTGTATCTCATAGCTTCAACTTGCTTCTGTTTCTCTACTGTGTATTCGTAGTATACATGTTTATGACGCCTTCTACTGTAACAATTTTCATGCGTAGGGGATATCGTAAGCACCTAAAGTTGGCATTCACAGCATTTTCATATCTGATCTTTAGGTCTTGAAGTTTATCATGGAGTAGCAACATCTGCTGACAGGCTCTCTGAGTTCTATTCTCAGCCTCTTTTAGTTTGGCGCAAAGATGTGGAGAATTCATTTTCTTTCTTTTTTATAGACTTAGTTTATCGATTGTTATTTGAATGATTTCTGAATACAGAATAATGTCTCAATAGTTTTACACCAGCTTTTTATTTACACACAGTGTGTGTCAAACGATGCTCATATTGATGTCAAGATGACACGTAGAAATCGTAAAGTCGTGAATCGAAAATGACACTTAGTGTGTTTGCTTTTCTCCACTTAACGCCAATGTTTTAATTAATATCTTAATTGATTGATAATGATATCACCCAAGCTCTAGAAACTAGTTGCCTGTCGTTTCATTTGCACCGTTCAATGACAGTTAATCAGCTACTTGATTAGAATTAAAGACTTTCATGTAGACTTGAACAGAGACAAAGAGCGGATAAAAGTCAGAAAATTAAATTTTGTAAGTTTTATAGAAAAAAATATTGATTTATTTCACTTAAATATCTATTTATTCTAATTAGCACATTTATTTACTTAAATTGACTTTACTCTACCTTTACTTAACCTTTACTTTACTTTACTTTACTTTACTTTACTTAACTTTACTTTACTTTACTTTACTTTACTTTACTTTTACTTTTACTTTTACTTTACTTTACTTTACTTTACTTCAATTTGTTTTTATGTATATTGTGGCGTTTGATACAGAAAAAACCTTGATGAGCTCGATGCTGCTTGATATCGTGATAAGCTTGATTAATCCAGAACTAATCATTTCTGATAGCGTGTTCTTTTTTGCAATGGAAACGAAAGGAGCAGTTTAAAAAGATTTCATAGTTTGGGAAATTATTTGAGTAGTTAATGTCCGAAATTGTTAAACACGTTTCTCCTCTTTTTCCTGAACATGTATCAAATATTTGCCACTGGACGTACTAAGAAAACCTCCTTTTATTCTTCATAGGTAAAAAAAAAAAGATATTTATTGATTAACTTGAACTGTAGAAAAAATACTAACTTTTTTTATTCTTCATATGACAAAAGAACAAAGAAAAATTCTCTTTTTATTCTTTATAGGATAATAAAAAAACGAAATTAACTGTTGAACGTAATTTACAATGAGAAAAATACTAAGAAAACTTCTGAAACGAATGTGATTACATATAATGGAATACTTTGTTTTATTTGGAGACGGTTTCCAAGTGTATTCATAAAATTTATTATGAAATAGGATGCTTAGATGGTAATGTCAACAATTCAGACTCTTTTTGAAATAATTTTGTGGCTCTTAAAAGAGCCCTTTTTACAGACTGACGACTGGTATCTGGAACTGTTCACTGTTCCATGTGCTCTGCGTAATCTTCTTCGAAGGGTTCGTACTCTGCTTCTTCGCCAAATAGCTTGTATCTCATAGCTTCAACTTGCTTCTGTTTCTCTACTGTGTATTCGTAGTATACATGTTTATGACGCCTTCTACTGTAACAATTTTCATGCGTAGGGGATATCGTAAGCACCTAAAGTTGGCATTCACAGCATTTTCATATCTGATCTTTAGGTCTTGAAGTTTATCATGGAGTAGCAACATCTGCTGACAGGCTCTCTGAGTTCTATTCTCAGCCTCTTTTAGTTTGGCGCAAAGATGTGGAGAATTCATTTTCTTCCTTTTTTATAGACTTAGTTTATCGATTGTTTATTGAATGATTTCTGAATACAGAATGATGTCTCAATAGTTTTACACCAGCTTTTTATTTACACACAGTGTGTGTCAAACGATGCTCATATTGATGTCAAGATGACACGTAGAAATCGTAAAGTCGTGAATCGAAAATGACACTTAGTGTGTTTGCTTTTCTCCACTTAACGCCAATGTTTTAATTAATATCTTAATTGATTGATAATGATATCACCCAAGCTGTAGAAACTAGTTGCCTGTCGTTTCATTTGCACCGTTCAATGACAGTTAATCAGCTACTTGATTAGAATTAAAGACTTTCATGTAGACTTGAACAGAGACAAAGAGCGGATAAAAGTCAGAAAATTAAATTTTGTAAGTTTTATAGAAAAAAAATATTGATTTATTTCACTTAAATATCTATTTATTCTAATTAGCACATTTATTTACTTTAATTTGACTTTACTCTACCTTTACTTAACCTTTACTTTACTTTACTTTACTTTACTTTACTTTTACTTTTACTTTACTTTACTTTACTTTACTTTACTTTACTTTACTTTACTTCAATTTGTTTTTATGTATATTGTGGCGTTTGATACAGAAAAAACCTTGATGAGCTCGATGCTGCTTGATATCGTGATAAGCTTGATTAATCCAGAACTAATCATTTCTGATAGCGTGTTCTTTTTTGCAATGGAAACGAAAGGAGCAGTTTAAAAAGATTTCATAGTTTGGGAAATTATTTGAGTAGTTAATGTCCGAAATTGTTAAACACGTTTCTCATCTTTTTCCTGAACATGTATCAAATATTTGCCACTGGACGTACTAAAAAAACCTCCTTTTATTCTTCATAGGTAAAAAAAAAAAGATATTTATTGATTAACTTGAACTGTAGAAAAAATACTAACTCCTTTTATTCTTCATATGACAAAAGAACAAAGAAAAATTCTCTTTTTATTCTTTATAGGATAATAAAAAAACGAAATTAACTGTTGAACGTAATTTACAATGAGAAAAATACTAAGAAAACTTCTGAAACGAATGTGATTACATATAATGGAATACTTTGTTTTATTTGGAGACGGTTTCCAAGTGTATTCATAAAATTTATTATGAAATAGAATGCTTAGATGGTAATGTCAACAATTCAGACTCTTTTTGAAATAATTTTGTGGCTCTTAAAAGAGCCCTTTTTACAGACTGACGACTGGTAACTGGAACTGTTCACTGTTCCATGTGCTCTGCGTAATCTTCTTCGAAGGTTTCGTACTCTGCTTCTTCGCCAAATAGCTTGTATCTCATAGCTTCAACTTGCTTCTGTTTCTCTACTGTGTATTCGTAGTATACATGTTTATGACGCCTTCTACTGTAACAATTTTCATGCGTAGGGGATATCGTAAGCACCTAAAGTTGGCATTCACAGCATTTTCATATCTGATCTTTAGGTCTTGAAGTTTATCATGGAGTAGCAACATCTGCTGACAGGCTCTCTGAGTTCTATTCTCAGCCTCTTTTAGTTTGGCGCAAAGATGTGGAGAATTCATTTTCTTTCTTTTTTATAGACTTAGTTTATCGATTGTTATTTGAATGATTTCTGAATACAGAATAATGTCTCAATAGTTTTACACCAGCTTTTTATTTACACACAGTGTGTGTCAAACGATGCTCATATTGATGTCAAGATGACACGTAGAAATCGTAAAGTCGTGAATCGAAAATGACACTTAGTGTGTTTGCTTTTCTCCACTTAACGCCAATGTTTTAATTAATATCTTAATTGATTGATAATGATATCACCCAAGCTCTAGAAACTAGTTGCCTGTCGTTTCATTTGCACCGTTCAATGACAGTTAATCAGCTACTTGATTAGAATTAAAGACTTTCATGTAGACTTGAACAGAGACAAAGAGCGGATAAAAGTCAGAAAATTAAATTTTGTAAGTTTTATAGAAAAAAATATTGATTTATTTCACTTAAATATCTATTTATTCTAATTAGCACATTTATTTACTTAAATTGACTTTACTCTACCTTTACTTAACCTTTACTTTACTTTACTTTACTTTACTTTACTTAACTTTACCTTTACCTTTACCTTTACCTTTACTTTACTTTACTTTACTTTACTTTACTTTACTTTACTTTACTTTACTTTACTTTACTTTACTTTACTTTACTTTATTACTTTACTTTACTTTACTTTACTTTACTTTACTTCAATTTGTTTTTATGTATATTGTGGCGTTTGATACAGAAAAAACCTTGATGAGCTCGATGCTGCTTGATATCGTGATAAGCTTGATTAATCCAGAACTAATCATTTCTGATAGCGTGTTCTTTTTTGCAATGGAAACGAAAGGAGCAGTTTAAAAAGATTTCATAGTTTGGGAAATTATTTGAGTAGTTAATGTCCGAAATTGTTAAACACGTTTCTCCTCTTTTTCCTGAACATGTATCAAATATTTGCCACTGGACGTACTAAAAAAACCTCCTTTTATTCTTCATAGGTAAAAAAAAAAAGATATTTATTGATTAACTTGAACTGTAGAAAAAATACTAACTCCTTTTATTCTTCATATGACAAAAGAACAAAGAAAAATTCTCTTATTATTCTTTATAGGATAAAAAAAAAACGAAATTAACTGTTGAACGTAATTTACAATGAGAAAAATACTAAGAAAACTTCTGAAACGAATGTGATTACATATAATGGAATACTTTGTTTTATTTGGAGACGGTTTCCAAGTGTATTCATAAAATTTATTATGAAATAGAATGCTTAGATGGTAATGTCAACAATTCAGACTCTTTTTGAAATAATTTTGTGGCTCTTAAAAGAGCCCTTTTTACAGACTGACGACTGGTAACTGGAACTGTTCACTGTTCCATGTGCTCTGCGTAATCTTCTTCGAAGGGTTCGTACTCTGCTTCTTCGCCAAATAGCTTGTATCTCATAGCTTCAACTTGCTTCTGTTTCTCTACTGTGTATTCGTAGTATACATGTTTATGACGCCTTCTACTGTAACAATTTTCATGCGTAGGGGATATCGTAAGCACCTAAAGTTGGCATTCACAGCATTTTCATATCTGATCTTTAGGTCTTGAAGTTTATCATGGAGTAGCAACATCTGCTGACAGGCTCTCTGAGTTCTATTCTCAGCCTCTTTTAGTTTGGCGCAAAGATGTGGAGAATTCATTTTCTTTCTTTTTTATAGACTTAGTTTATCGATTGTTATTTGAATGATTTCTGAATACAGAATAATGTCTCAATAGTTTTACACCAGCTTTTTATTTACACACAGTGTGTGTCAAACGATGCTCATATTGATGTCAAGATGACACGTAGAAATCGTAAAGTCGTGAATCGAAAATGACACTTAGTGTGTTTGCTTTTCTCCACTTAACGCCAATGTTTTAATTAATATCTTAATTGATTGATAATGATATCACCCAAGCTCTAGAAACTAGTTGCCTGTCGTTTCATTTGCACCGTTCAATGACAGTTAATCAGCTACTTGATTAGAATTAAAGACTTTCATGTAGACTTGAACAGAGACAAAGAGCGGATAAAAGTCAGAAAATTAAATTTTGTAAGTTTTATAGAAAAAAATATTGATTTATTTCACTTAAATATCTATTTATTCTAATTAGAACATTTATTTACTTTAATTTGACTTTACTCTACCTTTACTTAACCTTTACTTTACTTTACTTTACTTTACTTTACCTTTACCTTTACTTTACTTTACTTTACTTTACTTTACTTTACTTTACTTCAATTTGTTCTTATGTATATTGTGGCGTTTGATACAGAAAAAACCTTGATGAGCTCGATGCTGCTTGATATCGTGATAAGCTTGATTAATCCAGAACTAATCATTTCTGATAGCGTGTTCTTTTTTGCAATGGAAACGAAAGAAGCAGTTTAAAAAGATTTCATAGTTTGTGAAATTATTTGAGTAGTGAACGTCCGAAATAGTTAAACACGTTTCTCATCTTTTTCCTGAACATGTATCAAATATTTGCCACTGGACGTACTAAAAAAGTCTCCTTTTATTCTTCATAGGTAAAAAAAAAGATATTTATTGATTAATTTGAACTGTAGAAAAAATACTAACTCCTTTTAATCTTCATATGACAAAAGAACAATGAAAAATTCTCTTTTTATTCTTTATAGGATAATAAAAAAACGAAATTAACTGTTGAACGTAATTTACAATGAGAAAAATACTAAGAAAACTTCTGAAACGAATGTGATTACATATAATGGAATACTTTGTTTTATTTGGATACGGTTTCCAAGTGTATTTATAAAATTTATTATGAAATAGAATGCTTAGATGGTAATGTCAACAATTCAGACTCTTTTTGAAATAATTTTGTGGCTCTTAAAAGAGCCCTTTTTACAGACTGACGACTGGTAACTGGAACTGTTCACTGTTCCATGTGCTCTGCGTAATCTTCTTCGAAGGGTTCGTACTCTGCTTCTTCGCCAAATAGCTTGTATCTCATAGCTTCAACTTGCTTCTGTTTCTCTACTGTGTATTCGTTGTACATGTTTATGACGCCTTCTACTGTAACAATTTTCATGCGTAGGGGATATCGTAAGCACCTAAAGTTGGCATTCACAGCATTTTCATATCTGATCTTTAGGTCTTGAAGTTTATCATGGAGTAGCAACATCTGCTGACAGGCTCTCTGAGTTCTATTCTCAGCCTCTTTTAGTTTGGCGCAAAGATGTGGAGAATTCATTTTCTTTCTTTTTTATAGACTTAGTTTATCGATTGTTTATTGAATGATTTCTGAATACAGAATGATGTCTCAACAACAAATGGAAGTTTTTAACGACCTTGACTGGATATACATCCCTCGCACGGTCGGCTCGGTGCCCGAAGGCGTTTGGTGAGCGTTTAAATAATTTTGTGCCATCGGTCAGGAACAGGTGGAGGACGCCATTTTGGTAGGCCGCCATCTTGGTTTTGTGAGTTGTTTTGGTTTTTCTTTTGTTGACTATTTTGATGTTATGTCTTCACAACGGCTGCTTTCAGGGCCAGATTGGTCAGCTTGGCAGCCCGCTAACCTCGATGATGGAGTACTGGTAGATGAGTCTCGGACGTAGTATTAACGATGACAGGAAGCATTATCAGGACCAAAGTCGTGAGACAGTGAAATGGCGGTCCATCATCTAACACCTAGGATACAGCCCTCGGACGTCACTCGGCATACCACTCCCCCATCCATAATGGGTTTTGGAGTGTATGTTGACGCGGGAATTTGCCCCTACGCGGATTATAGCCTAACGTAGTCTGTACAGCGTTGGATTGGTTTCTGTCATCGAAAGTAGTAAGTCGTTGATCCATCTAACTGTAAACCCTCATCGAAGATAGCGGGTAAAGGAGAGCTGACCCAGCACGTCCGTTCAGTTGTAATGACTGAGACGTGAGTGTGATGTGATGTCTCAATAGTTTTACACCAGCTTTTTATTTACACACAGTGTGTGTCAAACGATGCTCATATTGATGTCAAGATGACACGTAGAAATCGTAAAGTCGTGAATCGAAAATGAAACTTAGTGTGTTTGCTTTTGAATGAATGAATACTTTATTTGCAAGAAGCATATACATGCTATGGCAAACGAAAAAATATATACAATATATGACAAACAAAAGACAGCAGAGAACAGTAGTTACAAAGTATACAATAATATTATGACAATATATGTGATCTAATTTTCCAAGCTGCATTTAAATAATTGCATAGTTTTACTGTCAGAGATTTACAATGAGCTTGTAAGAAATTATCTAACTTGTACCGATTTGGCCAAGAATAATAAAATTTAGGTAAAAATTCTAATCGCACAGATCTATATGCTGGACATGATAAAACAAAATGATATTCGTCCTCTAAAACATTCATATTGCAACATATACAAATTCTATTTTCTCTTTGAGTATTTAGATAACGACCAACTTCAACATTTAATTTAAGTGTGCCGCTACGCAATTTAGTTAATATCGATACATTACAATGGAAATCTAGGTATTTTTCAATACCAAATACTAGTTTATATCGTTTATAAATACATAATTTGTTACACTCTTCTAAAGCTGTATTCCAGCTTTGTAAAAATGATCTTTAATAAGTGTTTTAACACAATCAAATGATAATTTACTAGTATCTTGTGAAATCCATACATCATTAAATCCAAGGTTACATAACAATTTTTTGACGTTAGACGCCTAATTAATTTTACCATTATTTGCATCTTCGTACAAAAGTTTATAAACTTCATATACAATATGAGGTTTATTAGTTACAATATGAATCCAATATTTCAGGATTTTAAATTTTCTTAAAATATGCAATGGCAAATGCCCAAGTTCACCATATAAAAAATGTGTAGGGACTTTCTTGCCAAGTTTTAAAACAAAGCTACAAAATCTATTATGCATAAGCTCTATATCACCAGCACGATGAAAACCCCATATTTCAGCCCCATAACTTAAAACGGATCCAACCATACTATCGAATAGAAAAATCTGTTGTTCAGTAGTCAGATACAATTGTTTCAAAGAATTTATAAATGAAGACAACGCTCTTGATCCTTGCTGAGATAAACGCTTTTGAGTTTGCAAAAATTTTCCATTATAGTGGAGCAACACACCGAGGTATACATAGGAGTTCACAATTTCTAATTCTCTGTCATTGTAATAAAAACGGTTTACCACAGGCCTCCATCCATTTCGAAAAACAATAACCTTTGTCTTTTCCGTGTTCACTTCTATGTTCCATTTATTACAATATAATAGTAATTTATCAAGTAAATGCTGCAACACATTCGGTGATTTTCCAAAAAGTACAGTATCATCAGCAAATAAGATCAAATATATTAAAAATCCACTTAGAGACACAATGCCATATCTGATTCAACGGAAATATCTTGAATAATGTCGTTAATAAAAAACAAAAACAGCAAAGGAGATAGAGGTTCCCCTTGTTTAACACCAAGAAAATTATCAAACGCATCTGACAGCACTCCTTGGGATCGTACACGAAGACGCACTGATGAATATAAAGTTTTAACAATAGATACAAATTTATTACTTATGCCATTATTTAGCAGTTTGTATATTAAAATTCTTCTGTGTAGCTTATCAAAAGCCTTACGAAAGTCCACGAAGGCACAAAACAGCTGAAGTTTGTGTACTAATACATGTGTTATAATTCCATGCAATGTGAAAATGGCATCTACAGTTGAACGACCAGGACGAAATCCAAACTGATTGTCTATTAATTTCTATTCGTCCTCCAACCATGAAAGCAATCGTTCCGTTAATATGCTTGTAAAAATCTTAGAAAGAATGCTTACTAATACTATTGGCCTGAAATTGTTTGGGTCCGACGAGTCACCGCTTTTGGGTACAGGGATAACTATACATTCGGTCCAATTATCTGGATATATTCCATTGTCATACATAGAGTTGAAAAGTATTTTAAAAATAGGCGTAAAGAAAAGAGGATTTGCAGCTATCATTTCACCAATTATATCGTCACTTCCCGAACTTTTGCCTGTTTTAAGTTTCTGTATAGCTTTTTTAATTTCATCTTCTGTAATTTCGGAATCAAGAATATCAATAATTATGTCACCAAAGTCGGTATCGTTTAATAAATGTAAAACTTCATCACAAAGTTCTGGAGGGTTCGATCCCAAAATCTTTTTAAAATAGTTCAACATTTCATCATTTTCAACTAAACATTTTGATCTGTTTTTCGGTTTTACAGCGGACCAAAACTTTCTAGGTTCTCTTTTTGCAATATTACAAAGTTCAAGGCCTTTTCTTTTTTTGTAGTTAAACTGTGCATTACGTTTAGCCTTATTAAATTTGTTTCTAGTCGTAACATAGGAATGTCTATTTGTGTCTGTCGGATGACGCATATAAAAATTTCTCGCAGTGTGAAATTCTATTCGAGCGTTTGAACATTTCTCGTTAAACCATTCGTCATTTGGTCGTTTAACATATATATCGTCTCGAATTAAAATGGTGTGTCCAAAAACTTTAAATGCACTTTCGTAGATAGTTCGGGTTATCTCCTTCACTGCGTTATTAATATCAATTTCGGAAGTTACATTATTCACCAAGCTCAATAGGTTGTCACGGTGAGACTGTAAAATTTGAATATACTCATCGCATCTATTGTTGTCCCATTTGATGAATTTATGAATTCGGGGGAGATTTTGTTGACGAATGACAGATAAGTCTAGTTCGAAGTTAATAGGCATGTGATCAGAAAACTCGTTCATAGGTAGCACTATAAAGTCATTTATTAATCTACATTCGCTCTGGGGCACGAGTAGATAGTCATTTACACTTCTTCCTTTGGCCGTACAGAACGTAAAATTACCATCTTTGTCATTACAAAGTCTGCCATTGGCTACAACTAAACCCGTGTTAAAACACATTTGTACGACTTTGCCCCCAGCAGAGCTATAGAAAAACAGTACATTAACGGGTGTTACACGGACACTTTTTAGATGATACACGGACACTTTTTAGTTGTTACACGGACATTTTTTATGAATAGAATCACTCGTACATGATCAGTGAGTTCATGGGCACTTTAAATTTCAATTAGATTTGACCTTTTTGTTTCACCGACATATTTCCTGTCTTTTTATTAAAATATTTACGTTGGCATCAATAACTATATTTTTTTCAAACAATTCTAGTATATAACTATTCATATCAATATGCTTAGGGATTGACCATTTAACTTCAAAAGGGGGGGGGTATGGTTTTTTCCTAAAAAAATATTCTGATCCCCAATTTTATGAGAAAAAATATATTGTGGTTAAGCAGATGACAAAAGAATGTTCTGATTCCTGATTATCCAAATACCGTATGTAATAGTGCTTATTTCGAAAAAAATATTTGGGTGATAGCGTTGAAAAACTAAATAATGTTCTTACTCAGAAAAAACATACCCCCTTTGGAAGCTAAATGGTCGGTCTGTAAATGTTTTTTTTTTTCAATATATGGACATGAATAGTATTCTGGACATTGCTGAAAGTAAAGAAATGCTGGTACCGACGTTTATAATTCAATAAAAAAGACAGGAAATATATATAAAAAAAATCAAATCTAATCGAAAGATAAAATCCCTATCAACTCACCAATGCACGATTGATCCTATAAATAAAAAGTGTCCGTGTAATACATGTTCAAATAGGCAGCAAATCTTGAAGAAAATCTTTGAACTTATATGTCACCAATTTTGGACGGTAAGCTCCGATTGGATAATATTGTGACACGTGTTTAATCCTGATTAACACTATAAGAGACATATAAAAACCTATAAGCATGAAAGTTAGAAAAAAAAAATCCAAAAAATATGCCTATATATATCAAATAACAAGACAAAATCCATTTTTTCATAACATTTCATTCACTAATGAATTAGGAAATTCATTATTTATATCCATTTATATTGTAACAGTATTGAATTCATATATATTAAATTCATATATTTGGGAGCAAACGAACGATTTGTATGACTTCTTAAGGGGAATGGGGGAATGGAATGGCACATTCTGCATTTTTTCAACAAAAAAATTATCAAGCCTGTTTCTTTTAAATTTATTTTAAACCCCCCCCCCCCCCCTTTCCGTTTTTCCCCAAATAAAAATCAAATGTTAGCTTGCTTACCTCTGAAATCTTTTTCATACATTTCTTACTTGCGAAGTTGCATTTTAAAAAGTCTCAAATGTGTACGACATTCATCTTTTACATGACATGGTTCTTTTTTATAAAATTATTAGATTCCTGAATTTCTTGAGAAAAAAACTTGGCTGAAGGGAAGTGAGAAAAAAGTTTATTTAAACTGTAACTTACATTAACTGGTATATGGTCATTTAAGTTTCTAATCTGTTTAATTTTGCTACCTCTTCTAAATGCAAAATGTACTACTTCTTTCTTGAAACGTCGTACAAGTCAGATACAAAACAAAGGTAACAAAAAAACAGGCCGGAATCAACTTGCCGTATAGTTCTCCTGCACTTGTAGTCAGGTCAAGGTCCTCGGCTATCGCATCGGACCTTCACCTGACTACTCGTGCAGAAAAACTATCCGGCAACGGTTGTTACCGGCCTGTTTCTTTGTTACCTTTGTATTGTATCTAATACTTGTACCAGTTTACGGCCAAACGCATTAACGATTTTATCCATTGAACGTCTATCAGAAATGATAGGGTTAACAACGTGCTCAATACTTTCAACATATTTATCTAGATCATCATAGAGTAAAAAATCACTTAATTCACCTATGCGGCTATTTAAATCTCCACATACCATAACAATACCTTTATCACTATAGTTATTTACAATACTTTCAATAATGTCGTGAAAATCTATATCACATAATTGGTAATAATTAGATCTTTCATGTGGTACATAAGAAAAACAAATAAAAATATCTTTATCAGTAGCAAAGAAATTATGATCAAGTTTTAACAGAATAATACCATCATTTAATTCTTTTTCAACAATTATACCGTTACACAAAAAACTTTTACAAAATACAGCAATACCTCCTTCAATCTAGTACCAATATTTTTATTACGAAATACACAAGAAATTCTTTCAAAACCATCTATAACTATCAAGTTATTTTCTTTTAGCCAGGTCTCACTGAGAAATAAAATATTGTAATCATTAATTAAGTTCAAAATGTCATTATCTTTGTAGACCGACGTCAATCCATGAACATTCCAACATAAACATTTTAATTTACAAAATTGTTCTCTGGGTTTGTCCTATGGCAAATGTTCCTTCCCATTTACAAATATACGGTCTTTCACAAAGTAAGCCTTGATGTCCCGCTCTCGTAGGTTCTTTAGGATCGGCAGCTTTTCTTTTCTTCGTTTCTGAATATCCAAGGGTAATTGTTCTGAAATACCGAAACCTGTTTCTTTTAAATTTTTTGCGCTTTTTTTCACCAAATCCCGGCTTTCAAAATTTGAAAACTTAACTAGTATCGGACGAGTCTTCTATCCATGCTTTCCTAGACGATAGGCCTCAGCAATAGAAAACTTTGTAGCCACATTTTCAATTTTCAGACTTTCGTAACAAAATTTTTTTATAATTTGGGTACAGTGTTCACCTTCCGATTCCGGGATATTGTAAAATATCAGGTTATTCCGCATGGACCTCATTTGGACGTCTATTAACTCGGACTTCAGTTTTGTACTTTCTTTCCGAATGTCATCTAAAGTTTCTCCTAATCTATCGACAGAATGTGTTCCCTCTGATTTAATATGCTTCGAAATATTATCAAGTTCGGTTTTAAATTTAGAAAAAACTACTTTCTGGGTATCAAAATCGTTGCTTATTAGCTGGGAGCTTCTTTCTACCTGGTCCATTCGATCGTCTATCGATTTGGCATTTTGTTCCAGTTTAATAACTTTAGAATTTATAGACGTAACTAACGAGTCAATTTGATCGAGCTTGCACAATTTAATTTCAAAGTTATCCATTTTTCGGAACAGTTCGTCAACCCAACCTGGCCTTTGATCTGGAATTTGTTGGGCGAGAGGTGATGTGTGATGTACTTGGTGTATTGGAAACGACATCATACAGGGGTTATGTGTAGAGCAAAGATGTTGACTCTAGTTCTGCATTTGGAACATCGGACTGGGGTTTTGTGAATACATTAAATTTGTATCGTTAACATAACGTGGTTGATCATTAAAGCTAGACATTAAATTCACATTGTCTACTGTAGAAGAAGTTTGATTGTTTACATTTCGAAAGTCACCTGAACCATTCAAGTGTTCACTTTTGTGTTCACCTTTGTTTACATTTGACGACTTTTTTTTATTCCTTTGTTTACTTTTCATTTTGGACGTTTTTTTCTCAACTGATTCATCAAAAACAGTATTATCACTTGTGTTGCTATAACTGTTACTGTTATTTGTTCGTTTGATACCTCTGCGAGGCATATTACCATAAAATTTTCACATTTTCTTTCTCTCATGAAAAACACTGCCGTCCTCCATTTGTCACATGATCACGATTCTCCATTTAACGACAATGTTTTAATTAATATCTTAATTGATTGATAATGATATCACCCAAGCTCTAGAAACTAGTTGCCTGTCGTTTCATTTGCACCGTTCAATGACAGTTAATCAGCTACTTGATTAGAATTAAAGACTTTCATGTAGACTTTAACAGAGACAAAGAGCGGATAAAAGTCAGAAAATTATTTCACTTAAATATCTATTTATTCTAGTCAGCACATTTATTTACTTTAATATGACTTTACTTTACTTTACTTTACTTTACTTTACTTTACTTTACTTTACTTTACTTTACTTTACTTTACTTTACTTTACTTTACTTTACTTTACTTTACTTTACTTTACTTTACTTTACTTTACTTTACTTAAAAACCTTGATGAGCTCGGTGCTGCTTGAAATCGTGATAAGCTTGATTAATCCAGAACTAATCATTTCTGATAGCGTGTTCTTTTTTGCAATGGAAACGAAAGGAGCAGTTTAAAAAGATTTCATAGTTTGAGAAAATGTTTGAGTAGTGAACGTCCGAAATTGTTAAACACGTTTCTCATCTTTTTCCTGAACATGTATCAAATATTTGCCACTGAACGTACTAAAAAAGCCTCCTTTTATTCTTCATAGGTAAAAAAAGATATTTATTGATTAACTTGAACTGTAGAAAAAATACTAACTCCTTTTAAACTTCATATGACAAAAAACAAAGAAAAATTCTCTTTTTATTCTTTATAGGATAATAAAAGAACCAAATTAACTGTTGAACGTAATTTACAATGAGAAAAATACTAAGAAAACTTCTGAAACGAATGTGATTACATATAATGGAATACTTTGTTTTATTTGGATACGGTTTCCAAGTGTATTTATAAAATTTATTATGAAATAGAATGCTTAGATGGTAATGTCAACAATTCAGACTCTTTTTGAAATAATTTTGTGACTCTTAAAAGAGCCCTTTTTACAGACTGACGACTGGTAACTGGAACTCTTGACTGTTCCATGTGCTCTGCGTAATCTTCTTCGAAGGGTTCGTACTCTGCTTCTTCGCCAAATAGCTTGTATCTCATAGCTTCAACTTGCTTCTGTTTCTCTACTGTGTATTCGTAGTACATGTTTATGACGCCTTCTACTGTAACAATTTTCATGCGTAGGGGATATCGTAAGCACCTAAAGTTGGCATTCACAGCATTTTCATTTCTGATCTTTAGGTCTTGAAGTTTATCATGGAGTAGCAACATCTGCTGACAGGCTCTCTGAGTTCTATTCTCAGCCTCTTTTAGTTTGGCGCAAAGATGTGGAGAATTCATTTTCTTTCTTTTTTATAGACTTAGTTTATCGATTGTTTATTGAATGATTTCTGAATACAGAATGATGTCTCAATAGTTTTACACCAGCTTTTTATTTACACACAGTGTGTGTCAAACGATGCTCATATTGATGTCAAGATGACACGTAGAAATCGTAAAGTCGTGAAGCGAAAATGACACTTAGTTATGGAACGCGGGAAGCACATAAATAGATCCACGAATATTGAAGCTACTTGAAGAATAAATTGCAAAATTTAAAAGTTCCACACATACAAAAAAAAGTTTTGTTTTCTCTATCGTTTACACAGTAAAATACCTTTTTTTTTATCATGTACATGTATATTTGTATTTTTTTCTCTAAAAGATTTGATTTTTACAGGTAAATGTATTTACAGGTGACTATATTATCACAGATTTACCTGTTATATTGCTAAAAGGTGTCAGAAGTTAAATTTCTATAACAACTGGCCCCAATAAATGTTGACATAACAGGGAAAAAGTAATAAAAGTTTGTTTTTTTGAAGAATGTTAAAATCAATAATTTAATTCGTGACTGTTCAACAGTAAGATACAAATTCAACATTCATGAACAAGAAATCTTTAAATTTATGCTCTATGTTTTTTTTTATGTAATTATTTGGGTTTTTCTTATACTGAAATCTATATATTATTTTGTATAATATTTTATGAAATTAGTGTTAAAATGGGTGCGTCTTAACAATGCTTAGGACTCCTAAGTGCACTAAGGACTTATAATATGCCACTCTTGACAAGAAGGAGTACTATTACATGTAAAATCAAAGTACTGAAGTACTGAACATCGGATGACCGCAGGTTCTTGTGGATGGTCAAAAGCACATGTCACAGAAACAGATCACATCTCTATACCTGAAACTGAGGTTAATTTACAGAGATTTTTTATCTGATACAAGTTCGTGCTTGGATGATGAATAAATGACAGGAAATTTAAGCTCACAGTAATAACTATTATATATTAGTGATACAAATCAGTATACCTTAGACTATTATACTAATAAGATAAGATAAGATATTTTATTTCCAATTATGGGCCCCAAAGGGCATAAACATTACAACATCAATAATTTTTCATAATACAATACAAACAATGAGATAAAAAAAAAAAAAAAAGTTAAACGAGAACTATTTAAGTTCTTAAAGAATACGTAGATAAAGAATCTATAGTATGTGTTTTTTTTTTTTAATACTAATGCATTTTATTGCAAGTGTGGTTGATATAGATAACAAACAAGCAGCCCAAAAAGAAAAAAAGAAAAATAGATATCCACATATGTATAGTACACAAAAAGTTGGATCAATTAAATATATAATAATTAGCCAAAAAGAAAGTAGAAATTAAGCATGTCCATGACTCATCCTGTGTCAGCAGCAAATAGGAAAGCATGATGGTTTCCTAAAGGCAGCTGACACCAGGGGGCGATATCTTATGGGCCATGCATAGGCATGTAAAATGTGTGTAAATGTCTCTTTCCTACCTGTATCAAAAGCAAACAAGGAAGCATCATAGGTAACTTGAATGCAGTTGATACCAGGGGACGATGCCTCAAGGATATAAGAGAACATTTGAATAAATAATATATCTTAACAATTATTTTTTTTTTTTTAATCGGCTAGTATGTTTGTGATATTCAGATGTATATAATTTTCTATGTCCACTCAAATGTATATACACACATAGATTTCCTTTAACTAATCTTCACTAAGGAAGATGTTTGTATATAAAATTACATATTATTTTAAGTAACTCAACATTTTCTACACTAAATAACCAGATAATTTTGCTTTGACTGCTCATATGATTAAAATAAGAATTATATTTTGCAATACTAGCTAACATACAATTTCTATCATCCTCAAATTTGTTACAATCAAATAGAAAATGAGCCTCATATAATAATAGTTCCAGAGAATACACTGGTTTGTTGTTATATATTATATTAATATTACGGTTGCATGTATATATAATTTTCATCTTTTTGTATATCATTCTATTCTACTATTATTATAGTGCAGTGCAAGTGCATGGTGGACACTCTTCTCTAAAAAAAATCAAAGCCTTAAAGGCTGTAAAAGCAATTGCTGCCATGTTAATGTTTTGTGGACTTTTATTTTTCATCCATATATATAAGAATTAAACCTGACAGGACAGGAGTGTTGACTAGTGAGAAGCCACTTGAAGACGGTTTTAACTTTATATCAATAAAAGACTTTAGCAGGAAATCATTTTAAATATGTTTCATATTTCACAAGGAGACAACAAGTTTACCAGGCTAAAGTTGGGGTTAATTATACATGTGCTGAAACATATAACTAAAAAAAAAATCATTATGGATTATCCCCTGGTAGTGTTTGTAACTGGGCAATAATTTCCTTTATTTATTTAATTTTAACAATTTTTATTATTAATTTAAATTAACCATTCAGTTAAAACATTTCAACTTTCCAGACGCAAATGTTGAAAAACGGGACAGAAATAAAATATCTTACAAGACATAAACATGTAAAAAATAAATAAATATTTCAGCTTACTAAAAATATTTTCATAATGTTACTTTGACATCATTTCTTAAAACTAAGTCCCAAACATAAATGCTCAGTTAATATGTGTCATCCTCATGCGATACGAGATAACTATAATTCTGATGCAATCCCGAAAAGGGGGGGGGGGGGGGTCATCACAAACAAACATGACATTAAATTGTCATTATACGAACTAGAACAAACAGCTCTATGTTGCTTCGATATTTATCAATTTTCAGGAAAAATGTAAAAATAAATTGCAGGTCCATTTCATTATAGTGCCTAACAAGATTGTGTGAGGTATCTTCGAAAAATGGCGTATTTAATGGAATAGAACGTTAATACAGTAAACTTTCTCTTTTTTCTCCGCAATAGGCTATAAAAATAATTTATCTAAGGTGTATGTGGAAAATTATGTGAAAAGATAAAAAGTGGCAATTGTTACCTTTCATACTTTAAGTTTCATTCATCTGATTCTGACCAATGCTTATATATATACTAAATATCAATTTATATGCCGCTATTATTGTTGTTGTTACCAATTATGTAAATCAATTGTATCTGATTGTATGCCCTTTATGGGCCCTGTAATTTGGGAAATAAAAAAAAATTCTATTCATTGATAAAACGTAATATGGACTGGTCCAGTGTCCAGTTTGCAGGTCATTTAATTTACTGTACACATTCATGCACGCTCTGATTTAATCAATATACTCGTACGAAAAAGCATGAACAGTTTGAAGGTAATCTAATAATAACTTAATCCAATCAAATTGCATAAGATTCAATAACAATGTCCAGTCCACATCATAATGAGTAATAGGGGTAAACTGGGTAGGGAGAAAATGACAGATATTTCAAGTTGATATTCATGCAATAACGAATTAAAATTTGTCAACCAAAAGTTTTGCTACAATTTCAAAAACATGTCGTTCTGTATGGGTATAGTTTTCGGATCTTTCATTAGCGTATTTAAGGCTATAAAAAGTTTGGGCTTCAAAAGTTCACACAATTATTGACTTTATACAGAAAATTCGTCCTTGTAAAACATTTAATAGTTCACAAATGATACGCGATTTTAAAGTAAAAATTATTTCTTAAAACACTGCAAAAAAAATCATTCATATTGATAAAGTGGTATCGTCATAAAGTGCGTTGAAATGAACAGTGGTATAGCAAACATCGAATTCCCTCACAAACAAATGGAAGTTTTTAACGACCTTGACTGGCTATACAGCCCTTGCACGGTCGGCCCTGGCTTGCGCCTTTTTGGGCATTAAATAATTTAATTTTTACCATATGGTAATTGATATAATTTAGAATGACAAAAAAATTATTAAAAAATAATATAGAGTAAAAATTTGAATAACTAAATGAATAAATAAATTGATGAATAAGTTAATAAATAAAGAAAAGAAAAGAAAATAAAAATGAATAAAATAAAATAACATAAAAATGAAATTTTTATATAAAACATAAAATAAAAAAAAAAAATAAAAATATATACGTAAAAATAAATAATTAATAAACACGGAGCCACCAGAAGTAGGAACAGGAGGAAGCTAGGCCAAGCAAACAGCAGTGAACGGCAGCAACGTTGTCCTGGTACACCAGCAGCCAAGTAAAGAGCGGAAAATTTTGATATGCCAAATTGTGTATGTGAATTTATTTGCCAAATATTTTGTATAAACCGAAATATGCCTAAATTTGTGTATGCGAGTTTTGCAAAAATATTTAGTAAGATGTTTTGTATGTACTAAAAAAAAGAAAAGAAAAAGAGAATTAAGTAAAATGAAAATAAAATAAATAAAAAACCAAAGGGTGTATGTATAATTTTGACTGCTTTGTGCTAGTGCTACTTATATTGAGACTTTATAGTGGTAGTACACTGGAACGCTGCCCGCAGGAAGACAGCGCCCCAGGCTAATTAAAACTGGGTTAGCGCAAACCAGATCTTGCGAAGTACCATTTTTTAAGTCTTAGATTTGACTTGTGGCTTAATGATATGGAAAATTTATATAAGGACCTAAAGTAGACACAAAAATAATTTGGATGCCGCGAATTTTGAAAAAAAAAGCCAAAGGTTATCGTGAGTTACTGTTTAGTTAGCATAATTTCAATAGTTTAATTAACTTAGCACTACATATATTTTAACTAATTTTAAATACGTTTAATTATTTCAAACATTTTTTTAGATTATAAATTTATTTCGATTTTAATTCGTCTTGAAGAGCTTGAAGACTCCATTTCTGAGTCACTGACCCGGATAACTCTTGCAGTGTAGTTGGTCTTCTTAACGATGTTTTTTTTAAGCCGTCTTGAAGAGCCTGCTGTACTGCCGGTTACGGCCTGACTCCATTTCTGAGTCACTGACCCGGATAACTGTAGTTGGTCTTCTTTACCGATGTTTTGTTAAGACGTCTTGAAGAGCCTGTTGTACTGCCGGTTACGGCCTGACTCCATTTCTGAGTCACTGACCCGGATAACTCTTGCAGTGTAATTGGTCTTCTTAACGATCTTTTCTTTAGTACGTCCTGTTATTGTTGTAAAAATTGTTTTATTACTGCCGGTTACGGCCCGACTCCATTTTGAGTCACTGACCCGGATAACTCTTGCAGTGTATTTTATTTATTTTATTTATATTACTTTTATTTTTTTTTAATACTTATATAAATTTATGGTAATCAATTTCTGTTAAATATTGAACCAAGCACGACCAGACATATTGTTGATTATCTTTAGGAGGATCTAGCAATATCTTGGTATTAACATTTTGTATTTGAACCTTATCCAAGTTTGATTGTAAATTTTGTCTGGCTTGTGAGTGATTAATACAGTTAACTAGTTCCCTCACAAAATGTTATCACACACTATAGTAAGGGGAGTCAGTTAAGTTTGTCTATTTTTAGATTACAGGTAATCATTTGACACTACGTATACAACCTGTGTGACCTGGGTTGCGTTCAATATCGTAGCGGCTACATAGGGCTACGTAGATTTATGACTATTGAACGTGTAGCTAGCCTAACTGCTACATAGATATTGATAGCAGCTATAGGCTAACTACTTGTTCAATAGTCATAAATCTACGTAGCACTACGTAGCCGCTACGATATTGAACGCAACCCAGTGTAGTGATTTTTATTTTACGATAAATTCATGAATGAACGATAATTTTATGAATGAACATGAGCACCTGACCTCTTTCTTTAACACCAATTAAACATATAAAACCGTATTTAATAAGGAGATAATTCAGTCAAATTTTCAGTACTAAATCAACAACTGAAATGATTCCATTTTTTGATGAAACATCGTACGAACGGAGAACGGAATCGCAGGTATAAAAAAGGCACTTTTTTCCCTTGTAATGACCGCGGATCTATAATTTTTATAGATCGGTTGAAATCCCAAAACTAATTTGCATAATGGAAATTTAGGCGATAGCAATACATCGGAATGACCTCAAGGTCATCCTCTGTAAAAAAATCATATTATGTAAGAGATTGATAGTTAATGCATAAATTCCAATTTTTTTTCGAAAAAGAATAAAAAATAAATGAATTATTCAACAATGTTAAACGTGCCGGTTTTTCTTTGATTTTGCCGAAAATCGATGAACAGCAAGACATAGGTCAAATTACATATCTGTTTACTCTATTATCTTTAAATAATAAAAAATAAAATATTTGCATAAGAAAATAACCCAGACATTAGATATGTTTACCATAAAAAATACTTTGAGATTCCGTGATTATTGTTTTTAAATCTTTTTTTTTATAAGACATCTATAGTTGAAAAGCTTAAGTATACCTTGGTGAATTCAATGATATAATTACAGAAAATTGTTACGTATTTTTATGAATTGAAAAAAAAAAAAAAACGTTTTTCCCGAGAACTCCCCCCCCCCCTTTTTCCCCCTCTATGATTTGGTATTGCCCAAGTGTGTGGCTAAAATTTAAAAAAAAACGCGGCCTAACAGACTACGGAACAGCAGACAGTGGATACAACATTTGATATGTTTTAAAGACATCGTTGGACACAAAATGATTGTACTGGATAATTTCTACTACCACAAGATACCCTATGAATTTATTGACATACTTGAACTCGTCTTAGGAATATATTTCTTATTGAACAAAAACGAATTCAGTAAATGTTTACCATACAAACAGGCAACAGGCAGCAAGTGTTGTATACAATTGTGGCTTATATTGTTTAATTCATTTTTAAAGCAACATTTGATCGATTTTTGGTGGCTTAACGTCCAGTGGCAAACATTTCATGCATATTCTAGACGAGTAGTTTCAGAAATTATAAGGTTTGACAAATGTTAAAATGCTCTCATCATTTCGCAAAAGGATATTTTCTAAGCTATTAAAATTGATACGTCATATTTTTAATTATGATATAATTATGAACATTGGCAATCATACCACATCTTCTTTTTGATAAGGACGTACATGTGTAGATTTTCGTCTTTTACTGTAAACAACAGTGTCCCCGGGAGTCAAAGCCGAAATTAAACTTGTGTAAATTTCTGAAACATACATTTCATTATTTAACCAATGTATAAAGCAAAACAAATAATACTGTTTTGAGCTATAAGGATACAGACAAGACCTAACGGTTCACCATTTATAATGTTGAACCATTTGAGAGTCAAACGTAAACTACTTCATGTATATTTGATGGATGAATCATGTATTCTGTATTATTCCCCAACAATGAAAGCTCGGATGAAAAGGAATTGGAATGATTTAAAAACCCAAGTTTATGATAAATGTACTCCATCTCATTCATTGGTGATTAAGTTGCATATCATATGGTGTACTTTTTTTGTACGTATTACTAGACAAAAGTTGCTGGATTTAGATAGATGCAAACGAAACTTCAATGAATTGTTTGTATTTTTCAAAATAACTAAAAAATTTAAAATAAAATTTATCGGATAAATTTCTATGAGACAAAACTTATCCCTATTGGAGTCAAATTGGTCATATGGATTCGTAAAGGACAAAAAATATCTTAGTAACGGAACAAAAAATACCCCCATGGTAAAAAAAAAAATCTGTCATTCTTTAATAATCCTAGAAGGTTAACAGAGTACTATTGTAAAAAATTATTTTTTCGGATATCAATCTTTTAGACAAACATTATAAACGGTGTCTCGGATATGCAATCATGGCACGATGAAAAGTGAATCCGAGAAAGTGTTACATGTTTATTCTATTCAAATAAAGAATTGTTATAATAATACCATAGATTTAACTATTTTTTCAGCAAATTAAAAAAAAATATATCGGATAAATTTCTATCCGTTTTTAAATCTTTTTATTTTGTTTTTAAATCTTTTTTTTTAATAAGACATCTATAGTTGAAAAGCTTAAGTATACCTTGGTGAATTTAATGATATAATACAGAAAATTGTTACGTATGTTTATGAATTGAAAAAAAAACGTTTGTCCCGAGAACTCCCCCCCCACCCCCCCACCCCCCCCCCGTTTTTCATCAAGTACCTGCCATGACAATATGTTATTTCCAAGTAACTTATATGACTATACAATATTCATCAAGTAACAGCTATGACTGCAGGATATTCATCAAGTAACTGCTATGACTGCATGATATTCATCTAGTACCTGCTATAACAAAAGGATATTCGTCATGTAACCACTATGACTTAAGGATATTCGTCATATAACTGCTATGTCTATAGAATATTCAACAAGTACCTGCTATGACAATAGGATATTCATCAAGTACCTACTATGAAAAAAGGATATTCATCAATTACCTGCTATGACAATATGATATTTGTCAAGTAACTGCTATGACTATACGATATTTGTCAAGTAACTGCTATGACTATAGAACATTCCTCAAGTAACTGTTATGACAGTATGATATTCATCAAGTACCTACAATGACAATAGGATATTCATCAAGTACCTGCTATGACAATATGTTATTTCTCAAGTAACTGATATGACTATACGATATTCATCAAGTAACTGCTATGACTGCAGGATATTCATCAAGTAACTGCTTTGACTGCAGGATATTCATCTAGTACATGCTATGACAAAAGGATATTCATCATGTAACTGCTATGACTATAGGATATTCATTAAGTACCTGCTATGACAATAAGATATTTGTCAATTACCTGCTTTGACTACAGGATATTCATCAATACTGTTATTTGAATGTAGTACATTCAACAAGTAGCTACAATGACTATAGGATATTCATCCAGTACCTGCTATGACTATAGGATATTCACCAAGTTACTGCTATGATGATAGGACATTCAACAAGAACCTGCTATATATGACTATAGAATATTCAACAAGTACCTGCTATGACAATAGGACATTCCTCAAGTAACTACTATGACTTTACGATATTCATCATGTAACTGCCATGAATATAGGATATTCAACAAGTACCTGCTATGAGAATAAGATATTCATCAAGTAACTGCTATTACTATAGAACATTTCTGAAGTAACTGCTATGACAGTATGATATTCATCAAGTACCTACTATGACTATACGATATTCATCAAGTACCTGCTATGACTATGCGATATTCATCAAGTAACTGCTATGACTGCAGAATATTCATCAAGTAACTGCTATGCCTGCATGATATTAATCTAGTACCTGCTATGACAAAAGCATATTCGTCATGTTACTACTATGACATTAGGATATTCATCATGTAAATGCTATGACTAGAGGATATTCAACAAGTTCCTGATATGACAATGGAATATGCATCAGGTAACTGTTATTACTATAGAACATTCCTCAAGTAAAATTGAGAATGGAAATGGGGAATGTGTCAAAGAGATAACAACTCGACCATAGAGCAGACAACAGCCGAAGGCCACCATTGAGTCTTGTATGATATTCATCAAGTACCTGCTATGACTATACGATATTCGTCAAGTACCTGCTATGACTATGCGATGTTCATCAAGTAACTGCTATGACTGCAGGATATTCATCAAGTAACTGCTATGACTGCATGATATTCATCTAGTACCTGCTATGACAAAAGCATATTCGTCATGTTACTACTATGACATTAGGATATTCATCATGTAAATGCTATGACTATAGGATATTCAAAAGGAACCTGATATGACAATAGAATATTCATCAGGTAACTGCTATTACTAAAGAACATTCCTCAAGTAACTGTTATGACAGTATGATATTCATTAAGTACCTGCTATGACAATAGGATATTTATCAAGTACCTGGTTTGACTATAGGATATTCATTAATACTCTTATTTTAATGTAGTACATTCAACAAGTAGTTGCAATGAATATATGATATTCATCAAGTTACTGCTATGACGATAAGACATTCAACAAGAAACTGCTATGACTATAGAATATTCCTCAAGTAACTGCTATGACTATAAGATATTCAACAAGTAACTGCTTTGACACAAGGATATTCATTAAGTACCTGCTATGACAATAGAATATTCATCAAGTAACTGCTAAGATTAACGGATATTCCTCAAGTATCTACAATGACTTTAGAATATCTTGCTATGACAATAGGATATTCCTCAAGTAACTACTATGACATTACGATATTCATCGTGTAACTGCCATGACTATAGGATTTTCATCAAGTACCTGCCATGACAATAGGATATTCATCAAGTAACTGCTATTACTATATAATACATTCCTCAAGTAACTGCTATGACAATAGGATATTCATCAAGTACCTGCTATGACAATATGATATTTCTCAAGTAACTGCTATGACTATATCATACAATATTCATCAAGTAACTGCTATGACTGCAGGATATTCATCTAGTACCTGCTATGACAAAAGGATATTCGTCATGTTACAACTTTGACATTAGGATATTTATTATGTAACTGCTATGACTATAGGATATTCAACAGATACCTACTATGACAATAGGATATTCATCAAGTTCCTGCTATGACAATAGGATATTTCTCAAGTAACTGCTATGACAATAGGATATTCATCAAGTACCTGCGATGACAATATGATATTTCTCAAGTAACTGCTATGACTATATTATACAATATTCATCAAGTAACTGGTATGACTGCAGGATATTCATCAAGTAACTGCTATGACTGCATGATATTCATCTAGTATCTGCTATGACTTTAGGATATTCGTCATGTAACTACTATGACTTTAGGATATTCATCATGTAACTGCTATGTCTATAGTATATTCAACAAGTACCTGCTATGACAATATGATATTCATCAAGTAACTGCTGTTACTATAGAACATTCCTCAAGTAACTGCTATGACAGTATGATATTCATCAAGTACCTACTATGACAAAAGGATATTCATCAATTACCTGCTATGACAATATGATATTTCTCAAGTAACTGCTATGACTATACGATATTCATCAAGTACCTGATATAACCATTAGACATTCAATGAGTATATATCATAGCTATAAAATATTCATCAATAGCCAATAATAATATGTATGTCTTTCGTTAAGATGTCAAGCGATGTTATCATACTATAATAAGGTTTATGAAGATAATAAAAAAAATTACTGTATCCCGCCCCCCCCCCCAAAAAAAAATTTTTTTTCTTCACAAATTAAGACATTAAACATGTATACGAGTACTCGAGAACTTGTGAGTATCAGGACTGAGTAAGCTATATCAACAGTCTGATATTTCAAGACAAGGGTAAATAGTTGTGTCATAGGAAAGCCAACTTGTAGAGAATGTAATCAATGTTCCAGAAAAAAAGAACCAAGAGACCAAAATTAAATATTTATTTAGCGATGTATATATGCGAGTGTGGTAGTAATAGGGGAGGGGGCGTCAGATCGTCGTTTCTATAAGTCTATACCATTTCACTGTATTCTTTGTTCTTCTGCCAATTGATCTGTAATATACTTGTCCTAAGCATGCATGTAATATTTTCCACTAAATGTCCTAAGCATACATGTAATATTTGCCACTGGACGTTTAGCAACCAAAAACTACCTCTTTATTCTGTTATTTATATTTATTGATATTTATTGGTCCCATCATTCTCTTTTCTGTTAACCCCATCAGATACATATATTAAATGTCTCGGACCCCATTCATATCCCTAGAAATGGTGATCCGTTCCTAGCCTCATACATGTATGTACATGGTAATTGAAACAGGTAAAAATATACTCTCATATATTAGTGTATGCTTGGACAAATAGATAAATGTATCATAGTTCAAGATTATTTTTTATGATAGTAAATTGCGTTTTATTAATGATTATATATCAGAAAATGACAATCAAATTTTTTGTGGTAGGAAGGTGGGTGCATGCAGTTTGTTTTTAAACAAATTGTTGGTTTCCTTTGAAAATAGGAGTGAAAAAAAAGACATTCAGTTTAAAAAAAATCTGTTAGAAAAAAAAGTTTCTTGTTGAATAAATTCACAAAAAAAAAACAGTTTGAAGAAAGAAAATCACAAAAACGGTAATATGAGAATTATCACAGATGTAGTCATTTAAAAGCTGATTTATACAGAGTTAATTTAGTAAATGACCCAAGTTGTGAAAGTGGGTGTCCATTAGAAGGTAAACGGACAGAAAGTCACAGGACAAAAAGTCACAGGACATAAAGTCACAAATTTGATAGGACAATAAGTCACAGGACAAAAAGTCACAAATAATTTGTTGACAATTGTATGAAAAATTAGAGAAAGATCTTGAAATATTTTCTTTTTATTACATATATTAATTTTTAAGTTTAGGAAATTATTCATAAGCCTTGATAAATGAAAATTTATTAAATTTTAATCATTCAAAAGATATATTTCTTGGCACCATGAAGCCATTTAAGTACCAAGCCACTTTGACATTTTGTTTTCATAACAATTTTTTGATCATTATTGATATTTATTGAATAAATTTTAATAACAAAGTTGCTTTATATATGATAGTTCAAGAAAAAAACAAAAAAAATATTTTTTAAAATTAGTGTTTTCTTGTTAAAAGAAAAATAATATCAAAACTGAATTGTGACTTTTTGTCCTGTGACTTTTTGTCCGTGACTTTTTGTCTGTGACTTTTTGTCCTACATTCCCATTAGAAGATTCGATTATTTTTTCTTAGAATGTCCACTCTACACAAATTTTAGAAATCAGGAGTCGGTTTCACAAAAAAACTTCAGACTAAGATTGATCGTGAGTCATGAACAATTCAGTATACTTACGATCAATCTTAGTGGTAAGTTTTTTTTGTGAAATCGACTCCAGTTCTCTGAAAACATTCAACACTTAGTTACTATTTCCATAGAACATATTTTATTTGTAACAGACGAAATAAGTGTAGAACAAAACACAAACCTTTTCAGAAATGTACATACTTATATACGCCATACAAAAAGATTCTTTGATTAATATTGCTGTATCTTAAAGTGTATTCGTATCCAACTGTTACTGTATTAACATAACATATTTGTTGTTTATATTTTTCATATTGTACTGAAATATATATGCTATCATCTTGAAATTTTGTATATTGTCCTTATTTGGAGAGGATTATTTTAAGTTGTTATAACTTGTTTCCAATCATATTGTATATTTAGACAATAAAATATGTTTAAACTAAACTAACATTCTTGGCACTAAACACTTATTTGTACAAAACACAGATTTTTGTTAGTAGTCATTTCTTTCCTGATCAGAATATATCACCTGTTAATCGATCTTAATCTGTGATATTGTATTAAAAACTAATAAAATTATTCGTACTTTCCCAATCAATGTACATGTAAACAGTTTACATCAAATCTTTTGAAAAGAGACATTACACACAAGTGTCAATATTGACACATCTACCGATAATTTGTCACAAATCACACATGTTGAAGCTGGGGTTAATTAACGGCCAGTTAAGAAGTCAAATCAAGCTGTGATTAACTTCCTCTATAGATTCAGTAGCAATACAATATTATATTAGAATTTGTTTTTGTTGAACTGGACTGGGAGGCACGTGCCCCCGGTAAATCCGCCAGTTAGGTTACATTGATGTCGATTTTTGAATATTAAAAAATGATTTTTTTTAACATTAAAAAATCAGCATATTAACTTATATTAAAAACGCATTAAAAAATATCAAGGATATGAATAGTAAGACTTACTAACGCCAATGTTTTAATTAATATCTTAATTGATTGATAATGATATCACCCAAGCTCTAGAAACTAGTTGCCTGTGTCGTTTCATTTACACCGTTCAATGACAGTTAATCAGCTACTTGATTAGAATTAAAGACTTTCATGTAGACTTTAACAGAGACAAAGAGCGGATAAAAGTCAGAAAAGCAATTATATAACATTTTTTGTAACTTTACTTTTACTTTACTTTACTTTACTTTACTTTACTTTAATTTACTTTACTTTACTTTACTTTACTTTACTTTACTTTACTTTACTTTACTTTACTTTACTTTACTTCTTTACTTTACTTTACTTTACTTTACTTTACTTTGTTCTGAAGTATATTGTGACGTTTGATACAGAAAAAACAATTAACAATGAGAAAAATACTAAGAAAACTTCTGAAACGAATGTGATTACATATAATGGAATACTTTGTTTTATTTGGATACGGTTTCCAAGTGTATTTATAAAATTTATTATGAAATAGAATGCTTAGATGGTAATGTCAACAATTCAGACTCTTTTTGAAATAATTTTGTGGCTCTTAAAAGAGCCCTTTTTACAGACTGACGACTGGTAACTGGAACTGTTCACTGTTCCATGTGCTCTGCGTAATCTTCTTCGAAGGGTTCATACTCTGCTTCTTCGCCAAATAGCTTGTATCTCATAGCTTCAACTTGCTTCTGTTTCTCTACTGTGTATTTGTAGTACATGTTTATAACGCCTTCTACTGTAACAATTTTCATGCGTAGGGGATATCGTAACACCTAAAGTTGGCATTCACAGCATTTTCATATCTGATCTTTAGATCTTGAAGTTTATCATGGAGTAGCAACATCTGCTGGCAGGCTCTCTGAGTTCTATTCTCAGCCTCTTTTAGTTTGGCGCAAAGATGTGGAGAATTCATTTTCTTTCTTTTTTATAGACTTAGTTTATCGATTGTTTATTGAATGATTTCTGAATACAGAATGATGTCTCAATAATTTTACACCAGCTTTTTATTTACAAACAGTGTGTCAAACGATGCTCATATTGATGTCAAGATGACACGTAGAAATCGTAAAGTCGTGAAGCGAAAATGACACTTAGTGTGTTTGCATTTTCTCCACTTAACGCCAATGTTTTAATTAATATCTTAATTGATTAATTATAATATCACTCAAGCTCTAGAAACTAGTTGACTGTCGATTGTTTCATTTGTACCGTTCAATGACAGTTAATTAGCTACTTAATATGACAAAAAAAACAAATCATGGTTTATTGATCAATTGTGTTTTTTTTCGGTCTGTTCACTATAAGCAATTATAGGTCAGCTATATTTGGTGTACGGAATAATTGTAAGGCGTACATGTCTGCCTGACAGATTTATCTGACCTTGACCTCATTGTCACGGATCTTTAAAATTATTAAGTTTATTTGTTACTTGTAGTCAAACCTTTATCTTTAAAAGACTTTCAACATAAAATCAATGGTCAGTAAAGCAGACGAGATATTTCAGCGTGTGCACTCTTGTTCTCTGAAAGAAGCCAGTCTGAACCAGTCCTTTCTTGAAAAAAAGAATAGAATGTCACCTTCTAAATTTCGCATTTATCTGTGGTCAGATGAAAGACATGTAGCTAGAAGTAATTCATTTTTAAATTATCAATAAACTGCAAGAAATAAAGTCTTTAAAAAAACCTAATTAAATTTTATAATTTCTCGTTAGAAATCTTTTATCTTTTCTTCTACTGCAAATTATTTTAAGAATGGTTGTATAAAAAAATAAACGGACATAAATATAAAAATAATAAGATGTGATATGATTGCCCTTGACACAATTCTTCCCTAGAGACCAAATGACATTGAGGATAACAACTACAGGTCACTGTACGTCCTTCAACGATGAGCAAAACCCATACTGCATAGTAAGCTATAAAAGGGAATTCAAATTAGAAAACTAACGGCTTGATTTATATACAAAACAATAAACGAAAAACAAATATGAAGTATGCTTTCTAAACTATCTGAACTCGTGAATTGAATTCATGGAAGGGTATTAAAGATACTTGGCTTATTGTTGCCCACCAACTGAGGCAGTGATGTAAATAAGGTTGGAATTTCTGTCTGTAAGATCAAGGTCACAACTTTACATCCTAATATTCAAATATACAGTCATGTCCGACTCAGAACTTTTGAATGATTTGAAGTATATTAATGCTAGTTTGTTATTGTTATAATCTCACCTGACTCATAGGGTCATGAGAGCTATTGTCATCACTCGGCGTCCGTCGTCGTCCGTCGTCATTGTAAACTTTTTCAAAAATCTTCTCTGAAACAACAGAACCAATTTCAACCAAACTTATGCATGGTGAATGATCCTAATGGTATCTAGTATACATTTTTGTTTTTATTCCGTTCAGTCAACAAACATGGCCACCATGGCAAAAAACATAACACAGTGGTAAAATGCTGTTTATGGCTTATATCTCAAAAACTAAAACAGTAGGAACAAAACTGACGGAGTAAATTGATCAGCAGGTCAAGATCTATCTGAGAGGAAATTTTCAGATCAATCGTACAACCAAATTTGGAGTTATTGCCTTTGAAATAATAGTTTTTATGAAATTTCTCAGTTTTTGGTTATTTTTAAAACTGTTATAGATAAAGAGAAATTTTAAACATCAAAAATGTTCAGCAAAGTAAGATCTACCAATAAGTCCAAGAAAGGCTTTCGTCAGTTAATCCCTTATAGGAGTTATTGCCCTTGAAAAATATTTTTTACAAATTTTATTGTTTCTCACAGAAACTATGATATATGGGGAGAAACTTCAAACAGCAAAAATGTTGAGCAAAGTAATAGCTACATATAAGTATACAAAACCAATATCATCAATTGATCCCCTGTAGGATTTATTGCTCTTTAAAGATAATTTTTTCCATTTCTTGTTTTTGTTTTTCGAAGAAAGATAGATAGACAGAACCTTTTAAAGGTATGTTTAAACACGCATTCACATACATTTAACAGCAAATAATCATTGATGCAAGATCTGCACACAAAAAATACACATGAGCTATTCAGGCTCTTAGGAGCCTCTTGTTATTGTTATCATTGTTCAGGGGATGTTAATAAGGTTGTAAATCATGGTAAAAAACTTAGTTCAACCTTACATTCCCATATTTGAAGAATAATGATGTGTTTAGGATTGACTTTGAGAAAATAGTAGGCAAGGTTGAAGACCTAGTGTATAACCCAAAGGGAAAAATTTTGTTACAAAAAACTTTATCTTTTGATCTAACTATGTTGTTTGAAAGAAACTTACTCTCAGTAACAATAGAATATGAGATAATGGTATCGGATAGATGTTGACAAGTAGACTTAACAATAAATACTTGACATGTGTATCCAGTATCAGTAGTACTTGTTTTGTTATTTCATGCTGACTTGCTATAAATCTTTAACAGTGAAAAACACATACCGTAACTTCAAAGACAATATGCTTTCTTTAATATTTTGAATACAAAGAGTAATGAGTATCATTTCATGAGCTTTGCTCACAGTACCTCTATTTAACGGAAAGTGATTATCAAGTTGTGCCACTTTGTACAAACATCTACAGTGCATGGATAAGTATTCCTTATAATTATACCAACAATGTTATGCTATGTACTACATATGATAACACATTTGGTTTTAAAAGTGTTTAAGGCATTTATAGTAAGTTATTTATAAATGTGTTGTAGCAAAAAGCAGAATTGTCTGAAGTATATTTGGTGACAATTTTGTTGTCAGCTGTGTTTGTTTTCTACTAACATAAACACCAATACTGCTTCTAACACTGCCAAGTTGATTGAAATTTGACAAGACATGACCCTGTGATAATTTTGTTGACAAATATGATTGTATATGAAATATATATATGATATATCAATTGCAAGTGACAAATCTATACTACTAAAATAACGAGGTCCAATTTGTATGTCGGCATGACGTAAAAACGTCGAATCAAAGATTCCAACTTTATATATACATGTAACTAGGATAGGTCAATGGTGTTGATTAAAAAATACACCATTTCAGGCCCTTTTGTTTTCCAAATAATTAATATTACCAATAATTAACAAGTTCCGGGTCGAATCCGATACCGATACCAATAGTATATGTCACATGTAGTTTCCGGTTGTATGTATGTTCTGTGTCTTCATCCTCTAATAGGAGCACAACAATGGGGTATGGTGTCAAGGAGGACATTTAACACCTTATAAAGGTACAAATTTACCGTGAGCATTTGCCTACCATGTTTCCCAGCCCGGCCGTGACGGGTCTTACTGCCAGAAAGTTCACCTTCCCAAAAAACAATAAGTACAATTATGCATTAAAACATACCGAACATGCACTCATCTGATTCGCTCATTCTAAAAATATATAAAATGCAAAATATAAAAAATAAGTGTATACAAAATAAGGGATAAGGTTGTAGTAAGAAAACCAGGACGGGTTCAAAAAGAAGGATTTTGAAAGCAGAGAAAAATGTGCACCTTATAATCAGAATTACTTTATCAGATGACAATACGAATACTAAAAATCTAGTCTAAAAAGAGGCGTACGTACTTTAATTCAGTCATGGACCCGCGATGTCGCGGGTGTGTTCTAGTTCTTGTATATATTGATGCACTATAAGTTTTCATCAATATTTTATAAAGTTCTTTGATGATGCTCAGATCATGGAATAGATATTTTGTTTATGTCAAAAGTTGTCTATTAACAATCTATTCTTTTATCCAATTACCATGACTCCTAGATAAAAAAAAATGTCGAAATAAATATACTTGCAGACTTTCTGATTAATTGATAACTATGATCAAAAATTTTACAGTGTGATAGTATAATATCTACAGCAAAGAGAGTAAGAACAATGCTGTAGACCATAGTATTGGGCTGAAGTAGGAAAAGCATATTCCCAAAGAGTTCAACAAAAACAGAGATCTTGTAACCACCTGTTTCTTAGCCCTGATACATGCTGAATGAATACCAGTGTAGTGTAGCTATACGGTAATTTACTGACCCCGTATATATCGTATTAGGTTACTAGCACACTATGTAACGAATTTATCTTACCGACTATTCTTCATTTGTTGAATTTAGACTAGAGTTGTCTCATTTGCAATCATACCACATCTTCTTATGTTTATATTAAAGTGTTCAAGTGTTCAATTTTAAGAACCTACTTCCATTGGTCTGTACAAAAAAAAAATTAATATCAACAATAACAATTTAATATTAACAACCTTGATATAACAATATTAAACATCACTTCCAATACATTTAAATAAGCAAATAGTGCCAAAGTCATAACTCCACTACTAACCGTGTATTGAAATAAGCCCCGCCTCCCTACTAACCTAATATGGAATATACACGGTCTCCACGCGGTCAATTTTAACCAATCATATTCCTAGAAATGTATAGGAGGTAAGATAACATGGTTTCCCAGCCTTTCCCTGATGTATTCAGGGATTAGTGGGAATCTTTGCTTCTGTGTAGATACACTGTACTGGCATTTATTCAGTATGGATCAGGTATGACACATCAATCCCTCTTTATCTACTATTACTAGTGGAGTAAGAGTTATTAAGATGGCATGATTATTGAATTCACTCACAAATCCGATAACACTATCTGTATTGTAGTGCCAAGCATGGTGGATATAGGTCTCCACTATCTTTTACATTTTAAAATATTATATACATGAAGAAAATGTAGTTTTACATAGTTATAGTTTAGTATATTTACATAAAGTGTCAATCCTTTGCAAAATCTGTGTTTTAGTCTAATCAGTTGTGTTTAAAGTAAGATTATGTTTGAAAAACAATTTTATTACCTGTGTATAAACACTGTTTTATTTGTATAATTAGTATTTTTGTTTAAAATCATCATTATTCTCTTTTACAGGTACAACAGGAACCATAACAAATAAAGTTTATATATAGAATTTATAGTTTTTCAGCAATGTTATACATATATATGTATAGTGTTGTACAAATCCTATCAAATCCTTGACGATAAATGACATAATTTTAATCCTGTTAAAGAACTTGTTTAAAAAATGCAATCACTATCATAAAAGGGGGGATGAGTGGGGTAAAAAGTTTATGCATTTATAAAATTGATAACCCCACTTTATTAGCAAACCTGGCTAAAAGGAGCAGTGAGAGCTATCAGGATCACTTATAGTCCTAACTGGTCCGAGGACACAGTTGTCTACAAATATAGTCCCTAGTGTAGACAGTGTATAACTTGCAAATTTTTTCCATACACCTTCTAAATTTATTTCTTCATATTTTATGCATGAAATATTAAGTAAGGGGATGAAATTACATGTTAAAAAAATTGGTTGCTGAATCATTATGTTAAGTAGTGATTTGGTCCAGTTAAAAAAGGTCAAAAACTAGTGTGTGAAGCTGTCAAACTGAATTTTAGACCCCCTTAGCATAGAATTGTCAATATTTTGAGTTAGAGCTGGTAGAGTTTTCTTTTATTTTGATATTATTTGTCCCAATAATAGTGCACTACACCGCAAAAATCTTTTTGAGATAGAGCAGGTGCGATTTTTTTAATTTGACTTTATTGTCTAAAAGAAATGCACTACGAAATAACTGTGTTCTCGGGCCAACTGTTTGTCTCTAAACTTTGACAGTTTCATCTTCTTTCCAAAAACTGTTGTGCTAAGTGAAATTGAAAAGGTAAATTCAAATGATTGTAAGGGGAAAATCTTTTCCAAGACTTTATAGCAATGATAATAAGAAAACCATGGACACAACAATTCCTCTTCATGTTTTGTAAGGATATCATACATGCACTCAAGGAAATCACATTGCACCCTTTTTCTCTGAAAGGAAGCCAACCTGAACCAAACCTGGCCGGAAAAAAGAATTGAATGTCATCTTTGAAAATTCCTTACTACTTTGTGGTCAGATGAAAAACATATAGCTAGAAGTAATTCAATTTCAAATTATGTAAAAATTGCATGAAATAAAATCTAAAAAAACGAATTGAATTGAACAAAAATAGGTGTAAGGAATACTTCAATGAGACAGCACCCAAAAACCACAGAAATTGTCTTCAGCAATACACTAGCATCTGTGAGGGATGCATGTTCTTTCGTATTCCTTGTAAGACAACCTTTATCTTTTCTTCTACAGCAAATTACAATAAAAAGGATAGTATTAAGAAAAACACATATGATTTAGACCACAATTGAATGATGTTGTAATATCTAAATTGTAATTGATAAATAACTTTATAATTGATTATTCCCTAAAGATAGTACCAGTTGCAGGGTTTATAATAAAACTGAACAGACATAAATATAAGAATAAGAAGATGTGGTATGATTGCCAATGAGAAAACTCTCCACCAGAGACCAAATGACGTAGAAGTTAACAACTATAGGTCACCGTACGGCCTTCAACGGGTTGAATATGTTTTCTGGCGCCAAACCCTCCCCAAACCTGGGGCAGTGGTGTAATAGTACAACCAACTAAAATTCAGTTGAGAAGAGCTTCAAAACACATCAGATCGATACAAAACAGAATAACAGCTAACGAAAACACAGACCATACTTGGCAGGGAATTTATACATCCCCCACAACAAGAAAGACACAAAGTACTGATCTGATAGGTCACCATACGGCCTTCAACAACGAGCAAAACCTATACCGCATAGCAAAGCTATAAAAAGCCATGAATACAATTCAAACAAGAAAACTAACGGCCTGATTTATGTACAATACAATAAACGAAAAAACAAATATGAAATGCAGCAACAAACGACAACTACTGAGTTACGGCTTCTGACTTGGGACAGGCACATACAGAATGTGGCTAATAATTACCAAACTATCGAAGCTTATTTATACACTTTTATTTGTACTGTAAATCGGTGATTTCAGGATAAAACAAACGATTGCATTATTACTTTTATCTTAAAGCTTAATAGTAGTATACAGACAAAATGTCAAATGCATCAGATTATCAGAAAGACTTGCTTATATTTGGACCTTTTGGTAAAAAAAAACACCGAAGGAGCAGGTCACACCACATACGATTTTATTAATGGTTCTCTTATATGAGTACATAGAAATGAGAAGACATCAGAAGCCTTTTGTTTTTGTGAGATTTAATACTCAAGATACCACTAGTGAATAGAAATTCAGAGAACGAGAAAAGCGAGACTTCATGGCATCAATTCTGAAAATTATCCAGGTGAGATAATCGTGTAAAGTAAAGTAAAGTAAAGTAAAGTAAAGTAAAGTTACAAAAAAAGTTATATAATTGCTTTCTTGACTTTGATCTGCTCTTTGTCTCTCTTAAAGTCGCAGATATTTGGGTGATATCTTAATTAATCAATCAAGATATCAATTAGAAAATTGGTGTAGAGAAAAACAAACACATTAAGTGTCATTCTAGCTTCATGACATTTAACATCTTTACTTGTCATTTTGTTATCCATATGAGCATCGTTTGACACACACCGTGTGATTTAAAAGCTGGTGTAAATCTATTGAGCCATTATTCTGTATTGAGAAATCATTCAATAAACAGTCGATGAGCTAAGTAAAAACTAAACTAAAGAAAATGAATTCTCCACATCTTTGCGCCAAACTAAAAGAGGCTGAGAATAGAACTCAGAGAGCCTGTCAGCAGATGTTGCTACTCCATGATAAACTTCAAGACCTAAAGATCAGATATGAAAATGCTGTAAATGCCAACTTTAGGTGCTTACGATATCCCCTACGCATGAAAATTGTTACAGTAGAAGGCGTTATAAACATGTACTACGAATACACAGTAGAGAAACAGAAGCAAGTTGAAGCTCTGAGATACAAGCTATTTGGTCAAGAAGCAGAATACGAACCCTTCGAAGAAGATTACGCAGAGCACATGGAACAGTGAAGAGTTTAAGTTACCAGTCGTCAAAAGAAAATGTTCGACAAAGAACAAGAATGCGAACCCTCCGAAAAAGATTACGCGGACCACATTGAACAGTGAAGGCACATTTTGTAAGGATCATACACGAAAAAGGCATTATTATTAGAATAGAAAGAAAACTAAATGACAGAATTCTAGATAAGATATGAGAAGATGGCTCTCATAAAATGTTTTTAATTGATAACATATAAGTCTCATTGGATCTTTAATCCCATCTCCTTTTTTAGATGTTGATATTATAATCAAAGTAAAACATACGAGGTCGCCGTTCATTTGTCTTGTACAATACAAAATAGAAAAAATGATGATACATTACTTCATAAAATTAAATTGTCTTAGTTATCCTTACTTAGAAGGGTGATTAAAAGTTTTTTTAATCAATTGAAATTATCATGCTTTCGAAAAAAAAAAAAAACATTCAAAATGATAAGTTAAAATCGCTTAATTTGTTTTTTCATTTGTAAGACTTTTCGTTTAAATCATTATGATTTGAACGAAAAGTCTTACAAATTAGTTACATTCTTACCTCAACATTTGTTTATTTCATTATTTCTGCTATTTTAATACCCCAGATGATGGAAGACGCCCATACTATACCCGCAAGAAACAAAACTATTTTGAAAAAAGTCTGAATTGTTAACACTGACATCCAAGTAACTATTTCATAATGTTCAAAGATTTGTTGGCGAACCATATTGGAAAGTGAACATAATTACTTTGAAATAAATATAAAAAAGGATATGTGATATGATTGCCAATGAAACAACTATCCATCAAAGACCAAATGACGTATATGTTAGCAACTATAATATGTCGCCGTACAGCCTTCATCAATGAGCATACCACAGAGTAAGCTATAAAATGTCCCGATATGACAAAATGCAGATACTTAAAACGAGAAAACTAACGGCCTGATTTATGTACAAAACAATTAACAAAAAACAAATATGATAGACAGCAACCAACGACAACCAATGAATTACAGGTTCCTGACTTGGGACAGGCACATATAAAATGTGGCGGGGTTAAAAACATGTTCCGAATGCTCAAACCTCTGGGACAGTGGTAAAACAGCATTACATCAAAGCAAACTATAAAAATCAGTTGAAAAAGGGTTAACTCAATGTCAACGAATCTAATCAAAGCCCAAAAAACAATTAACAACGTGAGTAAGACGCAAAGTACCGAACAGTTACTGAAAGCTAGTTCAAAGCCAATAACAACTGATACAAAAAACGTGTCTGCAGACTGTCTCGTACACATTTGTTTACTTTGTACAATCTACAATGCTTTTATATGGAACTTACGTAAGATATAATTCAGTGGAATCTGCATGTCTTAAAATAAGCGCCTTACTTCGACATAAACCCGTGTTTTTTAATGTACACTCGTATGCTTTGAAGAAGATTTGTACTGACGTGCTGTGACATCTCGACCTTTGCAAACTTTGATATCAGTAAAATATAAGATAAATTTAAAAAGATACGCCAATCCCATTATGCAGCAACCAACCGACACAAATAATCAAGAGACCTCAGAAGTAATATGTGATTTAGGTTATCTGCATGCATTTACGTTTTGACATGTGTATTATACATTTTACATTATTTGCATTCTGTGACAACATCCACTCTCGTTCTCCCGGACTCAAGGACAAAAAAGTATGTACCCATCATATGTCAATAACTATAAGTTTGAAGGTTTAATGATGTATTTCTATTTCATGGAAATACTGTCACTGCAGTCATTGACCCTGTGTTAATGGAGATCTATAGATTTTAGATAAACATCGCTAACCTAATAATAAGAAGCCATTACAGAGGGTCATCCCAAAGGTCCTATAATACACAAAGTAATATATATTTTGTCATTCCATAGGTCACTTAATTCTATTGCAATAGTAAGTCTCTATCTTTACTTTACAAAGCAATTAAAATAATAGACTAATAGTATGAATTTAGTTAGGACAATAAATAATGTATTATAGGCTTTCACTTATTGTTTTTCTAATTTGGAATTTGAAATTGCCGTTTATTGCAAAGCAGTCCGAACATATACCACAGAGAGTAATTTATGTTCTTCGTTAAGCAATTTCGTCTATTATTTGTTTGGCGAAAGTATATAATCAAAGAGAGTTAAATGAAAGTTATATAACATTGTAAATGGAAAATTGTCTAATTTATTTTTATTTTTTGTTTTCATGCACCATTCATAATCAAAGTCATGTTTATTACCTAGCAGAACAATAAATTCTTCAAACAGTTGTCTATTGCTTTATTTATAATTAAGATATATTTCTAAATGGATGCACTAAAGTTACTTTGGGGGTTCAGATTTCTTTCTTGCATAACAAAAAAATAGTTGTTCGCATTTTTTCTGTTGAAGAAAGAAAAAGCACGAGGATTCATAAAAGACTTGCTTTATCGACATACGTCATACATGTATATACATCTGTTCTAATACATTCTAAAATATACCGCTTTTAAAAATACCAATGAAGTTTCTTCTATTCATTCAAAGTCAACGTTACTCAATTTTGTTTTTTGTTCACAGCTTTTTCTCTTATTCTCAGTTGTTGTCCATTCGTTTGATGTGTTTTGTCATTTGATTTTGCCATGTGATTAGGGACTTTCCGATTGAATTTTCCTCGGAGTTCAGTATTTTTGTGATTTTACTTTTTTCTCAATGTACAATGGAATGAGTTCCTAGCACCTGTAAAACATACATGATGTCCGTGCAGACAACACGTTGTTCAGGAATACTCAATGATACTCATGGCCAAAAGTTTCGACAGTTAAAAAAATGAAAAGTTTCATCATAGAAACCAAATTATTACAGATCCACGTAAAATCAAGTTTGATAGAAAATATGTTAGATATATACTGACCACTTTTGGGAACAAACCGCGAAAGGTACAAACACATGTATTGATTTGTAACTTTCAATTGTAATCTTAAACGCTGTGTACAATCGCTTAAGTTTAGCGTGTATATGAAGAACACAGTCTTAAAACATCTTGTGTCATGTGAAGTTTGTATAAGACAAAATGACAAAATAGTGTAAAGAAGCCATAGTGAGCGAGAAAGGTAGTCTAATTGTCTTGGTTGACGTGCCCCTCCCCTCCCTAGCTCCGACAATAAAGTATGGGAAAGTATAATAATAAATGTGCTGCCCCTTTAATTTTATCTGTGCATATACATGCACGTATATATGCGTATAGGCAAACATACCAATCGGATTGGCCAATCTCAAAAACTCGATTAATAAACCTTAATTAAGACTCAATCCCAAATTGAAAGACGTTTCCCTTGGATTTTAAGCATAAAAAGGTAACGCGGCGGCTAAGATAAAGATTTTTTGAATGATTTCAATATATGGCAATTTTCAAAAATTTTTGACATTAACTGACCTTCACACTACCAAAGCTTTATAACGGAATAAAGGACATGGCGTATAGTATCATGAGTCTTCATTACACCACATCCATACTCTCAAGTCCTTAAATTTTGTTCGTCTGGTAAGTCCGTCCAATTCGTTATAACAACATTAAATAAGTGGACTTACAGGATGAACGTAATTATCGGCCAGCATCGTACACGGACTTGACGAAGTAAAACAAACCGGTGCTTTTATAACCGTTCTTCATTTCAAAGTCACAGTGAAAAAGCAATGGAAAAAAATCACACCCCGATGCAACTGCTATATACTTAACCGACACGGCGACGACGCGCCATGGGTGGAGTTTTAATGTGCAAGCCCAGCAGATAAAAATCTCTTTAATTTAACTCCGTGTCGGCAAGTCTTTTCCCTTATTCCTAAATGTCGTGTGCTTTACTGAGAAACAGCTAATACAATTTTAAAGTCGGTGATTCAATCCCGAACCTCCCACAAGTGATTCATTATCAAACTATACCCAAGTACCTCTGATTGGTAAATGAATAGAATTTCACGGGTTTGAAGTATATTGCAAGTAATTGCTGTACGAATATTTTTATTCAAATTGCTTATATAGATAGTTTTATTTTTTAACATTTAAAGTTGATATTCATTTATCCTCCCGTCTCTCATAGAAGATTGAAAAAGAAGATCCTGACTGTCTGCTCTACCCTTCAATAACAGGTCATGGTTAGTTGAGGCTCTACCCTCCAATAATAGGTCCGCATTATTTATTCCCGTCTCCTTCAGTAAAAATTCCTCCTTGCTTAATCCAGATTCCTTCAGCAGCAATTCAATATCTTCAAACTCTTCTTGTACCTCGGTGTTCCCAACCACATGTTTTTCATAGTTAAATTTAAAATTTCTCCAACATCTTGAACATTCATCATCACAGAGATCGCACGCATCAATCGCTCCCTTCGATGCAAAACGATGCCACATCCTTTTTCCAAACTGTGGACAGAATACTTGAAATCCAACACAAGTCAATCCGACTAACGCCATTATTGCGACACATACCCAAAATGCTTCCCAATTAAAACTAGATTCATTTTCTCCTTTCGATATCTTTTTCTTTGGTTTCTCCTCATCTAGCATGAACGAATTTTTACGAATCATTTCACGATACGGATCGTCCAGAAAATCTTTTTTAATCTCGCGAGCTTTCTCGTGATACACAAGTTTCGATAATCTTCCGGCCAAATCCGGACGACCAATTTGTCGAAGACGAATTGCAAGATCCTGAAATGATTTACCTCTCCCTTCCAATCTGTCGTATTTTAGGAGAAGAAACAAACAAGTTTTTTTTGGCTCATGGTTACCTGTCAGTTTGTGCTTCTCTGTCGTGAAAAGTTCTTTGTCGTGCAAGGACTCTGATAATTTTCTGCATTCGTGTGGTTTCAGTTCTCCAGCTATATATTGTAATTCCTTGAAATTTAAGTCAAAAGTGCATACAATGAATCCACAAACATAAAGCCAAACCACACAACAGATACTGAGATTCATGTTCAGGGTTTTCTGTTGTAGTGTGCGTATTCTTACGTCATCAATGTATGTTTTGACGTCATATTCTTGAATATTTACGTCATCATATTTTTATGTTTCTTTTAGTAAGTAAAAAAGTAAATACTTCACTTAAAGAAGGTCGCACATTTAGCAACAATATAGCTAATCTTCAAGAGGTCATCAAACAATAATTCTAAAATAAATAATTTACAGTAGGCCTAACGTTACAAATCTACCGTCACTATGTAGTACAGTTTATATATATATTTTTGATTTATTACAAGAATTAATATATCATAAACAGAAAACAGATTTATATTATTTTAACTAGTTTATTCTTCTGAGTTAGAGTTATCTCACTTCATGGGCGGAAAAAGACAGTGCATCAACGACAACTGCTTTGAGGTTTTAATCTATAATTTGGTTATAATTCACATCTGTAATACATGTATTTCACTACTAGGCTGAAATATAGTGTTTTATGTCCTAAAACTCACAAATGTATGATTTAATTCCCTATTATAAATATATTTCTAAAATCCACTAAATCTATCAAAGTAATGCAACAAGAAAAAGAAAGAAAAAAAAAATATGAGGGAAACAATAGAAAATATTTTTTCAGAATCATTGGAATAAATCACAACCTATACCAAAGTACTGACTTCTTGGTAATCCGACTGGAGGTCTGACTGTACTTTAAATCGCACTAAAACTTGCATTTAAAAAGTAAAAAAAAAAAAAAAAAAAAACCGAAGGCGAAATTGTGTGTAACTGTAAACTAAAATTTCAAACTATATGTATATATCCCTTTTTTTTACAGGAAAAGGTATCTGAGTTCTCAATTTATACTTATCAGAGGACACATATGGAAAATATTCATTTGACTGAATTTAAGTACGGAGTTATTAATATGTCAAAAAGATTGATCGTATTCAATTTTTATAATACTTTGCTTATTTCACTGATAAAGAAAGCCATCTGGTATGTGATATTACGACTCAAAATCAGGCCAATTTTCCAAATTATTTATTTATCCGAATGAAACAGATTAATGGGTAGATTGACATACGATATGCATTTGATTGATAGATAGAAATCACCCATTTGCATAAATACACATTCTATAGGCCTAAGCATTGTTTGCTTTCTATCCAATATTGTCAGGAAAATTGGATTTTATTGATGACCAATCGCTATAATGTGGAATAATAGAGTATTTTCTTAATTTACAAACCGAATTATCTTCTTTTTAAAAAGAAATAACTATATAGATATACATGATCGATTACTTAACATTCTTTCATTTTTAAGTGTTTGCAGAGAAACAGAAAAATATTAATGGAAATATAAAATGAAATGCAAACTTGAGCTGTTTTCGCAACAGATCCTAAATGTATACCATGTTGGTTGATTGATTGTTAGTTGCTTAAATATTTCATGCATGTTCAAGATGAGACCGTGTTGAAATATATCATTGAAACTCCATTATAAATAATACTTACACTTTTTATTAGGTTTTACTCTTCGCCACTTGATTTCAGAGTTAGATGAAGTGAGTTTTTATTGTCCATAGTAGACGGAAGTTCTATCGAACCACATTGTAATCGAATTCGATACGGTAGAATATTTTACACTTACTTTTGGACTGGATTGGCCGCCCCCTTTTCAATTTTTAACGTGCACCCGTTAAAACATAAAAATACTGTCTCCCCCATTCTCTTCACATGCTCATTTGACCACGAAATATGCCCTTACTCGAAAAGAGAGCTGGTATATTTTTTCATGAAAAGGGCATGTATCATATTACAGTGACTTTTATTGAAAAATTTATAGTTCATGCCATTACAAATGCAGAATATGCAATAAAAGTGACAGAAAAGAAATCAATCAACAGATGAAATAAAGGTGTGATGCTGTCAAAAGGTGCCTGTGGATATTTGTCAATGAATAATATGAACAAAAAAAACTGGTTTAATCTAATCATGGGAATACCCAAATAGACTTATGACCGGCAAATTAATTTTTAATGGTATCTCCAAATGTGGTGTACATCAAATCGCTTCTGACGTCAAAGACTATGTAAATAGACTTCATTAAATATTGCAACGCTGCTAAGCTTTTCAAAATATTGTTTTGATAGTTTGCTACAAAATGTAGTGTACATGTACCATGGAACATTTCTTATCGACAATTACCCGACACCCCCTTTCGTTCAATTTTTGAAAAATTTTGTTCTTTTGTCATATGTTTATCCTAATTAAAATAGTTAGTAAATTAACCTAAGAGTAAAAGATTTCATTAGAACAACATATTCAAACTAAACCCAGGCGGATCTAGGATTTGAAGTAAGTGGTGCGGCGTGCAGAGCTAGGCAACCCAATTTTTGAATGCTTTATGCCAAGAAAAGATATTTTTCAAGAGAAATGCACATGACTGTCAAAGGCAAATTAAAGTGTTCAAAACAATCATGACAAGTGGTGCAATAGGTACTGATATGCCTATAAAGCTAGTAATATCCTTTGTTGCGAACCCCCGAAACCACCTGGATCCGCCAGCGCAAGCTTAAAGTCATCCTACTCATACACATATCATTCTGACTGATAGATGACCAGTCTTTGCTCCTTCTGTCAAATATGTTGTGTTAAGTGAAGAAGCAGTACATAAATGCCGATTTTTTTTAATAAACAAAATGTTACAATTAATAATATTAGTATTGTGTCTGGAAGGGTGACACGTCTTCCTTTGAATATCTGGTAACTTGTAACCTATAGCATTTAAAACCGATTCACAGCATAAATTTGAAAGATTGCCCGTAGACGTTACTAGTTTGTGTATCCAATTAATTATCTTGCAATTAAATCCATGCCTATTCATAGAACATGTACATATGAATGCGATATATGCAAAGGAGACATCGACCCAACGAAAAAACACCAACTAAAAGACATCTAGAGGGAAACCATGCTTGTACACGTATTATCAGATCCCTATAACGACAAGGAAGGGGAAATTCATCACAATTTAAGTCTCTAAAACTCAAAGGTTCTGATCAAAAAGAAGTATGGCAATTGTTTCCTGTATTGTGTTTCACTCTCTGAGTCGAAATCGAAAAGTTGTTCAAATTTTGTGGAAAATGGAAATATATGTATGTGTAACGATTCGGAAATGACTCGTAAACTTAAACATAAGTTTGAATTTTTTAATCCTTCAAATAATCTTCTTTCATTTGTATGCGTCTGTTTTCGGTAGGACGTTGTATGGTTAGACGATATAAATTTTTTATCCATAGACTAGACTAGTAAAAACTATTCCGAAAAAAAACTACAAACTGTTTTATCATATTTTACAATAGTCTAAAATAAGGACAACATATTGACAAAACGTCCAAAATATGCGTGTCAGACGTAACAGACTATACGCATAATAACTTTAGCAGGGGTGTTTTTGTTCTTCAAAACAGTGTTATATCCGCGAAAATTCGAATGAATGATATGCTTTATATATAAAGTATAACAATATTACTGAATATGCGTTCCTGTAACAACCAACGTTATTTTTTGGCAAAAACAAAAAGTGTCCATTATGGTCAGATTTAGGAAAATCTTAAGTTATCAAAATTTATAGGTTTCAAAATGTAAGATTATATGAAATTTCGTTTGTGTAAATTATGCTCACAAAAGTACATATATAGACCATTTCAAAATCGAATTTTTGCAGCACTCACACCACATATAAAAAGGCAACGGCTTCTGGCAAATGTCTTGCAATATGTCCAATGTCGGATTTCGCCGCTTTTTACAAATAGACTGTCATTTGCGACGTTATTATTGAAAATTGAGATTTGTTGCATGCTAAATATTGCTTTTCCGTAATTGTACTTTAACTCTACGAAACAGATACATACTTTTTGATAATTTGCGTAGTCAAAACGACTTCGTTTTCAAAGAAATGAAATGTCTTGCAAGTTTGTCCACTGGACGATTTTCATACGTTTTGAACGTTGTAAATTCGGGACGCTATTTATGGTGGATCATCTGTATATATTTCTTCAGATAGAATTTTTTTGATAGTCAGATACTATCAAAAAGACCACAAAGTATTTAAAAAAATCCGATGCCTGGGGTTGTTCGTTTAGATGAGGTTCTTTAGTTGTGAAAAAATTGTGTATTACGAGAGGATAAAAAATAATCTTTTTTCAAATTTTCAAATTTGGGGAGCGTAAAACTGCGATTTTTTTTATTTCTCTGCAATAAGATTCATATGTATAGAACTTGAAAGTAAAAATAAAATTGGACCTGAAGCGTGGCTATATACCTCTCCATATCATACAAGGCTTGTAAACATATGAGATGAATATAATTAACCTTTTTTTCTGACAATCGTTTCATCTCTTAATCTAATTGTTCCGTTATTAAAGAAAGTACAGTGAATTTTATAAGCAAGACCCGTTTAACTTGTAATTCCCGACAAACATTTTTTAATTAAATCAAAATATATATCTTCTTCCTTTTCGGATCAATATGGGGAAACATTGCATTTTATTACCTTTTATGTCAATTGGTCTCTGGTAGAGAGTTGTCTCATTGGCACTCATCATACCATATATATCTTCTTTTTCATATAGACTTATGCATTACCCAAATACGATATATTTTGTTGTTTTTTGCTTTCGTTACTTTCAGTGGGAAATATTTCATGCATATTCAGTACAACCAAACATTAAGAAGTATCAATATTGATGTGCAAAACAGAAATTGCAAGCGAAATAAAAAAAATATCCCCAATATAATCATGATAATCATTAATCGCCGTAAAACGTAAAAAAAAATGACGTTACCATTTGAGACGCAATATCAATTAAAAGGTGTTCAAAAGTCTTCCGTTTGACTATTATTTCTAAGACTATGTGATGTAAGAACGTTGGTGGTCATCACGTGTTCGACCATTTCTTAAACTCTGTGACGAAACGTAAGGATCGTGATGTAAGTAAGTTACTCGTGCGAACACTTGCAAGACTGTGTTATATGTTATGCTAAAACCTGGGGAATCACGCGACCGTTGCTTAGACAGTAATAATATAAAAAAAATATATATCAGTAAGTTCCTTGTGCATTATACTAGAAACTAAATTCGTACTAGTGCTAATATTTCTATGACTGTTAAGTATATATATATATATTTTTAAAGACATGACGTTATATAAGATAAACTTCTTAGACTATTAGTTTGTATGTACTTTATACACCACAAATTATATCTCAACAGAAGAAATGTGCAAAGAATTTTTCAAAAACAATTATGATCTTTTTGTAATTTTTTTCTTTCATTAATATTATCATAATGCAATTCTTGTGAATTGAAACTATCAAACTCCTCTTCAAATGATTTTTCAGTTGTATTTATGGTAAATATGCATCAGTTGTAAAGGAAAATGCTAATTTCCAGGTTTTTTTTGTCCATGAAAATAATCTTCATTTTGATATGCAGCGAAAATAGTGGTCATGATAAATGGTTTAATTATTGTGTTCTTATGCATTACAGACTGAGCTTTTTATTCTGGGTTGAATTTATTTTGCAATACATTATTATTAATGATGCACGCCGTTTCCCGATGAAATTTTGTTTTGAAAGTATAAATCCAAATTATAGAAACGCATGCGTCATGATAATGTTTGAAAATACGGGGAATTGTACCACAATTAAAGCAATTCCGCTAAGACGCCCATTCGTTTTTAAATGGTCACCGAAAAACGTCGTTAGCAAAATAGAAAAAGGAAATTTATTTGGAAAAGAATACCGATAGAATTTAGCAAAAGAAAGCACCGTACAAGCAGACTTGTCAGCGACAATGCTGATTAAAACCTAATGTACATGATGGACAGGTACAGATATTTTCATTAACCAATTTTATTCAAACGGCAAACACAAATCGATTAAAAGAAGGGGCATAACTCTTTAAAAAACAATTGATCGGCACTGATTTTTAAACTTGTTAGCTACAATGCTTATAAAAACCTAATGTACATGATGTACAGGTACAGCTGACAAAAATCTGGCAAGAAGAATTGTACACGTGAGAGAGCTAACAAGAGCGGAAGGATGGACGCCCGGGATTTATATGTTCCCCACAACGCATCGCGCGGGGGACAAAAATCCAACGAGATCTTAAAATCATTTTGATTTTAAATTCATATTAATTTGCACTTTGGTCTTCGGGGATGGCTGTGTTTTTGGTGTTTTGAGTTTGACATGATGTACAGGTAAAGCTGATAAAAACGCACCTTTTCACAAAGTGGGGAGACAAAACGACTCACAGACGATTAGCAAAGGTGCCTTTTTGGGGGATGAGCATATTGCTCACATAGGCGTCGGGAAAAGCCCGAGAATATTCGCAGTCTTATTAGGAGATTTTACAACAAGTATACAAGTGTTTTTGTAAATTAAAAGGGTTGTTGTTTCTTTTCGTGCATAAATGGAAATGTGGGATATACTCAACAAAACAGCAACTGGAACGACACACAAAACCAAAGACATCTAGATAACACGTGACTAATGCAGGATGGATGAGTCCTTTTTTACTGCTAATTTGTAGTTTTAGTAAAGATTCGATGGTCCCTTGAATTGGAAAGTTAATGAGTATATTTAGTATAGCAAGTATTAAATCTATCAAATTATAACATCACATGTTCACAACAAAAGTCAGATTTTAACTATAACAGCAACATATTTCAGTCTCCTAGTACGTATTTGTTAGTCTCTTTAAACTTCTTGTATTTCAGGAGAAAACTCAAACCATTATGATATAAGGAGATGTGGTACATGTATGATTGCCAATGAGACAATTTTCCATCAAAGACCAAATGACGTAGATCTTAGCTTGCTTACGTTGCTACATTTGAGATCTCCCAATTACCATTCCACTATGAACTGCTTATTCAAAAAGATAGTTTGTCACCAAATGATTTATAAGATAGAACATCATCATATATATATGCTAATATATATTTTGCTCTCTTGACAAAATGCTGGGAGCATATTGTTTTACCCGTGTCCGTTCGACAGTCCGTCTCGCACTTGGTATATAAGGTTTATACGGCTGCTTTCTTAGAGCTACAGTTTTTAAGCTTAAACTTTTAAATTATGTACCTGGTGTTGGTATATATACTAAAGATGCGCATCTTGTGTGATTTTTTTTGACACGTTGCTGAATTTGGCATTTTGATATATTCCGCCGAGTATTTTTTTACCTATATTGAGGGTGCATATGTATTCTCAGGATGATTTTTTTAAAATAATTTTCCACGAACAACAGAATGTTTTTAGTTTATCTCCGTATATAAGAACATAGCCATTCATTGAAAAATCTAAAAAATGAGTTAAAAAAAGGCAATTTTCCTATATTTATGTAAATTTGTCGCCAAAATTGACGTTTTCTTATAAAAATAAAAAAAAAATAAAAAAAATGGTGACCCCCATTTTTTATTTCGAATTCCGATGATTCAAAGTACCAGCGTGCCAAAATTTTAGAAATCGGGAGACATGCCATTCGGTACGTGTTATCTTAAGTTTTTGAGTCAGACGCCCAGTTTACCTATCAATAACATCTAAGACAATATGTGTTTAATCCATATAGCTCTACCAAAGACTTAATATTTCTTCTTTCAATTAAAACTTTCTTGGAACCCCAGAATTCCATATGTGTATATTGCGCATGAAATATATCACAGTGACATCTTAATTGTGCTTACAAAGAATACGAAAGTAATTTCAAAAAAATGGTATATCGAACTGTAAACCAATATCCTAATGGACAAGCCACATTCAAGTAATTATAGATTAATGCAACTCTCACCAGAATGAATCAAACATACATTAAGTTTAGTGCATTTTTGTTGTTCGCTATTCTTGTCATAATATATTTCATTAACTACAAAAAAAGAATTTCTTATACAACAATCAGATCTCACATGACCCTGTAAACATTGTAATCGATATTTACCTTTGAATATACATGTATATGACAAATCGAAATGTAGATCTTCCCATAGGCATGAGGATGTCAAAAGAGATCCATTCATATGGCAGCTGGGATACCCTTTACATCCTTTTACATTGTATTAACTCGTGATCATTCCTGTTGAGATTACAGTCAGCCTGACTACTTTCACATTTGCCTATATTTTGAACACTGACATTTCTTATTATTATAGATGAGTATTCGGAACAGTTAAATAACACTTTATCCCCCGGAACAATGTAAACGGTAGTAGTGGATTCTGAAAAACAATATCAGTATTGTATATAACTGATGATGCTATATTTGATAATGAAACTACTCAATTAAATCCACTAAAAATCGTTCTTGTAGTAATGCATATAATTATATTTTTGGGGCTATTTCAAAAATGCTTGTTTTGATCTGAAGAAACTTTGTCATTTTGTTTTCACTTTGAACAAAACTGGCCGGTGTTGTATTCAAAGTTTTGACACGACCTCTAATTATATCACTGATACGGACCAATCACAATGGTTAAGATCAATCTGTGAGGACAAAAATCAGATCGTTACCTTAAGGCTTGATCACTGAAATCAGTAGGAGCTATTGTCTTGTTATGTTCATTTTATTGTTCAGACTTTGATATTTGAAAAAAGAATGAGTACAATTCATTGTACTCCAAAAACACATTATGAGATCACCCACGGTTTTTCGTGGGGTTCGTGTTGCTCAGTCTTTAGTTTTCGATGTTGTGTTTTGTATACTGTTGTTTGCCTTTTGGTCTTATTCTTTTATTTTGCCGTGGCGTTGTCAGTTTATTTTTCGACTTATGAGTTTGAATGTCCTTTTCGTATCTTTCGTTCTCTTATAGATACCAATTAAGGGGTATTCAAAAATCATATGTCCAATTTAAATAGGCAATGCCATAGCTAAAATAAAAACAACGAAAGAAATAATAAAAAAAAAACAAAACAACAACATAACATAAAAAACTAAAAGCTGAGAATCCCGAACCCACCAAAACCTGGACTGATTTCATGTGCTCCGGAAAGCATGATTTATTTCGATACATGATTCGAGGCATAATTGATTTCAACCTTTCATTACGGATGCATATGTCGTATATATGAACAATTTGTGGTTGTACATTACGTAGTAGATTTAATCAATCTTATAAAATATTTTTATATGATTCCGAGTGGAAAAAGTGAATGATTAAGCACTCATCTGAACTTTCTATTGTTAGTTTGAAAAATGTCAACAGAAAATGTTTAAACAATCACATGAACCTCCCATTGAAAATTTGAAGAATTTTAATAGTACATGTTTAAACACTCACCCGACCTTACTATCGTAAGTTTACAGAACTTCAATAGTAAATACAATGTTAAACCATTCCAAAAAAAACCCTGTTCCCCTGTTTTTGACAAAAAAGGATAGTATAATAAGGAAGTCAAACTGAAATTGATACCTTTATTAATAGGTGAAAGTAATTTGCGGCAATTCTTATATAAATTTTTGAATAACATTTAAATCTTACATGATAGCAACTATTGTAACTTGACGCTTGCACGCACAATCTTCTTTATATAAATATAACAAAATAAGTGTTGTTCGTCTTATTTGCTAAACAAGGTAAATTTATTGTTTAGCCTTATCACTTTTTTATCTATTTTTTATTTTTGTCAATAAATTGGTATAAACAGTTTTATAATTCCGTAACATGTGTGGAATTTACTTGATTTTGCGGTTGTTTTACTATTATCAGATGAAAAAAAGCTTACAAAACATTTGGACACACACAAAAACTGTTCTTAATGGGAGACTACTGAAAATTACTACCAATTATTTGTTAGTCCTGAAAAGTAAAATCCATGTTGTACGGATGGCAACTCGTGACATTCATCACATATTATACATCATCATTTTTAAAGAATAAAACTGTCACACTGAAACGCACAAGAGAAAAAATTAAAGAACATTCTCAAGTTATCACAACATTTTCCTAAACATATAATATATGCGTGTCTAAATAATCATAAACTTTGTTGAATGTCTCTGGTAAATACATGCCAAGTTGAAAGATGAATTTTGAAAGCTTAGTTCACCTCGATGATATGTATTAAAACATATTTATTGACTTTAAATATAACGTCTTGTAGTTAGTCCTCATATTTGTTATTCCGTACTCAAGGAATATAATTTTTCCCTTGTACTTCCAAGTAATAACTGTAAATATAAAAATAAAGAGATAAAGAGATGTGGTATGATTGCCAATGAGACAACTATCCACCAAAGTTCAAATGAAGTGGATGTAAGCAATTATAGGCAACCGTACGGCCTTCAACAATGAGAAAAACCCATACCGTATGTTCGGCTTTAAAAAGGCCCCGACATGAAAAATATGAAACAATTTATAACAAAACAATTTACGAAAAACAAATATGACAGACATGTACCAACGACAACCACTTAACTACAGGCTCCTGACTTGGGACAGGCACATAACACATAAAAAATGTGGCGGGGTTAAACATGTTTGTGAGCGCTCAACCCTCCCCTAACCTGGGACAGTGGTGTAACAGTACAACATAAGAAAAAACTATATAAATCAGTTGATAAGGGCTTAACTGATCAGATCACAAAAACACTATATTGTTAGTCGCCTTCTTAAGGAATCGTAATATGATTTGATTTGATTTTTGGTGTTTTTACGCCACTTTTAAGCACCGCTTTTGGGCTATTTCGTGGCGGTCAGTTTTTATTGTTGGAGGAAGCCGGAGTGCCCGGAGAAAACCACCGACCTTCGATAGGAAAACTGACAATCCTAGTCAATTAAGATTGGAGTCCAGTGCACCCGCACGAGCGGGGTTCGAACTCACAACCTTAGTGTTGACTGGCTAGTGATTACAGTAGTAACTACCTAGACCACTCGGCCACCGAGGCCCCAAGGAATCGTAATATCTGATCATTTAAAAATTTGCAATTTTTTGGCTCAATTCATATCAATATCATTACATTTGACCTTTTCTATCATTGTGTATGTCGTCATAAGGATGTTCGCTACTCTAGTTTTTTACTTTTTGTCAGATATTCGGAATACTCTAATTTTTTCCATCTAGTGCCAAAAAAAAAATAGCATGCTAACCCCTTCTTTTCTTTTCATATTTTTTTTACATATAGGTTAAAAAGCCATTTTTGAAAATCTTATAAAATCCTTGTTATTTTTTCATAGTATTTGAAAGAAAAAAGGTAACTGTATGAAAAATCTAGAGAGAATCATTTCCCGCCAAAATTTTAGTCATTTTTTTCTACTTTATAAGTTCCGTTATTTATAAACTATAAATTTATCATAGTCTTCTTAAAAGCTTGTTATTTTGAAACAGGGGAGCGAACACCCTTAAGAGTACAAAGAGTACAATGGTTATCCCGACAAACGGTTTAGACTATTGTCCCCAGTATAGTACTTTGCAATATGCAACGTTAATAAATTCTTTAATAGGATAATGCCAAGGTATGTTATACATTGTTACAATCTGATCTCTATTTACTAGTATTGTCCATTTTCCTGAAATTCCTGCCAGAGGTCGGTAGTTCTCTTCCAGTTATCTGGTTTCCGCCGGCAATACGAACAGACCAACATGAACGAACAGACCAACATGATATAACCAAGATTGCGGTTGGGGACATGGCAACACTCATGAATTTTGAGCACCCCAAAAAAATAAGTTTTAAGCAATATTTCGCTTGCTTTTAATATTAATATTTGTTTGAGAAATTGATATCAACTTACTTCGAAATTAACAATGCGGTTTATGTCATTAAATAAAAAAAAGTAAAATAATAGAATATCGAACTCCAAGGAAAATTTAAATCGAAAAGTTCCTTATAAAATGGCAAAATCATAAGCTCACACACATCAAACGAATGGAAAACAACTGTCATATTCCTGACTTGGTACAGGCATTTCCTTATATAGAAAATGGTGGATTAAACCTGGAACAGCGGAACACATTAAGGTTGCTTCGTCGTTATAGAGATGTCTTTGAATACAAAATCCCTTTTCGAAGAAAGCAAGAGAACACACGATCAATCTAACAGTAATTTAAATCAGAATAAAAATGTTGATAGTTCTGGAAAGACTCGATGATCGGCAACAAATATTAAAGGAAAATTTGCAAAAACAGACGAAATAAATAGTTTGGTTTGTCACATGTCCAAGAAACATTACAGAAATAGAAGCCACGTTATCAGATCTATCAACTAGACATTCGTTTATTAACTGTCATTGAGAGTTGATCCGACAACAAAGTCGAAATTTAGCTTTTGAAGAACAGAAACGAAGAACTCGAAAAGCAAATAAAAAATGACTACCTGACAAAGCACTCTAGAATTAGGCAAATGGAAGCTGTCCTGCTAGACTAGAGGTTTAGATCAATGAAATATAATCTCATTTTCTGTATGCTAAGTTATCAGAACAATAATTCATAAAACCGCTGTTCATTTATTCTATAAATTCAATTCAAACATATCTTAAATCAATCGTACATGCTTATTTGTTGTGTTTATATAACACCAAATAAAAAGCAGAAACGCATCAAAAGATGCTATTGAGGAAATAGAAAGGGGGACTGGTATAATTTGGTTTTAGTGATCACTTGCGTGCGCTAGTATGCTGTTTCAATGCTAGAACTAAAACACTTATGGATTTTTGTCGTGATAGGTGAAAATTTAGTAGAGGTTTTAGTTGAAAATTTAATCAATGAGTCAACAGATTTGTATGATCATCTAAATGCTCTCAAAATTTCACTTGATTTTCAGAAGATAAAGTTCATCCAAATTCCCAAGGTTATGAATTAGTTGTCTTTTGTAAAAGGAATACTAGTAATTTGAACATAAAAGCAGGCAGGCTTTGCAAAGGTAACAGATTAGGCGAATCAACACAAAAGACAATGGTATTACCGATTATTTCTTAGTCTCTTTAAGAGAAATGAAGAGTTTGAGGTCTTTCCGTGTGATCCATATATTCTTATGTACACAATCACATACATGTCAAAATGATGCGAGAGGGTAAGATAGAAGCTGAGGAAAAGATACTATCTACAAAGAAGAAACCATGGACTGAACAAGATAAAAACAAATTCATCCCTCTACCATAGCTCCAACTTGCATCATACTTTTCCCCTTGCATCTAGTTGACAGCATCTATTTCTTGTTCGCTAATCATTAAAGTGATAACATCCTGAAGATTACAGAATTAGTTGTAGTATATACTTTTTATTGCTTAGGTGCTCCTGAAGGGTAAGCAGTTCATACTCAAATGGCCACCGTCATTATTGTTCAAGCAAATGAATTAACTTGATGTGAATTAATACTTGTTTGCTATGACAATGAATTTTTTTGCTATGGATACCCATCATTTTGTCACTGATGTTTAATAACTTTACGAGGATGTTCACTTTATTGATACGTAACTAATTGCATGTACTTGTTGTAGACACTTTAGTGAGAAATGTCAGTTCAAAAGTCAATTTAACTCATCCATGGCTCTTTAAATTTTGTGTCTGTGAGAGTTCCCATAGAAAGAAAGACCAGAAAAAGCGCGTCGGACGCAGCACATTGGTACAAATGTATTTTCTCGATCAAAAAGGTGTCAAAATTGACATATTTAATCTTACACATAGAATTTAACTTAATAGAACCCTTGAATTAGCCAAACCGCTTTTTCCCCGCATCAATATCCTAGTATAATACATATTGTACCGCAAATATTGTTTGCAAAGGGGAGATTCAGCTGTTACTCACATACAAACTTTAATGGCAAGTTCTCACATCTAAGCTATAATGACTGACGTTGGCAGTTTTCCCTAATCACAACAGTAGTTTGTAGCCGTGATTTAAGATAAATTTACTTGATAAATACCACGTATCTTGAACTGAGAATCACAAATAATTCTTTTGATAAATTGATAATACTTTTTTTTCAAATTCAACAGGTAAAAAAAGTTTGCTTTTGTATTACTTTTCAAGCTTACAGGAGAAAGGTTATTCCAGAAGCATGTGTTCTTTGAAAGAAATCATATCATACGCTTTTCACGTTGACGGGATAAGTGTCTACTGCTCTGCATGCATCAACCCGCAATGCGAATTCACATATTCAGTCAAAATATTATAATCGGGAATAGGACACGCTCGTTAAAATTACAGATCAAACGACTAAACTGGTATATTATGATCCATTACCGCGAAAAGATGTCGCTAGTGAGTTGAGAAACAGACGCAAAATATAGGTAAACCCTGATGGGGACCTAAACATTTTGTTGTGTCGATTTCAATCGTTTTTCCTCATCTTTTTGAGTAGTTTTTATGTAAGGAGCACAAATGCTCAATGAAGTCAATGAAGTCCATATCGTGTGAACATGCACGAGATTAACTATTAACTGAGATATGTAAACGCAATACAATGGAAGAGTGGGTATGTTGCTACTGAGAAATGGGAAGTTGACAACAGGGAAGTTGAAACATCGCGTTTGTCATATAGGAATTTTGTTTAGTTTTGCCAACAATGAAACGAAACTATTGGATAAGATTTACAAAACATAATTTGTTTTTTTTAAAGAATAAAACGTTATGTGCCTATTATTAAAAGTCTTTAGTGAATATAAATAAGCATTTCACTGGTCGTAATTAACGTATAAGAATATGTGGTATGAGTGCCAATGAGACAACTCTCCATCCAAGTCAAAATTTATAAAAGTAAACCATTATAGGTCACAGTACGGTCTTCAACACGGAGCCTTGGCTCACACCGAACAGTAAGCTATAAAGGGCCCCAAAAAATTATTAGTGTGAAACCATTCAAACGGGAAAACCAACGGTCTAATCTATATAAGAAACGAGAAACGAGAAACACTTATGAACCACATCTACAAACGACAACTACTGAACATCAGATTCCTGACTTAGGACAGGTGCAAACAAATGCAGCGGGTTTAAACGTTTTTATGGTAACAAACCTTATATCGGTAAGAAATGTTAAACAATTAAAGAATAACGATATGCTCGAACAAAAATATCAGCCATTTGCAATAACTTTAAACACAGGTAAATGAAAATAATTTTGTTGTTAGGTATACGTGTACAGTACCAATAGAGAAAGGAAATATTTTTACAAAATAAATAATATTGATGTTCATGGTACGAAGTGAAAATTTATAGTTATACCAAACACTTATCAAAGCTGGTATATAGACCAGATATAACCCTGAATAACATTAAATAACAAAAAAGCAATACAATTAGTATCAACAGGTCAAATAAACAAGAAAGTACGATTTAAGAGTATATGCACTTTAAATGAATATACTTCAAATACCAATTAAACATAATGCAAAACAACAACATCACATATGACAATTATGCAAAACATTATGTTTCAAAATTAAAAACTGTGCATACTTTGATGGTAAAATTTTACACAAATGTTATTTGATCGTTAAATAAATGTATGAGCTCAGTAGTCATATTGTAGGTTAAATGATGCATCAATCAAATCAAACTATCTTTTACTTAAAAAATCTAAAAAATCAACCAACACGACAAATGGTTGTTGACATTTTTCTTAATATTCATCAGTATTATATGTGGCATGTGGTTAAAGGTTAGTACATTTCATAATTGAAAATATGAATAAAATGAAGGCGAACAATCATAGTGTTATGGAAAATCTCTAATTAAAAAACTAAATAGCATGGAAAGTGCTTTACAGAAGGATGTAGTTTTCAAAACATACTCAAAAGCACCTTTTTACAATGTGTAACTCTTAAGCTGCAATTCGTAATTTGACAAACATATCTTCGACTCTTTGGGAACAATGAATTTCGATACCAATACATGAGCTTTTTTTAACATTTGTTACATGTTTTATATGTCTATTTATAGAGTCATATTGAAAGAACTGAACTATTTAATTATCTGTCAATAACTACATGGAACATCAACCACATATACATATAGGTCTTGTTAAATCATTCTCACTTGAAGTAAAAGGGGTCATAAGTTCAACAATCTCAGAACAGACAAGATCAGGACAAAAAGAAAACATTCGCTGCTTTACAAGCAGACAAGCGATAAATCAGAAGTATGAAACAATATTAGGTTAGAAATACAAAAATTATATAACAAGGTATAGTGACGCGATTGTATGACATGCTTTCCTACTGACTGTTATCTTTTTCTGTAATTTTATACGACATAGAAGCAAAGGCACTTAATAATGCATTCAAATTTAAAAGGTTGTTTTCGCAAACACGTCAAATCGACTGGGGGATGGGCATACAATTCGAGACAAATGAAGACTGTTGATTTTTCTATCACCAATAAATTTGTATATGACAGTAATTCGTAAAACATTATGTGTTATTGTGCTATGGTCATTTTTTGTATTCTTGTCTTTCATTTTTGCTTATATGCTTTGTCTATAGAGTGTCTATATGCTATTTGTTTTTTTCTTTGTTGACATAGTTGTTGGTTTGTATAGGGATTAAGATTATAACACAATGTTGACTGCTGAACCCCAATTTTTGACATTTTTACCTATTATGTCTGTTTGTTTTGTTCACACATTGTTGTCAATATAATGGAATTTTATGCGACTTTCATACAAGTGAGAGGTTTGGCTAGCTATAAAACCAGGTTTAATACACCACTTTCTACATAAGGAAATGCCTGTAGCAAGTCAGGAATATGACAGTTGTTTTCCATTCGTTTGATGTGTTTGAGCTTTTGATTTTGCCATTTGATAAGGGATTTTTCGTTTTGAATTTTCCTTGGAGTTCGGTTTGTTATTTTACTTTTTGCTGAAATAGCAGCACGATGATGTTGTATTAAGAATTCACTGCAACTTACTTTAGCGCCAAAAAAATATGATTTCCTAGCTCTAGCTAAACCATTAGCACATGGACCCAAATTTCTTTCTTTGGAATCGTAAAGACCTATTGTTTAAAGAACATTTTGCCAAAATACCAGGTACAAAAATCTCTTAAGTTGTGCTTTTTTTCGGAAAAGTATTGAAAAATGAAAGTATTTTTTATGTTTTGACATGAAACATGCAAATTTCAAGTTAAAACACCTAAAATATAAGTCATGAAGATACATTTTTCTTTGTATATTTCAATGGTGCATATCGAAATTGACTTTATGTCAAAATTTTGATGGAAAAATCAACGAGAGGTCTTTCTGCATCGTATGTCATTAAGTGTAACACAAGTCATGGTTTAAATGTAAATGATTTTTTTTATCATGATATCGTTCTAAGCATTAATGAGCCGATGACCGATAAATATTGATCCTCCATCGACAATTCACGATAAAATAGAACAGAACACGTAATTTTTACACAAAGTATCATTCACAGAAACGAAATAGATTAAATGGTTTGATACGCCCATTTTTTATATACATTATGTATCTGCTACCGTTTTTAGTGTTTTATTTGGTGCATTTATGTTACGTCACTGTTTAGAAGATGTTGACGCATAAGTGTGGATATCTGATTCAGAGGGATTGGTAAGCAATTGATATTGAGATAAGTCCGGATCCGTTGATGCATAAGTGTGGATAACAGATTCAGGTGGAATGGTAAGCGATTGATATTGAGATAATTTCGGTTCCGTTGATGCATAAGTGTGGATATCAGATTCAGGTGGATTGGTAAGCAACTGATATTGAGATAAGTCTTTTCCCGTCGATGCATAAGTGTGGATATCAGATTCAAGAGGATTTGTAAGCGATTGATATTGAGATAAGTCCGTTTCCTTTGATACATTTTCTGAAGATTCGTACATATGTTCAACTGAGTTTCTCTTGGATGATAATGATTCGTAGTTCTTGCAATTGTTCCCTTTCTGTTGAATTGAACCTGTAATGTTTTGCGGTTCACAAGTAATTGTTTTATTATCATTTATGTTCTCATATACCACGGGAATACTGATTTCTGTCATTTCAGTGTAATTTTCTATGTTACTGTCCGAAAAATAGATCCTATCTGTATCAATTTGATTTTGCTGAATTTCACATGGTTTCGAATTCATCGCTTTGTTTCTTCTTCTATAGAAAACAACTATGATGAAAACTAAAGCAGCAATTAATACGACAACCAAGACTGATACAATTATCGTGTACATTTGAATTCCAGCTACAAAAATATAAAAAAATCATTCAAACAACATAGAATGATGTTATTTATTCAAATATTAGACCATATAACTTGTCTTTACACGTAATATGTAGTATTTGCATACATACAACGTTTTGCTAAAACAAGCATGTTCAAAACATGCTAATGTTCAAATGCCTTAAACTGTCACATACCGTGTTTCTATTTGACAATATCAATTAAATTCTATTTATTGCTACCGTTTTTAGCAGTTATGGTTGTCTTTTTGATATTGTTTTACATCTAACCCCCTTGTTTTATCAATTTTGTATTTACATTGTGTCATAAATCAAATTTATTCGTTCAGTGTATGTTCACTTGTTTTTGTTAATATGTATTTTGATTGAGTTAAGCCATTTCAATTGATATTTTAGAGTGTGTCTTTCTATGTTGTGATGTGACACTATTGTTTCAGCAAGGGGGACGGTTGGCGCCTATTAGAGGTTTCTCAACATCTTACGAACGGACGAAACTCGACGAACGTATCGTTAGGGAGCTGTAATTTTATGCAGTAAAATTTTCTACCGATATTGCAGCGTGTTTAAAGACAACAGTAAACAATTTAATATTCATTTTGCAACCTTGTAATTTATTGTTGTGGTTAAACATGAGTGTTCCAATTGGTTTTGTGTTGTTGAATGTTGAGTAACCTTACGTTGAGTTTCGTTTATTTACATGTCCAATATACGTTCGATTTATCTCCCTTATCATTTAAAAAGAACAATGTTTTTGATAGTCGTTGTTAAAAAAAATCTGCGCATTTGGTTTGCATTTGACTGAATGATTGTTGGATGTTTTTTTACAAAACGTTCAGTGGCGAGTATTCCATACATTTCACGACGATATTATCATTTGATAAAGGATTGAAAAGTGGTTGAGAGGACACAACCTTTATATTTAAATCTCCAACTCTGGACTTAAAGTCACATGAAACCTCAAATTAAAAAAAAAAATGATGCATATGTTTTTTATAACTAAATGGATAGTTTTCATTATAAAACTTGTGTACATGTACTTTTTTCTGAAGAATTTTTTTTAAATTGTCCACATTTAGAAGAAGTTTACTTTTTTTTAATTGCTTGCTTCCAGGAAGCAATTCGCCGACATATTTTCCGTATGCAAGTGACCTTAGCGTGACCCTCCTCGTAGAATTCCGGTAATCGCAATACGCATGGATCTGTCATTAAAATGAACTATTATCTGATTGTACATGTTATACACGTGCGCAATATCCATGCTTCTTTGTTGATTGTTTACTATAAGGTGACAATCGGTAAACTACGACTCCAAAACACGACAATTAAGTAGCTGCCATATTTTCACATCATAACAGACAGAGAGAAAAAAAAATTGACGATTATACGATATGTTTGCGTAAAAAATGATAAAATCGTGTACAGAAGACAAGTTTATGATATATACATGCATTGGTTCAAGAATTGGATAAACATTATTTTTCACCAGTCACTCGTTTCATACGACTTTAACATCTCTAGCGCTCGACTTTAGATATACAGCGCTAGACTTTACAGCCCAGCGCGCTGGACTTTAAAAACCACAACTCTATATCTGCGTGAGACCAGCAGATCACTGTATTATAGAGATGTTTTGCGTGGATTTATAGACCACACAGACTAATATATCAGCAGTGCATATGGCCTTAGCTAGTTCTTATAGTTCAAACAAAGTAGACTAATCTTTTCCTATCCTTAATAATTGTTGACAAATAATAAAGATTGCATTTTGAAAGTAACAGAGAAATGAAATTTGGTCCCTTCATAAACAAATCAAAGGTGGCAAGAAAGGTCTAACACAAAAACTCGTTAACCATAACCCATTTTTCATATATTCTGATTAATGTTGATACATAAATAGGTGTAAAACAACTTCGATAAATATATATGCATATTGAATAAAAACGCATGAAGAGATAAGATGTGGTTTAAAACAGTTTCATTTCTTAATTAATCTCCACATTTATTCAATAGTATTCAATAATAAATATTGGGAACCACTCCTAACAGCAAGAAAAGGCGGTATTTTTTATGTATCTTTGATATATATGTCGTTAAAACCGCTATTTATTTATATGTATTTTAAACGTTTTTTAGGGGAGTCAGTTATATTGTAAGTAATAGAGTTGTGTGCATTCTAATGGAAAGTATGAGTGCTACAGCACCAACAGAACTGATTGTAATATAGATATTAAAATGTACATTGAAACAATTTAAATTATACTAATATACTAAGTGTACGATAATAAAAGGACAACAAGGATAAGAAAGGCCTTGAAAATAAAACAAAAATCAACAATACATTTCGGAATATCTTTTCAAGTGAAATTTTTTTTCTCAATTATCTATTTCATTATTTCCCTTTATTCATTTTCTTGCCAATTTTGGTAGAAAATAGTTCAATAATAATTATGTAAGGTGAAGAACTGACCATTTGGATTTTATAGCTTTGAGGCAACAAAGTTATCTCGGACCCAAGGATTTTTTTTTTCAAATTAAAAACCGATTTTTTTCTAGAGTCGTTCACTCCTAGATTAAATTTACCTCTTTTATGCGCAGGGCTTTTTACCTTTGATCTGAGCCTAGATAAATTTCAAAAATATTCATTGCCACTCCAATCTCAACAAAAAAGGACACTAAGTCACTAAGTACACATTCTCGCATTCAATATAATAATATGTCCACAACTCAAAATGGTTTAAAAGAACCCTGCATGCATATCTTATGAAAGGAAGTGCACATCCAATAGTCCAAAATCATTCAATAAATGAGTGCTCCCTCTTTTCTCGTTACGGCAAGTTACGTCATGTTAAGGCGATTTTCGTCCGTTCGTAAGATGTTGAGAAACCTCTATTAAAACGTTTAAACCCGCTGCATTTGTTTGCACCTGTCCTAAGTCAGGAACCTATGATGCAATTCCTTTCCGGACTTAAAAGACAAATAATCATCATTAGGTCTGTCAAAACGTTGCTTAATACTTAAAGGAATTTCCCAAATGAGAGTTCTAATTTTCCAACAACAGTCCTGTATTTGGAGTCTATAAATCAAGGCGACGGTAGTTTTACAAATTTTTAAATCTTGTAAATCGTGTAGGAAGAAACACAGGTAATAAATAGAAACTGGGGAAATGCAAGAACTCCAAAAGGGCAAGACCGGTAGCATGGACACAGTACGAGTCTCCTGTTATGCATGCATCACCCATAATACGAATTCGCAATCAGTATTAATGTCCGAATTGGGAATAGGACACAATCGCTATCTATCAGTTGAATACTCCAGGCCTTGGGTTTCTTTTGAAGATTTCCTTGATATAGGCTTTCTGCTTAAAAGAAAGCCATTGCATCGAGTCGTCTAATTTGTAAAGTTAGTCACCATTTCAAAGGTTTTGCGGAAGGGATAAATGTTTGGTTGCCTTTTCGGAATATCTGCGTCAGAAATGATGACCACATATGTATACACAATCCCGTTCTCAGATTGCTAACCCGAGAAAATATTGTCAACCGAGGCAAAGCTAAGGTTGACAATATTTTTTCGAGGGATAACAATCAGCTCTATCACCATCTCAGCTATGTGTTATTTAATTTTTTATACTGAACGTTCTGTCATTTTTTGTCTTTTAAAATTGAAAATTGAAAGTAAATTTAAAACTATGCGTCATATACATAACAACGTTACAGTTATTTGAAAAACAAAAAAACTGAAGCATTATGTATTTTTTTAATGTTCAGTCTGAGGTCGAACGTAAAACTTGAGGATTGTCTTTAAAATAACTGATGTACATTCAACAAACTGTCCTTTAAATTATTAATTTGTGATTGATCTGCACGAGAGCGTGACATTAAAAAAATGTCACCCGCTCAGTCATGTGATCGTGTAAATTATCACTCTCATCTTGACGTGAATTATGATATTAAGAATTGTCGTATGTACTAGTATGTTCCTTTTCTAATGCTTTTGTCCATCTATCCAATTAGGATGTTTTACTTTTTACAGATCATACGTTTTGTGCTAGCAATCATTTCGTTTGCTTGATCAACATTATCTATATACAATTTGATTTGTGTTAAAATCTTAAATTTAACGACTTACCATGAGTTGTACTTTTCATAAAAGGAATGGTTGTAAGGTCCTGTACTAAAAATAAAACATAAAAATATAAGGAACATTCAGGGTGTATAAATATTCGGATTTTCAGATTTTATAGTACATAAAATACCATATACCAATGTGGGTCCGTCTTTTATTTGAAAATTCAATAAGTGCCTGGACTGATTTGACTGTCGATCTTGATATAAATCTTTACAGATGAGTTACTGATTAAGATAGCTGTTTGTTTTGGTAGATTTCGCAGAATTACTGACAAAGGACTAATGAAAATTGAACTTGTCCAGACATTTATAATATACTCATATATTCATTTTAACATATCTAACATACAATGGTGTATATCTTCCATGATATTTGAACAACCACCTAGGAAGAAAGTTAGAATACAAATAATAGTATGCGTACTATACATTTTTATCATGCTATAGTGTCCATATATTATACAGAAATGTTTTCATGATTCTAAACATGTTTGGTACATTCGTATGCACATCGTCAATCAATTTTCATAATGCATGTAGGTACATGATTATTCTAGCAATTAAGGGAGACTGTTCTTTTGAGAAAGGAAAGAGAGTGTAAGAACACGATCGTTATCACTGAACGTATCTGTTAAAATTATTGTTCTCAGAATCATGATACACAATTAATCAAACACGAATTTCATGGGACATGTATCTTGTTAGTGAGATTGTCGTAATACAAATTTCAGTAGAAACATTTAGCATCAACGGAAAGGTACACTAAGAAGTCTTATTGGCCTCTATATCAAATACATATACAATATAGATTTTGTTCACTTTGAAAATTTGGTAATGCATATTAGTACGATATTAAGTGTTCTTTTGTTGAACAGGTTTTCCATCACAGGGTGTAATACAACAATGAAATGACAGTGAAAATGAAAAAAATGTTACCCATTTGACCCTCAAATGTTCAGTAAAAAAAGTAAAACACATAAAATATTCAAATACTCAAGGGGTGGACATAATGCAAAAGGGAGTCAATAAAAACACAGGTCAAAGTTTGACAGATAACACCATAGTCACCGGGAAAAACCGAAAATATACACAACAGTACACAAAGCACTGTTGAAGAAACATTCGGAGGTGAACTCGGGTATTCCAGAAATTTGAGTCACTTTTATAGCTAGAAATCGATTAGGAAGAAACACATTAAGGGAACAAATAGAAACTGGGGAATCGCATGAACTCTAAAAGAGAAAGACAGGTAGCCTGGACAGAGTACGCGTCTCCTTTTATGTATGCATCACCCGTCATGCGATTTCACAATCAGTAATAATTTCCCAATAAGAATAGGACACACTCGCTATCTTTCAGTTGAATACTCCAAGCCTTCCGTTTCTTTTCAAGATTTCCTTGATAAAGGCTTGCTGCTTAAAAGAGAGAGATTTTATGGAGGTGGCTAAATTGTAAAGTTAGTCACCTTTTCAAAGATTTTACGGAAGAAATAAATGTTTGGTTGCCGTTACGGAATGTCTGCGTTAGAGATGACCACATATGTATACATAATCCCGTTCTCTTTTTTTATATCTGCTACATCATCGAGTGCGAATTGTAACACGATTTTCATATGAAATGACTTACATGTCGGGGATGACTAGTGGATCATAAAGTTTACACCCTTCAAGAGAAATCGGTTTAGTCTAACAGGAATATGTTGAGGATTGTCTTTAAAAAAACCAAATATACATTCAACAAAATGTCCTTTAAATTATAATTTTTTATTGGACTGCACTAGAGAATGACATTAAAAAAATGTCACCCGTTCAGCCATGTGATCGTGTAAATTATCACTCTCATTTTGACGTGAATTATAATAATAAGAATTGTCGTATGTACTAGTATGTTCCTTTCCTAATTATTTTGTCCATCTATCTAATTAGGATGTTTCACTTTTTACAGATCATACGTTTTGTATAAGCAATTATTTCGTCGGTTTGATTCACATTATCTAGATACAATTTGATTTGACTTAAAATCTTAAATATAACGACTTACCATGAGTTTTACTTTCAACAAAAGGAATGATTGTAAGGTCCTGTACTAAAAATAAAACATAGAAACATAAAGAAAAATCAGGGTGTAAAACATTGTCAAATATTCAAAGATGACAAATTAATTTTTTGCATAAATATTCAGATTTTCAGATTTTATAGTAATACCAATGTCGGTCCGTTTTTTATTTTGAAATTCAATAAGTGCCTGGATTGATGTGCCTGTCGATATTGAGCTAAAGTTTTAAAGGTTAGTTACTGATTAAGATAGCTATGTGTTTTTGATGTCTTAAATTTCGCGGAAATACTAAGTTAAACATAGAACTAATGAAAATTGAACTTGACCAGACATTTATAATATACTCATATATTCATTTTAACAAAGCTAACACCATTGAATATCTGCCATGATATTTGATCAACCACCTAAGAAAGAAAGTTAGAATACAAGTAATAGTATGCGAACTATACATTTTTATCATGCAATAGTGTCCATATATTATGTAAAAATATTTTCTTGATTCTAAACATGTTTGGTACATTCGTATGCACATCGTCAATCAAGTTTCATAATGCATGTAGGTACATGATTATTCTAGCAATTGAGAGAGACTGTTCTTTTGAGAAAGGAAAGAGAGTGTAAGAAAACGATTGTTATCACTGAATGTATCTGTTAAAACGATTGTTCTCAGAATCATGATACACAATTAATTAAACACGAATTTCTTGGAAAATGTATCTTGTTAGTGAAATTGCCGTAATACAAATTTCAGTAGAAACATTTTGCATCAACGAAAAAGGTCAATTGGAAGTCTTATTGGCCTTTAAATCAAATACATATACAATATAGATTTCGTTCATTTTCAAAATTTGGTAACGAATATTAGTACGATATTAAGTGTTCTTTCAATGAACAGGTTTTCCATCACAGGGTGTAATACAGCCATGATATGACAGTGAAATTGACAAAATGTTGCCCATTTGACCCTAAAATGCTAAAAAAAAAACACATAAAGGATTCAAATACTCAATGGGTGGACATAATGCACAAGGGAGTAAATAAAAAAACACAGGTTAAAGTTAGACAGATAACACCATAGTCACAGGAAAAAACCGAAAATATACACAACAGTACACAAAACACTGTGCAGGAAACATTCGGAGGTGAACTCCGGTATTCCAAAAATTTGAGTCACTTTTATAGCTAGAAATCGATTAGGAAAAAAACATCAAGGGAATAAATAGAAACTTGGGAATCGAATGAACTCAAAAAGAGAAAGACTGGTAGCGTGGACAGAGTACGCGTCTCCTTTTGAGTATGCATCACCCGTCAAGCGATTCCACAAGCTGTAATAATGTCCCAATTAGGATTAGGACACAATTACTATCTATCAGTTGAATACTCTAAGCCTTCCGTTTCTTTTTAAGATTTCCTTGATAAAGGCTTGCTGCTTAAATGAAAGTCATTTAATCGAGGCGCCTAAATTGTAGAGTTAGTCACCTTTTCAAAGGTTTTACTTGGGAAAATAAATATTTGGTTGCCGTAACGGAATATCTGCGTTAGAGATGACTACATATGTATACATAATACCGTTCTCTTTTTTCTATATCTCTCCATCATCGAATGCGAATTGTAACACGATTTTCATATGAAATGACTTACATGTCGGGGATGACTAGTGGATCATGAACTTTACACCCTTCAAGAGAAATCGGTTTAGTTTTACAGGAATATGTTGAGGATTGTCTTTAAAAAAACAAATGTACATTCAACAAAATGTCCTTTAAATTATAAATTTTTCATTGGACTGCACGAGAGAATGACATTAAAAAAATTTCACCCGCTCAGCCATGTGATCGACTAAATAATCACCTTAATTTTGACGTGAATTATAATAATATGAATTGCCGTATGTACTAGTATGTTCCTTTTCTAATTATTTTGTCCATCTATCCAATTAGGATGTTTTACATTTTACAGATCATACGTTTTGTGTTAGCAATCATTTCGTTTGCTTGATTAACATTATCTAGATACAATTTGATTTGTGTTAAAATCTTAAATTTAACGACTTACCATGAGTTGTACTTTCACCAAAAGGAATGATTGTATCCTGTACTAAAAATAAAATATATAAATATAAGGAAAATTCAAGGTGTAAAACATTTTCAAAAATTTAAAAATGACAAGTGAATTTTTTGCATAAATATTAAAATTTTCAGATTTTATAGTAATACCAATGTCGGTCAGTCTTTTATTTGGAAATTCAAAAAGTGCCTTGACTGATATGCCCGTTGATATTGAGATACATCCTTAAAGGTGAGTTACTGATTAAGGTAGCTATGTGGTTTGGTTGTCTTACATTTTGCCGATTTACGGACATAGAAGAAATGAAAATTGAACTTGTCCAGACATTTATAATATACTCATATATTCATTTTAACATATCTAACACCATTGAATATCTTCCATGATATTTGATCAACCACCTAGGAAGAAAGTTAGAATACAAATAATAGTATGCGAACTATACATTTTTATCATGCAATAGTGTCCATATATTATGTAAAAATATTTTCTTGATTCTAATAATGTTTGGTACATTCGTATGCACATCTTCAATCAATTTTCATAATGCATGTAGGTACATGATTATTCTATCAATTAAAGGAGACTGTTCTTTTGAGAAAGGAAAAAGAGTGTAAGAACAAGTTTGTTATCACTGAACGTATCTGTTAAAACGATTGTTCTCAGAATCATGATACACAATTAATCAAACACGAATTTCTTGGGACATGTATCTTGTTAGTGAGATTGCCGTAATACAAATTTCAGTAGAAACATTTTGCATCAACGAAAAAGGTCAATTGGAAGTCTTATTGGCCTTTAAATCAAATACATATACAATATAAATTTTATTCTTTTTGAAACTTTAGTAACGAATATTAGTACGATATTAAGTGTTCTTTCAATGAACAGGTTTTCCATCACAGGGTGTAATACAGCCATGATATGACAGTGAAATTGACAAAATGTTGCCCATTTGACCCTCACATGCTCAGTAAAAAATATAAGATATTCAAGTACTCACGGGATGGACATAATGCAAAAGGGAGTAAATAAAAAACACAGGTTAAAGTTAGACAGATAACACCATAGTCGCAGAGAAAAATCGAAAATGTACACATCAGTACACAAAGCACTGTGCACGAAACATTCGGAGTTGAACTCGGGTATTTCGATAATTTGTGTCACTATTTTAGCTCCAAAAGTGACACACGTTGTGTTGCTCATTGTAAATACATTTTCAATCACGTTATAAGTAGGATTCGGTGATGGCACCAAAAAAGACCAGAGGACAGGATTGTAAACTTATTTATTACGCATCTAGCATATTCGTGATCTTTTGTTATACAGATATCAAACAGAAATATCTACAGTCATTAATGACACACCCTTACCCGAAATGATATTCACAAAAATATGTGTTCTACATGCTGCAATAAGTTTTTTTGGGTGCGTTTGTCGTTTTAGAAATAAAAACGCTGTTGCTTTGCTTTTTGTGTGGTTTTTTTGCTGTGCATGTACTGATTTTGTGTCATGGATGATATCCGATATCCTTGTTTTTTTTTATTGTTGAATTTATGGAAATGGCAGGCTTTTTCAGTTATCTTTCAACAGATATTCGTTACTTAGTGTATGCATATTTTTATCACAATATTCCTTATTAAAGTATCTCTTATGAAACCATTGAGACGTGAATTAAGAGGCTTACAATATAATATCAAATAAAATCCTTACCTCTACAAAAATACTCGATTGAGACTTGGTTATTTAGTCGCCATTCATTTGCTTATTAAAGTAGCTATAATGAAACCATTGAGACGTTAATTAAGATGCTAACAATATAATATGAAATAAAATCCTTATCTTTACAAAAATACTCGATTGAGATTTGCTTACTTAGTTGCCATTCATTTGCTGCTTTAAGTATGTTATTCATATCAAAAACACATTTTCTATTAAGATATTGACTTTTGCAATACTCATACAAATGGTTTCCAATATAGCTACATCTGTTGTCAATATCCTGATTTTCCATAGCAATTCCGAATTCTATACATAAACTTTCCATCTGTAAACGATTAGTTACACAATCTGTGATAGTATGTTCATGGTCAATGCTTAAGCATGAAAAGTTATATTCGCCTGCAATTGATAACATTACACATATTATTAACAAATATGTGTTAGTTAAGCATGTGAATTTACTTCATTTTTCCTATAGTGATCATTTCTTAGAAATTATGTTTTGTATCCTACAATGTAACTAGACAATATCGTACGTTGGCAGAGAGAAGATACCGCAAAATGTATCATTACAATTTAGAGGAACATAAAACAGGACCTATTGTAAGTCTTGCATTTTAGCATGTAACATATATACGTCAAGAATTAATACCAAAAGTGGAAAAAGATTTTAACAAACAAACAACATGAACAAACAAAAACAAATGTTTTGCTTCAAGTTTCAAGTTTCTTATTTCTCAAGGCCCTTAACCAGAGTATGTGAACAAATACAATTGAAAATAAATTGACACAATATAACATAATAGGTTGATTCAATGAACAAGTTAACATATATACATGATAGGCATTTCCAAATATATGGAAGACGGACATATTATATAAACATAAACATCATATTTGAATAAGTGTATGAATATACAGTAACTTCAATCATTTTACTAAAGAAAGTATGATTTTACAAAATTTTGCAGCTTTGAAATATAATTTTATAATTGTCTGAGTTAAATAAAGCATGAAATTTATCAACATTTGGATTTGTGGTGAATTATGTATGTATGCATGTATGTATGTATGTATGTATGTATGTCTTTTAATTTTACGATTAAGCTTAGACAAAAAACTTGCGTTTATATTATATGACCACAGTGATATTCAAAAGTGGAAAGAGTTAATACTGACGGTTTAATATTCTATATGCAGATATCCTCCATAACCCTCCGCATTTTTCATCTTCGTGTCTTGAACATACCATGTTACATTCAGACTCCTGTGTCTTGATATACGGCACAATACCCAAGTTTCTGCCGTTCCCACAAAAACATTCTTTTCCATACTGCTCAAAAATGAAATAAAGTAAATCATTTATTCACGTTTCTTTGATATGTTTAATATCTTTATTAGTTAGTTATGCCAGCAAATAGAAATTCATAGACAATAAATTGTATACAGTGCGAAGAAACACCAAAATATTGCGATTAAAAAGAGCTTTACTTATATATTGTAACTATGATCAAATTATTTTAAAGTGTGTACTTTTTCAGCAACATGTACGTGTATTTGTCTTTCCGACCTCGTTTATATCTAAGAGTCGGTATGTTTTATGATATCTTTTCAAGATTACATAATTGAAAAGACCCTGTTAAGGTTATAATTATACCGCAACCAAATTTCTCAATATTCTAAATTAATGCACAGGGAAACACTGGGAAAATATTTTCATTCCTTAGATTTCATTTTATATTTTTAACACTGTATATTTAAATATCATGGTCATTTTGATCGTTCGCTTCTGGTGTTACAATTTCACTAAACATACGTTCAGCAATTCTAAAAATTACTAAAAATTGTAAAAGAACATTTAGAACGGCAACAAGTCTAATATTCACGGAAATAAATATATCATTGTATCTGATGCACGTTTTAGTTTATATATCAAGTACCGTAACAATTAGAAGATCCCTAACCAATGATACTAAGAGAGGAATAAAATATGGACACAGAATGCAGTACACGAACACGATAAATGCAAATTTATAAATTTATTGAAAAATACAAGGAATCATCAAAGGTCAAACGGTCATTTATCGCCCGCTCAGTAGTTATCAATTGACCGATGTGTGATGGCGACCGTATAGAATTTTCTTGATTATAATACCAGTTTGGACGAATAAATCTTGAGATAAGTATCCTGCAATTATTGCCCACCCTCAATGAACTTACCTTCAGTGCAAACATGATGTTTAAAGATTAACAATACATGCTTCTGTATATATACGCCATGTATGTTTGTAACTATTCGCCATACACAGCTTCCGGAAACTTATATAGATAAATTGTTACATTAACTTATAATCATCCTTTTTATATCTCCTCTCTACCGAGACATACTAACAGTAATGCTAGATATGAATTTGAAGTAGGTACAAAGATCCATTGAAAGATGTTAGTTCTGATATAAAGCAGACCAATTTGCTTTAGAAGTGTCAAAATGAAATAATGTCTTAATTTTGTTACATTTGAAGAAACAGTAGAATCAACCTTCTACTTTTGTTATGATATTTGATGGTTGACTTGAAACGTTTAACTAACATAATTGAAGTCATAAGAAATTATTTGAGTTCTTTGATGTTCCATTTTATTTTTTATTTTTTTATTTTAATTTTTTTACTTCCTGGGTCAATCAATTTTGATAATTAAGTATGACATTACTTAAAAATTGAAAAACACCATACCACTATTCCAAAGTAGTCCCCTTCTTTCCATCTTTGAGACTGTGTACATATATCAAAACAAATATCAGCCGACATTTCTTGGTTGTTTTTATGATCTTCATCCAATACCCTACCCGAGTCATCTACATAGCAGCCGACATATTCATAATCTATTCATAAGAAAGAGCAAAAGAAACAAATAAGAAATTAAAAGATTTCTATAAATTGTTTACAAGAACTGTTAAAAATGAAATACCAACAGATATTGTAAAACTTTGAAATAGTATATATTACATAATTGTAAATCTGACGACAACTTAAAATGTAAGCTGAACACTGAAATGTTGAATATTCGATGCTTCATTATCTTCAACAAAAGTAATGTAAACCCTTTAGCTGATACATAGAAATCTAAATGTCTAAAAAAGGTTACTAGTATAATTTTTTATAATTAATGCACACTTTTTGATCTCCTTTTTCTGATTAAAATTTATCTATTTTAATACGATGCCGTTCAAAATAGTATTGAAACAACAATCATCATCACGGAAATTTTACTATTTATGCTTTGATTACATCTAAAAAAGGAGAGCCGATACCAACGGGGTAATGAAAAATTATAAGTTAAATTAAGTCTAAAACCATGTCCAAAAAGAAAAACGATAAAAATTTAAATACATGTTCAACGATAAAAAAAGATAACACAGAAAAAAAACAAAAAAAACAAAACAAATGTTAAATATTTCGGATAACTAATATCATTCATCAGTAAGATGTCAAATGGTTCTTATCTTGACATGTAGTAGTCACACTGTAATAGTAATCTTGATTGTTTTACAAATTATCACGAATCAATACGCTGGTAAATGTTTTCAATATTGATGTTTAGGAGGAGGAATAAATTCCTTAAAACTGTAAGAGCCCTGTACTGAAGCCTAAGTTACTTAAACAAGTGATGATAGGGACTCATTCTATGTTTTTTTCATTAATGCTCTCTGGGGAAATAGTCCTTAACTTCCTTATCCAAAAACTTTCCCGAGCAAGTCTGTCGGCCCATGACCAATCCTCGTTGTGATCTATGATAGTGGTGGTAAGGTTTTGAGATCAGCTTGGGCGTTCCCAGGTGATCTCAAATGACAACTTACAGGAAGGTCGGGCTTGCAGATGTAGTCACTTCGATGACCATTCATGCGTTTGTTGAATAGCTGTTCTGTCTCGCCAACATACCGCATGCCACATCGACACTGAGGAAGGTATACAACATTCTGGGTTTTGCAAGTTACATTGCAATATATAGTGTATACGGACCCAGTGGAGTGACAAGTAAACTTTTGAGCGTTCATTATTTGTTAGCAAGTCAGACATCGTCTGTTACCACACGACTTGCACCATCCTGCAGTTGAACAGCTTTTATTAGGGGAGACATCAGCTCTCACAAATAAGTCTTTCAGATGTCGCATTGTTATGAGAGTGTAATTATTATGATCATTTATCTTAACCTAATTTGTTTTGCTTAGCCTCATGAGATGTTAACATAATTTGATTGTGACCTATTTATAGCTGTTTACAAAATAATAGTATTGTGCAGTTTGGAAATCACTGGAACAATCGTAGTTGCTGATGGAATGATTAGATTTTTCTATTTGAATTGCATAATAATTCCAGAATGATCATAATCTACGATGCGTAATTTAAATAAATTTCTACTGTGTTCTAGAAATTTCCTTCGACAGTGTTCTAGAAGTTTACTATACATACATCAAAATTAGACTTATACAAATTAGAAATAGTCGCAAATGATCCCTGGAGTTGTTGGATTGACACTTTTATTTACATTAACAACATCATACTAGTTTGTGAACTTATTGGACATATAGATATTCCGTTTGGATTCCGCAACAGTTAAGAGAAGGATTCCGGATATAGAAAAGACTTTCAGATATTTCTACAGTTAAGTTGACATATCTATTCACATAATACATGTAATATTTCTTCGAAAATTGTATAATAAAACTTATCAAATTTATTACTGATTTTTTGTCTCTTTTTGGCTAAAATTTAAAGGTGATTTCTGGCCATAACATGATGCATATACAAAACGTAATGCATGTACATGTATATACTTTTTATAGATATACATGTGTAAGATCCATATAAGGTGGATTTGGCTATTCCTTTTATGTCGCTGTTGCTCATAAGCGCCTTATGTTTTGAGAAGTTAAACATCATTGGCTTTATTTGTTTTTGTTTCACGTTCCCGATGAAGGTAAATCCACTACATTGATGTTTATTTGAATAGCAATGAATTTAATTACATTATTACAATTAACGTTCACCTGATTTTACCAGGTAAGGATTCGAGTTTCTCAATATTGTGTTTTTTTTTAAGCATTTTTTTTTTATCGTTGTGTATCTGATCATTTTTACCTCTTTTGGTCATGGTGTTGTCATTTATCTTTATAACCTTCCGATGATGGCTTCATTGGCATATTCCCGTTAAGAAAAATAAAAAATAATCTAACGAAATTTGCTAAAATGACGATAACAATTGAAGGTATTTTGATAGTGATATTTGTTCTAAAAAATTTTCATTCAAATGGAAATTATCAAAAATCCGATAGCATTAGAAAAAGTAAGGATTGACAAATATTTGCCTTTTTGACGCGCTTTCTCGTGTACATCGTCAGCAGGAACACTCAAATCTCAAAATAGGATGGTCGAATCAAATGCACTATTTGTTGTTTTGTTTTTGTCCTTGTTTTGTTATAAGCATCGAATGTCGTTATGAGTTTTTTCAGGGTTCAAAACGTTTGGCTTATAGTGCATCTGCTAAAGATTGATTCAGAAAAACACTTCCAATGATTCAATTCATTATAAAAACGAATGTTTGGAACTTTTGTTAGATTTATCCGATTTGGTACAATAATAAAAAGTATAAAGGAAGATCTAGTCTATCTCGCTATACGTACTACTTTATTTCGAAAGTGTCTGTCAGGTCTGGACTTCGACAAGCTCCACAAGCAATCGCCAGTTGTTCCCATGATTGTTTAAACCCTGCTCCCAGAAACACAAGAGTGCATATGAACATATACATTAAAAACTAGTACATTTATCATTCTGGTTATAATAATTGTATTTCATTTACCGATACAAGTTTAACTATTAAACAGGAGTTTTTATTACTGAATTCGAATCTTGATGTTCATGCTTCAAATATTGATTCTATTATTTGTAATTACATTTGGACATCGCACAACCATCCTCAGATTTTTATAAATATTTACCCTGGCATTTGTACGACATATCAAAAAAGATAATATCATCCAATAGGCATGCAGAAGTCAAACGAGATACATTCACATAGCAGCTAGAAGTACCTTCACACTCTGTAATTATATTATGATCGTCTGTACTGAGGTTACACTGCCTACCTTCACATTTACCCATATCATGGACGCTAATATTTGTTATTGTTATAAATGAGGATGTTGAACAGTCTAATAACACTTCATGCTCGGGAATATTGTGATCGATAGTAGTGTTTTCTGAAAGAAAATTGCAAATAGAAATGTCAAAAGATATGTTGATAAATGGATAGATGCATTAAAGTATAGCGCACAGTGGTAATTATTACATACATATCGGGACTGCCTGCGATATGAATATGAATATAAAAATAAGAAGCATAAAAGTATGAACCCTGATTTGTACTAGACTAGACCGACATATTGAGCAAGATTTTAAACGTGTGAATCGGACTTAAACAGCAATCGAAATAGCGACCTACCGAGCTCGAGGCAAGTACACTACCAAGGGCATTTACATTCTTGTTGACGTTTAGCAACGATCGTTATACCTTTGTACGTACAAATGTACATATATTCAATTTTGCTTAAAAACTAACATCACTGTTGTTTTCAACCTTTTTGTCCACACTTGGGATAGTCATATTAATTTTTCTTTATTTGATACGGTGTTTTGACACAGGTAGTTGTTATGTCAATCATTGTATTGTTTTAAAATAGCAGTCTCATGTCTGTTAATTATAAGATTTGTCTACGTAGTTAGTGGACACTATTGAACTAAATCAGACATTTGTTGGTGATAAGAATGATTAACTGGTGTCCAGTAGCAAATACCACATGTTTATTAGGACGGAAACCTCTATATGTTTATATTGTACGAATTTGAATCATGTTTGTGCTAAACAGACATGCTGAGCCGGATTCTTAGAATGCTACTTTAAACAGTCCACAGAAAAAAATTTAATCACACCTGTACACAATGTTCTGACTCCCAGTCTATCAGTGTTTGCTTTTATTCCTTAATGCCACGTGATAGCACATACCAATTTTTAAGTTTGTGATTTGAAACGACCGACCGGGGATAAAACCCACGGTCTCTTGTACTCTGGGCGAGTGCGCTACCATGAGAGCACAGGTGACATTGTTACATACACCTACAGATACATGTGCTACTGTTTTGCTATCCATCTTTTTATTCAAAAAGGAAGGTAAATAGGTTAAACAAATTTAGACGATTTCTTAGAATTAAATATACTGTATAGACAACCGTTTATTGTTGAAGACTGTATGTTGCTCTCTAGACTTCTTAAGTTATTTTTGGTCGCTGTGTTGTTATCTTTTCTTCTAATATCCCATATCCCCATTTATTTATCTATCTATACATAAATAACCAAGAATGTGTCTAATAACTGATGTAAAATATTGAAATATAAGTATGAATGATACAAATAGTTTCAAACAGTATGACATATCGAATGTTTGACCACTCACCTGATGCTCCCATCGAAAGTTTAGAGAACATTAATAGTAAATAAATTGTTAAAATATTCCGAACTTCAAACATTGTTTCCTGTTTATCCACGCTCAAACACAGATAATGTTATATGGAAGTTCTAAAATGTCATCGTTATCAAAACACGGAAAAGGATACCACTATTGACTAATACATGTACATATTGTCAAACGCCTGAAAAGAAAATACATTAAATTCTTTTGAACACCATTTAAATCATATAATTACATGTATAACTACTGTAACTTCTCGTTTGAACGTGTCACCATCAATTCAAATTGTAAACATGTATAGCAAATAGTTCTTAATCAAGTTTGTAACTTAAAAAATAGTACAACTGAATAGTTTATGAGCTGGAAATTATGAATGAAAATGTAACACAACTCTACCGCAAAAGTTACACGCTATGTTAAATCAGGTAAACTTGAATAAGAAGTTAACAATAAAAAATGTTAAAATAAATATTTCAGTTATCTATATCAGTACTGAAAATGAAACAAATAGAACAGCTTAAGAATTTTATAAATATTGCTCTAATCGGGCTTATAATCCTACAAACACGTTTCAATATTTTTTAATGAATAATGCATGAGGTAATAGTAATACAATTTGACGGTTTCTGACAGTCAAAACAAAAACCTGCTAATTCAATGAAATAAACATTAACTAAATATCAATTACATTAATAATCACTTAAAAGACAATATATAAAACCCTGGTTAGACATTTCATAAGTTGGTCTAAGGAAATATCATAGTCCTATGAGATTTTTTTGAAAGCATGGACACCAAAATACATTTCTTAAGATGATCTTAGAATAGTCTGAAGTGTTTTCCTTTATTCCCACGAAATTATTGTGTAATTTTTCCCTGTCTTCCTTAAAGTCATCAAAAAGTTCGAATTTAATGTCAAATACTTGTACATGTGATGAAGAGTAAATGTTGCTAGCATTGATAATGAAATAGGCACGTGGAATAATTGATTATGCTGCATAAATGTACCTGTACCTGTGCAAAAAATGGTACCTATTTTACAAATTCCGAGGGCCTCGATTTCTTTTTAAACATAACTTTTCTTAATCCTATTAAACTAATACAAAAGACTTCACATGTGATACTACAAAACTAAATACCAAATCATAAAAACTTTATTTTAACAACAAATAGATGGTAGATAACTTACATGTATTAATTACCTCTGCTTGTTATAATAATACCTTTATTATCGTTCAAATCAGCATATACATTATCATGATAACATAATAATTATTCCTAATATAATAATCATAGTGTTATTATTAAATTTAGTTTAATGTAGAAGAAGAAAGACAGCATTTAAATAAAAAGAAGGCAACTATAAATTAGAATTGTCATAAGACCATCCTGATTTGTTATATCTTTTATTAGATAGATTGATTTTACAGTCGAAGACGTATCGATGATAGTCCTTAAATCTTTCATAAGACATGTTTAAAAACACGTTCGGAAACCAAGCCCCTGCATGTCCAAATTAAGTAGGTTGGGCACATTTCAGTATAATCGATGAGACTTTTTCATTAGGCAGAAGTGTAGCTATTTAACATAAATTTAAACGGAATATTTATTTTTATCAGTTTCACACATTTCTGCCCTTTTTTATAACGAAATTTTATTCCTTTACATATTCGTATTGAAAATAAAAAAAAAAATTCAGAACTTCATGGCACAATTTTCACACAAAATGGACTTAAGTTATGGCTTAAGCAAAAACGTAAAACTCATTTGAAAAAATCCCTCTAAAGACAACTTATAGTTGGTGAGGTCTGTTGTTCTTGTACGACAAATAGACGTTTTTTCAATCCTTACTTTTTATTTTCCTTTTTTTAACTGTGATATTTCTTTAAAGGCTTCCTACGGCGGGTATATTTCCCAACCTGTCTGCAGAGACGTATCAAATGTCATTGAACGTACTAATCTATGTCAGGATATAACGCTTTGTGCATGTTAAAATCGACTATTTTGAGGCTTCCATTGATGGTTTGTTGCGAGGTAAAACTTCTACACTATCTAGGAATTTTGAAGGAGCTGGCGGGTGTAAATGTAGAAAACTGAATACTACTGCCGACAGTAGTTTACCGATGTTCCAATCTGGTAAAAAGAGAAATATTAAGTGAAGGTTACATGCAGAATCTGAGGAAATTGCATGTACTCTAAATGTAGCGAGACGACCGGTTGCGTACACAGGGTAAGCAAATCCTGCTATGCAAACATAACACGCCATGTGAATTCACACTGATTCAAAATTTCACAACTGAATTACAACATCCATCCATCCTCATCACCATCTTATAAGTTTCAAAATTATGTATACTGGTAGGTTATGTCTGTAAGAAGGGGATTCGTAGTCACGGCAGTCGATTTAAACGTACTAGGTAGACATTTTTTCTCTCGATTTGAGCCATTTTTTTTAATTAATGCTTCCGTATCCCTTTAAAAATGTGCCCTTTAATCACTGAAAAGCTTTTTTCTCTGCCTGTAAACTACAAAATGATTTATAGATTATACCTGCAAATAAGGTACTCGATGTCCGGATAGTAGTTTTAATGTCCTTTGTATCCACTTGAGCCAGAGGCGTGCCCTATATTCATCATATACGTTTTGTTGTCCTGGCCTGTCTGTCAGATCAAAAATAATATATAGGTATTCTGGAATTACGAATTCTTAGTCCTAACAGTCAATTGAAAAGTACCTGGTAGACGATTAGGGAAGTGTTCAAGAATAAACTCTTTGTTCATGCTATTGTTATAAGCATTTGGCAGAAACGCCCCTAGTATGCAATCCGAAATTTCCATTATTTTTTTCGTTTTCGTTTACTGTTGAGTTCACTTCTTCCAACAGATTTGTCATTTAAACGTTTGTGTTTATTTTTATATCTCATATAATATGTTTGACCTCTGACTAATAGCGAAAAATAACCAAAACACTTTCACTATTCATAACTTTTATGTTATTGAGAAAAGAAAAAATATAATTGATCTCTTTGGTCTATGTAGGTCCTTAGAGCCCCTTATATTTGATTGGCACTAGATAAAATGGTACATTTTTATTTTATAGGGTAAATATTTTGTCTTGCAACAGACCACAGTCTACGGAATACTCAAATGTGTTTTAAACGGACGTTGCTGCGTATTTAGCTCAACCAAATAGTCCATAGTACTATTGGAACTCCTGTAGTTTACCATCTATGTACTGCTGTAAATGAACAGTAGACCATCAGACTCAGTAATAGTATAGAACGTTTTTACAAGAAGAAAGTTATCTAAATGTTGGCAAATTATAAAAATCAAAATAAGGAGATGTGGCATGAATGTCTGTGAATAAACAACTATACATATATATAATCTATGTATGACCACAGTACACGGATAAGAAGAATTACAGGTTACGGTACGTCATTCAACAATGAGCAAAATCCTATACCCTAAAGTTAGGTTTAAAAAGCCCCGGATGTCACAATTTAAACAGATTTAAAGCCTTTAAAGGGAAAACAGATGACCAGGCCTGATTTATAATGCAATAATTAAACAATTAGGACCGACAGCTTCCAACGGCAACCAGATAATTACAGGCTCTCCTTGCTTAGGAAAGTCACATATAGATAACGTGGCTTGGTTTACAGGCTTTTGAAAGCGCAACCCTTCCCTGACCTGAACAAATTCACAAAAGACAAAACACGTAACGTACCAAAAGAGAAGCGACATATAGATACCAAAGGGAAATTCAAACTCACAAGTCGAAAAAAAACTTACTTGGCAAAAAAAGAAAAAGACCAAGACACAAACAATAGTACACAAAAAACAACATAGAAAACTAAAGATTGAGTACAACGAACCCCACCACTCTACCAACTGTAGAGTAATTGTAGCTTCTAACATCTAGTTAACCACAAAGGTGTTGGATTGTCACTAAAACTGCAATACAGTGAATTAAAATAAGTTACCGAAATCGTGCAACTATGCGTGGATTTTGAGATAAAAATAGAAACGAAAAAGTATAAGATTGTATGTTCGTATATTACTAGATGCACATATTTTGTCTGACGTACATGCAAATTTAAGGAACTTTTAAATAGATATGATCAACTAGATGTTAGTGGTAACCAAAATTGAAGTCTGATAACTTGAAATGAAGTTAGATGTTTGAGTTTTGAAATCATACAAAATTTACCAATTGAAATAAAGAAGACAGTAAGAACTCAAAAACAAATAAATTTGGTGATATGCCTATGAACTTTGCATATAACATGTATGATAACTTTTTTGTTTTCATTTGTACCATTTGGATACAGATTCTGTGTTTTCGAGGTCCCGAATGTTTTTCTGTAGTAATTTATCCTTTCGAGATTTTTCTTTGTTAAAGTGATTTTTATATGTTGATATGAAAATAAATGTTCTGTATAATTCTCTCTCAGTGTCCCCATGTTTACCTATTAGAAAACAGGTTTCATTTATACATGTAATCACTTATGTGACCGTTACATACGCTGTTGAAGATCGGTTTGAATTCATTACGGTTTGTTTTTCAGTTTCTAAAAGCTCGCTCTGTGATATACAGAACATTCTGACTTTTCAATAATATACATGTGAGCCAAAGCTCTGTGTTGTAGACCGTACTTTGACCTATAATTGTTTTCCTTTTTACACATTGTGACTTGAATAGAGAGTTGTCAAATTTGTCACTCATACCACATCTTCTTATTTCTATGTACTGGTTTGTGTCATTTGTGCATGGTGACAGCTTTTGCATAGTTTGTTTATTGCACCGCGTACGTCCTTCAACAAATTCATCCCAGAAATTCATATTTTGCCCGGGCAATGCCTTCTGGATATATAACTATAAACATGTAAACGAATCTTCATATAATCCTTATGGAAAGAAAATCAGCTATGCGCGAGACTAAAAGTAGTAAATACAATTACATGTTTTGTTTAGCATGTTTTACAGTATCATATATATTATTATAGTACCGTATCGAAGATTTTTGGTATTCTTTGTTAATACTATTGAATATGAAAGCTTTTGACTTGCTTGATTTAAAGGCTTAAATGGTATGGACACTTGTCTATTGCTGATAGGCAATTTAGTAGTGTCGATATTAACTTAAAGTAAGCGGCTAGATGTTTCTTTTTTGTTTTACTTGCAGTGAACCCAGTCTCGAGAGGTGGGTTCTACACATCGTCGATAACAATTATACAAAAACTGCTATTTTTTAATTTAATGTTATGCCGGGTTATATCTGGTCTATATACCAGCTTTGATAAGTGTTTGGTTTTACTATAAATTTTCACTTCTTCGTACTATGAACATCAAAATAATTTATTTTGTAAAAATATTCCCTTTTATATTTGAACTGAACACGGATACCTAACAACAAAATTATTTTTATTTACCTGTGTTTAAAGTAATTGCAAATGGCGGATATTTTTGTTCAAGCATATTGTTTTTCTTAAATTGTTTAACATTTCACAGCGGTATAACACGTTACTTTAATTATTCTTCCCTTAGTTTATTTTTTTATTTTGTATTTACATTGTATCATAGATCAAATTTATTTGTTCAGTGTATGTTCACTAGTGTTAATATGTCTTTTGATTGAGTTAAGCCATTTCAATTGATATTTTATAGTGTGTCCTTCTATGTTGTGATGTTGCACTATTGTTTCAGATAAGGTGAAGGTTTGGTACCATTAAAACGTTTAAACCCGCTGCAATTGTTTGCACCTATCCTAGGTCAGGAATCTGATGTTCAGTAGTTGTCGTTTGGTGATGTGGTTCATAAGTGTTTCTGGTTTCTCGTTTTTATATAGATTAGACCGTTGGTTTTCCCATTTAAATGGTTTTACACTAGTAATTTTTGGGGCCCTTTATAGCTTGCTGTTCTGTGCGAGCCAAGGCTCTGTGTTGAAGACCGTACTTTGACCTACAATGGTTTACTGTTATACATTTTGACTTGGATGGAAGGTTGTCTCATTGGTACTCATACCACATCTTCTTGTATCTATTATATAAATAAAACATAGCTGAGAGGGTGATAGAGCAGATTGTTACCCCGAGAAAACATTGACAACTGAGGCGAAGCCAAGGTTGACAATGTCTTTTCGAGGGGTAACAATCTGCTCTTTCACCCTCTCAGATATGTGTTATTTAATTTATTATACTGAATGTTCTGTTATTACTGTCTATTAAATTTCAAAATCAAAGTAATAAACTATATGTCGTCTTGTACATAACAATCATCCGTATTTAATAAAGCGCACACTTGAGCAAGCGTCTCCGTGAAGGGTAATAGAGTATTTGTCATAAGATAGAGTACATTGTCTCCCTCGTATTAACCAATCAAAATCTGGCATTTTGACATAAAGTATAATAAAGACAATTATCTTGTTGTCTCATTCATTGATGTTTACATCACTTCTACTCTTATTTATACTTCAGTAATTATCTAAACAATACTTAATATACAAAATTTTTTATGATTAGTTGTTATTGGCTTTGAACTAACTGTCAGTAACTGCGAGTACTCTCAGATCTGTACTTTTTGTTGTTAGGGATGAGGGATGGATAAATACCCTGTCATGTCCGGTCTGTATTCATGTTTCATGCTTTTCGGTTTTTTATCGTTCTGATGAGTTGAGCCTTTATCAACTGATTTTTATAGTTTGTTCTTATTTTGTGCTGTTGCACCACTCTCCCACGTTAGGGGGAGGGTTGAGCGCTCACAAACATGTTTAACCCCTCCACATTCTTTATGTGCCTGTCCCAAGTCAGGAGCCTGTAATTCAGTGGTTGTCGTTGGTTCATGTCTGTCATATTTGTTTTTCGTTAATTGTTTTGTTATAAATTAGGCCGTTAGTTTTCTCAATTGAATTGTTTCATATTTTTCATGTAGGGGCCTTTTATAGCCGACTATATGGTATGGGTTTTTCTCATTGTTGAAGACCATACAGTTGCCTATAATTGCTTACATCCACTTTATTTAAACTTTGGTGGATAGTTGTCTATTTGCAATCATACCTTATCTCCTTATTTTTATAGTACAACAAAGTGCACACGTATCAGTAATACATACATAGCATAACAGGTCTTCCAAAAATATTGGACCGTACAATTGAGTAACAGGTAACAATTACCAGCAACATCAAACTCCTCTTAAAGAAAAAAGACGTTTTAACAAGGACAAAAACAACTAGTAACTAAAAATTGCCATGATAGAAAGATATCTGGACTTGGTACAGACACAACTTGTGGTTGAATTAAAACTGTTTTACGTTAGCACAACCCCTCCAATTTTCCATAGCTTGACCACATGTCGTCACAGTAAAACACATAATGAAAAAAACCTACACAGTCCAGCTAACAAAAGGATGACCACTAGATTGAATATGAAAAAACATAATTTGGAAAGCAGCGTAAAGTGTAATTGCTACTGCAGGTAGCGAGATAAGGTAGCCACATTTGAATACTGCAGCTCATGAAAACAAACATGAATAAGACATCTGGGAGGTCAAATTAATGGCATAAACCTGGTTTGTTCTGTAATTAAAAATTAATTATTTTAAACAGTTATTGAATTATTTATTAATTTGACATGACACAAATTAAACCAAGAAAAAAAACCAAAATCACAAAATCAGACATATAATACAAAATAAATAACAAATGTTTTAAAATAAATTTTAGGTTCAAATTAAATTAGAAAGCAAATTAAATGTATAAATAGTCACATTCTTGATTTCGTATACAACTACCAAAATGTCTAGTCAAAACAACTATGCGTAAAGTCAATACGGAACAAAGTACATAATTATTGTAGATCTGGAAACCAGTTTAACTCTAAAGCATATATGAAAGATAACACAAAGATATCCCAATTTTTAGTTTATATATAATTAGTCAGAATTGGACAAGTACATAAAAAAGCTGAAAAAGGTAAAGGTAAATATTTCTTGTACTTAATACAAAACACGAGTGTTTGACCAATCTACATTGTAACAAGAAATGTAATGCCTATTCTTAATTTAGGCCTACATGTAGGATTACAATGTTTCTGCTTTGATAGTAATAAATGAAATACAGTCTTAGGTCAAAAGTGTTTCACCTATTAGAAATTCCCTTATTATTTCATATAAGAACACATATTTCCAAAATTGAATATTAAACTCATAAATGTGTACAGTGTTTTTTGGTTATTTTTAAATGTTTTTCTGACATATCATCACTAAGAAATCATAATTTGTATACACGTTTTGAAATAAGTGTATTTTGTCCCTATATAGCCATATGATTTTTTCGTGCAGAAATTCATATTTTTATTTAAACAGTGATTTCCCTAACTATATAAATTATAAACATATTTCATAATAATTGCAATAAACTGCAGATATTTCTGTATTCAATGATTTTTTTTGTGTGCAATTAAGACAAGAAATATCTTTAGTGTAGAAGTTTTATTAAAAGTGTATTTTTATATGAAATAATAGCGAGAATTTCCAATTAAGGAAACACTTTTGACCTAAGACCTTATAAAGAACACAATTATTAGAGAAATGTTAAAATGTTAGTCAAAACAATCAATTATGACACAACATGTTTAAGTATATTTAATTGTTTCTACGATAGACCGTGATTATCAATGATCGTTCATAGTGCCACACTGAACGACTCAATATACAATTTTGAAAACAAATATTTACATTATTTAGGATAACAATAAGTTATATTGCGTTTAAATTATCAGCATTTAACATGTTTAACATGTTTAATTAATTACAAAATTATACTTTTACTTTTTTTAAAATACTGTATTTAGTATATGAAAGTTATGATTTAATGAAACCATATTTAAAATTATACCTTGGAAAACTACAATGTTAATTAGGTTTTTATATGTATATGATAGTCATCTTCCGTTTTTCTGCCCGACAAAATGATCGTATGTGTCTGCAGTCCCAAAATCGTTTCTTTTGTAACTTCCAGAATCATAAACATTATCAACAGCATGGTTATAAATATTCTCCAATTCCTTGTGATTGCTTCTACCAGCACAGTCGTATTTTCCCTCTTTAGACATAACATACTGAGCATTGTTTGGACTGATTGGTTTAGCAAGATCATAAGACTGTTTTTTGTCGGACATTTTTGATCGGTCAAATCCAGTTTCCTTGGGATCTAAAACTGTATAATTTTCTGTTACCCTGGGTTTATCTTCTTTTGAATGACAAACGCTTGATATGGCTGTAGGATCAATTTCCTCATATTGATTACCTTTGGTTTCAAATTTTCCTTTGGTTTCATCTTCAAGAGGTGCAATATGTTTGCGTTCATCGTCGTTTTCTGTTACCTGGGTTTCATCATCTTTTGAATGACAACCAGCACAGGCGTGTGTTCCTTCTTTAGATATAACATAATGATCATTTTCTGTATTGATTGGTTTAGCAAGCTCATAAGACTGGTTTTTGTCGGACATTTTTGATCGGTCAAATCCTTTTTCCTTGTGATTTAAAACTGTATAATTTTCTGTTACCCTGGGTTTATCTTCCTTTGAATGACAAAAGCTTGTTATGGCTGTCGGATCAATAACCTCGTATTGATTGCCTTTGGTTTCATATTTACCTCGGGTTTTATCTTCAAGAGGTGCAATATGTTTGCGTTGATCTTCGTTTTCTACATTGTTTATACATTCATTAGAGGTTGCCATAGCTATATTCGTGTACTCATATTGGTTATTTGTATTTTGAACAATTTCATATTGTGGTGGACTCGAAGACTGTTGTAGAGCTATAGTTTGATGCCCAATATAATAATTTCCTTGAAGATTGTCAATCTTTTCTAAATTGTTCTTCTCCAATAAAAACCTGAATTGTAAAAAAAATATCTATAATTAATGATTTCACCATATACTAAATTTTCTTTTGATGCATATTTTTTTATATAATTTATCAAAAGTATATACTCAACCAGTTAAGTGCCATAAATCCCAAGTACAGTGCAAGCATGTGATTAGTCTAAAGACGTAGACCATATACAATCAATTTTATAATACACTTGTTAATAGAACAAGGCTGAGTATAAACCTTTGGACAAAACGAACACATATTAAAACTTGGAAAAGCCGTCATGTGTTATGGTAAGGATATTCGACTTCTAATACGAATCTTGATACATTGGCCCAACCTAAATTTAATTCCAGTATTTGTGAAAATACCTGTAACAAAGAGGATACATTTTCGACAAAAAATATGTTTCCGTATATTTTTGAGAGACTCATAGTGTGATTGTCAACATATTCGTGACTGTTATGATATTTTTTTTTCACACAAATTCATATAACCAACACAGTTTGAAATGTAAGCTGAGTAGTTTTAATACATGATTCTGGGAAACGATGGTTTTGTTTGAAACATAAATCAAAGGAGCCTAAGATATTTAAATTTTTAGAACAAGTACTTAACATATTGGAAATCGAAATCGATTGGCTTTGTATTCAAGCGACTTTTACCACCGATCTACATGAGGTCTGTTATTTACGAACACATGTTGAACTGTGGATATCTTTCTTTGTTGTTGAGTTGCTGTCTCAGTGACGGCTACAACTTATGTTTTTAATCTATACAGATTGCAGAAGAGGCATCTTTATTCTCTAGAGAGAACTTAAAGATATGAATTAAAATTTTCTCTGCCGTGATCTATATGTACGAAGTTCTACGAACAGTGCATTGTCTTTGTAGGAGAAGTTGAACTCAAAATAATATTCTGGTCTTATTTTTACAGTCGTCGACCATTAATGCGTACATGTATAAATATGGAATATCAAATCTCAAAGGCATAAAGGCAATCGTGCCCATCAGAAAATAGAAGCTGTCTGTTTGTGGATCGAATACTACATATTCTTTGACAATTTATAAATAATGCATATAAACACAACAGTCTCTGTATATTTTCTGTTCTTTCCTTTTAAAATGATACTATCATATGCTTATTTTCTATTGAACGAACGTGCTTCCTGTTAAATTTTATAAGCTTGAAAACTAAATGAATGAGCATGGAAAATGTAATGTCTGAATTCTGTTGACAAGTTACCTAGTGAAACAGGGCTAAACTGTTTGTAGCATATGAGTTCCCTTATTAATATGTTTGTTGGCTTCATATTATTCAGTTTGTAGTTTTCAGTGTAGTATTTTGCCGACTTGCTTGTCTTCTGGTATTTTGTTTTTACGGTAATGATGGTTGCAATGCTTTCACTTTAGAGTGCCCAAATGGCAGATTGAGCCTAGTACAGGTACACATGGTATATGAATTGTGACGATTTCCAAACCGGACTCGCTGTTTATTCATTCAAGTACAACGGCAATCGTTTTCGTTTTTATTTAACTTACCTTCTGATTAAAAAAATTACAGCTGCAATGAACACTAGCACGAATGAACCAATAACTAATCCAACAATTAGACCTGTAAATTATTTGTTGAGAGTTGAATTGTATAAATTATCCTAAATCATTTGATTGATACTAGTATATGTTTACAGGAGGTGTTCTATTGATAAAAATGCTGATCTTTTATTTACTGAAAGACTATTTATTATATTCCGTCGTATGCTTTCATTTTGTATGAAAACAACCCAGGCCGTATGAAAGCAACAAGCCCTATGGATGCAAACTGAGATTATAGAATTATTAGCTCCGCTTACCTTATTATTCAACATTATTTTTCGCTTTGTTCGTGTACTTTGTGCAAACGATTATGCTTTTTAAAAAAATCGCAAATTTTATTCATTAAAAAAAAAAAAAAAAATGATTACAATATAAAATCTTGAAAGATAAATAATTGATATACACATATAAATTATTGTCCTGTGATATATGTAATGAACAATTATAATGATTGCAATTGCTTAATATTTTACTAGTATCCTTTTTTAAATCCACATCTTTATTTGCCAAATTCAGCTCTATGACGTATTATAATTGATTTCTTGTGGAATGATACTGCTTCATCTCATTAAAATGTTTATGCCAAGTGTTGTGTTTAAAGTTTTACTCTCAGATGCAAACTTGAATAACATATATATTTTATTCTTATTTTGAAATTTGTAAATATAAGAATTGAATAAGGTGTTTTTGAAAATATATACGAAATAAAAGCAAGTGCCCATTACATTGATAGTATGACAAGCGACCGGTTTCTTTACGTATATATTAGAAAAAAAAAACATCATTCAATTCTATGATAAATGATACACAAGGCATTGACGAATTAGTTTAAAAACACTCCTTGAATTGAGAGTATTTTGAACCTTAGGTTCATTAAACTGTTCTCTCGTTCCAAAACCACTCACTTGTGATTCCGTAACGGTTATTCAATATAAAGATAACATATGAAATTAAGTACGAAGTGTAGTGCCTTGAGCACTTAATTGTATAGTATGTACATGAAGTTCCATTGATTATCCACATTTAGCAACACATAATTGGTCTATATAATTATTAGTTAGCATATATTTACAATTACTCGTCCAACCAAAATGCTTAAATTTACCTTCTAAGTTTCATAGTACATACGTTTTTTGTATACTAGGTAACTATGCATGAATGACCACTAGGGTATGATGTCATTGTATTTTAATCAAGATAAAGAAAATGCCTACACCAGCAGCTACCATATTTTCATTTATAAACTCAACATCGAGATCTGATAAATCATTGTCACAAATTGAACAGAGAGTCGACAGATATGATACTAGTGAGTGAATTTACATAGCATAAAACTTAGCTTTTGAAATCCGTTTCACAAACACTCGAGAAACACATAGTCAGCCAATATGAGCTATCAATAGACCAATGCCTAGATTACTCGATGCGTAAACTAGATAGTCAATGGAAAAGTATATACTATGAAATTAAGTGCTCGGGATAAAATCTCGCCTTTTAAATTTTTTAGTGTCATATTTGTGAAATTTTGCATTAATGATTTATCAGATCTTGTGTCTTCAGCAACGCCACAATTAATTACGGAATCGGAACTTGATGGTTTATTTGTAAATCAGACATAAATAAAAGTGTTTCCACAGTTTTGGGCTCTAAAATAAAAAAGGTGGTAACTGCTAATGTACGTCTGTATATGTAAAAAAAGAGACTTTTTTACATGTTTAGAGGACAAAAATAAAATGACCACCAAAGAAAATAACAACAAAAAGGGATAGTCTACTGGCAGTTATCGTTCTACATATAATAAAACGTGATTTAAGTTATTAGGAAAACAAAAGCTATGTTAATTAATAAAAAAAAAGAAAACAGGATTAATATGTAGTCTCGTGACATAGGCATTCGAAACTACCAAAAGGTCAATTATACGATAACTTTTTGGAAAATATTTTGTAATATCACAGTTGAATCAAATATATATTGCTATGAATTCATAATCATTTGTTGAATACAAATTTTCGTGGATTTCGTGGGTAAAGGGTGAACCACTAATTTAAACGCTCTAATAGGCTTGTATACAGACTTTAGCAAAACCACAAAATCAAATATCCACGAAAATGCATTATTTTCCAAATCCAGGATAAATCAACGATTATACAGTAATTAATCACAATATAGATATAGGTGGTAAATGTTCTTCAGACATTATCACAGTTATTCAACCCATGATGAAAGTGATTAATTTCCTAATAAAAACCTTTAAAATAATGATCTTAATCTTCATCATTCTATGTGACATTAACCTTATGTCTCCTCAGGTTTATTGACAACTCCTCGTTCTCTTCAAATGTTCACGATTTTCCCATCACAAAGTTCCATATAGTACATTGTTCTGCTGTCTTGTAATCAAAACATGGATGACCACAATAATAAGATTGCATTGCACTATTTTCAAGGTATAAGGAATAGTTACGTTCTTTTCGTTCTATTTGAAACGATAAAATCATGTCTTTGAAAAAATATACTTTAAAACCAAAGATTGTATTGATAGGATATAAAGCATCATTTTGAGACCTAATTTAACTTATCAGATTTTGGGCGCACAATTGCGGTATCTTTCACCGGTTCCAACATTTTGAATTTAACCAATTTTCTATTCAAACATGAAAAGAACAATTATAGATATTTTAACAAAATGTGTTTGTTAGCCATTCATATCTTCTTAAAAAGCTGGTAAATGTACATGTTTTCTTCATCGTAATTCATAGAACATTATAATGAAACTGTGAATACAATCTTTAATTTTAGAACAAATATGTTGGAGGGGGGATACATGCATTTAAATGCTAAATTTAAAGTTGAAATACTGACAAACACCTGCAGAAAGGAGTCATCCAACGTTTAAGTAATATGACGTTTTGTAAATCCTGTTTAGCTGATCATTTTTGCTGTTTACAGTTTCTTCATTTCTACTATACTTTTCTAGATTATTGGCAAAAGCACAAAAATTGCCAAAAATCGTTATCGAAGAGCAATAATTGCTCAATGGATCATCCAAGAGTTTTGGTCTTTTTAGAATTTTTGTAGATCTTGTATGTTAAGTAGTGTTTGAGGTGAAGATCTTTGTAAAAGTTTACGACGTCGATGACGGACGCCAAGTTATTACAAAAGCTCGTGAGGCGTAATGGGTAGGTGAGATACAAGTGTAATGAGTTGTAATATAGATATATGGATATGTACATTTTGGCTTTATACATTTCAAAATTGTGTATATTTGTGGGTTTCCAGTAAAAGAGTATGATACCAAGTTGAATGAACATGCCACGTGATTCAGGAAAAGACTTTATCACAAGTAACGTTCGAGATGTAAACTTTTTGAGGCACAAAATTTAAAACTGTCAAAACTAAAAGGTGCTCTCTCCTTATCGTATTATACTAATAGATAAGGTTACAATTATACAGTTGTTATTAAATAAATGCATCTGGAATTTTTTGGGAATATAAATCAATTGGACTATTTTTAAGTTTGAATCAATACTTCAATTTTTCTTTTAGTTTTCTACATTGAAGTTCTTCAGAGTGTGTGCACATGATTTGTTTTCTCGCATTGTTAATGACGTTGCTGTGTCAAATTGTCTGTGAATTTAACCAACCAATAATATCTTTTATGACGGCATGCGGTCTAATCAGCAGGTACTGATTTTTGCGATTTGCAATTGCGCTCAGTAACTTGGAGAATTTTGTTTATATGGAATAAATAATGCTTTTGTGCCCTTTACAAATGCTTTAAACTATAATACCATTATTTTTAGAAATACTTATTTTCTTGTGATGATTTTCATTGCACATTATTTTATGACAGCAAGTTCATTTCAGGTACACGAAGCCAACGGATAGAGATCGAAAGGGAGAGGGTTCAGATGTAAAAAATCTAGTTTAACCCCTACATATGTACATTTAAAAAGTCAGAAACCTCGTTAGTAAATCTGTCCATTTCACGTTTAAAGGTTTGCCTTATTTTCATGTTTTATTGTACTATTAATCTGAAAGAATATGCAATAATTCTAACATTTCGAAAAGTAAGAAATTGTTTTTCCTTGACTTTTGTTCTTAGTTTGACAGAAATTACACCGTGCCATTTTTTTTTTACGACCGGGCAAGCAGAAAGTATAGATGAATGACATATTATAAAGCCTTGTGTAAGAGGGGGCATTAAAATGAAATTGAATGGATAATGTCAATCCACTAATACGGGAGACTCTAAAAAAAATCATTAACCCCAAGTTTGGTAGAATTTGGGTAAATTCAGAGGATGGACGACGGATGTCAAATGATGACACCGATGACATGGCGTTATGGTCAGATGAGCTTAAAATGTAATGAGTAATAAAAAGAATATTTAAATATGTACATTTTTGCTTTATACAAATCGTAAATAGTTTATATTTTGAACATCATACCTTGCGATTGAGCTTCTGATGTTAACAGCAAAGGAACTGTTGTTTCTGCAATTTTAAATAAACAGTGTAAAATTAAATATACTATCGTTGAAAAGCTGTTTATTATTACATTTATAGTCTTAGATTGCGGAAAATTCAAATTTTATTTGACGTTTTGAAAATATCCTTCTACTAATCGCTTTCTAAGATTTATTTGCAACGGATAAATTATCTTGAATAATCGGTTTGATCTCTTATATATCATATAGGAATATAAATGCTATTGGTGAATTTTAAAACAGGAAAAAGAGTTAGAGAAATGTCAAATAAAAGTATGATACCAAGTTGAATGTACATAACACGTGTTTTATTAAAAGCCTTCATCACAGACGTTCTAGATGTAAACTTTTGAAAGCATATACATCAAAACCGTTCAAAGGTATAAAAACCTAAAGGCCCTTTCTCTTATAAAGATAAAGATTACAATTATACAGATGTTGTTAAATGACTGCGTCGTCTTGAATTCTGGGGATAAACGTCACTTAGATTATTTAAACATGTTTGTTAAAGTTTGAAGCAATACTTTTTTTTCGTTCAGTTTTATGCGTTGGATTTCGTCACAACTTGTACTAGACATTTCACAAGATTGTGACCTTTTGCATTGATTACGTTGCTGTGTGAAATCTTCTAGTGAGAAAAGCAACCGATATTGTCTTCCAAGCAGGTAATGCCCTATGAGAGTACGAGATAATTGCTTTTCGTGCGCTGGTTTTAATTGCATATTGCTTTTTTTGTCAGCTTAAACAATCAAAAACAAAAGCAATGACCCATAGGATGATGGTGATCAAAACTGTCAACTGGAATGGTATTGTTATTTTAAGATGCGAATTTAACGTTTTTTGAATATTAGACATTCTATCACATCTATTTTTTACTGATAATTATGACGTTTTGTAATATTGAATATTACTAGATATATCCATTCAGTTGCATATTATAAACTTTTTAGCAATCAGAACAGAACATAATTGTCCTTCGGTATTATGTGATATTCTTGAAGTTTTAGCTACAATTTAAGTATGGTTTTGTTGTCTTCTAATCATTTGCTATCTTATCTTTACCAATGACAAAACCGATGCGACTGTTATTATAAGAGTTATTGACATAGTAATATATAGGTACATAGTCATATAAGTGTTTTTTTTTTCATTAACAACATCTTTTATTTTCAATCACTTTGGAAACATAAATCCTAAGCTGTACAGGGCAGTTTGAATGTCCCTCTGGTATCGTTCACCTCTATTTTACAGAGGCGTCCCTGCTTTTGTTACAAGTGCCATTTGCCGGGGACATTATCAATGGGTAAAATAAATACTCCCAGCATTGAACATTCTACAAAAAATCATGGTTCCATTTCCAATTGATATTCTACACAACTTTAACCTTGTATTTTCTTAATGTTCAAATATTTTCTCGTATAAGTATTAACAACAAAATATGAATCATATGTTATTTAATTATCCGGTCTTTAATAATTATTAGATATTGACATCGAGACTTTATGTCATATGAATATATACATAACCATATAATACAAACGGTTAAGGTTATCTATTCGAAATAAGTGCTTTCTGCTTGATTTAGATTTGTGTCTACAATCATGGAAACCGTAAATAAAAAATCATGAACAAAATCTTGCTACATGAAAAACCACTTTTGATTTCCACCACAAAAACACAAAAGATGATATCATCAAAATGCTGATTTTTTTATTGACAATATATTTGTTAAGTTTTGTCGATTGATTTCAGCAGACAGTCGGTATTCAAATGGGTATGCACTGTGCATAACTAACGGCTGATTTTTTTTATATAGATACTCATCTTGAGCAGAATTCATACATAATCCACTCAAACACAAAAAGAAAAAGCATCAAATCTGTGTAATATTTCTTTCAGATATATTGATGATGTCCTGTCACTCAACAACATCTCTTTCAAAGAGTGCTGACATCTCATTGTTCACAGTCAACTTGAGATTAAATACACTACCGAAAGTAGGTCTGATTCATATCTTGATCTTTTCCTCGATATTGACACAGATATACGACTTAAAACACGAATCTACGACAAACGTAATGATTTCAATTTTCATATTGTCAATTTTTTTATTCAAAGACAGTAACATGTCACCTCGTCCATATGAAAATTTTTAAGAATCTTTGTTTCTGGCTTCAAATCCTCATACGATTTGTTTTCAGAAACTAAAATCCACGGATTTAAGAACCCACGAACATGTAACTTTTGCTGAAACCACGAAAATTGATACCCACGAATTAAAGTACTTTTCAGAAACGAAGATTCTTGAAAATATTCATATGTTGTTCTATAATAATTTGTGGGATATTGCAAAATCAGGCGTTCATTTTCACAAACTTGTTCGTCATTAATCAGCGACAACATTTTGTTGTGTTCGAGCTTTAAATTTTGCCATTTGATAAAGGACATTTCATTTTGAAGTTTCCTTAAATAAAGGCAACAGTGGAATACCGCTGTTCGAAATTCATAAATCGATTGAGAAAAAACAAATCCGGGTCACAAACTAAAACTAAGGGAAACACATCAAACATAAGAGGAGAACAAAGACACAACAGAAACACTAAAATGCAACACACACAGAAACGAACTATAAGATAACAATAGCCATCTTCCTGACTTGGTACAGGAAAGCCATCCACGAAAACTACGAAAATTGGTACCACACGAATAAAAGTTCTTTCACAGTACTATCGGCTAAATTTTTCTACATTTGAGCGAGTGGCACACGCCATTGGTTCTGCTTGTATCATATATAAGAGGCATAAGGACATCTTTGTCTTATTGATCTGCTTATTGAAAAGGATTTAGACAGACATCCATTTGTTTTTTTTAAAAAGCATATACGTACCTCCTTATTTGGCGTTTATATAATTGTGATTAAAATCTCATTTTAGCAAAGAGATAATCCCAACATTTTAAGCTAAAACAGCGATTCTTTTATTTCACTGTGACTTCATTTAAAGTTACTTCAGAAAAACAATTGCAAATACTTTGAAAATGTACAGATTAAGTACAGTTATTTACTAATTTGTTCTTCTTCTTCAAATTAAATAACAGAACCGATTAATGAAACTTGTGACTTTTTCGAAAGTTTAATGAATGAAAGATTAAAATGCAGTAACTGATGAAAACTGCCAAGATAGTTAGCCGAAACTGTATGTTATCTAATATTTAATCAGTTCATAACAATGTCGTGTTTCGTCATGTAGCTACAATACCTTTAACATAAATTGGAGAAAAAACAGTTATGGTACAATTTGATTTCAATTCTATTTAATCAGACGAAATACTGGGACCAAACGCTCAGATTCTTGTGATTTGGCAAGACTCGAATCATCTTAGTGTTCATGGTGTACCTGGAATGATTTGAGCCTTTTATTTACAGGAGGATCATTTAAATTCTTCTTGTATCAAATATTAAGACCTACCTGCACTTAAAGTAGTATCTGATGCAACTGTAGTAGTTTCCTCACCTGAAAATAGATACTTGATGAATATCTCACTAATTGTATTGCTACAGTATTACACAGAAAGGAACGTTAAAACGAAATTTTCATCATGTTTAAAGTTCAAATTGATATAGGATAACATTAAAATGTGAAGTCTTTCCGGGTTCGGTTTATTTGTTGTGTGTAAGTCAATGCAAACTGCTACAATCTATGGAACTATCTAAAGTTTGATAATCGTTGCTATTGATTGATACTGATCGTATGTAAAATAATTTTTGAGTTTCATTGTGATTTACTGTATTTAGAAGACTGAACATAACAGTTGTCTTAGTACATGCAATATAGGTGACGATGAAAGGAATGAATAACATTTTACATTAAAATTTACTGTTTTTCAAAGACATATCATCGGTACGCGTTTTATCAGCCCAGTGGTCAAATCATTGATATTGTTATTGTCAAATGATTATTATAAATCATTTGTTACAACAAAAAAAAAAAAAAAACAAAAAAAAAGAAAAAAACTAAGGATTTTCTACCCCAGAAATAGATCACCTGAACTTTATTTGGAAAAACCTTTCGGAATTTTGGGTCCTCATTGCTCTAAAACTTCGTACTTTATTTGGCCCTTTTAACGTTTTTGATTCGAACGTCACTGATGAGTCTTTTGTAGACGACACGCTCGTCTGGTGTACAAAATTTTAATCCTAGTATTTATGATCTGTTTATTTATAATAGATGCTATATGCTATCAATAGAGTATTTCATATAAGAAGAAATTTGATAGTGTGAGTTCTATCGAATTTATATCTCACTTGGTAAGGGTTCATTTGAAGAAAAAAAAATAATATGAAAATTTTGTTGATTTGAAAAAAGAATAAAAATTACCAAGGTACAATAAAAATCATAAGTCAAAGAAAAATAAAAATACTATAAGGAAAACAATGAACAGATAAAACAAATGGACACTCAAGCTCTATATACAATAATAAAGTGCAAGAGTTGTAGAAATGGAAAGTTCACAATTGGAAAACTGCTGACATCTGTTTAGTCGTAAAGTTTGGTTTTAAGCCGACCCTCAATTTTGTTATTTGAGTCAATATATTAGTTGGACTTAACAACTGTATCTGTTTTATCCTTCTTTCTATTCGATGGTATAAAAGCGTTCAACATATTCTATGTACTTTGGCTTCCGACCGTACAAGACCCTCATTGGTAGTCAAGGTCGTTAAACCCCCCTCGTAGTCATGTTCTTTGGAAATATTTAACGAGACGACAGCATTTATTTAATGTATGTTACAAGTACAGAACATAAAGTTAGAGATACATGTATTCTTTTTTTTAAATCTTCTTTTGAAGGTTAAACTGTAACTGTACATTTTGTAGAAATAGTCAGGCAAAAATTTAAGTTTTACCTGTACTCAATCTAAACAAAATACAGTGGTCATACAGGAAGTCAAAATCAACTATTTGGTACATTTCACAGAATACAGTCATTAAATAAAAAGAACACAATTTTTGTCACTTTCTGTGCTATTCGTTCAGTCCTACCTTCACTTGAACCTTTACTCGAGGAAGCAACTGACGAAACTGTAGATGTTACTTCAGCTGGAAAACAAAAACAATTAAAGTTTATGATTATTGCAGTAAAGTAAATCTCTACATACATATGTAACTACCAACAAATATATGACAACAAGAGTGCACACGCTCACATGCCTCGATTCTGTGTTAATTACTCTGTTATAGTCTAACATTACGCTTGTTACAAGTTTAGATTTATAATTAGTCCGTTTGTGAGGCATTTCCGTAAGCTAACAGCTATAACCTTTCTCAAATTGTCCATTCATAAATTTAGAAATTTAAAATAAACAACTATTTTAGATTCCCTAAGGCACAGTTGACCCTAGATAGATTGTTTTTAGACCTTTTATTTGTGATATAGCTTTCTTGTACAAATTTGACTTTCAAACATACCTGATGACGGTAAATCCAGAATAGCCCTTCGGACGTATGAAATTTAAAAAAAAGTTTTCATTTATTTCTATAATACAGTGTACAACGATATAATGATATTCTATACTTCTTTAACTTTGATTTTATTCTCCTCATACATATCAAAATTATTACTAGTATTATGTTATTATGTCTGAAAAATTACCTTCACATCTGTACTCAACCGAAAGCCAGTTTGATTGAAAACATCTTTGATCTTTTATAACTAATTCCTGAAGATTGAAGGTGCAGATGTCTGAATCCTTCATATCGTTACATACAGTTGTAATTGATGTTTGGACATCTTGGTATACGGCTGAACAGTTGTCAAATTCTCGATCAAATACTAAAGATGTGTCATTAAGCTGTAGATAATATTTTGAACATTCATGAAGCGATATAGATTCATCAATTTTATGACATTTCTGTGAAGTTTTGATCAAACCTACAAGTACCAAACCTTACAATTAAATAGTTGAACTTGCATACAATGCAATATAATAAAAAACACAATAATAATAATAATAATAATAATAATGATAATAATAATAATAATAATAATAATAATACCAAATCTGTCAGAGAATAATTGAAGGTCTTTCCACCTCGAATGAAAATCGTTTGCTTTAAATAATAACTTACGGTTTAAAATGTCATTTTTTGGCGTAAGAATGTAGCATATTTTTTACTGATTCCTAAGATACATAGCTGATGGTCCCAAGCCAGGAGCCTGTAATTCAGTGGTTGTCGTCTGTTGCTGTGTAACATATTTGTTTTTCGTTCATTATTTTGTACATAAATTAGTTTTCTCGTTTGAATTGTTTTACATTTGTCATTTCGGAGCCTTTTATAGCTGACTATGCGGTATGGGCTTTGCTAATTTCTGAAGGCCATACTGTGACCTATAGTTGTTAATTTCTGTGTCATTTGGTCTCTTGTGGAGAGTTGTCTCTTTGGCAATTATACCACATCTTCTTTTTTTTATATTATGATGAAATAAAGGATTTCATCAGCTAGTGAAAGTATACTCAGAGTCACTCACGGTATAGCGTACTTTCTACTCATTGCAAACATATCTGGTTTATATATACTTCTGCTTAAAATAAGGAGTAGACGTTGCTACTTCCGATTTACAAAATTTCACTTCCGGTTTCAAACGATACGTTACTTCTCTCTAATTCCCTATCCGACTAATTCAGTCACTGCTCTACCATTGCTACATTTGTAGATTAACGCCTGAATGCAAAAATCGTGAATCAATCATTCGCAGTTAGCTTGGGATTAACTTATCTGGATAGAAACGAAGAGCTGATTGCTGATTGGTTACCTTTCCCACAGGGCAACGATTCAAATCCAGGATTTGTGAAGAGTGTTTACTGTGTTAGTACTCCAGGCCCTCTCAAGTAGTAGAGATCATTACGGGGACGGACTGAATTATTAGGGTTATCGAATTCCAAAGATATTTAATTCTACATGTTCTGGGACCTTTTACATAAAATTCAGGCTTAAATTAATACTTCCGGTTCACAAAAATCACTTCCGTTTGACTTCATTTCGGCAACCAAATGCAAAAAAAAACCTATGACTTTATAATGTGCAAAGATAAAGTGAGGGGAAAAGTGAAAATCTAATCTCGAATTAAACTTTGACCGTGACCTCAATCTGAAGTTTATAAAGAATGAACTAAAATCATAAGTCCCTATGTCTCTTCTATATATGATTAATAAATCATATCAACATTCAGTTAATTTTGAACACTAAAGGGGAGAAAACTCCCATAAAAGGTCAACATACCCTTTTTAACAAGGTAGACAAAGGACCTCAAATCAAGTTTTTATCACTTTTGGTTTAAGTTATATCATCATACAGCTCACATGTACAAAATATTGACTGTATGCTCATGATTTTTTTTTCGGGGAGCTTAAAAAAGATTGAAAAGCTACAGTCCAAAAAAATTGGGGATAAACACGGATATCCGGTAAGATTTCATTCGATCATTAATTCCCTCTAGTAAAACTAGTTATGACCATTACAAATGTTGTTAGATGTAGTAATCGCAGTCGCAGTGTGTGATGAAACTAAACAGGAAGAGTGAAATTTGGCTAAGACAAGTTGAACTTATTCGCAATTGCACATGATATAGATAAGTTATAGCGGACAGTTTTCAAAAACATGAAAAAAAGCTTTAAAATGATTTTTTGATATTATCAGATATTGAAAATTTTCCAAAAATGAGGAAAGAATGACGTTCTTACATGTCTTATCATTAACCAAAATTTTAGTGACATTTGGTCAGAAACTAATTAATTACGTGGAAGCACAACTTTGCGATCAGTTTTTTGCGATATACTATCATGCATTGTCCAAAGAAATAAAATGTTGTTATAACTGCATGTAAAATGTCATTTTCATTTTGTTTATAATACTTTAAAATATTCCCAGGACTATTCAAATTAAAATTTTACTAGATTTTATTCAATTTGTTATTCCGATCCTACGAACGAACCAAGTGAGTCGAAAGTTTTAATGCCTCTATGTATAATATAAGACAACAGCGCAATTTGGACCTACATATCTAATGATATTCGTGAAATATCAGCAAGCCCTCCAGGTCTCACTGAGACAAAAATGTTCATGGCACGGATGGACACACGAACGAATGAAAAGATCACAATAACCCCCTCATAAGGAGCAGGCGTATAATAAATACAAGCCTATAAAATGATATATATTTGTCTTTTAAAAACTATGTTTTTTTGGATTTAAGTATTTGAATAGCCAGTTACAAAACATGCCGAACCTAAAATATCTTTCTGATTGTCTTCGACATACCACCTTTCTTACCTGAACACGAACTCTCAAGTAGTGAAATATCATCTAATGCTATACCACCAAAATAACCGTTTCCTCGAACCCCTTCAAATATAATCCTGTACGGTTCTGATTTAGAAATGGTAAAATTAGCAAATATCCACGTGCTGTTTTTTCCAGACTGTGACCAATGCATCTGAGTGGTGTTTCTTGATTCTGTGTAAACACTTAATGTACCTATCTCTTCTCTATTCATATGATACCAGAAAGTAAAACAAATATCACCATCAGGGTTGATAATGGTGCTGGTCAATTTAGACTTCATACCCTCTGATATATTTGGACCTTCAAGGTACATGTAATGTCCATCAACTTTTGGAACGAAAAAGAAAAAAAATAGAAATACATGAAATCAATATAGAAATCAAAAACATAACTCATTTACAATAGTATCTCACTACGTATACTGACTGCTTGCATATGTAACGAGAAACAAAGAGATATTTATCAGGGTAGATAACTTTGTCAACAAGATGTATAAGTACAGGGAGATATACAACATAATTCCATGACATATTAACCATACGGCAGAAAACATTAGCAGACTTTGAAAAGGCATAATACTGTCTTCGACACTGAACAAAGGATGTAAACTATATTGATTGATTGGTGTTTAACGCCACTTTCAGCACTATTGTGCTCTTTATTGGTGGTCAATTTGTATTGGTAGAGGAATCCAAAGTGCCCGGAGATAACCACCGACCTTCGGTAGGAAAACTGACAATCCTAGTTAATTAAGATTGGAGTCGAGCGCACCAGCACTTTCGAGGTTCAAAATCACAACCTCAGTGTTGAAATGCTAGTGATACACTAGTTCGAATATTTAGACCACTCGGCCACCGATGCCCGCTGTCTAGCGATAGATCAAAATCGCTTCCATTTTTAGTAAATTTGTAAAGAATTAACTACTGACCGAGATCAACAATTGACACAAAATTTTAGTCAACGCTTAAATAAGCTCCTGACATGGCACAGACATGTGAACCCTTAGAGTGAATTGATTATTTTTGTGGAAGCCCTCCACTTTTAAAGGACATAAGCTTCAATTTTGACAGTATAAGATGGAATAATTTTGTTTATTTCAAACATTGAAAAGAACGGAAAATGGAATACTTTATAACTATTATCAGTCAGTTTGGTTAAATTTTGTTAAAATAAGCCTCAAAACTTCGCTGATACATTATTGACTCGAAAGACAATAATAAGACATTATCTAAATTCATATGCATGCGACCTTTGATATGACCTCAATTGGAAATATTTGCGCATGTGCTCAACAGGTTAAGTCATTGAAATTGATGAATGCTGAAAAAAATGAAATTAAGAATAAACAGGAAGACCGATTTCGTTGATTATTTAGAACCGCAAAAAATACATTTTTTCATCAGTCAGGCCTTTATCAGTGAGTTTAAATAACCGCCTAATTATCTTTATGATTCACAACAAGCAACCAATAATTAGAAGTATATACAGGTAGTGGATTTAAATCATGAAATGATATTAAAAAAGAAGATCGAATGCACTTTCAGTATACCTACCGAAATTTCTATTGATTTATTTATGAATCTGCCTGAACATTATCCGTAATTCACAAAAAAGGCATATTTGAACCAATTTCGAAGTATATATAATATGTATGTTACCGAAATTTTAGCAAGAATCAAAATTCCATGCACATCACGATTTACTCTCATATATATTTGTAAAGATATGTATTAAAACAGATGAAATCACCCTAAATTTATAAAAAGAATGAACACATTGAATGTAATCATTCTCTTTTAAAATAAGTGAAATAGCATAATAATAAATCAAAAATAAAGGGAAAATCCGCCCTTGATTGAAAAATATCAACAATTACATACAAATTAAAAAAAGTAAAGAAAATGGACAACAAAGAGAATACAGGGATTCGAACCTAAACCAACCCGACAAATTTTAACTAACATTGACTCTGCAACTCATCCATCTAAACCTCGCGGCTATCAACTCAAACTTAACGATTCTTTTATATATATATATATATATAAATTTTAAGATCACTATAATAAATGTTCTTGTGTATAGAAATATATATAGATTACTAATAAATCCAACATTTCCAGTATAAATAGTTTTATTTCACAAGTACTTTCATGTTTTTACATAACAATCTTCAGGTGAAACTATACATGATTAACATAACTATGTAACGGTAGGTATGTAACGTCATAGTTGTCGTTGAGTATATAAAGGGAGATAAATCGTATTACACTTAGTCTGTATATAGAAGTACGGAACGTCATGATCACACAATAGAAAATGCATTATTTGCATTCAATCGTGATTTGAATTTTGAAATAAAATATTTTTCCTTTACTTCCCGTGTAATGTCACATCCCATATTCATTTTATACAATGAGAATATTTCAAAAAATCCCCCGCCACATTCGTCTAAATGTTTGCTAAGGGGGATTTTCCTGTTGTCACTTGTTTAGACGTACTGTGACTGCATTATACGATCCTTTAGTATAGATAACTTAGCTAATCTGCAATCAATTCCATCTTCATGCCTATTATATCATGTACTGTGTTACAACTCTATATTCTTCTGACGAGGAAAGGTAACACTAGGCCACCGAAAGTTGATTTTTTAGTTCAGTCTAGGTGGCCGAGTGGTCTAGAGCGTTGGACACAGTGCAGGCGGTGTTGTCTCGATATCCCAATACCATGAGTTCGAATCCCGGCGTGGGAAAAACAAAAATTTGCTTCCGCAAATTTGCAGTTTTAACATTGTTGTGCTGATATTTAGAGTAATTTATAATAAAGATCCATTTTGTTACATCTTGTGATCCGTTTATTTTATCAGTACGTCTAAAACAATAGCAATCTTGCATTCTATACAAAAAAAAAAGTTTTACCAGAACATCATAGAGCTCATATCGCAAATTATTTCTATTTTTATTTTAGGTATGTCGTTGCGACGTGTTTGGAAATTTTAGAATTGTACTAGTGTCTCTATGATGTTCTGGTAAAACTTTGTATAGAATTCAAGATTGCTATAGTTTTATAATCAGAATAGATTGATAAGATTAATTTTACATCGTGATCATACTGATGAAGGATACCTGTTATCCGAAATATTTATAGTTACATTTGTTCATTTTATTGTTATTTTTTGGTGATGTTGTACCCTTTTAGACTGGTTATATATTATATTTTGTAGTGTATCATAATTATATGATCCATCGCCCCGTAAGATTTATCGTCGGCTATTATTCAGTCATTTTATATATATATATATATAATCCTGTAATTATACTGAAGAGATGAGCAGATGATAATTTTTGTACACTAAAGAATACTTCGTGTATTGTATCAGATGTCCTTGTTTAATTCCTACAAGAAGGTAACACCTCCCGAAACGAAAGCTGATTTTTATCAGCTATAGTTAGAGGAGGGAATAAGGCGTCTGCGCAATGCAGGCGGTGTTGTCGTAGAAGTTAGAAATAAAAAGTACAGGTTCCAGCCCCGCTCGGGGAGGAAGTAAAGAATCAGATCTACTCTAACATCGTTAGGTTGATTTTCTAGGTACTTTATATATATATATATAAGTACGTCTGAACCAGTGACAACTCTACGACAGATTTTATCCATTAGATACAAGGCTGAAAACACATTCTGTATACATAATTCGTCTAAATAACAGCCCAACAATGTATGATCTGTAAATTTGCGGAAGCAAATTTTTTGTTCTTCCCTGGCCGGGATTCGAACTCATGCTACTGAGATATCGTGGCACCAAATCGCCTTGCACTATGCCTGACGCGCTAGACCACTCGACTATATATATATATATATATATAAAGGGGGTCTTTTGTACTTGTGTGTATCATGTTTTAAAATTTATTAATGTTCATTGATATATACATAAAATAGACATCTAAACTGCAACCCATTGGGAGCCGAAAAGTTTCGTCGATGTGTTTGATATCGGAGTAGCGTAACATACTTCAAGGAGGGGTTCTAATCCCAGTGAAGGCACATACAAATTACAAAAGGTAAAGTTAGTAAGTGTTTAAAATAATTCCATTAGTGAACAGAAATCAGTAAATTAGCCAATTCAAACTTAACGAAATTAAGCACACAAAGTAAACAATTGAATATAATTTGGTGAGTCCATTTCAGCGAGAGATTTACGAAGCGTTGATTCTAGATAACTACGGTAAATGAATAGGCTGACGTCATGGCGATGGTTTTAATAATCAGATGGAATTCAGCCCAAATATATTTGTACTTTTTTTTTAAGATTCAATGTGTGTTTATTGTTTCCTCTTGAAATTTACTCATTATTATATGAGTTGTATTAAGAACACGAATTTTACTGATAATTTAAATCTCTGTCGACTTAATAGAATAACATACAATATGATCAGCTCAAATGTACGTATCTCCTTAGGACTAGTTAAAGGGCAACAATATTACAGGTATAAGCAAAACAATTAGAATAGTGCCCTTATCAAACATCGCAGCAGATGAAATCAATCGCAAAAGGCTTAAACTACTAATACGAAATGATACCGTCCAACGTTAATTATCTGTAGATTAACTGTTACAACCCAATGAATAGAATACCCTAGCTGTATTTGGCAAAACTTTTAGGAATTTTGGGTCATCAATGCTCTTCAACTTCGTACTTTGTTTGGCCTTTTTAACTTTGTTTATTTGAGCGTGACTGATGAGTCTTTTGTAGACGAAACGCGCGTCTGGCGTTCACAATTTCAATCCTGGCATCTATAATGAGTTTATTTATAATGAAATGTGTACGTATTTACAACACTTAGGTTTTTGAACTTTTTGTGTTCAATGCTCACCACTTTCGTATTCGACCTTTCCACTGTTCTGATTCAAGCGCCACTGATCAGTCTTAAGTAGACGAAATGTCTAGCTTACCAAATTATAAGCTTGATGTATCATATTGATAATTTGTGTGAACATGACTTATTCATTAGTTCTAATTAGCTACTAGCTTTCAGTAACTGTGGGTACTCTTACAGGTTGATTGGTTGTCTTAATATTAGTTATTTTTTGTGCGTCGTGATAATCTGATGAGTCAAGCAATTTCAAAGCGATGTGTTGTAAAGTAGTGCTTTGCAACAGTGTTTCCAGGTAAGGGTCGGATTCAACTTTTACAACTATGTGTAAACCCGCCACATTTTTAATGTTCCTAGTCAGGTACAATGTACCCGTAATTCAATTGTTGCTGTCTGTTAATTTTTTTATTTTTATGTCATAAATTAAGCTGTTGTTTTTTTTCGTTTGAAAAATGTTTCACGTTTTGTAATTTCGGGTCCTTTTACCTATGAAAAAACCCTATGACATGTGACTGTTCCCACTCTCCTTTTATTTACAGTCCCTCTGGCCATGTTATTACTGGGGATCTAAACATAATTCAAAATGAACATCTCCGAAAGGTGATATATCATGGTCCTAAGTTTAGAGAACCCAAACACATCATTTGGAACCATAACTTCAAAATAATGATGGATTCCATTGAGGACTACGCTAGAGCATAGGCTAAACGAGAAGAGGTGGAACTGGACACTTTGTCAGAATGGGTCAAAACAATCAGGTCTCTGATAAAACGTCGCATTCATAAGTTAAAAAACTGTGTGAATGATCGACCGAAGTCCGTTTTCAGAGACAAAGAGGCTGTGAAATGTCTATCATCTCTTCACGATAAGTATGTTGTTGTTCCTGCGGACAAAGCTTCAAAAAATATTGTCTTTGTATGTAAATCGTACTACTACGAGTGTCTTGTAAAAGAATTAGGAATAAATGAGCACTTACAAAACATATCATTTGAGAAGGATGATATTTTGGCGAATCATAAGTCCTTCATGGCATCAATGAACATTACATTGAACAGCAAATCGGAGGGCTTACCTTGTTTGTATTGGATACCTAAGCTTCACAAAAGTCCATACAAACAACGTTACATTGCCGGCTCATCTGCATGTTCGACTAAAGAATTGTCCATTAGATTAGAAGATTCTGTCCGCAGTGAAAGAGCGTCTTCAATACTGCGAAACGGTTTACTCGCGTAGTAGTATTTACCATATGTGGATTCTAAAAAACTCCAAAGAACTTCTGGATAATTTTAAATCTCGATCTTTCTCTGAAATTAGTTCTATCAAAACTTTTGATTTTTCAACCCTGTATACCACCATTCCCCATGTGAAATTGAAAAATCGTCTAAAAGAAATAATCCACAATGCTTTTCAATATAAAAATGGTAGCATACGCTATAAATTTATTACTTTGGGATACCAAACGGCATATTTTGTTAATAGTGAACAAAAAGGTAAAACATGCTACACAGAGGAGCAAGTGATCAGTATGCTGGAGTTTCTTTTTGACAACATATTTGTTGAATTTGGCGGTAGACTTTTTCAACAAATTGTCGGTATTCCAATGGGAACGAACTGTGCGCCTCTACTTGCCGAACTCTTCTTATTTTAATATGAGTCGGAGTTCCTTCAGACACTTGTCAAAAACAAGAAGATCAAAGAAGCCAGATCATTTAATTTCACATTCAGATATATTGATGATGTTCTTTCCATTAACAATCCAAACTTTTCTGATTGGGTTCCATTAATATATCCTCCAGAACTAGAAATTAAAGAAAAACAACAGACACGGCTTCCACTGCCTCATTTTTAGATTTATACCTCGAATTTGACATACACAGTCATCTCAGTAACAGAATCTATGACAAACGAGACGATTATCAATTTCCCCTACCTTAGTAGCAATATAGCAACTTCACCTGCATATGGGATATACATTTCCCAACTCATTCGGTATTCAAGAGCTTGCAGCTGCTACTCAGACTTTGTAAAACGTCACCAGTGTCTGAGCAGAAAGTTGATGAACTTAGGGTATGTCAAAGAACGTCTCGTCCTTTTTCTAAAAAAGTTCATCGGAAGATACCAAGACCTTGTTGATAAATATCACAAATTATACATGATGGTCTTGAAGTATAGATTCTATGTACTGACGTTGTTTATCATCTTAATAACGTGTTATAGTATTCTTATATTTGTCTTTGTAATTAATTACTTTTACTGTTTAGCCTATTTTTGGCTTGGTACTTGTACATCCCGTCATTGTGTTGTTGTGCTATGGTAATTTTTTGTATTCTTGTCTTTCGTTTTTGCTAATGTGCTTTGTCTATATACCTTTTTGTTTGTCTATGTTGACATATTTGCTTGTGTTTGTAGTGATTCATTTGACGTGGCACGGTACTTGTACATCCCGTCATTGTGTTGTTGTGCTATGGTAAATTTTTGTATTCTTGTCTTTCGTTTTTTCTTATGTGCTTTGTCTATATGCCTTTTTGTTTGTCTTTGTTGACATATTTGCTTGTTTTTGTAGTGATTAAGATTATAGCACAATGTTGACTGCTGTACCCCTATTTTTGACATTTTTACCTATTATGTCTGTTTGTTTTGTTCACACATCGTTGTCAAATAATGGAATTTTATGCGACTGTCATACAAGTGAGAGGTTTAGCTAGCAATAAAACCAGGTTCAATCTACCATTTTCTACATAAGAAAATACCTGTACCAAGTCAGGAATATGACAGTTGTTATCCATTCGTTTGATGTGTTTGAACTTTTGATTTTGCCATTTGCTTAGGGACTTTCCGTTTAGAATTTTCCGCGGAGTTCGGTATTTTTGTTATTTTACTTTTTTTTATATCATACTATACGGTATTGGTGTTGCCCACTGTACGATTATCTATATTTCGATGTCATTTGGACTTTATAAGATACATGTCAAATTGGGAAGCATACAACATGTCATTATTTTAAACTGGTATCGTTGAGTTTTATCATTTTAATATCAGAGGGTATACTCGTTAGGAGATGTACACCAACTATAGAAAAAGTGCAGTAAAAACTCTAAAATACTAGACACAAAAGTTTAACAAATCACTATAATTTTGACCTTAATCAAAGTTTATTAAGCCCTGACACATACTTGAAGGACTATTTCTCATCTCTATTGCATTGTCGTATAAATACCATACAAACGTTATGGGGGTTGTATATACCCTCCTTATTCAAGTCTTGCAGAGAAAATCCTGTCTCTGCAGTTAATTTTTCTTGATAATCAGAAGATTTGATTTATTTTAAACTGCAAAGTTACTGAAAACATGCGATTGTCGAACAAACTGAAAACATTAAATAAAAGTAGAAAAAAAAGTCTTGCTGGGAATCATAAAAATGTAGGCCCAACTTCCCTTTAATCAATGAATTCATTTCACATGAGAGACATTTCCAAAGCCTTACAATCCTTACGTAGATTCACAATTTAAAGCTCCGTGTGTGAACGTTGAGTTTGTAAATATATAAGAGCTTATTTTTAAACAGATGAACAAATCAAAAACGCTTTAATATAGTCAGAAACGGTACATTTAGTAAATACTTAGTATATTTAACCAAGGTTTCCCCTTGGTCAATTTTATTTTTCGCCACCTCTTTCGCCAAAACAATATTTTTCGCCACTTTTACTTATTTTTCGCCAACTAATATAAACATATTTTTCGTTTAAAATTTTTCTTCTTTCTAACAAAAAAAAAAAAAAAAAAAACCCCAAAAAAACAGTTTGTCCCATTGTTGTCTATGATAATTCTACAAATATTATTTATGAATTCTTTGTTATCATGGTAATGATAAACACGAAACATTTATTTTTCAAAAGATACTGTAAAATTGCAATATAGATCATGAAATCATCATTTTTGACCTCTGGGAGCACGAGATTCGTCTTCAATAAGTTTATCGGATATATATTTCCCGTCTAGTTGAAGGATAAACATGATAAAGACTAAAGTCAGAGATTTTTCTTACTTTTGAATATATTACTTCATAACAACAGTTTTCTTTTCCGGACCATCGTAAACAAAAAAATTCGAGACGTAAAACTATGCTTGAAACAAATGCGTCGCCAAAACGATTGTAAAGTACCCACATCAAATCAACTATTTCTATCAAAGTTAAAGGATAAAGTTTATAGTCGGAGATTTTTGCTTTTGAATATTTTTTGTCATAACAACAGTTTTCTTTTCCGGACCATCGTTAATAGAAAAAAGGAGATGTAAACCTATGCTTCAAACACGTGCGTCGTAAAGTTGTAAAGAAATCCTTTAACTGACATGTGACGACATTTTATCACATTCATTTCTTTAAACAATACAATCAACACCTTTATAAATTAGTCCATTATTGCCTAAAGCTAAAAAATGCAACCAGATGATTATTGATTTTTCTGTCATAATCGTAACGAGTTCAAGGTAAATTTCCTGTATTGTTTGATCAAGTAAAGTCCGAGGAACCCGCAAAAAGTAAAGAAGATGGATGAAATCGAATAGTTATATTTCTTTCGCCAAATTCTTTCGCCAATAATGAATTTTAATCGCCACAATTTTTATTTTTTTCGCAAAATGCGACCGCCAGCAGAAACCCTGTATTTAACAGATCATGAAAAAAAGACTTTTCAAAGACTCCTCAAAAATTTCTGTTGAAGTAAAGGTTTACATGTACCTGCACATTGTCTTAAGGATACTAATTATCAAAATGTATCAAAATACCTTCAGCACCATGATGTTGCTCTAAATGGCATTATGGAAATATGTAAAAGTGTTTTTTTATTATACACTAAGAAATGAATACAGGTAAATTGTACGTGTAATACGACCAATCGTGCTGTATCAGCCAGCCGGAATATTATCGATATGAGTCACAACTACAGAGGCTTTATCACACTCCAAACTGTATGACGTCGCGTCATCGATATCACTCACAGTTGCAAAGGCTTTATCAAATCCATAAAAATCTGTACTACATCTTGTCACACGAAAACCATCTTTTTGAGGTATATAAGAAAGTGTATATGATATGGGTTTTTCAATATCACACACCGTATCAACCCTCAACGAATATAATCCCTTGAGAAAAGGTCGTGGGATGATATTGATGTCTCGAGTTGATAATGATGTGATATAGAAAAAGCCATATAATATTCTCTTTTAACTGATCGAATTCCTGTAGAATTTCACAACTTTTAGATTTTGACTCTGTCGACTAATAAATATAAGGGAAATTGATCCTATTCCTTTTGGTATGAAGATTAATTTGATGATTTATAATAATAACATCTATACAGTAAACGATCTCCAACATTGACGTTGACTTTAGAGAGAATAAACTGTAAAAACATATAATCTATAAATTGACAATTTTTGCAAAATCAAGCTTTTCTAAAGGGTTGTTTCAATATTCATAGGAATTACTTAATTGTCAACCAGGACGTGTTTCGTTGGATCCATACCAATTTACGTCAGAACTATTATTCATTTACAGTTAATTAAAGTAAACAATAAAGTTTGTTGGTAGTCTTCATAAAAAAACCAGTCACTTAACTTAAACTTCACCAGAATAAATATTACAAAACAACAAAATACATGAAAAGTCGTATGTAGGTAATGATATTGTTAACCTTTACCAGTTCCAATGGTGTGATCATGATTTGGACCTTTGACTACTGTTGAGGTTGATGTCCAAATATATGGCGTTTCAGAACCTGCCAACCAATTGCATTTTTCGGCTTCAAAGTTACAGTCCAAGAAGAAAGCTAAAATATAATTGTTAGATTTGTTCCATAGTATATTAGAGCATTCATGGTCAAATCTTCATGTTCAGTGCGTATTTTGAAGAATTTTTCGTAAAAGCTCATAAGGGAGCATACGATTTCCCTCAAATGTATTTCATTATCCAAAAAAAAAAAGCAACCAATTTCCCTAAAATATGAATATATCAGATTACCAAAGTAGTAAAATGACAAGTAAAAAAAGCATGTAATTGTTATATACAAAACCAGGAGCTCATCGATAGCACCAATCCCACATAAACATAACAATATAATATTTCACTTAATAAGGAACCCATTTTTGAAAATTAATCAAATGTAGGGTTATAAGTTTTATCGACTTATATTTAATGTTATTGAAGAATTATTAGCAAAGTAACGGCTTGAAGCACTAGATCATAATCATCCAGCTTTCGCATTCGTCAAGTGCTATGCATTTGAATTAGATGAGTGTTCCGTCACAAAAGAACTGCGTTTTCTAATGGAAGGTGGAACTTTAGTTATAAATCAATGTATTCAAAGAATGAAATAAAAGCAATAGAACTCCATTTTTTATAAACGAGTTATCAAATTTGCTTTTATTTTATCGATGATTTTAGAAACAGTTTGGAAAAACAGATATACTTCAATTCTGAAACTTAAAAATCTATATACTATACAAAATATATGACAAACCAAGATAACTCTTCTTTCCCTCCACATTTTCAAATCTTAACATTTAAATCTATTAACTGGAGAAAATATATAATAACAAGAACACTTACTATTCTAATGCGTTTTGATGTCATGTGTATTTTTTGTTTTTGTCGATTTTGGTAATTAGATATAAGAAGATGTGGTATGAGTGCCAATGAGACAACTCTCCATCCAAGTCAAAATTTATAATAGTAAACCATTATAGGTCATAGTACGGTCTTCAACACGGAGCCTTGGCTCACACCGAACAATAAGCTATAAAGGGCCCCAAAAAATTACTAGTGTAAAACCATTCAAACGGGAAAACCAACGATCTAATCTATATAAAAAACGAGAAACGAGAAACACTTATGTAACACATCAACAAACGACAACTACTGAACATCAGATTCCTGACTTAGGACAGGTGCAAACAAATGCAGCGGGTTTAAACGTTTTAATGGTACCAAACCTTCACCCTTTTTCTGAAACAATAGTGTAACATCACAACATAGAAAGACACACTATAAAATATCAACTGAAATAGCTTAACTCAATCAAAGGACATATTAACACCATTGAACATACACTGAACAAATAAATTTGACCTATGACACAATGTAAATACAAAATAAATAAACTAGGGGAAGAATAATAAAAGTAACATGTTATATCGGTAAGAAATATTAAACAATTAAAGAAAAACAATATGCTCGAACAAAAATATCAGCCATATGCAATAACTTTAAACACAGGTAAATGAAAATAATTTTGTTGTTAGATATACGTGTACAGTACCAATAGAGAAAGGAAATATTTTTACAAAATAAATAATTTTGATGTTCATAGTACGAAGTGAAAATTTATAGTAATACCAAACACTTATCAAAGCTGGTATATAGACCAGATATAACCCTGAATAACATTAAATAACAAACAAGCAATACAATTAGTATCAACAGGTCAAATAAACAAGAAAGTACGATTTGAAAGTACTCGCAGTTACTGACAGCTAGTTAAAAGCCAAAACAATAAATAATAAAAAATCATGCATCAGAGACTAAAATCAACTAAAACACATCCCAGGGATTTAGTATTTTAACGTCATGGACAGTCAAAGAAGACATGACTAGTGCAATGCCAAAAATAAATGTATCGACAGACAGTAGGATAGTTAGGAGTTTAACCTCTTTTTAGATCTAAACGAACGTGGGTGTGTCTTTATACGTCCCGCTTGAAAAAAATACAAATTTAGTTATGTTTTAATTTGCTGATGACAAAATCGATATTAGTGCCAAAGTAAACTATATTCAAAGATCTAATTACAACATTGGTAAGATAACCTTTACTAATAAGTTTGTTTAAAGGTTCGATGAGTTTACACGGATCACATAGTGATTTCCGCGCTTTAAGTACAATATTACCATAAAATTTAGGATGTGAAATACCGTTTGTAATCAGGTTTCTACAAGTACAGCCAAATCTACTAATCAAATCTTTGTATCTATGAAAGAACTTGGCAAAAGTTTTACGTAATTTATGGTAATGAAATCCTTGATTTAATAATTTACCAGTGATGCATTGATTACGTTCGTTAAAATCTATGACATCACTACACACACGGGCATAACGAACGAGTTTGGATATATAAACACCGTATGATGGAGCCAAAGGAACATCGCCGTCTAAAAAATGAAAATTAACAATAGGGAATGAAAAATCGTCTCTTTTGTCGTAAATTTTCGTATGGAGTTTTCCTTTAGAGATTGAAATGTCCAAATCCAGAAAAGGACAACTACTGCTGTTTATGTTAGATTTAGTTAAAGTATGTTCTATTGGGTAAATTTCGGTAGTATTTTTAGAGAACTCTGGATTATTTAACGAAAAAATATCATCTAGATAACGGAAGGTATTGTTGAATGTATCAACCAAATGTAACAATGACGTGTCTTTACTGAGTTTGGTCATAAACTGAGGTTCATAGCAATACAGGAATAAATCTGCTATTAAAGGGGCGCAGTTAGTGCCCATAGGAATACCTACTACTTGTCGATACACTCTATCGCCGAAACGTACATATATGTTATGCATTTATACATAAATGCAGTTATATGAATAAGAGTAAATAAACGGTAACGAGTAACGACAAAAGGTAAACAAAAAAACGTCTAAATGTCAACATATATACATCAAGAAAATCTCTTCTTTTTTAATATTATTTTTCTCTTTTTCTTGAGAGTTTTTGATAACAAGATTGCCGACATTATATGAAAACGTCGAAATTAACAATTATAATCTGAACTATTGGCTGTAAAAAAGACAAGCTCCTGGTGATGAATATACATGTTCCCATACTGAATAATAACGCACAAAAAATGCATGTGATGTTGTGATTATTCAATCAACACATTATTTTCCGCTTTAGTTATACATATAGTCTGTTTTTATTGGGTTACTAGATTGTACGATGGAAGTTTTGTCGGCATTACTATGTCAGCCTTAAGTTTTATCACTATGACATCAAAGTTTATGATATAATTTATTTGCAATATGATATATTTAGACCAAAATCATCTACAGCCTTATATTATATTTCTTTTACAAAGTATTTATTCTTCTGTTCTGACCAAATGAAATTAAAATGTGTTCCTCAGTAGTTTTTTTTAAATAGAGTTGTAATTATTATCTCTTGATTTGACAATGTGTGTCATTTTAAATTTGTAGCATTGGTACATGCAGCTTCATTACTAGGAGTTTCTTATTTTTCTACAGGCAAATTATTCAATGAATAAATGTTTTTTCCAGGAGAAATTTATCTTTCCTGTTGAAAGAACTTCACAGAGCACACTGGCCATTGTATTTATTTAAAAGTACAGGTTTCAAAAATTTAAAATACCCCAAATAAACAGACACTGATTCTACTTCGCCTTCATATCAAAACTGTGACAGTCGTCTTTGACTATAGGGATTGTTGCTCATTTGACAAAGTGAAAAAAAGGTATTTTACCGACTACAAAATTCAATTGTATGTACAGATATCTCTTCATCAGTTTTTTAATCAATCTTGAGGTCAATTTTTCTACTTATTGCGGCCACTAACAACCTCTTTCGATCACATGATTATTGATATACAACAGTGACGGAAGATACAAAGGGAACATTAACTTATTTTTTGAATTAAAACTGACATTGTCATGAAACAGTGCCAAAAAAAAAGACAAAAAGACAAAAAGACAAAATGTCTACAAAACAATAAAAACACCCGAAGTCCACATTTCTAATCTTAAATACATTAAAACATTTGAAAACAAAACTAAAAGTGGAAACAGCTTCAGCGCTTATTTATCAAGCTTAGTAAAAAATATATAAACTCAAAATATTTACCTCTTTTATTACATGACCCGGGCAGCAGTGAAATGTCATCTACTGCTATATCCCCTTTTTTTGTTGAACCTCGAACCCCTTCTAACGTCATTTGGTATGAATCTAACATTGAAATATCAACGAATGCTAACTGCCATAAATCTGGTTTATTTCCTGACCTTGACCATATTTTTGGTGTCATTGTCTCTGATACAAGGTAAACATTTAACGTTCCCATTCCGTCTCCATGCATATGGAACCAGAAAGTAAAACAGGCATCACCTTCCGAAGACACAGTCACACTTGTAAAATTTGATTTCTGCCCTGGCTCTATGTTTGAGGCGTTGAGATATATGTAATTTCCATCATCTGTTGGATAGAACAACTTGATTAAGTTATGTAAAAAAAAAAAAAAAAAAAAACAATTAAAAAGTTGATATTTATGTTCATTAACAGCTGTCGCGTGACAAGGGGATGAGGTTAGGAGGCGTAACCTTAATTTTTTCGCTGAGCGGTTTTAACTTAAGGGTGTCCACTACACCACACTTGATCCCACAACTGTACAATGTATTGTTTCTATGCTGACTACAATGGTTTTGGTCTTATTCACTTAGCAGTGTAAACATTTTTTAGTTCTTGAAAGAATGATTTTGATATAATTTCAAATAATTCGTTTACGTTGGAGAAAAGACCATACATATAAATTGTAGATGTAGTTTTCATAATCAGTTGAAAAAGACGTTATTTTGAAATTATATTTTATCCTTTGATGTAACTGCACAGAGGATTAATTCTTATTAAAAAGGTACCACGACAGTCTGATAGTGTTTATTTGCAGGTCATGGTTATTATAGCAAACGTGCCGAGGTTCAGGACTAGACAAGGATGAGGATTGATATCACTGCAAAAGAGTAAGAACTAATACTTGCGAACTTTTTTCAAAGTGTTTTTGACATACACCGATATGAAAATTATTAGGTTTTATTTTCTACATACACTTTACTGCGGTCAAGCTACCTGTGTTCCCTTTCCCTTTACACTTTCGCTGTTCAATTGTCGAACTACGGGAAAACTCTCGGCAAATTAAAATATAAGACGACAATAATTCGATAGCAGTACATTTCTGGGGATTCTGATAAAATAAAAGATTTTATTGTTAGAAAAAGTATATCTTCAGGTGTTTTATATTGGAACTTAGCGATTCAAGTAATGAAAAACAATTTGATCTACTTTGTTGATTTGAAGTGTCAAAATTGGAAAATCGTCACCTAAATTATCAAAAGTTCAGTAGTCAATCGATTTGATTTATATCATGACTTTCCTTATTTTAAGGTTGATATTTTAGAATTATAACGAAATTACGATTTCAAATTCCTCAAGTCAAATTGACTTAAAAAGAATTTAAAATTGAGAATGGAAATAGGGAATGTGTCAATGAGATAACAACCCGACCAAAGAGCAGAAAACAGCCGAAGGCCACCAATGGGTCTTCAACACAGCGAGAAAATCTCGCACCCGCATGCGGGCTTCAGCTGGCCCCTAAACAAAAATGTGTACTAGTTCAATGAAAATGGACGTCACACTAAACTCTAAAACATATAAATGAACTTTAATTAAAAAACACACAAGACTAACAAAGGCCAGAGGCTCTTGACTTTGGACAGGCGCAATAATGCGGCAAAGTTAAATTTGACTATATGTTGGGTTCCTTTGCGGGTTTGAGCGCAAATGAGGAAGTGTAATAAAGAATCGAGAAAATGCACTACATCTAAATGATTTTTTTCTTTTTCTAGCATTTGGTCGATGTTGGCAATAGTCTTTGAGGGTATCATCACCTCAGAAGTCAGCACCATGGTACTGAAATAATTAACCACGTAATTATGCAGCTGGAAGACAGTTACAACGTTTCAAAAACCAAGGTAATAACTAATAAGTACATGTATCAACAAAAAATACTGACCTCAAAGGTTAATTAAAAAAGGGAAAAGTTCATAAAACCCGACAAAATCAAACGCTCAACGTAATCAAATAACGGAAAGAAAACAATTGTCAATTTTCTTAAACCATATTGGTAGAGGCATTTGTGAAGAAAACGGTGGGTTCAACTTGGTTTTATGCTATCTAAACCTCCAACTTGTATGCTAGTTGTTTCTAGCTTTATTAACACAATTGGGTGAGCAACCCAAACAGACACAATTAGTTGACGTGACAATAATTGGGTCCCAGCATTCAAAACTGTGTACACATACATCACAGACATACAACACAACTGACATAAACAAGTAAAGTTTACGTTAAGTGGACTTGTCTTTTCATTTATGTCCCTTAAGGTAAAACTCCATGTCGACTATTTATTCTAGGCTTCTAAGTTTTTGGATTTGAGCGTTCCTGATCAGATAAATATTAAAAGCTCCGGAAGATGGTATCTTTATTCTAATTATTATATAAAATAAGTAAACATGATGTTATAAACCACTTACAAAATCCGTCTGTATGATCAACCTCCGGTCCGGTATCATTAGGATGAGTTCCGCCAGAAATAACAGTCCACATATATTCAGTTTCCTGCTCTACATTCCAATTGCAAGGTTCTCCTTCAAAGTTGCAATCAAGGCTAGAAACTATAAAGAACTATGATCATAGGTTAGTTATAATATTAAAGGTACCAATGTTACTGCCCTAGATTCAATTTTGACAATTAATGTTTCTTCAATGACGCTCCTTCCTTTACCCTACTCTACCACATGAATAATTAAAAACCCGTCTGAAAGAAATGATCCACAATACTTTCCTCCATAAAAAACGGTACCATACGCTACAAATGTATTGTTTTAGGATATTATTCTGCATATTTTGTTACAAAGGAGCTCGAAAATAAAACCTGTTACACCAAAGAACAAGTGATCAGTATGCTTGAGCTCTTTTTGACAACATATTTGCTAAATTTGGAGGGTGAATATTCTAGCAAGTTGTCGGCATTCTTATTGGAACTGACATATCTCCTTGGCAGCCTTTTCTTTTTTTTATGTGAGTCGGGGTTTCTTCAGACACTTGTAAAAAACAAGAAGATCAAAGAAGTCAGATAATTTATTTTGACATACAGATAAATTAAAGATGTTCTTTCCATTAATAATCCAACCTTTCTGATTGGGTCCCATTAATATATCCTCCTAAACTAAAAATAAAAAAAAAACACTGATAAAGCTTCATCCGCTGGTTGATAACATTTGATTTTTTCAGTTTTTATGGACTTCCCGTTTTTAGATTTACATTAAATTAAACATTAACATCAAATATGATGACTCGGAAAGAGATAGTGCGACACTCTCTCCTTGAACAACAAACCGTAACAATGCGTAATGTTTTTTCCTATAAACTTGTCTTCGTTTTCCAGGTTTAGTAAAACATATTGCTCTAATTCTCGGTGGACCCACTGTGTAGAACTCAAATATTGCATTGGTTGGTAATGTGTCCTGAATATGTATGAAATGTTTGATACTGGGCGTTTATCAAACAACAATGAATCAATCAGTTATGTAGAATAGTTCTACAAATTAAGGATATCGACACGATGGACGGGAAGTTTTAAACTGACATTGCAGTATAATCAAACGTTCCGCTCAACATAACAGCATATGTTTTACTGCGGGAAAGCAAGTGTTAAGGCTGCCCATATTGTTATACCACAGTCAAGCATTTTGATAGTCTTGTCATACAAGCGAGCGACCAACATTGTAACATAGTTGAAAATATCTGAAAACCGTTGTATTTCTTAATTTTTTTACCGGACTGTTTTAGAGCTGTCACAGAATACGTTCCCTGTCATTTCAAACTTAATGGAATAATTAAGTTTATGTGTACTTGAGCTGTTACGAATTTTCATTTGGTAAACATCATTTTTACAACTACTTTTTTTTAACGAATATGTAATGCATTTAGTATTAAATTAAATTGTTGTGAGATCCAACACAATACACCATGCTCTTTCCACTCGCATTGCAGAGCATGTCCCTTTGCATAACAGTCTAAAATTATAAACAAAGATTATAAGAAAAAAACATTTGTACTTAAAGAGAAGTACGTGTCATACCTTTCTTGCAATCGGTGTTGGTAATGGAGATGTCATCAATAGCGATTTCAATTTTACTTCCGTTACCACGAATGGCTTTAAACTTTATTCGATATAGCCCTATATCATTCAATGACAGCGACTGAAAATACCATTTGTTTCCTTGATTAGCTGATTTATTCCACAGTTCAATAGTACTTTCACTATCCATTTGAAATACTTTCAATGTGTTGATTTGTTCCCCATGCATGAGATACCAAAATGTTAAACACTGCTTTGGATTCGGTCCTATCCAACCAGAAAACAGATCACTTTCCTCTTTTGGTTGAGAGCCCCATTCAGACTTCGTGTAAGCATACATGTAGTAACCATCTCCTAAACAAATATTTGTTTGCGTAAAAAGATGGGGATGATACCAAAAGCAGCATAAATGTAAAATTAAACATAGTCTGACAAGTTTATTCCGTATCGTTTGAATATTTCAGATTTCACTGTGTAAACTACCAAAATCGTGTATAGTCTTTTTCATTATACTTTCCTGAATGTTAAGGGATTTATTTTACGGGCGTTATCACGAGTAATGTGGCCGTTATGAAATATCTCTGCTACAGATGTCGCGGAGATGTTCCTGACTGAACTACAATATTGTAATTTTTTTCTTAGATTGTGACTAGATCAGACTCATTACTTAATTGTTATTACCATGACAAACACAAAGGGTGCTACTAGTGGAGCAGGATCTACTCATCCTTCTACCTGAGATCGTCCCTAGTTTTTAGTTGGATTCATATTGCCCAGTCTTAAAGGCTGACTTCATACAGGAGCTTTTTAGGAAGAACGAAAAAAAGGTTGAGAATAAAACTCTACTAAAAAAGAGATGATTTAAACTTTCGAATTGGTAACTTTTCGTTTCTACGTAGTAATATTCCGGCAGGTCATCTCATTAGTCTCCTATAAAAGTGTTTTGTGAACTAGTGTTGTTTTTTTATATCCTTTCGGCTTTTTTTCATGATGCGTTGATAATTTATATCGACTTATGAGTTATGAATTATTCCGCCTCTTTATCGACGGTGGTGCAATTCTGTTTTGTTCTTCATAAACATTCTAAATCACGATGCATAGACGTTATGAATAAGTTAAATGAAACGAATCCTATTGTAAACAAATGAAAGTCGTACAAAACTTGTAATTATCTCAATGCACGAATCAACCCTTTATATCTATTTTTTTTTATAATGATAGCATCGGAATTTGCGAGTAAACATGTATATACAAAGACAACAGTAGTTCATCGATGATTAAATTTCGTAAAACTATTAGGAAAAGACAAATCAAGGTTACAAACAAAAAAAAAAACTGATGGAAACGCATGAAATAAAAACAATTATTCAAATTCATGTTTAGCGTTTTCTTTTATGGTAAAAATGCATCTACTGGATCTTACTTGAATGTATACGTATAAAACAAACTTATGTTTCTAAAAATTGAAATCTTCAATTAACTAAAACTCGATTTGAAATTAATTCTAAAAATTTGTTACCGAATATTCATATAAACACACGCACTTTGATAAGATATGAGAACGAAAAAAAAAAAGGCATGAGAAAGTTTTCACGAACGTATCTTTCTGAAAATAGAACAAAAAATGGACAGACAAAAAATATAATGCTATAATATAACAATTGTTGTCCTTTGATATCAGTCATACTTTATCAACTCTTAAGGATATTTTGACTTAGGTCTGAGGCTTCAGTCAATATTAACCTCTTCGGTGACTTCGTGAAAGCCTGCTCGTCTACAAAAAGGGAGTTCGATTATAATTTTTTATTTTCTATGTTTGTTTTTTTGGGGAGTGGGATCTTTTTTAAATACACGTCTGCATTGATACTTTACCAGAAGCAGTTGTGTGATCTCTGTCTGGTCCTGTAGAAGATTCAAGAGTTTGTCCGCGTCGATGTATCCACTGGTAAGTTCCATTACTACTAACTGACCAACCACACAGATCATTTTCGAAAGTACAACTACCGTTAACAATTCCTGTAATATACTTTGTTTTTAAATATTATTCAAGTACATGTAGTTAAACATGTGAATAAATATATATATATACATGTATATAACATTCATGTCTTCCATTTCTTGTTTCTTTAAACCTTTTTTGACATTGTAAATTATGATCTAGGTAATGCACCCTTGCATTAAACATGCATTTGAAATTACAGTTTAAAGGCAGCAATGTTAATATACCGAAAACCAATAATACAATTGAAACCAACAAAAACCTTGATTGAAGTTAAGCTGGCACTGGTCGTGTACGCTACTTTCACTTTTACACGAAACGTATTATATTTACGCTACAAACATGATGGAAACTTGTGCTTCAAATTTTGATAAACGTAACCTCTTCGGTGAATTCGTGATAGCCTGCTCGTTTACAAAAAGGGAGTTCGATTATAATTTTTTATTTTCTATGTTTGTTGTTTTGGGGAGTGGGATCTTTTTTAAATACATGTCTACATTGTTACTTTACCAGACGCAGTTGTGTGATCTCTGTCTGGTCCTGTAGAAGATTCAGGAGTTTGTCCGCGTCGATGTATCCACTGGTAATTGACTGGACTTGCACACCAATTGCGAAGAATCACTGATTTTTTTTAGCTTATTTTAACAAAATTTAACCTCACTGACTACTGCAAGCGAATTTTAATCCAATAGTTCGTTCTTTAAAATATTTGAAACAAATAAAAACATACTTGAACTTGTTCACCTTTTTTGTCCAACTTGTGGCTAGACTTAGAGTGTTTGTGTTATGCTCAAGAAATTTTATGCATAGAATAATAAAATGTTGCCCTAAATACTTCAAGTAGCTTTATATAGTTGAAGAATTTATAAACGGAAACTACATTCTTCGTGTTTGTTTGTCCTGGCAAAACAAGCGAAATGTTCTACCAAAAAGCGCAAGCGTCCCATACCGGTTAACCAAGTTTTCCAAGTTTTTATACAAATTGTTGTAAAGGAGAAAATAGTTAGGTTTTGCTGTTTGTTACTCTACGTTGACTGTCTCTTTTCGTTTTTTTTCGCTGTCTTTTAATATCATAGTTTTGAAAAATCTTTCAATTCTTTTCTGTTTACTTTATTAAATCTATCAACCTCTACATTCGCTTAAGCTAAAATAAATAAAATGCAATATTTACTTGTGCATGAATATGAAATAGATACGTGTCCATAATTTTTGAACAGACATGTATTTGGAATAATCGTTGAGATAGTGCAGGATGTTTCTTTATTACAACTCATTTTAATGAGAGTCTTATGTTCTTCTGTCAGATTACACTGCTTGTATTCTGAGCATGGTGTTGGATATTGCTCCACATTTAAATCGACTATTGTGATTGTTGTGTTGCCGGCACAGCTGATTATACTTGAGTTGCTTACAAAGGTTTTTTCTTGAAAACCTGCAAAATTAATGTAACGAATTTTGATAGATTTAATTTGTCTGTTTCAGTTATTACGGCTTAGTAATTTTTACTCCACTTATCTGCGTTTGATGTTTAAATTATTTAGCTAATGAGGCAAGTGTAGGTAAAATATCAACAACATTTCATGCACATTTTTTGCTTATAAGATCTTTCCTCTTTTCGTCAAAAGACATTTTGCCTTTGTTCTGATTAACTTCTCCTTGAAAAATTTTCGTGTTTATTCTGATTATTTTAATTTTTTAAATTTTTAAAAAAATTTTTCTTCTGTCGTTTTAGATGTTTTTTGTTTTGTTTTATGACATATTGAAAGGATTTTTGGCACATGCTATATATAATACACACTAATAACCAGAATTAAGATTGATCGGACAAATAGGTATTAACCTTATTTGAAAAAGTGTACTTACTATTAATTAAGACTGACAAAATATAAAAACGTTCAATGTAATTCAATCCACTTCAACTTATTTAAATGCAAGTCAAAAAGATTCCCTTGCTGTCATTAACGTTATTTTAAGATATAGTTTCGCTCTGTTAAACTAATAACACATATAGCCACGCCCCGTTATACAGAATCAAACTGGTATTTATTCTATTTAGACTTCAAAGTTTTAAAGTGTTGGCCTCCTTGTAAGGTAAGTCACACAAGCAGAAATACAAACCCGGTATATGCATCGTCAATCCATTCCAGACGTTATCAGTTTTAGTTAGATAACATACCTCCAACAAATATTCACAATTTAAAAGATTTAATGACAAATACATATAAGTAAATAAAGTAACTTATAGTTGTTGATGGTTGATGCAAGATTAGGCCCTACGTGAGGTTTTGCCACGTTTCCTTTGAATACTTTATGATTGTGGTCTGATTATTTTTTTCTTCTTCCGCCACTTTTGTTTCTGAAATGTCGCTTTCATTTTCGCAACATGTCGGTAAGATATTTTGTATTTGACATCGAACTTTTATCATGTTTATTGGGCTTTTGAAACACAACAATTCTTACCGAACACTTTTCCATATTAAACTTATCTCCCCATTTAATTTTTTCTTGTTATCTTTTTACGAAGAAACAGTAAAAATTGTTGTTCTACATGTTGTGTGAAAAGGTTTAATGATAATGACGTCATACCGCCGATCAGGGGGGCCTAATTTTATAAAAGTATACAAGAACAGTTGATATTTGAAAAGGTGAAGTATATGGAAAATCTGGTTAAAATAGAACGAAGTGCAAAAAATAAGAACCTACTTTATGAACATGATGAACGAACACACAGACATACAGCTTATTTTACGTACCTTCACATTTATACTGTATCTGAATTTCATTAGGTCGAAAACATTCAGGATAACGCTGAACATAACTTGACAAATTAAGTTCACAACTTTTTTCATCCTCCGATATAGTACAATTGTGAAGAAATCGTTCTTTTATCTCATATTCTAAACATATCTCCTTTTCAGGTTCAAAAGACAAAGACACGTTTTGCATATCTACGTACTTTGTTGGACAGGTTTCTACCATCGTATTCCTATCAATGTTAGCGCAGTTATATTGTTGTGTATACCATCCTGTGGAAGGAATGTGATATGTATTTTACAAGTACATGCACATAATTTCAAGAAATTGAATACATACAGATTTTTTATATCTCTATTCGTATGGTTTGAAGTGATTTTCCAGTATAGGAAAACATAAATGTATTAGTTGTAATTGGCTTTGAGCCAGCTTTTAGTTATATCGAATACTCATTTGGAAATCATCTCTGCGAATATTTTACGGACATTATCAGCATTTGGTTGTCCGTTACGAAATATCTGTTTCACTGATGACGACAGATTTGTTCTAATCGTCGTAACCCCAATCCCGCCCCCCTATTCCCCGAATATGACCTATCAAATCAGATTTATCACCGGGTTTGTACTAACATGAGCAACATGACGGGTATTTCATGTGAAACAGGATCTGCTTACCCTTCCGGAGCACCTGCATTTACACCCGGTTTTTGAAAGGGTTTGGGTTGCTCAGTCTTTAGGTTGTTATCTTGTGTTATATATACTGTTGTTTTCTTTGTCTTTTGATTTTTTTCGTTTTTTGCCATGGCGTTGTCAGTTTATTTTCGACTTATGAATTTGAATGTGCCTTTGATAACTTTTGCCTCTCTCTTAGATCGGTACTCTGTGCATTGTGCTTTTCTGTCTTTTTTGTTATCTAACTATAATGCTTCATGTATAGCTGATTGGTAAAGCTCTTTAAAATCATGGCAAAAGATGGGTCTGGCGTTAGCAAACATTTTAAAGCCCGCCACATTCTAAATGTACCTATCTCAAATCAGGAGGATGTAATTTAGTGGTAATCGTTGTTTGCTGTCTGTCAAATTTGTATTTGTAGAAATAGGTTGTTGTCATATCTTTATAGCTTTCTATACGATATGAGGTTTGTCGTTTTTGAAGACTTTACGGTGACCTATAGTTGCTTACTTCCACTTCTTTTAGTTTTTGGGGGATAGTTGTCACATTGACAATTATACCTCGTCTCCTTACCTTTTCATACTGGTTTACAATATGACATTCAGTGCTATATATTTGCTTCTGATACATCGATTTAATGTAATACAATGTATTAACATTAGTTCACATGCAAAAGTAATTGAATTTTGTTGTTTTTATGCATACGTAACATTTGATGCTATAGTTATCAAATGTAGTGTGTTTAAAGTAACGTTGCGTTTTGTACATGTATAATGCATATTTGATTGACTCCGACTTAAAACATTTCAGTATCAATTCCAGTCACCACCCAAAAATAGAGGCATTCAATTCAGGAACATTTTTACCGTTGAAGGCAGATAAGAGCTTGATACACAAGTGACATGTATAAATATGTATGCACATATATACCTGAGCATGATCCTGGTGTCAATGCTATATCATCCAATGCAATGTCACATGGATCATCCTTGACAAATACGCCAATAAACTCAATCGTCAGGTTTTCTATGGGAACAATGTTTATCATTTTTTCTATCCATTGGTTACCATGGTCTTCGTATTTGATAAAAACAAGGTTTTCATTTACAGTCACATTTAATCCGCCGCTTCCATTACCATAACAGTTCATGTAATACCAAAATGAGAGGCAGGTCTCAGATAATGCATTTAAAATAGGACTTTTAATATATGCTTTGTCACCATGGAAGGCCAAAGTACCATTCAAATACATGTAGTATCCATTCTCTGTAAATAAAGAATCAAATAAAGTTATCAAATATTGTTTATCGAAGGAAGTATTATTCACTGTCATTAAGCAGTTATTCATAGAATGTAACATATGATACAAAAAGTTCATGTGAACAAGTTTTCAACAAAAGGGTTACACAATATATGTAATAAGAGCGGATATAATTATCAACACAACTAAGTCTTAACATTCCTGTTCATAAACTAAAGGGGGTACTAATTCGCGGACTATTTATTTTACAAGAACACTAGTTGAGATATTTTGTTAAGACATTATATAATGCAGGATCAGAATGGTTCATCAATACGAGTTTACATTTTACGTATCTCCTTTGTGTAGAAAGAAGACAAGAAGTTAAAAATAAACATGTCATGACTCCTTCCTTTAGTTGTATAGATGCATCCATGTACCCGTTTAAGCATCTCAATAAATTTCAAATCATCTATACATGTATGTTATGTACTATAAAAATCATATTATTTGTATACAACTACTTTGATACTATTTAAAGTAATACACAAGGAATAGTGAATGTTCTATGTTATTTAATTAAAGACCCGTTTAATGTCACACTACGGAAAACTATTCATGCAACACTTTAATTGTTTAAAAACCCTTTTTCTCTGCCAAGACTGCCAAATTATCCTTTTAAGAAGAAATTTTTTGTTTTCTCCCTTTTTTAGTCAGCTTTATGCAATGGAAAACATCATACGAAGATACGTATATGAGGGCGTAACTTCATCAATGTATCATAGACTTGATAAAGTCCTCACGCAATACCTATTTGTTGAATGAATACACTTGACAATTACTGGCCATGGTCCATAAAAATTTATCTCAAGTACCTATTTGATAGATATCGCAATCATTCATTTGTAAGAAATCTTTCTAGCATATGTGCAGAAAGTAAATGGTTCACCAGGGATTTTTTCATTCGATGCAAAAGTTATTGAATGTGTCGAAATGTTTTTCTAGAATTTGTAACATTATGAAATATACTTTCCTTTAATATCCACATACACAATTTAGATCAGAGATAAGGCGGTATGCAGGAGTTGTTGTCAACAATACACAATCGAGTAACGTGTCGGCAGACTTATTTTAAAGACTTATTTTTCAATACTGATGGTAAAGTTAGTGTTGAGGTATTTACCCTAGATACCATGTTTTACATAATGTTTTGTATACATGTATATAATGCAATGACTTGGAATGACAAATGCCTAATAAAATGACAAAAAATAGCTTTGAAGAAGGATTAATGTCAAAAAAATATATAAAGTAGCACAGTTTAAAGGTTCGTGAGTTACTGGAAATGACACTTTCCAAAAAGTAATCTGACTTTGAAATGTTTTCTTCTCCAAATTACATCATTTGAAACCAGTTTTAAAGTCATGGATGTATCTATCCGTTGCCATTGATACGGTCGAAATTATAAATCACCTGTTTCTAAATTTAGAATTTTTCGTAATACAAAAGACTTCCAACCCCTGGAATAAATAACCTTAGCTGTATTAGGCAAAACATTTTGTAATTGTTGGTCTTGAATGCTCGTTAATATGACTGTTTAACTTCGTACTTTTTTTTACCTTTTTTATTTTTTTTATTCGAGCGTCACTGATGAGTGTTTTGTAGACAAAACGTGCGTCTGGCGTACACAATCATAATTCTGGTATCTATGATGATTTTTTGTTCAAGCTTAAAGTAATCAAATATTTCACAGATCATGACAAAACGAAGCAGACCTAACATATCGAAAAATTTATCCGGAGGCTGGGAGTTATTCTACAGGGTAAATGAAGTAGTTGAATTAATGATACCGATTCAATTGACAATGGCACACCTCTTTGGAATAACATTCATTATATGCATTTGATATTATCTTAAAAACTAGAGCATTCAAATTCAATAAACATACAATATTTGTTAGCACTAAGACATAAAAGACCGCATGATACCTTAATTGAAACGAAATACGATTTTTTATAATGCAGCTTCTATCAGAATCTGATACTTTAACATGTTTAAGATGCATCGGAAGAGTAAAAGAAGGGCGAAAGATACCAGAGGGACATTCAAAATCATAAATCGAAAATAAACTGACAACGCCATGGCTAAAAAAGAAAAAGACAAACAGACAAACAATAGTACACAAAAAACAACATAGAAAAATAAAGACTAAGTAACACGAACCCCGCCAAAAACTGGGGGTGATCTCAGGTGCTCCGGAAGGGTAAGCTGACCTTACTCACTTGTGGAATCTGTCATAATGCCCATCACAAAAATAATGATGGTCTAATTCGATGATGTCACAATTGAGTAAAAAGAGGACGGGATTGTGGTAACGACAACTAAATATACCCTTCTCTATCTGTGAAACAGATATTTGATAACGGTCAACCAACTCTTGATGGCGTCTATAAAATTTGGACCACTTGGAACACTAGGTTTAATAGTTTCCATGTGAGGAGCCAATCTTTTCTAGGAAATCATAATAGGAAGTATCGTATCAACTGTGAGATGTATACTTTTACTCTATATGCAGGCGCTGTTTGAATGTTGAAACATAGAAACTCAAAACTCGTAATCATAAAGTTGAAATCATCTCTTTTGTCGTACAGTTTTATTGTGATCCGACCGTTATTGTAAATTCTAAACGTAAGTCAAGTATGAGAAAGACCTAAGTATGTTTGCGGTATCCTTTATTTCAAATTTGATGGAAGAGATATGTTCAGCGCTAACATAGTCACCAAACTTTGATTTATTTAGTAGGCGGATATCATCTTTAAGGTGGACCGAACGTGAAGTTAAATCATGATACTGGCATCTTTTCATTCTTAGGGAAAAACCCCAGCATGAAGTTTGCCTCGTATAATAAAGGACGAATTCGACAAGAGTTGCTTCTGATAGGATTCTTTGTTGAACAAACGTCTCTGAAATGTTACAAATATGTTGACAATAAAATCAAAATATGTATTTTGCGAATTGACTGTCAGTTTCTGAAAATTTATGGTTGAACCGGAGTGTATTTATGGTGTGCAAAAGAAAGTGGTTTCCACTGCATGTACTCTAGCACAACATTCTAATTTTTTAGTATCCACACCTGATTCACCCCTCCATAGAGTATGAGTTTTTGCAGTAACTCTGAGGCCCGGCTTTGATTGCTAATAGCTAACAGAGTAAATATTGAAAATTTAGAAAGAGGTTCCATGGAGCATTTAGCGTACCCACCATTAAACATTTGGTCAGTTTTGGTCAGTGTTGGTGAATAAGTTTTGAACTTTAAGTGGTTTGGCCTCGAGCATCACTGAAGAGACTATAATTGTCGAAAAGTGCATCTGGTTCAGTAAAATTGGTACTGTCAATGTTTGTGTTGGAGTCTCTTTGTGGATTTATCAATAACTTATTTCTATATAAAGCAAGTTTGCGTAATATGATCCTTCCTAAGACAAAAATTGGTAGGGGATATGTGTGAAGGAATAACAACATGTTTGTCATTAAGGTATGACAGCTTATTAGTAGCATTCGTTTTTTTTTTATTGATATATGTAGCATGCATGTTCATAAAGAATTAATTGAAAAAAATGAAATAAGCATCAACAGTCATAAATTATTTCGAATAAATATATACGTCTTTGTAACGTTCAGAGATATGCCTGGCTTTATTCTCGACTAAATCCATAAGTATTTTCAAGCTGTGTGTTTAACGCATGGATTTATGCCTTTTGATTAAACCATTTCGCAGAGAAGTGTAAGGGACAATGTCAGGTCACCAGTAATAACGTGGCCGGTAGCATTATACATTAATGGGGGACTAGCAAATGACTTATGAGAACGTTTAGGCTTGAAGTCTTCAATATTGAGATCATACAACACGTGTGTGAATTTGAAAATTGTAAGTGCATGTGTGATATGGGTATAGGAAATGAAAAGAACACATAGATCTTTAAAGAAAGAAGGTATTTTCAATTGAACAAATTAATAAAGAATGATATTGTCTAAATAAATGGCATTGGGACCTTTCTTGGCAACCGAAAGTGTTAGAAATGTTCTGATGTTCGTTACATCCTTACCAACCGATCTGAAAGCTTTAAGATTGTATTGGTTTGAATGTTGATTTGTAACCGTTAATACCAAACATAAAATTAACAGAGAACGAAGGTTGAAAGGGAAGCATATATAGCTTTGTGCAGATGTAAAAATGGCATGTAACTAATATACACACCATGAAGGATGTGTGAAGTATAATGTAGATTACAGCGGCTGCGTCTTTTTCGAAAAACAGACTTAAATATAATCAATACGTACACCTAGCCAAGAGAGTAACGTTGACCGTTGATCAGACAAATGTACACATACAACAAATAATTTTCAGTATCCTGAGGCTTTTATGAACAATACATTTCCCGAAATGAATGTGGGATAATATTGCGGGGTCAAATGAAAACCATGAACCGCAGATCTAAAGACAAACAATACCACGGTGAAAAAAAACCAACAGTATACAAAACAACACACAGACAATTAGAGATTGAATAATTATACCCTCACTGAAAACTTTCGGTAAATCTAGGTGCTCCGGAATAGTATGCAGTTCCTGTGTTACACGAGAATTTCGTCGTTTTGCACATGATAAATAAAAAAATATAAACCCTAAGACAAAGTATGATTCGTTTTGCAAATAGAGACTATATGAGTATTTTTAGAGACTTCCATACTTTATTTCTGTCAAATGTATCATGAAAAAAAAACACTTAATAAAATTATTTTGTTTTGGAAGAACTGAATACCGGGACGCTCAAACCCAAAATTTGAAGGCCAAGAATGTACATGTACCTAAACACGTTAACGAAGGTCCTTTAAGAAATAGCTAAATCGATCTAAAGTCAAGTTTCGCTGAGGGAGATGGAACATAAAGTTATTATTAATTTATAGATTTATTTACGTAGAGTTGTCGAAAGGTATGTGATAAATTATGTCAGTAACCAAAGCCCTGACTGCATAGTTGATAATGCCCTGAGGAACTAGCAGTCTACAAGCAGTGGTATCGACCCAATGTTAGAAAATGAAAATTACTCTTTTGTAATACATTGTTTAAAGGATTACTATACCAACCAGATCCTGTAGTATGGTCTGTTTCAGGAAGTGTGTTATTGTGCCTTTTGTGTCGTGACCAAGAGTATTCAGATGTTTCATTTTCTTTTTTACTGGTATGCCAGTTACACATGTCGTATTCAAAGTCACACTGATGAAAAAGACCTACAAAGATGATTGTATCTTGTTAAAACAATTTCTTGTTCAAGCATTCAACGAGAACCGATTACTTACATTCAGTACTTTAAAGTTATTATACTTAAATGATATATTTTTAGGCATTAAAGTATGACGAATAACGTCGACTGTAGTGAACCGATGTCCAAATCTCTCAAATCTGTTAATGGAGAAAAATCAAGGTGGTAAACAGAAATTTAAGGAATAACATGAACTCCAAAAGAACCGATACCGGTTGTGTCAACAGAGAAATTTTCAAAAGGGTGGGTATCGATGTGGAGAAAGGGACATCTCACTTTAATCACATTATGTCACAATATGACTTGATTACAATCAAGTTATTTCAGAGAAAGTTTTTCTAAAAAGATAGCGCAAAAGTAAGTGTAAATGTCTTTGAAACACAATAACTGCAAACATATATGTTATGTAAAAGAATAAAATAAAAAAAAAGTTCTGTTGAAGCTATTACAAAATTATATATTAAGTTGGTTGTTAATATCTTAATTAGGTGTACATACTGAATACTTTGAATAATGAACATATCGTCGTGTTTTTCTTTTATTGTTTATAGTTTTAAAATGGACTTCCCCGTTTCCATTCTCAATTTTATCAAAATTTATTATATATACCTGGTATCTTTGCTGAGTTTTTATAAAAAAAATAAAATTGTTTTTGTCTTTTCTGTAAATCAATTAATCAATATATGAATATCCATTCATTTAATGGAAAAGTCAACAATTGTGAAATACGAGTCAGCTAACCATATAAAGAATAGATTATACACAATGTAGCGGTTTGAAAAGAACAAAACATGAAACTAAACATAAAATGAAATAGAATATAAAAACACCCACATGAATATGTAATACAAAATACGAATTAAATCCTACCTTCACAAGCTCTGTTGACCAGCATAATATCATCTAGGGCAATAACACCGTCGATGTCTATCATTCTACTAACTACCTTAAACGTAATAGTATACATGGAATTTGGAAAATATTGTTGAATAGGAATTTCTGTTCGAATCCATCTGTTTTCTGAAGGTCCCGTCACATTGTATACATTTTGTTCATTGTGAATTACCTCTATAACATGGTTAGAATCTGTCATGTAATGCCAGAACGAAAGACATTGATTCTTTGACGATACTATGTTTTCTGTAATAAGTTTGGCGACATCGTCCTTTTGGGATACTGATGAATAAATGTAGGCATACGAACCGTTTGAAGCTGAAAAAAACCCCATAAAAACTTAGAAATACATGATTATCTTTCATACCTTTTCTCATTTCGTTTTCACATTAGAGAAGATCGAATAAACTCCAGGCTTAAAAGTTCGCGTTATGTTTTGTATCCACATAACTAATCACATAAAACTTTAACCAAAGCATGAACAAACTCCCTATTTATTCCAAATAGTAATGATTAACAATCTGTAATGTGTATGATTTTTATGACACCCCCACTTTTGGACAAAAAAGAAATGAATCTCCCCTGCGACAAAAGTCTCAAAATGCGTGATATTGTATAGCTAGTGATTCTTATCCAGCAGCATCCATGTTAAATCTTTGGATGAGCTTTAAACATTTTATTTCAAAAGGTAGATTACCTGGATGATTCATACCTTGTATAAAGATGCATTATATTACCAAGTTTTTGTTTATCATATATATACGTTGTCCTTGACCTTTTTTCCCTTGTTCAGCGAGTGTTTAAAACTCTTAATGGTTTTGAATAACACGAGTGTCTCATTTATTGTAAGTATAAGGATAACATTATTTAGTATATATGGATCTTTGCAAACTCTATATGTCCGTAATACAGGGGTCACCTGACCATGATATCATTTCATGGACAAAGTTTTATGGTCAAAGGTCTGTACATCAAATACTACCAGCAATAGGTCAACCAATGCTTGAGATATATGGCAAGCCGTTGTTATTTTTATTCCATTTTTAAGATATCTTATGAGCAAAATGATATATCATATAAACTTAATAGAATATATTATGAACTAAGTGATATATGTTATGACGTAGGTGTATAAAATCTTCCATGAAGAACAGTCGTCGATATAAGAGCTTAGGGGAGGGGATGCAACCAATCTCAAAGGATTTAACCTGCTGATATCATATCATCTCGAACAAAGTTTTTTCGTTTTTTAACAAAAGCTTTAGAAGATAGAGAGAAAGTGTAAGCATAAAAATAATCAGCAATACAAATTCAACAAAAAGAGATTTGAGTCATAATTCATATTCTAATCTACAATGTTGGAAAGTGTCCATTAATGAAGATGGACATTGATGTAGTTGATCGACACAGGCTCTTTAGACAAAACAAAATGTTAGATCCTCGAGTTGATTTAATGCATCAAATTTGCTCTATTGAAATGTAAATTTGTTTTATAATGATAATATACAGATAGATAGAAGCATTTCTTTAAAAGAGAGGTGAAAGATACCAAATGGATATTCAAACTCGTAAATCGAAAAATACGCCATGGTAAAAAACGAAAAACAACGAAAAGACAAACAACAGTACATGAAAAACAACATAGAAAACTGAGCAACACGAACACTAGTAAAAACCTGGGTGATCTCAGGTGCTTTGGTAGGTAAGCAGACAGTAAAATACGTCAAAAATAATTCTTTATGATTGATTCAGTTGTATCATCATAACGTTCGCTAAAATTAATTTAGGTTGAGAAAACATCGAATAACTTCACAAACTCTTAGCATAAACTATATAAAGAAGCAGTCATCTTTACCCCATATTATCTTAGCATCAGATTACAAAAATTACCAAATATACTTGAGTTCCCCCTCTTGTGAAAGAAACCGTGAATCCAAATTCTGTATAAGAAAGTTTATATTATAATATTTTTTTTGGATATTAGGTTTATGCGATGCGAACTCCAAGTTTATGTTGCGAATTACATTCATAAAGAGTTCGCAGTGTTTGTTTCCATGAATGTAATAAGAAAAAAAAATACATCGGACATTTGACGTTTTGGATTTGAAAATAATGATTATTGTTCTTCCACGTTTTAATCAGATATAAGATAAACAAGATTAACGTTTGTATTTTGTCATTGTGTTTAAATTAAAAAAAAATCGTGCCGCGAATTTAAGTAAATGATTCCGTTAAAAAAACTTAAAGCAAGATTATATTAAATTATATGTTACTTCTGTCTCCAATTCAATCTATAAAAGCACAAATATATCGGTAGTACCTAAACTACCATTTAGACCAATCATTTGCAGTTCGTGTATGAACCGATATATCATTTAAAAATGGAAATTAGGCGTTCAATACGTAAGGAATTTTAAATGTTGTTGTGAAAAAGTTATAACAGTTGTAATTCAAGCTTTTTCTCTATAAACATTCTTACTTTAGCATGTTAAGTTATCAGTAGACACCGAATTTGATTCTAAAAACAAATTAAAGAATATGGTATGATTACCAATGAAACAACTATCCAATAGACACCAAATGACGTAGAAGTAAGCAACGATAGGTATACGTCTTTATGATTACATTGATTACTATGTCAGCAAACACGCTTTACGTATGTGTATATTAATGTACAGACTGCCTATATCAATTCAAAAAATGTATACTAGAGGATTTAAAAAAGTGATTTCAAAATACGTGTACATTGTCTTCTTCGTTGTTGAATGAATACATCATGTAGATCGATTTTATTCTAAACAAAATAAGTAAATAAAAAAAAAAAGAATCAATAAAAAATGTGCTTAGCTAACCATTACAAACATATAACTGATTAAAAAATGTCACTGGCTTAAAGCAGGTCTCTCCCTTGAAATAACGAAATAAAAGCATGAAGATACTTTTCATTATCAGTTACAGCATTTACTTAACTATTGTCGAATCATATGCAAGCTACAGTAAAAAATGTAATTTTATTTTCGATTTTCTTCATCATCAGGTCTTTCAGTCATAACACATGAAAAACGTTAACCTGTACTCTGAGTATAAAATTTGTGCTGGAAACATCAAATCCAGTAATTTGATTGGTTGATTTTTTTAATTTGAGTAGAATAATCATTCTTTACATTTTTATGACTGTAAACCCAGATCTATTAAATCCGTCCATTCACATTTCTCAACTTCCATTCAAATGTAATAGTTAGTTATGATTATAAATATACTCACATGCAGTAGTGTGATCTCTTGGGAAAATCGTGCTGTTTGTGTCATTTTTCACTCTTTTCCACTGAAATTCACTGTTGTTACTCTTTTTCGACCAATTGCACCAATTGTTTTCAAAGTCGCAAGATAAAACATTAACTGCAAGAAAAATATAAAGAATTAAAACTTCAAACTTCCTCGTATCCTTAACAGTTTTATTACAATGTATATGATAATAAATTTTCTGTTTTCTCATTAGCTGAAAGCATAGGGAATCTTCTTTGGTAAAACATTATAATCACCGCGGAAAAATCATGATAGGTTGATGGAACTTCTAAATATCAGATTAAGAATACAATCGAAACTTGAAGGTCTGCTACATATCTTTATCGCTTCTTCTATACTGACAGAGACTGACGACTTTGAACTAGAATCTATGACAAACGTGATAATTTCAACTTTCAAATTGACAACATTTTATTTATCAGCAGTAAGATACACTCTGCCGTATCATATGGCGTTTACATATCTCAATTGATACGTTACGCTCGTACATGTTCACACTATACGGACTTTATAGGCACGGATTTGCACCTTACAGAAAAACTGCCCCAACAGAGGACGAGGAACTACGACTGAAATCGACACTTCAACAATTAAGCGTTTACCATAAAAAAAAATGATTGGCCAATACGATATGTCTGTGTATCAACTTATTAGCGACATGATTTCGCGGTCTTAGATCTTATAAGAGAGGCGAAAGATACCAAAGGGACATTCAAACTCATAAGTTGAAAATAAACTGACAACGCCACGGCTAAAAAAGAAAAAGACAAACAGACAAACAGACAAACAACAGTACACAACATAGAAAAACTAAAGCAGAGTGAGCAACACGAACCCCACCAAAAACTGGGAGAGATCTCATGTGAGATGTGTGGATAAACAGATCCTGCTCCGCATGTGGCACCCATCGTGTTGCTCATGTTAGTACAAACCCGGCGATAAGTCTCATTCAGTAGGTCACATTCGGGAAAAAGGGGACGGGATTGTAGTTAAAACAACTGGAACATATCCGTCGTCATCTGTGAAACAGATATTCAATAACGGTCAACCAACTCGTGATGGCGTCCCTAAAATTTACGGAGGGGTGATTTCAACTTCACCACTTGGAACTCTTGGTTTGATAGCTTCCTTGTGAGCAGCAATCCTTTATCATCATGATCATTGAAATCATGATAGGAAATAAAACCCCTTGGATATCGTATAAGTGAATAATTCATCAGCGAAGTTTGTTAGCTTATTTTAACAAAATTGAACCAAACTGGCTTCTAGAAGCGAATTATTATTTCACTATTTCACTTTCATTAATGAACAATACAATCATATTTTTCTCTTAGCTGATGTCCCTTTAAAGAATGATAGGAATGTTTTCAATGTTGTTTGCAAAAACAAATAAGGGATACACGATCTTCCACGATCACAAGTATCATGTTACATGAATGCTAACTGAATAAATAACAGTTTCACCTGAAATAGAAGCAATTTTACGTTAAATACAGAGAAAAGACACAGTCCTTGAAATTGAGTTATTTATAATTATTAATTATTTTTTTTTAATACGAATGTAACTGTTCATAATTTTTGCGATAACAAAATTACAAACCATATTTTAAAAATAACCGTTACAGTAGTATAAATATGTTTATGGCAGAACGTAAAAATCACAAAGTACCAAAACAATAATGTAAAGCACATACAAGTCTTATAATTTTGTACGTCAGATGCGCGTTTCGTCTACACAAGATTATATACGCTCAAAACAAGATTATATACGCTCAAATCAAACTAAATAAAAGGCCATATCAGGTACAATGTTGAAGAGCAAGAGAAAAATTTAAAACAAATGGCAAACAAAAAATGCTTTCGTAATCTTTGCCTGGGGTTAGAAAATCCTAAGTATTTAGAACTATTCAAAGTTTTGTGATCATTCAAATATGAAAATGACCGTATCAATGATATTCCAGGTCAATATAGAAGTGCTGAATACTGGGCTGGTAATACCATCGGGTTCGAAACGTCGCCAACAGTCGCATCGGCCCAGTGGTTATAAAAACTTACCAAAGATACCAGGCTTATGATTTTGTACGCCAGACGTGCGTTTAGTCTAAATAAGACTCAATGACGCTCGAATCAAAATAGTTAAAAGTCCAAATCAGTACGTAGTTGAAAAGTTTCTAGGACACAAAATTCCTAAAATTAGTAAGTGATTTACTCGTTTGTTCCCAATAGGAAAATGCAGTTTGTGCAAATTTTTCCAAAATTCAAATAAAAAAACCCATAGACATGATAGATGACCATTTGTTGCAAGGAAGATTTATTAAGGGAAACAAAATTTGAAAGAAATCTATACTTACTATTGCATGCATATGAAAAGTTGAAATATCCAAAATCCGTTAAACAGTTCGTAGTATTAGTGGTGATTGCGTGCATGTCGATCGTACATGATAGTTTTTTATCGCAATTTATTTTCATCACATTCAAGACATCATCGGTTAGACTGCATTCATAATCCTTTGGCGTACATGGTGTGCTAATACGATTGATGTATATTTTCTCGATGCTTATGGTTGAATCATTCCCACAGGAAATTGAGACTTCTGCATCTATAGGGATGGTTTCAGTTCTTACATCTGAATTTAATATAGGTGAAAAATGTAAAAAAATATAGCAGATAAAAAATAAATCATTAGTGTCTATAAACTATATCAGAATTTATATTAAGAATTGCAATTGAATTCTCTCTCATTGTTAAATGTACAAAATATTTTAGCTGGCAATTTATTGAAACATATGAAGTATATTATTGTAAGTTCTTAAACATTTGTATTCAATGTTTGAAAGGCAACAGGAGAAAATGACAACATCGTCTTATAACGTGATGTTAGTGAACGCTATGTAGTCAAACAATTGTGCACATGTTAAAAAAAATACAATGATAAGATCAACCTAATTTACTGATTTTCATGAACTGCTGGTTATTAAATCGTAAACGAGACTTATCAACATTTTCTCATTTGTTTTCCGATTTTAATGGTTTTGTTAACGGTAAACTTTTGAAAAGTTTTTATGGTCCACAAGATTTTTGTTATTTTTTATGCTTGACAAATCATGATGAAAATGCAATAATGTTCACTATATATTAATTAGAAAAGGTTTAAACCATAAGAATATCCCAAATTAGCTGTTTCTGGCTAGCATTAATAATAAAGTCTACGACAATGAGCCCGAGTATTTTGCACACTAGAAAATCTGGAAAGGGACGTGTAATATCAAATGAAATCATTCGCCTTGGTCACATTGTTTGAAAATAGAAAAACATTTAAATACGTAAGCCCAAGCAGAGATGGCAGTGGCAGATTTATAACTTCCGTAATATGCCGCAAGACTGCTGATTTATCAACCTAATTATTCAGTCATTCTCCTTAATGTTTAACATTTATAAGAATATATAGGACCATCTTTTTTCCGTAATGAACAAAAAGTTGCATATTCAAAAGATTATAACTTTTTAGACAATATCTATTTGAAGATGTTAAAGACAGCTACAGCTTTCCAATGTGAGATACGCGATGTACGTATGTATTCTCCATCTGGCGTTCTCAATTACTGGAATACAAAGAATTTCAATCAATGCGATAATTTTGTGCTCATAGTGTTGATCAGTCTCTAGTTTTTCTATGTTTTGTTTTGTTGATTTTTGTTTGCCTTTTGGTAGGTTTTCGATTTTTGCCTGTTTTTTTTTCAGTTTATCTTCGACTTGAATTTAAATATAAGTTTGGTATCTGCCACTTTTCTGTGATACAATAATGGTTATACAATATATTATCATAACCATTGTAGATACATAGGTACAGAAGAGGTGCAACATATGTACAAAATAATTCTTTCATGTAGATTCAAGATCTCTTAATATTTTTAAAACTATAATTCTAGCTAAAAGAAGGGTAATTAAGTGTTTTTGAGATACTTGCAGTTGTTAATTCCGGTACTGTTTGATTTTAACTACATATCGTTAACAAACTTTTAGTATTCCAAATATTTACAAACTACATGTATTCCATATATTTGTTACCTAACTTATAAAAAAATCAGTACGTACCGTATAAACAGTGAATACTGCAACTAAATATTTGTTCTAATTGTCGTAACCACAATCCTGCCCTCTTTTCCCTGAATGACCAACCGAGTTATACTTATCACCGGGTTTGTACTTACATGAGCGACATGACGGGTGCTATATGTAGCCCAGGATTGTCTTACCCTTCCTGAGTACTTGAGATCACTCACGGGTTTTGGTGGAGCTCATGTTGCTCAGATTTTTGTTTTCAATGTTGTATTTTATATACTGTAGTTTGTCTTTTCGTCTTTGTCGTTTTTTTGCCAGGGCAATGTAAGTTTATTTTCGACTTAAGGGCTTGAATATCCCGTCGGTATCCATCACCTCTCTTTAACAGTGTATATGCGATAAAAGATAACTAAGTCTCTTAACCAGAAAAAAAATCCCTAACGATATGATACTATCTTTTATCATATATCAACGTCCAATGAATATCTACCAATATACGATATAGCTAAAGGTGACAATTCATCAGTTTTTAAAGATTTCAGATGGATTCTTTCTAAAATATCATCATTACAGTGACTCCAGATTTCATAACCATAGAGTAGTATAGATTTAACCACTTTATCAAATTTACAATAGTTTTTGTTGCCTTTTCTGCTAGGTGCGTCTGGGCTATTTAAGGTGTACTAGTTGTAGATAATTATATGCCTAAATATCTTTTAGTATTCCAAATATTTAGAAACTACATTTATTCCATATATTTGTTACCTAACTTATAAAAAAATCAGTACGTACCGTATAAACAGTGAATACTGCAACTAAATATTTGTTCTAATTGTCGTAACCACAATCCTGCCCTCTTTTCCCTGAATGACCAACCGAGTTATACTTATCACCGGGTTTGTACTTACATGAGCGACATGACGGGTGCTATATGTAGCCCAGGATTGTCTTACCCTTCCTGAGTACTTGAGATCACTCACGGGTTTTGGTGGAGCTCATGTTGCTCAGATTTTTGTTTTCAATGTTGTATTTTATATACTGTAGTTTGTCTTTTCGTCTTTGTCGTTTTTTTGCCAGGGCAATGTAAGTTTATTTTCGACTTAAGGGCTTGAATGTCCCGTCGGTATTCATCACCTCTCTTTAACAGTGTATATGCGATAAAAGATAACTAAGTCTCTTAACCAGAAAAAAAATCCCTAACGATATGATACTATCTTTTATCATATATCAACGTCCAATGAATATCTACCAATATACGATATAGCTAAAGGTGACAATTCATCAGTTTTTAAAGATTTCAGATGGATTCTTTCTAAAATATCATCATTACAGTGACTCCAGATTTCATAACCATAGAGTAGTATAGATTTAACCACTTTATCAAATTTACAATAGTTGTTGTTGCCTTTTCTGCTAGGTGCGTCTGGGCTATTTAAGGTGTACTAGTTGTAGATAATTATATGCCTAAATAACTTTTAGTATTCCAAATATTTACAAACTACATTTATTCCATATATTTGTTACCTAACTTATAAAAAATCAGTACGTACCGTATAAACAGTGAATACTGCAACTAAATATTTGTTCTAATTGTCGTAACCACAATCCTGCCCTCTTTTCCCTGAATGACCAACCGAGTTATACTTATCACCGGGTTTGTACTTACATGAGCGACATGACGTGTGCCATATGTAGCCCAGGATTGTCTTACCCTTCCTGAGTACTTGAGATCACTCACGGGTTTTGGTGGAGCTCATGTTGCTCAGATTTTTGTTTTCAATGTTGTATTTTATATATACTGTAGTTTGTCTTTTCGTCTTTGTCGTTTTTTTACCAGGGCAATGTAAGTTTATTTTCGACTTAAGGGCTTGAATATCACGTCGGTATCCATCACCTCTCTTTAACAGTGTATATGCGATAAAAGATAACTAAGTCTCTTAACCAGAAAAAAAATCCCTAACGATATGATACTATCTTTTATCATATATCAACGTCCAATGAATATCTACCAATATACGATATAGCTAAAGGTGACAATTCATCAGTTTTTAAAGATTTCAGATGGATTCTTTCTAAAATATCATCATTACAGTGACTCCAGATTTCATAACCATAGAGTAGTATAGATTTAACCACTTTATCAAATTTACAATAGTTTTTGTTGCCTTTTCTGCTAGGTGCGTCTGGGCTATTTAAGGTGTACTAGTTGTAGATAATTATATGCCTAAATAATTGAAATCTGTTATAACGTTAGTGTCAGTGCTTTCTATATCAAAATGTTAGTTCTGTCTCCAGTTTGTAATATAGGATGAACACAAATTTCAGTGTGCAATCTCATATTTTCTAGTATTCCACAAAAGTTCCTATTGACAACTTAAATCACAATTTGGCAGACGATAATCTGACAATATAAAACTTAACATTTAATATCGATTCCTCACAAAATCTTTTAAGCATAAAACTATAGAGACAAAAAGTACATTCTAAATAAAGAAACATTCAATAGAATAGTAAACAATTTGAAAAACCCTTCACTTTTTTTATTTTAACTCATTTTCTTTGAAAACATATAACAAGTGTCAATCAAGTTTATATAGTATTTGAAATTCAATATGTAATTAAGGTAAATTTAAGGGTATCTCAACTGTCTGTATGACCTCGAAATACTGACAAATAAATCGTTATGATATATTTCAGGAATGCGTTACTAATGAAATATCAATTTCAAACAAAAAATTAAGAAAACGTATTAAGAATAATGTTACATAATTTAAAAAAAAATATATGTATATATTATTAAATGAGGACAAAAATATGCAACGTACAGGTTTCATAAAAACAATATATAATTGTATAGATTAAATAATTGAGTTTGTTATGTAAATATAACAACACAGCTTTAAAAAGTGTATAAAGTTAAACGATCTTTACGTACACTTATCATCTTTATAGTTTAAAAAAATAGTGTGTAATTGCCAATGTAAACCTTTTTACTAAACAAATGATTTCAAATTGAAGATAATTCGCAAATTAGTGTATCCTACACCAATTAAGGATGTACCTTATCTGTTAAAGGTTGGCAGTTATATGATTTTAAACCATGTTATTAACATTACAGGGAATAATGGTGTTAATTTAAACCTTTAACGACTATCAAGATGATGAACATTATTTCTATTGCCATTCATTAGTATTCTGTAAATTGTTTGCCGTAGATCACACGTTAAACCATTGTGGTGACGTCAGCCTATTCATTTACAGTGGATTCTTTTTCTAGAATCAACGCTTCCTAAATCTGCCGCTGAAATTGACTCACCAAATTATATTCAATTGTTTCCTTTGTGTGCCTAATTTCATTAAGTTTGAATTGGCTAATTTACTGATTTCTGTTCACTAATGGAATTAATTTAAAAACTTACCTTTATTTTTTGTGATTTTTATATGCCTTCACTGGGAATCGAACCCTTCCTTGAAATCTGTTATGTGTGACTGACATCAACACATCGACTTAACCTCTCGGCTACCAATGGGTTACAATATAGATGTCTATTTTATATATTTAAATGAACATCTGATATACATCGGTTCATCGGACACACAGGGCTTGTACCTTTATATAGACACAATAGGCAGTCGTATAGTATGAATTGGTAGCCGCGAGGTTAGCATGGTTAAAATCAATGAGTCAAAGATAGGGATTTGTCGGTATAGGTTCGAATCCCTGTATTCTCTATGTTGTTCCAAATCTTAAGTTATCCTGTTTTTTTTTTCTAATTTTGCATGTTATAGTGGATATTTTTGTAATAATAGCGAGTTTTTACCGTTTTTTTTTTATTATTATTGGCTATTTCATATGTTTGAAACAAAAACGATTAATTTCTATTCGTCAATTTTTGTTTTATAAATATAGTATGATTTCATCTGTTTTACTACATAATTTTACAAAGGTTTGTTCGAAATTCCTATGCGAGAAAATCGTGATGTGCCTAGAGTGCTTGAAAAATTTCGATAACATACTTATTATATATAATATATACTAGTATGCTTTTTTGTCGGGTTGTTGTCTCTTTGACACGTTCCCCATTTCCATTTTCAATTTTATTAGACATAATTTCGAATATGTCTTATTTTGTTAAAACAGATAATATTCATATGCCTGGTAATATAAAGAACTTTAAAGGTAGAAGTGTTATATTTGTGTTTTGTTAACCAATTAATTGTGATCTGAGATTTATCAATGCATCGTTGGACACGATAACATGGTTATTTAAACTCACTCACAATACCTTCTAATTAAGAAAAGGCTTAATTTTGAAAAGAAATAAACACAAAAGTTTAAGTTATAGATACAATGGATAAGCGTAGATTCATGAAAAACAAACCATTCGCCCTCCGGGCTCATGGTTTCTTTTTCAAGAATCCACGCTTATCCATTGTATCTATATAACAGAAACTACATACATTTTTACACAACATGATACAAAACCAATTCATTCTGAATGTGGTAAATTTGTGTTAAATTCTCTGTAAGCTAAATTTTCAAATCTAAGTAAAGTTTAGGTGATAAAATGATGCAAGTAATATTACACAACATGTGATTGAAATTGTTTTGTATAAAAATGCACTTACCCGATTGTTCTTGTACCAATGAAAGAACAAACACAAATAAATATATCAACGATAATAAAACATTTAAATAATAATCCATTTTTTAAAAGGAAGTTATACTGTCATTAGGGACTACATTTTAGACATATTTCCGTGTTTCAAATCGATATTCACAGTCACGCAAATACGCTTTATTTAAATGTCAAAGGTTTAGCAAAAAATTCAAATAAAAGAATACGTACATCTTTTAAATACACACTAACATGTACAAAAACAAAGGAGATGATAGGATAATTAATGGAGAAAAAGGAAAATCTTCAAATCACTAGTAAATAAACATTTTAAACTGTCATAAGATGATGCTCCTTGAACCATGTGCTGTTTATGGACGATTTAATGAATTGTGATTATCATTTAAAACTACATTCAGTAGAATCAGCTACATTGACTTTTATGTCATGGACTTATTCCAAGAATCAGATAAAGAGAAAAACATTCTCCTCCTCCTCGTCATCGTCATCGTTAACATTATTATAATCATCTATGTATACTATCAGTTTGATGCATGGAACAATTTCATGTTCCATGTTGTTTTTATTTTTTTCATGTTATTGTCATTTGCTAACTCATAAATCACGATGATTTCGGAGCCCTAAACAAAATTTCAAGTTCATGAACAATAATGAAAGCATCCGTTCATATTTAACTACAGACTGTCAAACAGTTCTAAAGAAAATATCATTAAGTAACGCATCACATGCGTGTAGAAGCAGTTTACGTGTATTTTAAATATATCATCCAATGCTGATATAAAGATGTCATTTTAATTTCAAATCGGCATGCAAGTTATATAGATTTGTCATCTAATCCAAGAGTACTATAAAAAAGTATAACAAAAAAATTAAACTTCAAGGCAAATTCAAAAAAGGGAATTCCATAAAAACTAGCAAAATCAGACGCTATAAATCAATGGAACAAGTGAAAAAACGACTGCCATATTAAGTACTTGGTACATGCATTTTCAAAGGGAAATGGCATTACTTCGCTCAATTGAACAAACATTGTAACTCATAAGCACCATACGAAGTTTGTTTTTTTTATTATTCTAAGCAGTCTTTGAAATGTAAAACAAACCTAATAGGATAGGGCAACAAGGTACTGTTGCAAATACTAAATAACAGAACGTTGTGTTGGATATGAAACCTAAAGCAGTTCCTTAAATTACATGTTCAATTAAAAAACAAAGCCATCAAACTAAACGTACGGTTGTGAAGAATACACCTACAATCACATCACCTTAAATAACCTGTTTATTTTTCCAACAAAGCTACCAATAACGTAACGTTGTGATGAATAAGCTACAAATCTCAAAACCTGAAAATACTGTTTTATATTGACCATGTTGACCGAGTGGGATCACGCATTATGAGTAATGAAGTAGTAACAAAGGATAATTACTATTTCAACGCAACCAACCACCTTGCTCCATTTGACGTTTTTTTTAGATTTATATAGGTTTTTTTATGTTGATTTGTTTTTTTCTAATTGATTTACGATATTTGAACATCACTGGTGTAAGACTTTGGTTAACAATCTATAACCCTTTTTGGAAGAGTAAATACGTTGGAGATGTGAAGATACACAAAATATTTGGATTACCTTATATGGATAGATGAGCTTTATTTTGCACACGAAAGAACAAACTATTAACAGCATATAATATTTCATTTTGAAAAATAATAAACGACACTGAAAAATATAAAAACATAAGGAGATGTGGTATGATTGCCAATGAGACAACTATCCACCAAAGTTCCAATGAAGTGTAAGCAACTATAGGCAACCGTACAGTCTTCAACAATGGGAAACCCCATACTTATAGTCGGCTATAAAAGGCCAAGGTCATTTGATTTACGGAAAAAATCTGCAATTTGTCTTTTATTGCGATATAATTTCATTTTTTTAAAAGTACATCTATCTCAAATCAGAATCGTTGATCAAAACCGAAACCTTAACAAATTAATAACTACTAGTAATTAAAAATTTTACATGTGGCTAAGCTACATTTTAACACTTTTTATAAATCATATGTAATATATTTACGCCATTATCAATAGATCGGATTGTCCTGTGCCGATTTTATATCATTTGCTTTTGTCTATTTGTCTTTTTTCAATTTTACTAGATATGGTTTCCCTCTCCCTCATAATAAGGAAATAGAAGTAAAACATTTATAAACCCATTCAACCTAACTATTAAACTCTTTTCACTATAAATGTATAATAATAGAATATAACAAACGCAATCAAAGGAACGAAATTATCATCTAGAAATTGTTTTATGTCTCGAATGCTTAGTTCGTTAGCTTAAAGGGCAATAGTTTATAAAACGAGCCAACAGAGAAGTTCGGCCGTCCAAATTATCTATAGATTTTGTCTTGGTGATCAGTTTAAGATGTCTCTCTCCATATTATAGTTTCAGATATTATACCAAAAAGCACAGATAAATGTACAATAGAGGCGAAAGATACCAAAGGGACATTCATAAGTCAAAAATAAACTGACAACGCCATGGCAAAAAAAGATCAAATGACAAACAACAGTACACAAAACAGTACACAAAACACAACATAGAAAACTAGGTACTGAGCAACTACCAACCCATAAAAAAGGGAGTAATCTCAGGTGCTCCAGATTGATCAGCAGATTCTGCTCCACATGTGGCATCCGTCGTGTCTCATGTTAGTTCAAACCCGGTGATAAGTCTTCTTCGGTTTGTCACATTCTGGGAAAAGGAGGACGGAAAGGAACATATCCGTCATGTGAAACATAAATCCCATAACGGTCAACCAACTCGTAATGGCGTCGGTAAATTTTTCGAAGGGATGGTTCACCGCCTATAACTCTTGATTTGATAGCTTCCTTGTGAGCATCAACCCTCTACTAAGTAAATCATGATAGGAAACGTAAGCCCTGGAATATCGTATCAACCGGCAGATGTATACTCCATATGAAGGCGCTGCTGGAATGTTGCTATATGGAAACATAGTTATTAGAAAAGAAAAGCGGAAGATGCCAAAGGAATATTCAAACTCATAAGTCAAAGTCAAAGACATATAATTCTTGTTTGTGATAAATTTTGATGTGAGTATACTGGGAATAATTATACAATATTATTGATAAAAAATTATAACGTCAAAAATACGCTGTATACATCAACAAATACTGTAAAAACATTTTTAAAGATTTTTTTCTCGCTTTCTTTCTCATTAAATTTTGCAGACATGATAACAATGTTAATAAGGAGATATGGTGATTGCCTATGGTAAAATTTTTGATTTTTTAAAAATTGATAATTAGCCCGTGGATCACTGTTAACAAATTGCCCGGAGGAAATTATTTCGATTATTTTTTATTTTGTTAGGTCAGCAGCAGGATAGAAACCCTAGTAGACATAATAGGTTAATGTGCCCAAAAAAGAAAACAACACGTATAATTGAGATCAAGGAGCCAAAACTGTGTAAACATACATCACAGACATACAACACAACCGACAAGAAAAAATCAAACAAACATACAAATTAATCTAACAAAGACGCCAACAAAAATAATATTTGGCAATGACGTCAACAAAAAAGATTTAGTGCATACTGTGGATAATATACACTTTCATGATAAAAGAAAAATGTCTTATGTATATAGTAATTTACATCCTCGTCCTTTTGTCTATGGTGGATAGATACCGCGTTGTTAATCATACCACAAATCATTATGTTTATATTTTTCCTTATTTATCATCACATTACATTTATAAAGTTTGACCTGTTAACACTGATGTTGTGTTTTCGAGCTCCGCTAGTGGGAAGGTGCATTCTTCTTGCAACTTTTTTAAACAGGATTGCAAGTTTTTCTGTCAAAAGGTGGTGGTTCTCTCGGGATTCTCTAGTTACCCACACCAATACGAACTTACCGCAAAGACTGCTGAAAGAGGTGTCAAACAACCAAACTCAATCAATTTATCATCATCAATTCTAGTCAGAACTAGTTGATCGAATGATTTGAAAGAAATGTGTCATTTATCGAAGCAAGGGTTCTTGATCCTTTGGAGCAAGGTTTAATCAGAGTTCTTTTTACATGCACTGACTATTTTTTTTGTGTGAAGTATAAAGTGTACTATTGTAAGATTTTCATTTTTATTTTAATGATCCTGCTGTTGTCTTTTACTTTACGAGTTTTGATTGCCCTCTAGGATCACATTTTTCTTTCTAGTCGTGCAAAATCAAGCAAAATATAAAATTTGCCCTTTCAACAAAAATTGGAAATTATTACACATATAAAAAGATATTAAGCCTTAATTTTATATTTCTACAAAATTATGTGTTATGATTTCTGTAATCGATCAGACAATAAGCAAAGGGATGCATGTTGGAACTAAAAGGAACCGAAACAGTACTATTATTTTTCAATCAAAATGAGCACATGCATTTAGCTTTTTATATTTTGTGGTTCACAAACACTAGAAAACTTTGTCTAATTTTCTAATATTTCAAATGGATTGCAATTTTTTCTAATGTAGTATGAATGGTAAAGCAACTTCATATTAACTGGAAATGTACACAAGTGCTGTATGTTTGTTTGTTCCTCATTAGCTAGAGGTATAGGGGGAGGGTTGAGATCTCATAAAAGACGTTAAACCCCGCCGAATTTGTGCGCCAATCCTAAGTCAGGAACCTCTAGTCTTTGTTACTTTTGTGTGTTTTGTTTAAATTTTAGTTCATTTGTATGTTTTGGAGTTTAGTGTGGCGACCATTTCGATGAACAAGTATGCATTTTTTCTGGACCAGCTGAAGCCTCCTCCATGTGCGGGATTTTCTCATTGCATTGAAGACCCATTGATGGGATGTTTTCTACTCTTTTGTCGGGTTGTTGTCTCTTCGACACATTCCCTGTTTCCATTCTCTATTCTATTGTAAATGTTGCAGCAAATGTGCTCTCATCGATCCCTGGTTGGTAAAATGTGTAGGTAAACTTTAGACCACATCCTCATTCAATTACTTCTTGAAAATCAATTAAAAGATTGGACCGATGATTGTTTCAAGTGTAATGATTAAAATATCTACCCAATATATGCAATCAATACCCAATTAAACAAACAAACAAACACTAAGGTTGAAATAAATAAATCCACTGGCGAGTTTATTTTTTCTTTGGACGGGCATGTGTATGACTCAATCTTTGTCCTTAAACTGTAATACTAGTGCAGTGTATTCCTTCAATGAGTTTAATGATTCAAAAAATTAATACTATACTAGTGATGCACCTTCAAACCAAATATACTTGAAACAAAAAGTTTAAACATTCACATGATCCATTGAAAATGACTACCATTGTAGTCGTTTCAATAACACTGTAGGCTTATTATTTTCTTTTTGACACGGAAAAACGGAGGACATTACCAATTATTTGAAGTTCGTAGGTAATGAATTTAGTGTTATACTCTTTTGCCTATACAACAAAGCTTCCCTGTCACTATATAACTACGCACATCTGTAATGAAAATTGAAAAATGTGACACTAAAATAACAAATACAATAAATGTAGTGTGTTATTTCATATCCTATTTAAATTTGTAATCTGGATATCTGTATTGACTTATAATAAATCACTGAAGGTTTTCCATGTGTCAACAAATTGCGAAACTTTATTTTGAATCTTTGCGACCCTGAAGTCATAGAATAAAGTTTTGTCTTATGACACAAGAACATTTGATTAATGCGAAGGTATACGAATGTCATCGAGCACTTCGTACAGATGGTAACACATCTTTTTTTTTAATCACAAATGATTGTTTACTGAAATAATTAATTCTGCAGTATGTTTACGTTCGTTTGGTATATATTAATGTCTGATGTATTTATCACTATTTATTAAATTAATCTTCCTCTGTTGTGTAAAAGCTGTGTAATTCCACCCCTCAGTTTTCCTACAGGAATTTTTAAACATTTTTTTCATTATAATGAAATTTTGAATTTTAAGGACGATAACTCTTATAAATGGTTTACTGCCAAAATTGGTGTAGCTTTTCTCTATCTACAATAGGTTCTTCAAAATCACAAAAGTAGGTATTCATCGTCCTTAAAGGGCAATAGCTTATAAAACGAGTCAACAGAGAAGTTCGGCCGTCCAAATTATCTATAGATTTTGTCTTGGTGATCAGTTTAAGATGTCTCTCTATATTATAGTTTCAGATTTATACCAAAAAGCACAGATAAATGTACAATAGAGGCGAAAGATACCAAAGGGACATTCATAAGTCAAAAATAAACTGACAACGCCATGGCAAAAAAAGATCAAATGACAAACAACAGTACACAAAACAGTACACAAAACAGTACACAAAACACAACAAAGAAAACTAGGTACTGAGCAACTACCAACCCATAAAAAAGGGAGTAATCTCAGGTGCTCCAGATTGATCAGCAGATTCTGCTCCACATGTGGCATCCGTCGTGTCTCATGTTAGTTCAAACCCGGTGATAAGTCTTCTTCGGTTTGTCACATTCTGGGAAAAGGAGGACGGAAAGGAACATATCCGTCATGTGAAACATATATCCCATAACGGTCAACCAACTCGTAATGGCGTCGGTAAATTTTTCGAAGGGATGGTTCACCGCCTATAACTCTTGATTTGATAGCTTCCTTGTGAGCATCAACCCTCTACTAAGTAAATCATGATAGGAAACGTAAGCCCTGGAATATCGTATCAACCGGCAGATGTATACTCCATATGAAGGCGCTGCTGGAATGTTGCTATATGGAAACATAGTTATTAGAAAAGAAAAGCGGAAGATGCCAAAGGAATATTCAAACTCATAAGTCAAAGTCAAAGACATATAATTCTTGTTTGTGATAAATTTTGATGTGAGTATACTGGGAGTAATTATACAATACTATTGATAAAAAATTATAACGTCAAAAATACGCTGTATACATCAACAAATACTGTAAAAACATTTTTAAAGATTTTTTTCTCGCTTTCTTTCTCATTAAATTTTGCAGACATGATAACAATGTTAATAAGGAGATATGGTGATTGCCTATGGTAAAATTTTTGATTTTTTAAAAATTGATAATTAGCACGTGGATCACTGTTAACAAATTGCCCGGAGGAAATTATTTCGATTATTCTTTATTTTGTTAGGTCAGCAGCAGGATAGAAACCCTGGTAGACATAATAGGTTAATGTGCCCAAAAAAGAAAACAACACGTATAATTGAGATCAAGGAGCCAAAACTGTGTAAACATACATCACAGACATACAACACAACCGACAAGAAAAAATCAAACAAACATACAAATTAATCTAACAAAGACGCCAACAAAAATGATATTTGGCAATGACGTCAACAAAAAAGATTTAGTGCATACTGTGGATAATATACACTTTCATGATAAAAGAAAAATGTCTTATGTATATAGTAATTTACATCCTCGTCCTTTTGTCTATGGTGGATAGATACCGCGTTGTTAATCATACCACAAATCATTATGTTTATATTTTTCCTTATTTATCATCACATTACATTTATAAAGTTTGACCTGTTAACACTGATGTTGTGTTTTCGAGCTCCGCTAGTGGGAAGGTGCATTCTTCTTGCAACTTTTTTAAACAGGATTGCAAGTTTTTCTGTCAAAAGGTGGTGGTTCTCTCGGGATTCTCTAGTTACCCACACCAATACGAACTTACCGCAAAGACTGCTGAAAGAGGTGTCAAACAACCAAACTCAATCAATTTATCATCATCAATTCTAGTCAGAACTAGTTGATCGAATGATTTGAAAGAAATGTGTCATTTATCGAAGCAAGGGTTCTTGATCCTTTGGAGCAAGGTTTAATCAGAGTTCTTTTTACATGCACTGACTATTTTTTTTGTGTGAAGTATAAAGTGTACTATTGTAAGATTTTCATTTTTATTTTAATGATCCTGCTGTTGTCTTTTACTTTACGAGTTTTGATTGCGCTCTAGGATCACATTTTTCTTTCTAGTCGTGCAAAATCAAGCAAAATATAAAATTTGCCCTTTCAACAAAAATTGGAAATTATTAGACATATAAAAAGATATTAAGCCTTAATTTTATATTTCTACAAAATTATGTGTTATGATTTCTGTAATCGATCAGACAATAAGCAAAGGGATGCATGTTGGAACTAAAAGGAACCGAAACAGTACTATTATTTTTCAATCAAAATGAGCACATGCATTTAGCTTTTTATATTTTGTGGTTCACAAACACTAGAAAACTTTGTCTAATTTTCTAATATTTCAAATGGATTGCAATTTTTTCTAATGTAGTATGAATGGTAAAGCAACTTCATATTAACTGGAAATGTACACAAGTGCTGTATGTTTGTTTGTTCCTCATTAGCTAGAGGTATAGGGGGAGGGTTGAGATCTCATAAAAGACGTTAAACCCCGCCGAATTTGTGCGCCAATCCTAAGTCAGGAACCTCTAGTCTTTGTTACTTTTGTGTGTTTTGTTTAAATTTTAGTTCATTTGTATGTTTTGGAGTTTAGTGTGGCGACCATTTCGATGAACAAGTATGCACTTTTTCTGGACCAGCTGAAGCCTCCTCCATGTGCGGGATTTTCTCATTGCATTGAAGACCCATTGATGGGATGTTTTCTACTCTTTTGTCGGGTTGTTGTCTCTTCGACACATTCCCTGTTTCCATTCTCTATTCTATTGTAAATGTTGCAGCAAATGTGCTCTCATCGATCCCTGGTTGGTAAAATGTGTAGGTAAACTTTAGACCACATCCTCATTCAATTACTTCTTGAAAATCAATTAAAAGATTGGACCGATGATTGTTTCAAGTGTAATGATTAAAATATCTACCCAATATATGCAATCAATACCCAATTAAACAAACAAACAAACACTAAGGTTGAAATAAATAAATCCACTGGCGAGTTTATTTTTTCTTTGGACGGGCATGTGTATGACTCAATCTTTGTCCTTAAACTGTAATACTAGTGCAGTGCATTCCTTCAATGAGTTTAATGTTTCAAAAAATTAATACTATACTGGTAATGCACCTTCAAACCAAATATACTTGAAACAAAAAGTTTAAACATTCACATGATCCATTGAAAATGACTACCATTGTAGTCGTTTCAATAACACTGTAGGCTTATTATTTTCTTTTTGACACGGAAAAACGGAGGACATTACCAATTATTTGAAGTTCGTAGGTAATGAATTTAGTGTTATACTCTTTTGCCTATACAACAAAGCTTCCCTGTCACTATATAACTACGCACATCTGTAATTGAAAAATGTGACACTAAAATAACAAATACAATAAATGTAGTGTGTTATTTCATATCCTATTTAAATTTGTAATCTGGATATCTGTATTGACTTATAATAAATCACTGAAGGTTTTCCATGTGTCAACAAATTGCGAAACTTTATTTTGAATCTTTGCGACCCTGAAGTCATAGAATAAAGTTTTGTCTTATGACACAAGAACATTTGATTAATGCGAAGGTATACGAATGTCATCGAGCACTTCGTACAGATGGTAACACATCTTTTTTTTTAATCACAAATGATTGTTTACTGAAATAATTAATTCTGCAGTATGTTTACGTTCGTTTGGTATATATTAATGTCTGATGTATTTATCACTATTTATTAAATTAATCTTCCTCTGTTGTGTAAAAGCTGTATAATTCCACCCCTCAGTTTTCCTACAGGAATTTTTAAACATTTTTTTCATTATAGTGAAATTTTGAATTTGAAGGACGATAACTCTTATAAATGGTTTACTGCCAAAATTGGTGTAGCTTTTCTCTATCTACAATAGGTTCTTCAAAATCACAAAAGTAGGTATTCATCGTCCTTAAAGGGCAATAGCTTATAAAACGAGTCAACAGAGAAGTTCGGCCGTCCAAATTACCTATAGATTTTGTCTTGGTGATCAGTTTAAGATGTCTCTCTCTATATTATAGTTTCAGATTTATACCAAAAAGCACAGATAAATGTACAATAGAGGCGAAAGATACCAAAGGGACATTCATAAGTCAAAAATAAACTGACAACGCCATGGCAAAAAAAGATCAAATGACAAACAACAGTACACAAAACAGTACACAAAACAGTACACAAAACACAACAAAGAAAACTAGGTACTGAGCAACTACCAACCCATAAAAAAGGGAGTAATCTCAGGTGCTCCAGATTGATCAGCAGATTCTGCTCCACATGTGGCATCCGTCGTGTCTCATGTTAGTTCAAACCCGGTGATAAGTCTTCTTCGGTTTGTCACATTCTGGGAAAAGGAGGACGGAAAGGAACATATCCGTCATGTGAAACATATATCCCATAACGGTCAACCAACTCGTAATGGCGTCGGTAAATTTTTCGAAGGGATGGTTCACCGCCTATAACTCTTGATTTGATAGCTTCCTTGTGAGCATCAACCCTCTACTAAGTAAATCATGATAGGAAACGTAAGCCCTGGAATATCGTATCAACCGGCAGATGTATACTCCATATGAAGGCGCTGCTGGAATGTTGCTATATGGAAACATAGTTATTAGAAAAGAAAAGCGGAAGATGCCAAAGGAATATTCAAACTCATAAGTCAAAGTCAAAGACATATAATTCTTGTTTGTGATAAATTTTGATGTGAGTATACTGGGAGTAATTATACAATACTATTGATAAAAAATTATAACGTCAAAAATACGCTGTATACATCAACAAATACTGTAAAAACATTTTTAAAGATTTTTTTCTCGCTTTCTTTCTCATTAAATTTTGCAGACATGATAACAATGTTAATAAGGAGATATGGTGATTGCCTATGGTAAAATTTTTGATTTTTTAAAAATTGATAATTAGCACGTGGATCACTGTTAACAAATTGCCCGGAGGAAATTATTTCGATTATTCTTTATTTTGTTAGGTCAGCAGCAGGATAGAAACCCTGGTAGACATAATAGGTTAATGTGCCCAAAAAAGAAAACAACACGTATAATTGAGATCAAGGAGCCAAAACTGTGTAAACATACATCACAGACATACAACACAACCGACAAGAAAAAATCAAACAAACATACAAATTAATCTAACAAAGACGCCAACAAAAATGATATTTGGCAATGACGTCAACAAAAAAGATTTAGTGCATACTGTGGATAATATACACTTTCATGATAAAAGAAAAATGTCTTATGTATATAGTAATTTACATCCTCGTCCTTTTGTCTATGGTGGATAGATACCGCGTTGTTAATCATACCACAAATCATTATGTTTATATTTTTCCTTATTTATCATCACATTACATTTATAAAGTTTGACCTGTTAACACTGATGTTGTGTTTTCGAGCTCCGCTAGTGGGAAGGTGCATTCTTCTTGCAACTTTTTTAAACAGGATTGCAAGTTTTTCTGTCAAAAGGTGGTGGTTCTCTCGGGATTCTCTAGTTACCCACACCAATACGAACTTACCGCAAAGACTGCTGAAAGAGGTGTCAAACAACCAAACTCAATCAATTTATCATCATCAATTCTAGTCAGAACTAGTTGATCGAATGATTTGAAAGAAATGTGTCATTTATCGAAGCAAGGGTTCTTGATCCTTTGGAGCAAGGTTTAATCAGAGTTCTTTTTACATGCACTGACTATTTTTTTTGTGTGAAGTATAAAGTGTACTATTGTAAGATTTTCATTTTTATTTTAATGATCCTGCTGTTGTCTTTTACTTTACGAGTTTTGATTGCCCTCTAGGATCACATTTTTCTTTCTAGTCGTGCAAAATCAAGCAAAATATAAAATTTGCCCTTTCAACAAAAATTGGAAATTATTAGACATATAAAAAGATATTAAGCCTTAATTTTATATTTCTACAAAATTATGTGTTATGATTTCTGTAATCGATCAGACAATAAGCAAAGGGATGCATGTTGGAACTAAAAGGAACCGAAACAGTACTATTATTTTTCAATCAAAATTAGCACATGCATTTAGCTTTTTATATTTTGTGGTTCACAAACACTAGAAAACTTTGTCTAATTTTCTAATATTTCAAATGGATTGCAATTTTTTCTAATGTAGTATGAATGGTAAAGCAACTTCATATTAACTGGAAATGTACACAAGTGCTGTATGTTTGTTTATTCCTCATTAGCTAGAGGTATAGGGGGAGGGTTGAGATCTCATAAAAGATGTTAAACCCCGCCGAATTTGTGCGCCAATCCTAAGTCAGGAACCTCTAGTCTTTGTTACTTTTGTGTGTTTTGTTTAAATTTTAGTTCATTTGTATGTTTTGGAGTTTAGTGTGGCGACCATTTCGATGAACAAGTATGCATTTTTTCGGGACCAGCTGAAGCCTCCTCCATGTGCGGGATTTTCTCATTGCATTGAAGACCCATTGATGGGATGTTTTCTACTCTTTGGTCGGGTTGTTGTCTCTTCGACACATTCCCTGTTTCCATTCTCTATTCTATTGTAAATGTTGCAGCAAATGTGCTCTCATCGATCCCTGGTTGGTAAAATGTGTAGGTAAACTTTAGACCACATCCTCATTCAATTACTTCTTGAAAATCAATTAAAAGATTGGACCGATGATTGTTTCAAGTGTAATGATTAAAATATCTACCCAATATATGCAATCAATACCCAATTAAACAAACAAACACTAAGGTTGAAATAAATAAATACACTGGCGAGTTTATTTTTTCTTTGGACGGGCATGTGTATGACTCAATCTTTGTCCTTAAACTGTAATACTAGTGCAGTGCATTCCTTCAATGAGTTTAATGATTCAAAAAATTAATACTATACTGGTAATGCACCTTCAAACCAAATATACTTGAAACAAAAAGTTTAAACATTCACATGATCCATTGAAAATGACTACCATTGTAGTCGTTTCAATAACACTGTAGGCTTATTATTTTCTTTTTGACACGGAAAAACGGAGGACAATTATGTGAAGTTCGTAGGTAATGAATTTAGTGTTATACTCTTTTGCCTATACAACAAAGCTTCCCTGTCACTATATAACTACGCACATCTGTAATGAAAATTGAAAAATGTGACACTAAAATAACAAATACAATAAATGTACTGTGTTATTTCATATCCTATTTAAATTTGTAATCTGGATATCTGTATTAACTTATAATAAATCACTGAAGGTCTTCCATGTGTCAACAAATTGCGAAACTTTATTTTGAACCTTTGCGACCCTGAAGTCATAGATAAAGTTTTGTCTTATGACACAAGAACATTTGATTAATGCGAAGGTATACGAATGTCATCGAGCACTTCGTACAGATATACAATTCTCAATTCTCTTATGGTAAAAATCATCTTTCCTGTAAAAATAATTTTGAAGCAAGCTTCACTTCAAATATTCGTCTGTTTACGTTCGTTTGGTATATATTAAAGTCAGAACAAAATTCAAGATATATTTTCAAACTTATGTCTGAAAAAGGTTGCCTTTTGCAATTCATTGTTTGGATAATACAACAACAACCCTTGTAAACAAATGGTTCCTTCACAAATTATGATTAAAATGAATATAAGTTTAAAGATCTTTATTCTTAAATTTAAATGTCAAATTCACATCAACAATACAAAACACAATATTAGGAGTGCAAATACATGTAAAATATAATTTAAACAAATTATCAACAATATATATCATGTATATATAACACATACATTATTTTTATGAAAAAAGTAGGGAAAATGTTACACCTACAAAATCTTAATTTCAACTATCTACCAAACAATTGAAGTTAAAAAAACATTTTAAGACTTCCACAAAATCGTAACTTACACCAAAGTATTGATAGACAAAATATACTTTCCTATATCAGCATTGCAAAGGGAATAAATTATCTATATACCTATATAGATGATGTTCTCTCACTAAATAATACAAAATTTGGTGACTATGTTGAACGAATCTATCCCATCGAACTAGAGATAAAGGATACTACAGATACAGTTAAGTCTGCCTCATATCTTGACTTACATCTAGAAATTGACAATGAGGGTCGGTTGAAAACAAAACTTTACGACAAAAGAGATGATTTCAGCTTCCCAATTGTGAACTTTCCATTTCTATGTAGCAACATTCCAGCAGCGCCTGCATACGGAGTATATATCTCCTAATTGATACGATATTACCGGGCTTGTATTTCCTATCATGATTTCCTTGATAGGGGATTGCTGCTCACAAGGAAGATATTAAACCAAGAGTTCCAAATGGTGAAGTTGAAGTCATCCCTTCGTAAATTTTACGGATGCCATCACGAGTTGGTTGACCGTTATGGAATAACCGTTTCACAGATGATATCGGATATGTTCCTTATGTCGTAACTACAATACCCTTCCTTTTCACGAATGTGATTTACCGAAGTAGACTATTTACCGAATTTGTAATAACATAAGCAACACGACGGGTGCCACATGTGGAGCAGGAACTGCTTACCCTTCCGGAGCATCTGAGATCACCCCCAGTTTTTGGTGGGGTTCGTGTTGCTTAGTCTTTGGTTTTCTATGTTGTGTCATCTGTACTATTATTTGTCTGTTTGTCTTTTTATTTTTGGCCATGGCGTTGTCAGTTTGTTTTCGATCTATGAGTTTGACTGTCCCTCTGGTATCTTTCGTCCCTCTTTTATCAAATATAATTGATTGGTTGTGCTTTTTCGACGTCAAATGGCAAATATTTCATGCATATTCAGGAAAATAACTTCGATTGAAAATATTGCTTAATGTGATTGGAAACAATAAGAAGGTTATGACAGAAATGCTTTTATGTCGTATTGGTTAACTAGCAGTGAATAAAAACATAACATTAGAAAATAAATGTTAGGCATTTTTTTAAAAATATCAATCATATGTTTCAAAATACTCAGAAAGAACAATTTACCTAGAATAATAAAATAAACCTTTATGTAAAAAGAAGGATATTTTAATATTTCTAAAACTGTCACATATATGAATTATCCAGAATCTACTTCAACAAATTAAATAATTTAACAAAAGTCTATATATATATATATATTCAATACATAATTATTCAATAACCGATTCCGTATTTTGCTTGAGCACGTTACTGTGGAGACCCTGTTGACGCATACAAATGTTTATCTGCTATGGGTAGTAAGCGATTGAGATTGAGATACCTCCTGTTCCATCGATACCGGTAAGGCATGTTCTGTAGATTCATAGGTATGTTTATCTAATTCCTGTTGTTTTGTTAATGATTAATATTGATTAGTGTGGATACATGTAAAATATGATTTATACAAATTATCAACAATATATATTATACATACATTTTACTTATGAAAACAGTATTGGTTAATTAGCACTCAATACAAACATAATATTAGAAAATAAAAGTTAAGCAGGTTTTTAAAAATATCTATTATATGTTTGAAAATACTCAGAAAGAACAATTTACTTATAATAAAATAAACCTTTATGTTAAAAGATATATATTTTAAAACTCTAAAACTGTCACATATATGAATTAACCAGAATCTACTTCAACAAATTTAATAGAAAAAGGTACATTTAATGATTAAACAAATGTTTATCTGCTTCTGGTTGGGTAGTAAGCGATTGAGATTGAGATACCTCCTGTTCCATCGATACTTGTAAGGCATGTTCTGTAGGTTCATAGGTATGTTCGTTTAATTCCTGTTGTTTTGTTAATGATTCATATTGATTGGTGTGGATTGAGTCTGATTCATAAGTATGTTCAACAGAGTTTCGATTGGTTGATAATGATTCGTATTTGTTGCAAATGGTGTCTTCCTGTTTAATTGAAGTTTTAATGTCTTGTGGTAACGCATGTTCTGTAGATTCATAGCTATGCTTATCTAATTCCCGTTGTTTTGTTAATGATTCATATTGATTGGTGTGGATTGAGTCTGATTCATAAGTATGTTCAACTGAAATTCGATTGGTTGATAATGATTTGTATTTGTTACAAATGTTATATCCCTGTTCAATTGAAGTTTTAATGTCTTGTGGTTGACGGTGCGTTGTATCAATTTCATGTCTGTTCTTCTTCATTTCAAGAACACTAATGCCTGTCATTTCATTGTAGTTTATAATGTGATTGTCTGAAGAATCTATCATCTCTGTTACAGTTGTATTTTGACGAATATCAAAAAGTTTTGAAGATTTGGCTCTCTTTTTGTAGTTACAAACAATTACGGTAATCGCTGAAGCAGCAACTAGTATGATTACCAATGTAGATACAACCACAGCGTACATTGTGATATCATCTGCAAAAAAACGCATAAGCCTTCATTATACAACAAAATTGAATGTCATTTAATCGGAAGTAAGTTCATAGTGATTAGTTTATAGTGGTATTTATTGCCAACATTTTTTATAGTTAAAAAAAACCCACAAAAAAAACCTATTAATTCCCTGCGCTTTAAATTTTGAATGCCTAAATTGTAATTGTCAAGTATCGCTCTTTTTCAAATATTTGTTCATTAAGATATAATTAAATGAAAATTTTGCTCGCTTAAATGTTTAATGGTTCCTTTTAAGTATAAAGTCCTAAAACAATAATTGTTTGCGCCCTAATTATATTATGATATCTCAAATAAATGTACAAAATAGAATAACATTTTTTTTTGTACACACTCCTCACATCCTATCGGTACAGCTGATGCAATATCATCAGTATGAGTTCTAGATTGCTCTTGAAGCTATTGGTTTTCGTGTATGATAGATTTGTGTCTACGTTTATAATTGCTATTGCATTAGTATTACGTAAATCTGTGTCACCTGCTGCATCTGCCGTACCAATAAACGGCAACAGAGTGTGCTACTACATTTGAATATACTTATGGTTCTACTATTCCTGTCAGTTAAAGGATGCGATCTGACAAGAGAAGTTATTTTAGATACATGTATCAATTTCATTTTTTAATAAGGATATGATGTTACAAACTTGAGACTTGGACAGAAATGATAGTTTTCGCTGTCACTATTAGGTCATAAGAAATTGAAATTGACATATGTGACCTCACATCTGCTATTTAGACATATTTTTATAATGAAAGTAGATTTTTCATAGCCCCATTCGAAGATACATTTTACACATAATGAGACATCTTGTACAAGGCTATAGCTATGTTAATAAATCATCTCATGATAATGCCAGAGAGGGAGCTTTTGTTGGATTTTTTTATTTAATGCAAGAAGTTTAAAGGCTCAGAGCAAGTATACAGGATAAAACCAAACGATCCAAATCTGATGTAATTTTAATGAACATTTGAAGATTTTAATTAATGTTTGAAAAAAAGTTGAGATAATTGTAATGCAAAAGTAGTAATTTTCGATCCATGACTTCACTATAAAGGCTGTTTTGACGTTAAAGAAAATGCTGCTCTAAGCGTGTTTGTGAAAACATACATATATTTGATCACTATTCCTACAGTTATAAGACCCGAAAATATAGAACACATGCAAGTACAAAATGTACCAACTTAATAATACACCACATTATCGTACCTCGGGTAAATTAGTGACGATATGATTGGTTAAACGCCGTTACGAGGTGACCCCCTATGGATCCGCAGTGGGTCAGTAGATTTCATAGTGGTATCATGACGTCACGTCTACTATTATTGTTATTATATTTCATTGTTAAGTTTATACAAAACTTGGCAGGAAAAGCCCCGTGTGCGATAGATTCGTTATATGGTTAGCTACTGACCCCTTACGGATCCATAGAGGGTTAGTAAAATTCATGGGGGAATCAGCTGTCAGCTTCACTCCTTTGGATTTTACTAACTTTCTATCAATCCGTAAGGCGTCAGAAGCAATCCATATTACTTATAATGATTGTCAACATTTAAATATTTTTGTTTAATGTCCATGTGCTCAATATTTCCCATAATCAAAGGTGTGTCAAAATTCACAAATTCTATCATTTGTTGCAGAAAAATTGGTTTTGCTTCCTTCTCGGCTGTAAAATTGTCGTAAATACGCATAATGATTTAAAGATCTGAGTTTATACTTTATAAATAAAAAGATGTGGTATGAGTGCCAATGGGACAACTCTGCATCCAAGTCATATTGTATAAAAAGTTAACAATTATAGGTCAAAGAACGGCCTTCAACACTGAGCCTTGGCTCACACCGAACATCAAGCTATAAAGGGCCCCAAAATTACTAGTGTAAATCAATTCAAACAGGAAAACCAACGGTCTAATCTATATAAAAAAACGAGAAACGAGAAACACCTATGAACCACGCCAACAAACGACAACCACTGAACAACAGGCTCCTGACTTAGGACAGGTGCATAAAAATGCAGCGGGTTTAAACGATTTAACAGGTTTCAGGTTTTAACCTAACCTGAGACAGTAGTGTAACATTACAACATAAAAAGACACACTATACAATATCAATTGAAATGGCTTAACTCGATCAAAAAGACATTTAAACAAAAAAAAAAGTAAACATACACTGAACGAATAAGTTTGATCTATATTTGCATGAATTTAACAATCATTTTGAAAACAAAATCACCTCATTTTGTAATATTCCTACTTTTTAGACAGAAAAAAGCCATTTGACCCTGCAAGCCAGACAAGTAGTCCTGTAGCTCATCTGAAACAATTTGTTGCTTAAGTGTTCTATTTATGTTTTGTTTTGTTTTTAATCTGCCCTACCTGAACTATTACCTTCTCTTGAAGTGATAACTGAAGAAACTGTAGTTACTGTAGTATCATCGGCTGAAAAAATATAACATATGTTTAGCAGTTCATTTGAGATGTCGCTACATAGTTACAAAAACAATGCATTTTTAACCAAACGTAAAGAAATGGTTATACTCATTTTTGTCCAAACTGAAGTATTTTACAAGTAATATTTAGAATGTAACGGGTCCTCGACATTTTGATTATTTCTCCAAGGCTCTTTTGGTAAAGTATGTACATGGTGTAATAGTAATTTTTTCGATAGCATTGGTGCAAGATGTCTAAAACAGACATATTAATGTTAGAACGAACGCGTCACTACATGTATGTATATGTATGTATATGATATCGACAATTATCTGTCACTATCTCTCCTAATGGAGGATACATACATACATACATACATACTAGTGTATAACTGTTTAAACAGTCATTGTATGATATTTCAATATGGTTGACATTTCCTTATCATGCTTATCTGATCAGATGTATATGAAATGATCTTTTGGAAAGTCGACTCTGCAGTTCAAGTTATATATGTTTGTTTTAAAAGAAAAAGAAAATATGATGAAAATAAAATCAACATTTTGCTGTCAAACTTTTCTTCTTATCAGCATCCAAAGTCAAACACTGTCAATTTTTAGCACCCAAGATATCCTCTTGTTTTACAAAAATTAATGTTTATTAAATTTGTCATTTTTCCTCCGCCTTTTTATTTTATGTATGCGCATTCAGTAATAAAATGGTCCATTACGTGTACTATCGTGGCCATAAATTATAGTATATGTTATAATATTTTGGTTTGTGAGAAAAATAAGGTCAGTGCAATACTCTTTTAAAGTTGTATACTTTAGAAATCTGTACTAGATGACCTTAACATTTAAAAAGTCATTGCAAGAATTCAAAATAATAGGAGCGAACAGATATGGTTTACAGAATGTATCAAAATTTTAAATTGACAAGTCGTATTTCTTAACTTATTTTAATATTATAAAACTGTGAATATTATATAAAAACACGAATTGTATTCTGAGATTGTGACTATCTTTGTTGTGTTTTTATGCTTTTGATGAAAACCACCGATTTTATCAATGATAATGTGTTCAACTTAGAGCAAATTGTTGATGCCTTCTTCATTCAAAAGAAAGTTGGAATTTTAGGTCCTCAATGCTCTTCGTTGTGTTTCGTTATGTTGCTACAATACCTTTACTACATAATCGTAAAAAAGAGTTATGGTACAATTTGATATCAACTCTATTTAGTCAGACGAAATACTTGGAGCAAAAGCTCAGATTCTTGTGGTTTGTCAAGACTCAAATCATTTTAGTGATCATGGTGTACCTCAAATACTATGAGCCTTTTAATGAAAGGATGATCATTTTAAGACTTACCCGCACTTGAACCGTTACTTGAGGTAGTTTCTGATGAAACTGTAGTAGTTTCCGAAGCTGAAAACCAATACTTGATGAATATCTCATTAATTGTATCGCTACATTAGTATGTATTATAGATACAATGAATAAGCGTTGATTCTTGAAAAAGAAACCATGAGCCCGGAGGGTGAACGGTTTGTTTTTCATGAATCAACGCTTATCCATTGAATCTCTAACTTAAACTATTGTGTTGATGTCGTTTTTTTTTCAAAATTAAAGTCTTTTCTTAATTAGAAGGTATTGTATGTTAGTTTAAATAACCCTGTTATCATGTTCAACGATGCATTAATAAATCTAAGTTCACAATTAACTGGTTAGAGAAATACAAATATAACCTAACACGTCTTTCTTGAAATTATCAGGCATCTGAATATCATTCGTAATTTACAAAATAAGACATATTCGAACTTATTTCTAAGTATATATCATAAGTATGCTACCGAAAATTCTATCAAGAAGCTTAATTCTAGGCACATCACGATTTACTTGCATAGAGATTCGGAAAGATATTTTGTAAAACAGAAGAAAGCATACTATATTTATAAAACAAAAATGGACAAATTGAATGTTAGCATTTTCTTTTCAAATATGTAAAATAGCCAATAAAAATCGAAAATATACGAGAAAACCCGCTATTATAACAAAAATATCCACAGTAACATACAAAATGAGAAAAACGGAAAAACTAAAAAAATAGGGACAACAAAGAGAATACAGGGATTTGAATCTAAACCGACAGGTCTCTAACTTTAATTTGACAATGAAAATCATTGATACTAACCGTATTAACCTCGCGGCTACCAACTTATACTATACGATTGTCTATTATGTATACATAAAGGTACAAGCTCTGTGTATCATATTTTCATCTATGAATATAAAATAGACATTCAAATTGCAACTCTTTGGTAGCCGAGAGGTTTCGTCGATGTGTTGATGTCAGTCACACATAACAAATTTCAAGGAGGGGTTCGATTCCCAGTGAAGGCATATAACAATTACAAAAACTAAAGGTAAGTTTTTAAATTATTTCCATCAGTGAACAGAAATCAGTAAATTAGCCAATTCAAACTTAATGAAATTAGGCATACAAAGGAAACAATTGATTATAATTTGGTGAGTCTATAAGAGCGACAGATTTCGGAAGCGTTGCTTCTAGAAAAAAAATCCACGGTAAATGAATAGGCTGATGTCACGACAACAATGGTTTATTATGATAAATAGAAAAGAATGTTAAAACTATATTTTCATTATGCTTTAAGTTCAAATTGAAATAGTTTCACATTGAGATGTGAATTCTTCCCTGGTTTGGTTTGTTTGTTGGGTGTAAAACAACGCAAACTGCAAATGGAACTATTTGAATTTTTATAATAACATAAACGGTACCAATTTTGCTGCACCAGATGCGCATTTCGACAATCAATGTCTCTTCAGTGATACTCGAGGCCAAAATGTTTCAAAATCCAAAGCTTATTAAAAAGATGAAGAGCTATAAACAAAAAGAACAAACAAGTATAGCCATTTGTCGGACAAGAAATCAGAGATTTGCATGAGGGAGATATATCCTTAATTTAAAATAATTTCCAAAATTTTGTAACAGGAAATTTTAATAACACAAAATCCGTAATTTCATGCCAGTACCGAAGTACTGGCTACCAGGCATGGGTTAATGCAAATTTGTAATTGTAATGCATGGTAATGCATTACATTTTTCCAAGTAATTGCATGTAATGTGTAATGCATCAATTTTTGCATTACATGTAATTGTAATTTAATGCATTACTTTAGCAAAAAGTTGTGTAATTTCATGCATTACATTGCATTACATGGCATTACCTTTTTCACGCACTATATATCTTTAACATACTGTGGGAGATTTAACTAAGGCAGAATTTAAGATTTCTTGATTAACTAAGAACATAATCATTTGAATATTGATTTTCTATTTTCTATTTATTTTTCATCCTTTTCATAAATTGATTTTCTATTTTCTATTCATTTTTCATCCTAGATTCATAAATCACTAGAGGTTATTTGGAGATTATGCCTTGCCCCATGTAGAACTTGAAAAAAAATTGGCATAAATACTGGAATGACCAAATTACAACTCTAAATAAATAATACAACACTGTATATCAGATTGAGTTCTTTTTTTTTCTTTTTTCATTTTATTTCATACATTTTCCTGCATAAAAAGATTGATATTTGAAAAGCATTACTGTATTCCATTGTTGTCAAAAGATCAAAGAATACTTTGTCATGATTAAATAAAAGATAATTGAACATTGTTATAAAACACTTATTAGTTTGTTTTACAATCAATATTTTCACCATTTTGACACTTGGTCATTAATTAAGCTCTATCTTTATTATATAATTGAGAAAGAAATTCTCAGTAAATATTTTGATTGAAATTAAAAAAAAACCAAAAAGTATATCTATAAAAGTAAAGTTAACATTAAGTTAAGATAAGTATTAAACTTCATCTCTGTAACTTCTTTTTAGAGAAAACACAGAGATGTATACCTTGAACAATAGAATGCGCATGAAGAATAAAACCTTCGAAACCTTTATTATGTTAAAATGTAATAGTCGTATTGAATAGACATTTTACCCGTATACTTTAATTCACTACATGGAACAGTTACTGCATATGCTAGAATCTTTTGTGACTTCATGTTGTTTTTCAAAATATTTGATTTTTCTATTCACTTGATGATAAAATTTACAAATGTAATGTGTTATTCAATGCATTACTTTGCAAAAGTAATTGTAATTTAATGCATTACTTTGATAAATGCATGTACATTGTGTCATAGGTCAAATTTATTTGTTCAGTGTATGTTCAATGGTGTTAATATGTCCTTTGATTGAGTTAAGCTATTTCAGTTGATATTTTATAGTGTGTCTTTCTTATTCTTTCAATTCTTACATAACTTTTGATTTTTTAACCCTGTATACCAACATTCCCCATGTGAAATTATAAAATTGTTTTGAATAAACATTGAATGACAAGCTTTTTTCTTATGTGACGTTTACATTTTCTGACGTCAGACACGCAAAGCAATGAATGTGGTTTTTAATTTGATAGATGCTTTTGTGCTTTTTTGTAAATAATTGTTTGTTTTGATATTGTAACACAGTGATGACTGCTGTACCCATATTTTGACTATTTTATTTATAATGTCTGTTTTGTTCACGCATCGTTGTAAATATAACGGCATTTGATAAGACTGTCGTACAAGTGAGAGGTTTAGCGCTATAAAACCAGGTTCAATCCACCATTTTCTACATTTGAAAATGCCTGTACCAAGTCAGGAATATGACAGTTGTTGTCCATTCGTTTGATGTGTTTTGTCATTTGATTTTGCCATGTGATTAGGGACTTTCCGATTGAATTTTCCTCGGAGTTCAGTATTTTTGTGATTTTACTTTTTTCTATGTTGTGATGTTACACTATTGTTTCAGAAAAAGGGTGAAGGTTTGGTACCATTAAAACGTTTAAACCCGCTGCATTTGTTTGTCCTAAGTCAGGAATCTGATGTTCAGTAGTTGTCGTTTGTTGATGTGGTTCATAAGTGTTTCTCGTTTCTCGTTTTTTATATAGATTAGACCGTTGGTTTTCCCGTTTGAATGGTTTTACACTAGTAATTTTTTGGGGCCCTTTATAGCTTACTGGTTGGTGTGAGCCAAGGCTCCGTGTTGAAGACCGTACTGTGACCTATAATGGTTTACTTTTATAAATTTTGACTTGGATGGAGAGTTGTCTCATTGGCACTCATACCACATCTTCTTATATCTATGTAATTGTAATTGTAATTTAATGCAAGGTTTTGTCAAAGTAATTGTAATATAATGCATTACATTGCAATGTAATTCGCCCCATGCCTGCTGGCTACTGGGCTGGTGATACCCTCGGGGACTATCAGTCCACCAGCATAGACATCGATACAGAGGTAGTAGTAACATAAACGGTACCAATGTTGCTGCACCAGATGTGCATTTCGACAATCAATGTTTCTTCATGATAATCGTTGCTATTGATGGATACTAATCATATGTAAAATATGGTTAAAATCACATATACAATAATTTTCGAGTCTCATTATGTTATTCTTTCTTTCGAAGACTGAACATAACAATTGTGGTAGTACATGCAATATAGGTGGAGATGAAAGGAATGAATAACATTTTACATTTACTGTTTGTCCTAGACATATCATCGGTACGTTTATTATCAGCCTAATAGTCAGCATTTCTGTGGTGACATGCATTATCTTTGATAATGGTCATAATTATAATTCAACTGTTTACAAAATGAGTTTTTAAAAAGACTAAGGATTTTCTACCCCAGGAAAAAATCACCTTAACTTTTTTTGGAAAAACCTTTTGGAATTTTGGGTCCTCAATGCTCTTTAACTACGTAATATTTTTTGCCTTTTTACATTTTTTGATTCGAACGTCACTGATGAGTCTTTTGTAGACGACACGCCGTCTGGTGTACAACATTTTAATTTTTATAATAGATACTATAATGCTATCATTAGAGTATTTCCTATAAGCAGAAATTTGAAAGTGTGAGTTCTTTCGAATTTATATCTCACTTGGTAAGGGTTCATTTGAAAAAAAAAATAATGTGAACATTTTGATGAGTTGAAAAAAAACAACTACCAAGGGTACAATAAAAAATCATCATCATGTATTCCTTCCAATCATTCCATAACCTAAATGTAGGTTACTAATTACAATGAGTATCTGAGAAACGGGCATAATCAGGAAACAGAAAGCTGATCACTGATACATTAAACATGTTAAAAGAGATCAAGATGAACACAGTTGGCCGGACGTAATAGTATACGAGAAATATGTCAAATGTCTCCTTGGTATCACTCGCCTCTCTTTTATTGACGGTAGAACGGACAATGTCACAAAACTCTGACATTGATTAATAAACAATGCAAATGAGTAGCAGGTCAAATATATAGTTAGCCTATTGCTACTAATTTCTGTGAAACACACTAAATCCCAAAAAACTTGATGTTGACCAATGAACGACGAAAAAAAGGTCAATGTCGGATGACATTACGCTTACATCTTACCCTTAAAACGTATTGTTTTGTTTTGAAATTGATTTATTTATGAAATATTTGCTCTGTGTTAATTACTCTATTATAGTCTTAAATTACGCTAGTTTCAAGTTTAGATTTATAATTAGTCCGTTTGTGAGGCATTTCCGTAAGCTAACAGCTATGACCTTTCTCGAATTGTCCATTTATAAATTTAGAAATTGAAAAGAAACTAGGATTTCTATTCCCTAAAGAACAGTTGACCCTAAATGGATTGTTTTTAGATATGTTTTGTCATATAGCATGTATAGCTCTTCGACAATTTCTTTGAGTTTCCAACATTCCTGATGACGGCAAATCCAGAAAAAGTCCTTCGGACGTATGAAATTTATAACAAGTTTTCATTTATTTCTATAATGTAGTGTACAACGAGATATACTATACTTCTTTACCCTCGATTTTATTCTCCTCATGCATATCAAAATTATTATAATGTTATTGTCTCTGCAAATTACCTTCACATATGTACTTGACCGAAAGCCAGTTTGATTGAAAACATCTTTGGTCTTCCATCATTAATTCCGGAAGATAGAAGGTGCAAATGTCTGAATTCTTCATATCGTTACATACAGTTTTAATAGATGTTTGGACATCTTGGTACACGGTTGAACAGTTTTCAAATTCTCGACCAAATACCAAAGGTGTGTCATTAAGTTGTAGATAATATTTTGAACATTCACGAAGCGATATAGATTCATCAATTTTATGACATTTCTGTGAAGTTTTGATCAAACCTACAAATACCAAACCTTCAAATTAAATAGTTAAACTTCTATACAATGCAATATAATAATAATAATAATAATAATAATAATAATAATAATAATAATACAAAACCAAATCTGTCAGAGAATAATTGAAGATCTTTTCACCGCAAATTCACAATAGTTTGCTTTAAATATTAACAGACGGTATAAAATGTCTTTTTCGGCGTCAGAATGTTGCTTATTTTTCACTGATTCGTAAGATATATAGTTTATGGTACCATTTTGATGAAATAAAGGATTTTATCAGCTACTTAAAGTATACTCAGAGTCACTTACGATGTAAAATATAGCTTTCTTCCTACTGATTCCAAATATATCTGGTTTCTATATACTTCTGCTTGAAATGAGGCGTAGACGTTGATTTACACAATTTCACTTCAGGATTCAAACGATACGTTACTTCACTCTAATTCCCTACACGAATATTTCAGTCGTTACATTTCGCTGCTCTACTATTGCTACATTTGTAGATTAACGCCTGAATGTAAAAATCGTGAATCAATCATTCGGAGTTAGCTCGGGATTTACCTATCTCGATAGAAAAGAGATGATTGCTGATTGGTTACCTCTCCCACAGGGCAGCAATTAAAATTTAGGATTTGTGAAGAGTGTTTAGTTTGTGAGTACTCCAGGCCCTCTCAAGTAGTGGAGATCATTACGGGGACAGACTGAATCATTAGGGTTATCGAATTTGCGCACACCGTATCAACCTGTAACCAATATGATCCCTCGAGCAGAGGTCTTGGAATTATATTGGTTTCTGGAGTTGATAATGGTGAAAAAGCCATATGATATTTTCTATTTATTGCTCGAATTCTAATAAAATTGCTCCACTTTAATATTTTGACTCTGTCGAATAACAAATATAGTGAAAATTGGTCCTACCCCTTTTGGTATGAAGAATGATTTGAGAAATTTTATCAACATCTATACAGTAAAAGATGCTCGCCATTGACGTTGATCCTAGGGAGAATAATTTGATGTGAATGCATATCATTTATAGATTGAAAACTTTCGCAAAACCAGGCTTTTTAAGGATAAGATCGTTACAGTATTCAAAGGTATTACTTGAAATATTAACCAGGACGTGTTTCGTTGGATCCATATCAATTTACGTCCGAACTATTATTTCTTAACAGTAAATTAGAGTAAACGATACAGTCTATCGGCAGTCTTCATTGAAATGATAATCATTTGACTCGAAAATTTTATCGCGAAACCAGAATATGTATTACCAACCAACAAAATACATGAAAATTCGTATTAAGTTAATGTTAATGTTAACCCATACCAGTTCCAATGGTGTGATCATATTCCGGACTGATGTCCTCTTTTGCGGTTGATGTCCAAATGTATTTCGTTTCAGAACCTGCCAACCAATTACATTTTTCTGCTTCAAAGTTACAGTCCGAGAAGAAAGCTAAAATACAATTGTGAAATTTGTTCGATAGTATAATAGAGCATTCATGGTAAAGGGACGATTTCGGCTCTGAAAAACCTTCAGCAACATGACAGCGTAAAATCTAAATGTTCAGTTCGTATTTTGAGGGATTTTTTTGTAAAACATCACAAGGGAGCATACGATTGTTCTCAAATGTATTTCATTGTACAAAACAAAAGCAACCAATTTCCCTAAAATATGTATATGTTTGAAGACCAAAAAATAATGATGACAAGTACAAAATGCATGTTATTGTTAAATACAAAATTAGGAGCTCATCAGATAGCACCAATCCCACACAAACATAAAAAATATATAATTTCACTCTTTAAGGAACACATTTTTGAAAATTAAACAAATACAACATGTATAGGGTAATAAGTTCTATCGAATTATATTTCATGTTATTGCAGAATTATTAACAAATTAACAGCTCGAAGCACTGGATCATAATCATCCAGCTTTCGCATCCGTCAAGTGCTTTGCATTGTCTAAGATGAGTCTTCCATCACAAAAAAAACCCCTGCGTTTTCTGATGGAAGGTGACTCTAAAGTTATAAATCAATGTATTCAATGAATGAAATAAAAGCAATAAAAATCCAAGCTTTATAAACGAGTTATAAAGTTTGCTTTTATTTAAACGATTGTTTTAGCAGCAGTTTGGAAAAAAAGATACTGAAATAATATATCTTTGGCTATGGAAAACTCTACACATTTTTAAATCCGAATATTGATATACAATGTATGAGCTGAACAATTTTTTAGTGGTAGTAGAGAAATGCATTTAAAGAAATGGGATTCCTCTACTATTCCACTTTCTGCTTTTAAACCTCTAGAAACTGATTGTATAATGTAATGTGTGCAAGTTTATTTGATCTCTGTCTAATGATGAGCAGTTGAAACAACATTGACGTTGTACATCATCTTCATTGATATGTCTAGATTAGTAATCAGTTAATATGCATTATTGTATCAAATAATTAAAGGCAAATGATACAAAATTACAAAATACAAATCTTTGAGGTAATCCAGTTACAATTGGAACTTATGGGCGACACTTGTTGACGGGTGCCACTAGTAGAGCTGCTTCTGTTAACCCTTCCGAATCACCTACGACCACCTCTAGCTCTTGGTGGTATTCGTGTTGCTAAATAGTTAGTTTTCTATGTAGTGTATTGTGAACTTGTTAAACCTTTCGTCGTAAATCATTTTTTGCTATCGCGTTATCTGTATGTTTCGACTAATCAGTTTTGAATGTCCACATCTTTTCTTTCGCCTCTTCTTTACATAACATTGTACATATGCAACATGACTTGTATACGATTCAATATGACTTTTTCATAACTAAGTACGATTGGCCGCTCAAGCACTCGGAGAATGGACATTATCTCGTTTTAAATGATGCAGATAACTCATAAATTGAAAAAAAAACTTTATGAAAAGTTTGAGAGTTTATATTTATATTACTGTATTTCTAAAATTGAAAAAATGAATATGATGTAAAAACACTTCAAAAGTCTGCTTGTGATTTTCAAAGTAGCAATTTTCATAATAAATAATAGATATTTGTAGAAGTGTTTTTCAGCGAAATAATGATGTATTTCGGTATGCCTTTTTCAAATATAAAGATTTGAAAATACGGCAGGAAAGAAGAGACCCTTTGGTTTATCATAAATATTGTATAGCATAAAAATGGTTAAGACAAGAACAATGAAAATATCTATATACTATACAAATTATATGTCAAACCAAGAGATAAAGTAAAATCACAAAAATACTGAACTCCGAGAACTTTTCTTTCCCTCCACATTTTCAAATTTTTAAATTTAAATCTATAAACCGTTGAAAATATATACACTAACTATTCTAAAGCGTTTTGAAGTCATTTGTATTTTTTGATTTTTCAATTTTGGAAATGCAGTTATATAAATAAGAGTAAATAAGCGGTAACGAGTAACGACAAAAGGTACAAAACGTTTAAATGTCAACATATAGACATCAAGTGAAGATATCTTCTTTTTTGATATTTTATTTTCTTGAGATTTGTTTGAAAACATGATTGCCGACATTATATGAAAACGTAGAAATTAACAATTATACTCTGAACTAATACGGTACATGTAGTCACCAATGTTTTCCGAGTGACAATAAATTGCAAAGCAATGAAATGTTTCTATTTATTACTGCATGTGAAATTGTGAAAATTAAACTTATTGCAAAGGAAATAAAACCTTTAACCAGAATCAGTACCTGTTTACTCATTTAAATTCTTGCAACATGAACCCTCCCATTGAATAAATACCATAGCTATTTTTCTCTGTTGAATTCATTCAATGGGAACTTTAAATTTCTCTTTGAATAACCAATCAATTATTGATTATGTTGGCTGTAAAAAAACAAACTCCTAGTGATGAACATACATGTTCCAATACTGAATAATGACACACAAAACTGCATGTGATGTTGTGATTATTCATTCAACAAATTATTTCCCGCTTTAGTTTTTGGTTACTACATTGAACGAGGGAAGTGTTGTCGGTATTACTATGTCAGCCTTAAGTTTTATCACTATAACATCAAAGTTTATGATATAATTTATTTGCAATCTATTTAGACCAAGATCATCTTAATATTTATATTATATTTCTTTTAAAAACATTTATTCTTCTGTACTGACCAAATGAAGTTTAAATTTGTTCTTTAGTATTTGTTTTATGGAAATAAGTTATAATTATTATCACTTGCTCTCACAATTTCTGTCATTTTAAGTTTGATACATGCAGTTTCATCACTAGGAGTTTATTATTTTTGTACAGGCAAATTAATCAATGAATAAATGGGTTTTCAAGGAAAAATTAAATTTCCTATTGAATGAACTCCACAGAGAACACTAGCTATTGTATCTATTTAAAGGTTCAGGTTGCAAAAAATTAAATACCCGAAATTAACAGGTACTGATTCTATTTCGCCTTCATATCAAAACTGTGAGAGTCGTCTTTGACCATAGGAATTGTTGCTCATTTGACAAAGTGAAAAAAGGTACTTCACCGACCACAAAATACAATTGTATGTACTGGTATTTCTTCATCAGTTTGTAATCAATCTTAAGGTCATTTTTTCTACTTTTTTGCGGCCACGATAACAGCCTCTTTCGATAACAGGAGTATTGATATACAACAGTAAAGGAAGTTACAAAGGGGACATTAACTAATTATTCGAATTAAAACTGACAACGCCATGATACATGGCAAAAACGAAAGACGACAAAAAGACAAAATGTCCACAAAACAATATATAGAAAACAAAAGGTTGACCATCACGAACACCACCAAAAACTGGCGATGATCCATATCTTGATTAGCTAAAGTTGTGTTATTAGAAACAAAAACATACATGTATACTTTATGGTGAGAACGAACGAATATGTCTTTGAAAATTACAAAATGTCTAGATATCTATTAAATGTTAATAAAGTATCTGTGTTAATAATTTTGCCCGTCATTTAATTTGTTTAGCATTTTATAATTAACATATACATTATTATAATTAGTAAAAAGCGTGCATATTATAATTGATAACTCCACCATTGTTCCAAGCTAAGGTTACCGTTTTGATGGTATAGAGATAAAGGGATAAACCTTCTCTATTTCATATTCATTATAACATGTCCCTTTCCATATCGGCCCTGGTATTATCCCGAGACTCCAATATTAGCCCAAGGCGCCAGCCGAGGGCTCAAATTGGTCGCGGGATGATACCAGTGCCAATATGGAAAAGGACATGTTATAATCTATTTATCACATATTATACAAATGCTTAAAAAAGTAGTAGAAATCATTTTATTATTCCTTCCTGAAGGATCATACATTTTTGTCCTTCACTGAAATAACTTCATTATAACAGTTCAAAACTATAGTCCTTGCATATTATAAAGTCCATGTGAGATTTTTCTTTTAGTATAATATTCTTTATTTCTTTAACAAATTACGCTTTTATTTTATTCGACGTACCTAGTCCGTCATTGTTGTTATAAACGCTTATGACGTCATTACAGGACACAATAACCAGTTATTTACCCGGGCAGGAAAATGACTAAGGCAAATATGTGGTTATTGCATATGCAAAACCCAATGTTTTCGTAACAAATATGTGACTAAGATTTATATCTTATGCAATCAGGAATAGGTATTTCGACATAAGCCATAAAACAATTAGGAACTATTTGTTGAACAATATATAATTAATAGATAAAAATGATATACTTGTATTAACAATTGAAACGTTTTTGTCTTCCAAAGGAAACCGATATATTGCTAAAGCTTAAGATGGAAGGAACACTCCAGGAACAACTAATATTCGTTTGAAAAATTTGGTATGGAAAATTCTCTTACCTACCGCAACGATATTACAACAAAATAAATGTTTGGTTACTGTCTCATTAAAATATACATAACGTATCTTCTATCGTATGCGGAATTAGAATTTTACCTAACAGTATAATCAAGAACAAACACACGAAGTCCTCATTTCTAATCTTAAATATATTAACATTTTGTATTTGAAAACAAAACTAAAAGTGGACACAGCTTCAACGCTTATTTATCAAGCTAAGTTAAAAATATATAAAGTCAAAATATTTACCTCTTTTATTACACGACCCGGGCAGCAGTGAAATGTCATCTACTGCTATATCCCCTTTTTTTGTTGAACCTCGAACCCCTTCTAACGTAATTTGGTATGAATCTAACATTGGAATATCAACGAATGCTAACTGCCATAAATCTGGTTTATTTCCTGACCTTGACCATAGTTTTTGTGTCATTGTCTCTGATACAAGGTAAACATTTAACGTTCCCATTCCGTCTCCATACATATGGAACCAGAAAGTAAAACAGGCATCACCTTCCGAAGACACAGTCACACTTGTAAAATTTGATTTCTGCCCTGGCTCTATGTTTGAGGCGTTGAGGTATATGCAATTTCCATCATCTGTTGGATATAACAACTTGATTAAGTAATGTAAAAAACAAAACAAATAAAAAGCTGATATTTATGTTCATTAACAACAGTGGCGTGACAAGGGGATGAGGTAAGGAGGCGTAACCTTGATTTTATCGCTGAGCGGTTTTAACTTAAGGATGTCCACTACACCACATTTGATCCCACAGCTGTACAGTGTATTGTTTCTATACTGACTACAATGGTTTTGGTCTTATTCATTAAACATTTGTTAGTTCTTGAAAGTATGATTTTGATATAATTTCAAATGATTCGTTTACGTTGGGGAAAAGACCATACTTATAAATTGTAGATGTAGTATTCATGATTAGTTGAAAAAGACGTTATTTTGAAATTATATTTTATCCTTTGTATAACTGCACAGAGGATTAATTCTTCTTAATAAGGCACCACGAAAGTCTTATTAGTATTTATTCGCAGGGCAATTATTATAGCAAACGTACCGATGTTCAGGACTAGATAAGGATGAGGACTGATCTCACTGCAAAAGGGTAAGAACTAATACTTGTGAACTTTTTTCAAAGTGTTTCTGATATACACTGATTTAAAAATTATTAGGTGTTTTGTTTTTCTACACTTTACTGCGGTCAAGCTACATTTGAGACACAAAATAAAAGTAGTTAACATACATTTCCTTATTTATTGTTATGCTCTTTGAAAAGAATTGGTAACAAACTCGATGAAGGACACATTTTACAAGCAAGGTAAGACGTTAAGACTTTTTGTAAAAAGAAAACATTTAACACGACCTTCGTTTGATTATGTTATACGAAACTGTTATAAAATTTTATCCTATGAACTTTGAAAGTCACATGAAACAAGTTTCTTTTGATTATAATGTTAAGAAAATTATTGAACATATGCATGCATATATACTAAACTAAGTCCACTTTGCATGACTTTTACATTTATAACAAAACCATCACGTATAATCGACAAAAAAAAGATTGATTTTTTTGTTTCTGGATCAAACGTCATTTACTAATTAACTTTCGGGGTTTAGTACCGACGTTTACCGATCGTGACCTCGATAAATAATCAACACAGCATCACGGAGCATGTGTATTATAGGATAGATGATAGAGAGATGTTTACTTGTTTTTGTGTATTTGCCATGCGATCTGTTAATAAAATTTTAGGATTCCAGTTGTTAAATTATTTGATGTATCAATTGTTTTTTTTAGAATCAGTAGTGCTAGTACGTTTTTTTTTACTTTTTGCATCACTGTTTTTTTCCCTTTCTCTTCACACTTTCGCTGTTCAATTGCCGAATTTCGAATGACAGGGTCGTTGTTAAGGTCACTTCCTACGGAAAAGCTGTCGGCAAATTAAAATATAAGACGACAATAATTCGATAGCAGTACATTTCTGAGGATTCTGATAAAATAAAAGATTTTATTGATAGAAAAAGTATATCTTCAGGTGTTTTATACTGGAACTTAGCTATTCAAGTAATGAAAAACAATTTGATCTATTTTGTTGATTTGAAGTGTCATACACCTTTAACAGTTAAGAGACTTTAATTTTGATTTAAATCAATTCAATATATATTTCATTTCCATTGTTCTATGTGATGTACTTTTAACAGCCGAAAAAATATCGAGAAGACCGCGGTATCGGATGATTCACGAATAACCCTTGTTTCTAAGATTTATGTCATACTTGCAACTTGGCCTTTGCTTTTTAACGTAATAAGAAGGACGTCAAAATGAAGAGTTGTTGTTTCTTAAGACAGAGTCACAAAATTGAAAAATCGTCACATAATTTATCAAAAGTTCAGTGGTCAATCGATTTGATTTATATCATAACTTTCCTTAATTTTAGGTTGATAATTTAGAATTTATAACGAAATGATGATTTCAAATTCCTCATGTCAAATTGACTTCAAAAGAATTTGACTATTAATGTTGGGTCCCTTTGTTGGTTTGAGCGAAAATGAAAAAGTGTAATAAAGAATCGAGAAAGAAATTTCAAACGCACTAAATCTAAATGATTTTTTTCTTTTTCTAACATTTGTTCGATGTTCGCAATAGTCTTCGAGGGTATCATCACCTCTGAAGTCAGCGCAATGGTACTGAAATAATTAACCACGTAATTTTGCTGCTGGAAGACAGTTACAACATTTCAAAGACCAAGGTAATAACTAATAAGTACATTTATCAACAAAAAATACTGAACTCAAAGGTAAATTAAAAAAGGGGAAAGTTCATAAAACCTGACAAAATCAAACGCCAGACTTAATCAACTAACGAATACAAAACTCTTGTCATATTCCTGACTTGGTAGGGGCATTTGTTGAAGAAAATGGTGGGTTTAAATTGGTTTTATAGCTAGCTAAACTTTACACTTGTATGCTAGTTTTTTCTACCTTCGTTATATTAACACAATTGGGTGAGCAACCCAAACAGACACAATTAGTTGACGTGACAATAATTGGGTCCCAGCTGTAAAAACTGCGTAAACATATATCACAGACATACAGCACAACTGACATAAAAAAGTTAAGTTTACTTTAAGTGATTTGCCTTTTCATACATGTCCCTTAAGGTAAAACTGCATGTCGACTATTGAAGAATTTGTTCTAGGCATCTAAGCTTTGGAATTTGAACGTTCCTATTTAGGTTAATATAGAAAGCTCTGAAAGCATACTATTTCTATTTTTATTATTACATAATATAAATAATCAGGATGTAATAAACAACTTACAACATCCGTATGTATGATCAACCACCGGTCCGGTATCATTGGGAGGAGTTCCGCCGGAAATAACAGTCCACATATATTCAGATTCCTGCTCTACATTCCATTTGTAAGTTTCTTCTTCAAAGTTGCAATCAAGGCTGGAAACTGTAAAGAACTATGATCATAGGGTGATTATATCATAAACGATACCAATTTTACTGCCCTAGATGCAAATTTCGACAATTAATGTCTCTTCAGTGATGCTAGAGTTCAAAACCTAAAAGAGCTGGTATCTAAAAAAGCACAAAATGTAAAGCCATTCCCAGAAAATGAATTCAGAGCTATGCATGAGAGATACATTTATTAATCTAAAATGATTTCGAAACCAAATATCTCTTCAGTGATGCTAGAGTTCAACTTAACTTCACAAAACTTCTCAAAGCTCCGTACAAACAACAGTACATTGCCGGGTCATTCGGATGTTATACCAAGGAATTGTCCGTTAGATTAGCCACCATTTTGTCTGCAGAGAAAGAGGGAGTCACAGAAATTCTGTGACACTGTTAATTCGCGTAGTAGCATTAACCATGTGTGAATTTCTAAGAACTCAAAAGAACTTTGGAAAATTTAAAATCTCGTTCATGAAATTAATTCTATCAAAACCTTTGATTTTTTTAACCTTTTACCCCACTCTACCACATGAAAAATTAAAAACCGTCTTCACGATATTGTCCACAATACTTTCCTCCATAAAAATGGTACCATACGCTACAATTTATTGTTTTGAGAAATTGTTTTGCATATTTTGTTTAAAATAAGCTTAAAAAAAATGCTACACCGAAGAACAAAAGATCAGTATGCTGGAGTTTCTTATTGACAACATATTCGCTGAATTTGGAGGTTGAATATTCTAGCAGGTTGTCTGCATTCTTATTGGAACCAACTGTGCCTTTCTCCTGGACGACCTTTTCTTATTTCCATATGAGTCGGAGTTTCTTCAGACACTTGTTAAAAACAAGAAGATAAAAGAAGCTAGATCATTTATTTTGACATACAGGTAAATTGATGATGTTCTTTCCTTTAAAAATCCAGATCTTTTTGATTGGGTCCCATACATATATCCTCCTGAACAAGAGATAAAAAAAAACACTGATAAAGCTTCTTCTGCTGGTTGATAACGTTTAATTTTTTTCAGTTTTTATGGACTTCCCGTTTTTGAATTTACATTCAATTAAACATTTTAAAAACATTAAATATGACATATCGGAAAGAGTTAGTGCGACACTCTCTCCTTGAGCAACAACCTGTAGCAATGCGAAATATTTTTTCCTATAAACTTGCCCTAGTTTTTCCAGTTTTAGTAAAACATGTTGCTCTAATTCACGGTGGACCCCCTGTGTAGAACTTAAATATTGCATTGATCGGTAACTTGTTGTCGTCCTGAATATATATGAAATGTTTGGCACTGGGCGTGTACCAAAAAACAATAAATATATCAGTTAAGTAGAATAGTAATAGAAATTAAGGATATCGACACGAAGGACGGGAAGTTCTAAACTGACATTGCAGTATAATCAAACGTTCCGCTCAACAAAACAGCATATGTTTTACTGCCAGCAAGCAAGTGTTAAGGTTGACCATATTGTTATACCACAGTCAAGCATTTGATTGTCTTTTCATTCGTTTGATGTGTTTCATCTTTTGATTTTGCCATTTGATAAAGGACTACCGTTTTGAATTTTGCTTGGAGTTTGGTATTTTCGTTATTTTACTCTTTTCATACAAGCGAGCGACCAACACTATAATATAGTTGAAAATATCTGAAAACCGTTGTATTTCTTAATTTTTTACCGGAAGGTTTTAGAGCTGTCACAGACTATGTTCCTTGTTATTTCAAACATTATTGAAGAATTAAGTTTATGTGTACTTGAGCTGTTACGAATTTTCGATGGTACACATTTTTTTTATAACTACTTTTTATTATGAATATGTAATGCATTTAGGAATTGAATTGTTGAGAGATGCAACACAATACGCCATGCTCTTTCATTGCATTTGCATTGCAAAACATGTCCCTTTGCATAACAGTCTAAAATTATAAACAAAGATTATAAGAAAAATACGTTTGTATTTAATGAGAAGTACATGTCATACCTTTCTTGCAATCTGTGTTGGTAATGAAGATATCGTCAATAGCGATCTCACTTTTACTTCCTTTACCACGAATAGCTTTAAACTTTATTCGATATGGTCCTATATCATTCAATGACAGCGACTGAAAATACCATTTGTTTCCTTGATTAGCGGATTTATTCCACAGTTCAACAGTCCTTTCACTATTCAGTTGAAATACTTTCAATGTGTTGATTTGTTCCCCATTCATGTGATACCAAAATGTCAAACACTGCTTTGGATTCGGTCCTATCCAACCAGAAAACAGATCACTTTCCTCTTTTGTTTGAGAGCCCCATTCAGACTTCGTGTGAGCATACATGTAGTAACCATCTCCTAAAAAAAAATATTTTGCATAAAAAGATGGGTATGATACCAAAGCGGCATAAATGTAGAATTTAACAAAGTATAAGAAAGTGCGCTCACGATATAATCTTAACATGATATGACAAGTTTATTCCGTATTGTTTGAATATTTCGGATTGAACTGCGTCAACAGACAAAATCGTGTATAGTCTTTTTCGTTATACTTTCCTTTTTTTACATCATGAGTATTGTGTCCGTTATGAAATATTTCTGCTACAGATGTCGCGTAGATGTTCCTGACTAAACAACATACCGTAATTTTTTTCATAGATTATGACCAGATCAGACTCAATACTGAATTGTTATTACCATGAGAAACACGACGGGTGCCACTAGTGGAGCAGGATTTTCTGATCCTTCCACCTGAGATCATCCCTAGTTTTTAGTTGGATTCATGTTGCCAAGCGTCAAAGACTGACTTCATACAGGAGCTTTTTAGAAAGAACTAAAAGAAGTTAGCAATATCCTTAAACTTCACGTTCCGCTATATAGATGATGTACTCTCACTAAATTAATCAAAGTTTGCTGACTTTGTTGAACGCAATTATCGCATTGAACTTAAGATGCAACAGTTACGTCTGCATGATATCTTCACTTACATATTCTAGAAATTGACAATGAAGGTCGGTTGAGAATAAACTTTACGACAAAAGAGATGATTTAAACTTCCTCATTGGGCATATTTCATTTTCGAGTTGACATTTATAAACTATGACAACAGTAGTTCATCGATGATTAAATTTCGTAAAACGATTATGAAAAGACAAATCAAGGTTACAAACAATAAACTGAAGATAACGCATTGAATAATAACTCAAAGTTATGCTTAGCGTTTCTTTTTTGAAAACATGCATTTACTTTTTACACATTGTGACTTGGATAGAGAGTTGTCTCATTGGCACTCATACCACATCTTCTTATTTCTATCTACCGGATATATTCTTGAATATATACGTGTTATACATAATCATGTTTCTAGAAAATAGAAATCTTTAAATAACTGATATTCGATTTGAGATTATTTAAAAAAATCTGTCACCGAATATTCATATACACAAACGTACTTTTCTAAGCTATGAGAACGAAAAAAAAAGCATAAGAAAGTTTTCACGATCGTATCTTTCTGATCATTTCGTGAATATAGAACAAAAATGGACAGAAAAAAGTATAATGCTATAATAAAACAGTTGTTGTTTTTTCATATCAGTCAATTCATGTTTTATCGGCCCTTAACGATATGTTGACTTAGGTCTGAGTCTTCAGTAAATATAAACATCTTCGGTGAATTCGTGATAGCGTTCTCGTCTACAGTAAGGGAGTTTGATTATAATTTAAAAAATGTTTATGTATGCATTTTTTGGGGAGAGGGTTTTTTTTTTTTTTAAATCCATGTCTTTTCATTGTTACTTTACCAGACGCATTTGTGTGATCTCGGTCTGGTCCTGTAGAAGATTCAGGAGTTTGTCCGCGTTGATATTTCCACTGGTGAGTTCCATTACTACTGACTGACCAACCACACTGATCATTTTCGAAAGTACAACTACCGTAAACAATTCCTGAAATAGATTTAGTTTTTTTTCGATATAATTCAATTACATGTACAAAATAGTTAAATGAAAAGACAGCGAAAAAAATAAAAAGAAAAGAGACCCTCAACGTTGAATAATGACCAGCAACAATTAACTATTTACTCGTTTACAACAATTTGTTAGAAAACTTTTCAAACTTCAGGGCAAACAAACAAGAAGAATATAGTTTCCGTTTATTAATTCTTTAACTATATAAAGCTGCTGGACGAATTTAGGGCAACATTTTATTATCACATGCATAAAACTTCTTCAGCATAACACAAACACCTTAGGTCTAGCTACAAGTTTAACAGAACGAGGTGAACAAGATCAAGTATGTAATTATTTGTTTCAAATATTTTAAAGAACGAATATTGGATAAAAATTCGCGTTCAGTAGTCAGTGAAGTTCAATTTAGTTAACATAAGCTTTCAAAATCAGTGATACTTTACAATTGGTTTTCAAGTCCAGTCAATTGTACATAGTAAACGTTTATCAAAATTTGAAGCACAAGTGTCCACCATGTTTTGAGCGTTAATATAGTACGTGTCGTGTAAAAGTAAAAGAAGAGCACACGACCAGTGCCAGCTTAACTTCAATCAAGGTTTTCGTAGGTTTTAACTGTATTCTTAACTTTTATTTCTTTTCTGTTTACTTCATTGTTTTGTAAAATCTACCAACCTCCACATTCTTTTAAGCTAAAATAATTAAATGCAATATTTACTTGTGCATGAATATGAAATAGATACGTGTCCATAATTTTTGAACAAGCATGTAATTGGAATAATCGTTGAGATAGTGCAAGATGTTTATTTATTACAACTCATTTTAATGAGAGTCTTCTGTTCTTCTGTCAGATTACACTGCATGTATTCTGAGCATGGTGTTGGATATTGCTCCACATTTAAATCGATTATTGTGATTGTTGTGTTACCGGCACAGCTGATTATACTTGAGTTGCTTCTAAAGGTATTTTCTTGAACACCTGCAAAAGTAATGCAACGAATTTTAATAAATTTGATTAGCTTGTTTCAGTTATAACGACTTAGTAATTTTTACTGCGCTAATTTGCGTTTGATGTCTAATTCATTTAGCTAATGAGGCAAATGTAGGTAAAATATCAAAAACATTACATACACATTTTTAGTTTATAAGTTCTTTCCAATTTTCGTCAAAAGACATCTGCCTTTGTTCTGATTAAAAGTTCTTTCACTTCTCCTTAAGGTTCCACTAAAAGTCAAAATATAGGACTCTTCATAAACATCTAAACTTTGCCTGTATTTTTCAACCTATAATGAGTAAAGTCCTAAACTATGAGAACATATGTTCATTTAAACATACTCAACATATACACACTGTGTAAATTGTAAATAAACTTGAAATTGTTATGCTGTGGCCAAACCGGTTCTTGAAGTGAACACTAAATTTTCAAAAAAATCTGGAAGCCTGCGAGACGACTTAATTTGCTTAAAATTGGTATAGACGAATACTGTTACATGTAATGCAGGGCAAGCTCATGTTGATTTGTTACATACATATGTTTTAATGGCATATATGTCCAATTTCTGTATTGTACCTTCGATATTTGTTCACCTAGATACATGAAATTAACTGAAACTCGAAAATCAATACATTTTCTGAAAAATCAACATGAGCTTGCCCTGCATTAGATATAACAGTATTCGTTCATACCAATTTTAAACAAATTAAGTCGTCTCACAGGCCTCCAGATTGTTTTGAAAATTTAGTGTTTACCCCAAGAACCGGTTTGGCCACAACATAACAATTTCAAGTTTATTTACAATTTACACAGTGTGTATATGTTAAGTATCTTTAAATGAACATATGTTCTCATATTTTATGACTTTACTCATTATAGGTTGAAAAATACAGGCAAAGTTTAGATGTTTATGAAGTGTCCTATATTTTGACTTTAGTGGAACCTTAAAAAATATTCATTTTTATTTTTTTTTTTTTTTTATTTTTTTCTTTTTTTTTCTTTTGTCGTTTGATATGGTTTTGTTTTTGTTTTATGACGCATGGATAGGATTTTTGGCACATGCTATGTATAATACACACTAATAACCAGAATTAAGATTGATCGGACAAATAGGTATTAACCTTATTTGAAAAAGTGTACTTAATATTAATTAAGACTGACGAAATATAAAACTTTCAATGGTATTCAATCCACTTCAACATATTTAAATTCAAGTCCAATACATTCCCTTGCAGTAATTTAAGATATGGTTAAGTTCTGTCAAACTAATAACACATGTAACCACGCCCCGTTATACATAATGAAACTGATATTAATTCATTTTAAACTATAAAGTTTTTAAGTGTTGGCCTCCTTGTAAGCTTAGTCACACAAGCAGAAATACAACCCCGGTATATCTATCGTCAATCCATTCCAAACGTTATCGGTTTTGGTTAAATAACATACCTCTAACAAATATTCACAATTAAAATGATTTAATGACAAATACATATAAGTAATTAAGTTGATTATAGTTATTAATGCAAGGTTAGGGTCTTCATGAGGTCTTGCCATGTATCCTTTGAATACTTCATGACTGTGGTCTGTTTATTTTTTCTTCTTCCGCCACTTTTGTTTCTGAAATGTTGCTTTTATTTTCTCAACATGTCGGTAAGATATTTTGTATATGACATCGAACTTTTATCGTGTTTATTGGGCTCTTGAAACACAACAAATCTTACCGAACACTTTTTCATATTAAACTTATCTCCCCATTTATTTTTTTCTTGTTATCACTTTTCCGAAGAAACAGTAAAATGTTTTGTTCTACATGTTGTGTGAAAAGGTTTAATGATAATGACGTCATACCGCCGATCAGGGGGCCTAATTCTATAAAAGTATATAAAGCAGTTGTTGGTTGAACAAAAAATAAGAACCTCCTTGATGAACAAACACACAGACATACAGCTAAGTTTACGTACCTTCACATTTATACTGTATCTGAAATTCATTAGGTCGAAAACATTCAGGAAAACGCTGAACATAACTTGACAAATTAAGTTCACAACTTTTTTCATCCTCCAATATAGTCCAATTGTGAAGATATCGATCTTGTATCTTATATTCTGAACACATCTCTTTTTCATGTTCAAAAGACAAATTAATGTTTTGCATATCTAAGTACTTTGTTGGACAGGTTTCTACCATCGTATTCCTATCAATGTTAGCGCAGTTATATTGTTGTGTATACCATCATGTGGAAGGAAGGCGATATGTATTTTACAAGTTCATGTACATAATTTCAAAAAATTGAATACATACATATTTTTTATTACTCTATTCATTGAATGGTTTGAAGTATTCACGTATAATTGAGGTTTAAGAGTGAATTTCCTGTCTGGGAAAATATAAATTTATTAGTTGTAACTGGCTTTAAGCCAGCTTTTAGTTATAGCGAATACTCATTTGGAAATCATCTCTCCGAAAATTTTACGGACGACATCACCATTTGGTTGTCCGTTACGAAATATCTGTTTCACAGATGACGACGGATTTGTTCTAATCGTCGTAACCACAATCCAGCCCTCCTATTCTCCGAATATAGATTTCCAATAAAATGACATTAATCGACATAACCAACCTATCTGACCGTATCTCGTCTTATTTCATTGGAGGATGACGGAGGGGAGCATAGACTGCATGAATTTTTGGCTCGTTGAATACACATAATTTGTTGGAATAGATGCTATTTAAAAATTAGCACAATTTTTTTTTTTTTTTTTTTTTTTTATAATAAGTATTCTTTTATATGACAATAAATGAAAAAGAACATCTTTTAAAATGTAATACTAAATAATACAACATTATAACATAATCGAGTGCACCTCTGAACAATGGATTACCTAATACAAATTAAAGAGACATAAAAGGCAGACCACATGACATCGTGACTGTTCTCTTCTATACGGTTTGTTATTATCATATATAATTAATTAATGTGTTTATTTTTTCTTTGTCTATTGTATTATTAGATAAATAGCTGGGTACAGATTTCAGATTGGTTATCATGTATGATTTCCAAAGATTCAAAATATCTGTAGATGACATTTTTGTCCCGTCATATTTAATTTTGTTTCTTATTTTCCACAAGGACAATTTTGTCAAAATAAAAAAGAGATTTACAAGTAAGTTTTGGTTATATTGACCACTGTTATCTCCAAAAAGCATAAACTGTTCTAGATTTTCATAATTTAATTGAAAATTCCATAATATGAAAATATCTTTGATTTTACTAATGATTATTTTGGTTGTACTGCAATCGAAAAATGAATGTTGCAAATTTTCAATATAAGCACAAACTACTATTTTAATTCTTTACATATTTTTGTTATTAAATTTAGGATAATTTCATTGACAACAACCTTTAAGGGGAATAATTAATTCATTTACCGGTAATCAAACGCACCGATCATTACTTCGTCAATTCACTTGACCCATATATTTATCTCTCAAACGATGAATTCTTAAAGCTACTAAATCAAAATTAAGTTTAAGAAAAAATAAAAATAATGGAATCTGAAGCGAGATCATATTCTCAATTTTGATTTTAAAGTTATAAGATTAAAACAAAAGTTTCAAACAAGCCCGAATGTAAAAGGTGTACACGACTTGCTGCTTCTTCTTCTTTTTTTAACATACTTCTATAATTTTTATTTCAAGATACTTTTGTCAAAGGTAAAAATTCAGATCACTGATGCATCTTTCTGATAGTACTTTGTCACCTTTCCGTAGAATTTTATCAAATGGAATTTATGAGGACGCATCTTCAAGAAAAATATGATAACACTTTACTGCATCAGTTTATTAAGGTCTGTCCTTTTCCAAAAGGGAAAGACCTTACTGTATTTCTTCTGATTATTATTATTCTTTTTCCGCCAAACTTTGACGAAGTTAAATGTGTGTATATATTTTGTTATTCAGTCAATTTGAAAAGCTCACTAGAGCTTGTGTTTATGTAGTTCATTGAATATCGACGTTAAATAAAACTTTGAACTTGAACTTGATATATTATCATAACCATTGTTGATACATAGGTACAGAGAAGATGCAATATATGTACAAAATAATTATTTCAAGCAGATTCAAGATCTCTTAATATTTCTAAAAATATAATTCTAGCTAAAAACTGTGTAATTAAGTGGTTTGTTTTAGACACTTGCAGTTGTTAATTCCAGTACTGATTGATTTTACCCCGTATCGTTAAAAAAACGTTTAGTATTCAAAATATTTATTAAACTACATTATCTAATAAAATTGTTACCTTATATATACAAAAACTGTACGTAGCTTATTAACAGTGAATACTGTAACTTAATATTTGTTCCAATTGTTGTAACCACATTCCTGTCCTCTTTTCCCCGAATGTGACCAACAGAATTATACTTATCACCGGGTTTGTACTTACATGAGCCACAGGACGGGTTCCATCTGTACAGATGGAACAGGATTTTCTTACACTTCCGAAGCACCTGAGATCACTCCCGGTTTTTGGTGGAGCCCGTGTTGCTCAGTCTTTAGTTTTCAACTGTCGTAACTACAATCCCGTCCTCTTTTCCCGAATGTGACTTACCGAATAAGACTTATTACCGGGTTTGTACTAACATGAGCAACACGACGAGTGCCACATGTGGAGCAGGATCTGCTATCCCTTCAGGAGCACCTGAGATCACCCCAGTTTTTGGTAGGGTTCGTGTTGCTCAGTCTTAAGTTTTTTATGATGTGTTTTGTGTGCTATTGTTTGTCTGTTGGTCTCCTTTTTTTTAGCCATGGCGTTGTCAGTTTGTTTTCAACTTGTGATTTTGAATGTCCCTCTGGTATCTTTCGCCTCTCTTTGTCAATGTTTTGTTTTATATACTGTTGCTCGTATTTTCGTCTTTGTGGTTTTTGGCTAGGGCATTGTCAGTTTATTTTAGACTTCAGACTTATGGGTTTAATTTCCTTTCGGTATCTTTTGCTTCTACAGTGTATATGCGATAAAAGATAACTTAGTCTCTTAACCAGATAAAATTTCCAACCATATGATACTATCTTTAATTATATATCAACGTCTAATGGATATCTACCAAGTACCCCATATACAATATAGCTAGAAGTGAAAGTTCATCAGTTTTTAAAGATTTCAGATAGATTCTTTCTAAATTATTATCATAACAGTGACCCAAGATTTCATAGAGTAGTATGGATTTAACAACTTTATCGAAAAATCTAAATGATTTCAACACATTTACAAAAGTTTTTATTGCTTTTTCTGCTAGGTGCTTCTGTGCTATTTAAGGTGTACTGGATGTAGATAATTATATGCCTAGATAATTGAAATCTGTAATAACTTTAGTATCAGTGCCATCGATATCAAAATGTTAATTCTGTCTCTAGTTTGTAATATAGGGTGAAAACAAATTTTAGTGACATGTGCAATCTCATATTTTCTAGTATTGCACCGAAAGTTCTGATTGACAACTAAAATCACAATTTGGCAGATGATAATCTGACAATATAAAACTTAACATTTGATATCGATGCCTCAAAAAATCTTTTAACCATAAAATTATAGAGACATAAAGAATAAAATAAAGAATTAAAAAAAAAAAACCATGCATTCTTAATAAAGAAATAAAAAAAAAAAAACATGCATTCTGCATAAAGAAATATTCAATAAGATAGTATGTAATTTGAAAAACCCTACACTTTTTTGTTTTAATTCACTTACTTTGAAAACATCTAATCAATCAAGTTTATTTAGTATTTGAAACTGATCTTTCTAATATGACGTCCTTATTTCGCTTTTAAAACAAAGCCGTGTTATAATTAGCACAAAATATATTTAACACATGCGCATCAAACTAACTGTTTACATTCTCGTTATTTTCATTTTGATCATAATAAAATATGTACATTTTAGCTGCTTACACACAATTTTTTATATATTGTTATTCAAATAACATATATTCACCTTGCAATTAGTTTTTGTAAGGTATTTTCGTACGCTTCGATCTATAAAAATACCGTTTTTGTCCTATTAGAATCGAAATAATTCATCCATGTCATGCTCTATGCTCATTTTAACATGGATAGGCATTATATTTGACCATGAATGAATTTCTTAATCGTTTTATCAATATGTAATTAAGGTAAATTTGAGGGTATCTCAACTGTCTGATTGACTAAGAAATACTGAAAGATATACCGTTATGACATATCTTAAGAATGCGATATTAATGAAATATCATTTCATACAAAAAATGAAGAAAACGTATTAAGAATATTGTTTGAAGTAAAGGAGAAAAATTCAAGCAACACTACCTTTTAACATAAGTATCTTCTTTGAATCAAAAAAAGGTTCAAAGGACATGTACAAAATATTGAATGAGAAATATATTACTTTTGCTGCAAAGGAAAAATGGGAGAACCATCTTAATATGACTGGTATTAACTGGAAATAAATACACACTTCGTGTACAAAATATACTAGAAGCACTAAGCTTTGCTGGTTCCAATATAGAATTATGAAAATAAATAGTAGCAACATTTTGCAAAGAAGGACAAGAGACCATAGAACATGTATTTTGGAGCTGTCCGATGGTCGCCAGTCTCTGGCATGCACTAAACATCTGGATTTTTGAAATGACAAATATTGAACTGCCTTTGAATATAATGATTATTCTATTTGGTATCTACGAAAATGTTAAATTGAATTTTGTTAAAAATAAGATTATTCTGCTTTCTAAATACTATACTTACCGAACAAAATTACAAGAAGTTTTGCCAAATTTAAATGCTTTAAAAAACTATTTAAAGGAACACTTGAACTTAGAAAAAAACATTTCATTTAAAAACCTCTTTGTAGATGAATATAACAAATACTGGAGTCCCTGGGCCCCTATTATAGAATAAATAATAAATGTCGAATTTTGATTGAAACACCACTAATAGATATTGCAAGAACAAATAAGATTCCAATGTTATAAGAAAATTATTTATTTTCAACCTATTGTTGCACCATCATATATTCAATTGTTGTTTAATTATTTAATACTTCCTTTGTGTGAATATGTCATTCTGTATACCTTTGTTCATACATGTTGTGCTAGTCTATTTGTTACAATAAAGAAAATTCATTATAAAAAAAAAAGAATATTGTTACATAATTCGAAAAATATATATTTATATTTTATAGAATGAGTACAAAAATATGCAACTACAGGTTTTATAAAAACAATGTATAATTGTATAGATTAAATAATTGAGTTTGTTATGAAAATATAGCAATACAGCTTTAAAATGTGTATGAGTGAATATTTAAACGATCTTTACATATATATTTATCTAGTTTTGGAAATAGTGTGAAATTGCAAATTTAAACCTTTTTACTAAACACATGAATTAAAATTGAAGATAATTCGCTAATTGTTGCATCATACACCAATTAAGGATGTACCTTATCTGTTAAAGGTTATATATTATTGTATTCATTGACTGTATTTTGTTACGTATATATTCGTTTGCTATTCAGCATGTAAACATAGTTTCGTAATTTTATTTTTGAATTTAGTGAGACGGACTTGTATAAGAGCACTGCTCTTGTTTCTTAATCCCAATTATCGAATCACTTGTATATTTCGTATTTATGTCTTTACTCGTGTAGCTATACATAACGATTCCTTTAATAAAAAAATGTTTACATTAGAAAAAAAAAAGGTTGGCAGTTATATGATTTAAAATCATGTTATTAACATTACAGGGAATAAAGGTGCTAATTTAAACCTTTAACTACTATCAAGATGATGAACAGTATTTTATATTGCCATTCATTTGTATTCTGTAAATGGTTTGAGTTAGATCACACGATAAACAATATAATTTTTTACACAACATAATACGAAACCAATTCAATCTGAATGTGATAATTTGTGTTAAATTCTTTGTTAGCTAAAAATGTCAAATCTAAGTGAAGTTTAGGTGATAAAATGATGTAAGTAACATCCAAACGACTTTAGTGGTCTTGGTGGTATACACAACATGCTGATTGAAATTGTTTTGTTTAAAAATGCACTTACCTGATTGTTCTTGAACCAATAAAAGAACATACACAAATAAATGTAGCAACGATAATAAAACATTCAAATTATAATCCATTTTTTTAAAAGGAAGTTTTACTGTCATTAGGGACTACATTTTAGACATATTTGCGTGTTTTAAATCAATATTCACAGTCACGCAAATACGCTTTATTTAAATGTCAAAGGTTTAGCAAAACAGTCAAATAAAAGAATACGTCCGTCTTTTAAGTACACACTTATATGTACAAAAACAAAGGAGTTGATAGGATAATTCATGGAGAAAAAAGGAAAATATTCAAATCACTAGTTAATAAACATTGTACACTGTTTTAATTAATTGTGATTATTATTTAAAACTACATTCAGTAGAATCAGCTACATTGACTTTTATGTCATGGGCTTATTCCAAGTATCTGATAAAGAGAAAAAACATTCTCCTCCTTCTCGTTATCATCATCATCAACATTATTATAATCATCTATGTATAATATTAGTTTGGTGCATGGAACAATTTCGTGTTATTGTTATTTGCTAAATCATAAATCACGATGATTTCGGAGCGCCAAACAAAATTACAAGTTCATGAACAATAATGAAAGCATCCGTTCATATTTAACTTCAGACTGTCAAACAGTTCTAAAGAAAATATCATTAAGTAACGCTTCACATGCGTGTAGAAGCAGTTTACGTGTATTTTAAATATATCATCAAATGATGTCATTTTAATTTCAAATCGGCATGCAAGTTATATAGATTCGTCATCTAATCCGATAGTACTATAAAAAAGTATAACAAAAATATAAAACTCCAAGGCAAATTCAAAAAAGGAAATTCCATAAAAACTAACAAAATCAAACGCTATAAATCAACGGAACAAGTGAAAAACAACTGCCATATTAATGACTTGTTACATGCATTTTCAAAGGAAAATGGCCTTACTTCGCTCAATTGAACAAACATTGTAACTCATAAGCAACATACGAAGTCCGTTTTTTTTATTATGCTAAGCAGTCTTTGAAATGTAAAACAAACCTAATAGAATACGGCAACAAGGTACTGTTGCAAATACTAAATAACAGAACGTTGTGTTGAATATGAAAACCAAAAGCAGTTCCTTAAATTATATGTTCAATTAAAAAACAAAGCCATCAAACTAAACGTACGGTTGTGAAGAATACACCTACAATCACATCACCTGAAACATCCTGTTTATTTTTCCAACAAAGCTACCAAAACGTAACGTTGTGATGAATAAGCAACAAATCTCAGAACCTGCAAATACTGTTTTATATTGACCATGTTGACCGAGTGGAATCACGCATTGTAGGTAATGAAGTATTAACAAAGGATACTTACTCTTTCAACGCAACCAACTACCTTACTTCATTTGACGTTTTTTTTTCGATTTATACAGGTTTTATTTTTGTTGATTTGTTTTTTTTTAATTGATTTACGATATTTGAACATCACTGGTGTAAGACTTTGGTTAACAATCTATAACCTTTTTTTGAAAGAGTAAATACGTTGGCAATATGAAAATACACAAAATATTTAAATTACCCTATATGGATAGATGAGCTTTATGTTGTACAAGAAAGAACAAACTATTAAAAGAATATAATATTTCATTTTGAAAAATAATAAATGAAACTGACAAATATATAAACATAAAGAGATGTGGTGTGATTGCCAATGAGACAACTATCCACCAAAGTTCCTATGAAGTGTAAGCAATTATAGGCAACCGTACAGCCTTCAACAATGGGAAAACCCATACTTATAGTCGGCCATAAAAGGCTAAAGTCATTTGATTTGCGGAAAAAAACTACAATTTGTCTTTTATTGCGATATAATTTCATTTTTTTCAAAGTACATCTATCTCAAATCAGAATCGTTGATCAAAACCGAAACCTTAACAAATTAATAACTACTAGTAATTTAAAATTTTACATGTGGCTATGAAACATTTTAACACTTTTTATAAATCATATGTAATATATTTACGCCCTTGTAAATAGATCGAATTGTCCTGTTCTAATTTTATATCATTTGCTTTTGTCTTTTTTCAATTTTACTAGATACATGTTGGGTTTCCCTCTTCCTCATAAGAAGGAAATAAGAGGAAAACATTTATAAACCCATTCAACCTATAATTGTTTAACTTTTTTCACTATAAATATATAATAATAAAATATAAAAAACGCAAAAAAAGGAACGAAATTATTAATTAGAAATTGCTATATGTTTCGAATGCTTAATTCGTTAGTTTAAGTAAATCATAATGCGAGTTAGCTATTCCAAAAGTGTAATACCACCAAATCATATTACGTCACATCCGGTTTCATACGAAAAAGGGTCGTAAAATATTCCCTTGAATTTGACATTTGTAGAAACTATTAAGCCAACCGTGCAAAACTCTCATGGGTAGTCTAGGTCGTTTCAACCCCCTATCGTCATCCTAGATTTTATTGCAGGTAAAAAATTTCTGAGTCATAAACTTATATCTTGGGGGTTTCGAAGCACCATTCTTTTTTATTTGGTGTTTCTATAAAATATTTTTGAAACTTGATGTGACATGGTAACTAAAGCTTGTAAACAGGGGAAAAAAGGGTGAACATTTGATTGGTTTACTTCCAGTGATGGTTTTTATCTTATATGCAATGACATGTAATGTGACATTTTCACTGTAGTACGTATACTGGACAGGATAAAACTTTACTCATGCCAAGAAGTTCTTTATTTGAAAAAAATATAAATTCTCCACAATTTTTTGAAAAATGCCAATGGTGATCTTAGTCATAAAGAAGTCTTTGATTTACAATTTCATTCCATCTGTCATTTCGATTGTACGATTGGAGATTATTTTCATACAATTATTCAAAATTTATATGTTTTGTTTCTATAATGGAAAACAAAGATATTGTACACCTTTTGGTTGATATTAGAACAATCAATTGTTTAAATGTAACTAAATATAATGGCTAATTTGATTGATTGATTGTTAGTGTTTAAGGCTTTTTTGCGCACTTTTGGATATTTCGTTGCGGTCAAGTTTTTTATTGGTGGAGGAAACTGGAGTGCCCGGAGAAAACCACCCTACTTCGACAGGAAAACTGACAATCCTGGTCAATTGAAATTGGAGTCGAACGCACCTGCAGACACATGCTGGATTCCAACTCACAACTGCAGCGTTGATAGACTAACAATACAGTAGTTTACTTAGACCACTCTACCACCGAGGCCCCTTCGTTGCTAAGATAATATCTGATGTATTTATCACTATTAATTAAAATAATCTTCCTCTTATTTCCAAAAGCTGTATAATTCCACCCCATAGTTTTCCTACAGGAAATTCTTAAACATTTTTTTCATTATTATGAATTTTTATTGTTCAAGGACGATAACGTTTATGAAGGGTTAAAGGCCGAATTTGGTGTAGCTTTTCTCTGTCTACAATAGGTTCTTCAAAAACACAAAAATGGATATTCATCGTCCTTAAAGGGCAATAGCTCATAAAACAAGTCAACAGAGGAGTTCGGACGTCTGAATTATTTATAGATCTTGTCTTCATGATCAGTTTAAGATGTCTCTCTCCATATTATAGTTTTAAATATTATAGCAAAATACACATAGAAATGTACAATAAAGGCGAAAGATACTAAAAGGACATTCAAACTCATAAGTAAAAAATAAACTGACAACGTCATGCCAAAAAAAACCCCAAAAAAACAAGAGGCTCATGAGAGCCTGATATCGCTCACCTGGCTGTAATTTCAGTTTCAGGCATTTCACTTATTTGTAGATCTTACTTTGCTGAACAATTTTGTCATTTACACTTTCTTTCTTTCTATAATAATATTAAAGATAATACATAACCCAAAACTTTAAAATTTTCTAAAAATTACCTATTTCTGGCCAGTAACCGAACAATAAGTTGTCCTATTGGTCTGAAAATTACTTGACAGGTAGATCGAAACCTGTTTAACACTTTAATCTATGTCAGTTTTGCTCTTACTTCTTTAGTTTTTGAGATGAAAGCCAAAAACTTCATTTGACCCTATGTTCTATTTTTAGAAACTGCCGCCATGTTTTTAATTGGATCAAATCCCCGAATACAATCTATAAACTAGATACCCTAAGGAACATTCAATTAAAGTTTTAAGTATTTGGCAAAATAGTTTCAGAGAAGAAGATTTTTGAAAAAGTAATTGAACTTTCACAAAAAATGTACAAAAAAAAAATGTTAAGGGCAATAACTCCTCAAGGGGTCAAATAACTATTTTGATCAAGTTGACTTATTTGTAGATCTTACTTAGCTGAACATTTATTGCCATTTATACTTTCTCTCTATCTATTATAATATTAAAGAAAATAATCAAAAACAGTAAAATTTCATAAAAATAAACTATTTCCAACAGTGGGTTGTCGAACTCGTCTGAAAATCTCATAACAGATAGACCATGACCCATTTATCAATTTAACTCTCTTTCATGTTTGATCTAACTGCTGTGTTTTTTGAGATATAAGCCAAAAACTGCTTTTGTCCCCTATGTTCTATTTTTAGCCATGGCGGCCATGTTTGTTGTTGGATCAAAACTTTGGATAAGATTTATAGACTATATACCTTAAAGAGCATTCAGTTAAAGTTTAGAAGTATTTGGCCCAGTAGTTTCAGAGAAGAAGATTTTTGAAAAAGTAATAGACTTGCACAAAAAAATGTAAAAAAATAAACGTTTCAAGGGCAATAACTCCTTAAGGAGTCAATTGACTATCTTGATCATTTGACTTATTTGTAGATCTTACTTAGCTGAACATTTTTGCTATTTACACTTTCTCTCTATCTATTATAATATTAAAGATAATAACCAAAAACAGTAAAATTTCATAGCAGATAGATCTTGACTTATTCGTCACTTTAACTCCGTCACTTTTGCTCTAACTGCTATAGTTTTTGAGATACAAGTTTGTTTGTTAATGGATCAAAACTTCGGATAAAATTTATAAACTAGTTACCCTAAGGAACATTCAGTTAAAGTTTAGAAGTATTAGGCCCAGTAGTTTCAGAGGAGAAGATTTTTAAATGTTAGCAAACATGATGAACAAATTGTGTAAAATTGTCCTTAAAGGGCTATAACTCCTTAAGGGGTCAATTGACAATTTTAGTCATATAAACTTTGTGTAGATCTTACTTTGCTAACTTTTTTGCTGTTTACAGTTTATCTTTATCTTCAATAATATTTAAAATAACAAAAAACTGCAAAATTTCCTTAAAATTACCAATTTAGTGGCAGCAACCCAACAATGGGTTCGATTCGTCTGAACATTTCAGAGCTGATAGATCTTGACCTATTGAACATGTTTACTCCATGTTAGATTTGCTCCTAAATGCTTTTGTTTTTGAGATATAAACCAAAAACAGCATTTGACCCATATGTTCTATTTTTAGCCATGGCGGCCATGTTTGTTGATGGATCAAAACTTCGGATACCATTTATAAACTAAATACACTAAGGAACATTCAGTTAAAGTTTGAAGGTATTTGGCCCAATAGTTTCAGAGAAGAAGATTCTTGAAATAGTTTACGACGACGACGGACGACGATGACGACGACAGACGACGACGACGACAGACGACGGACGACGACGGACGCCAAGTGATTGCATAAGCTCACATGGGGCACTTCGTGCCCCGGTGAGCTAACAAGGATCAAAAGACAAACAACAGTACACAAAACACAACATAGAAATCTAAAGACTAAGCAACACAAACCCATTAAAAACCGGGAGTAATCTCAGGTGCTCCGGAATGATAAGCAGATTCTGCTCCACATGTACATGTGGCATCCGTCGTGTTGCTGATGTACATTCAAACCCGGTGATAAGTCTTCTTTGGTAGGTCACATTCGGGGAAAAGGAGTACGGGATTGTGGTTACGACGATTTGAACATATCCATCGTGTGAAACAGATATTCCATAACGGTCAACCAACTCTTGATGGCGTCCGTAAAATTTTCTAGGGGATGATTCCAACTTCACCGCCTATATATAACTCTTGACTTAATAGCTTCCTTGTGAGCAGCAACCATCTATCACGGAAATCATGATAGGAAACGCAAGCCCTGGAATATCGTATCAACCGGTAGATGTATACTCTATATAAATGCGCTGCTGGAAATCATCTCTTTTGTCGTAAAATTTTGTTTTTCAACCGACCCTCATTGTTAATTATGATGGAAGTCATTATATGAGACAGACTTAACTGTTGTATCCTTTCTGGCAAGTTCGATGGGAAAGGTATGTCCACATAGTCACCAAACTTTGAATTATTTAGTGAAAGGACATCATCTATATTGACATTAAAGAGCAATTCATTCTAAAAGGAATCGATTGACGATTTAATTCAGTACATTTGCGTAGATGTTGTCTCGCTGATCACTTTATCCGTTGTTAGTTTGCCTCTATCTATTAAACTTTTTCAAGATAATAGCTAAAAATGTTGACAAATTGGTAAAAGAAATCGTCATTTTATAACAGAAAAGCAGACTAAAGAACTCGGCCATTTCACTTATTATTTTTAGATTTTGTACCGTTGATATTTTTTCTGTTTCAGGTTTCTCTCTATATATTACAGTGTTTACGACTATAAAAAAAAATGGGTCAAAGTCGTCATTTCAGGGCAACAATTCATGTTCGCCGATCGATTTGACAAAAATCTCTTATTTGATTGATATCATACTTAAACTTATATCGGAATGACGGAAGAAGACGGTCATATAATCCGATATAAACATGAATATGAAAAGACAAACAAGCACTTGCAATCGTTTAATGTTTTTTTTTTTTACCTCTGTTAGATGTCATGTTGTAATGATTACAATATTCGTAAATCATCGTTTTACTTGTACGAGAAAGATCTTTTGGGCTGGATCAGTCAACGAAATGGTGATAATTCCTAGTGTCTTCCTTTGGTGAATTTTCGATGGTGACATTTTTTTCTTTTTAATGAACATGATGAATGAATGTACTAACAACATGCATAAAATATGTGCAACCCATCTTCACTTAATGTCAAACTAAGGATGCATGAATTCGGATTCGAATGGGGTTGAATTACTGAGTTCATTCAATAATACACCAGCTACTTTTTTCAACTTATTTTGACGAATTGAACATACAAAACTGACTGCTTATAACGAAACATTGTTTTTATATTCCAATTTTCTGAATGTGTGATACAGGATGTTTTTATGGCCATTTAAAGTTTCTCTTGACAATAGCAAAACACGCAAAGATTAAAAAACAAGTTTTCCTACAAAGTGCAAGAAAGAGTTGAGTTTTCTGCCTTGTGTCTTTACTATTCTAATGTTCAATGCACTTGTGTTGTAACGGTCGAAGGTTGGTTTATTCTAAATTCAAAAATAATGTTTATGTTGTAAAGTGTTATAAAACTAGGAATGAAAAATTGACGTGAACCGATTATTAATGAATTTAGCTATGTCTTAAAGTAAGACAAGATACATTTACTTATTTGGTGTTTTTGTTAATCCCACTGCTATACGTTTATTTATTCATTTTTAATTTCCCCTTTAGTATCTCGTCTCCTATTTTCTTTATCCAAATCCGAAATGTTAAAAACTCGTATCTGAAATTATAATATAAGCTTTACTTCGAATATAATCCGCTTTTGAGAAAATTGCTGTTTGCGTGTTTCTGTGTTTGTGTTTGTGTGGGTGATATATTTTATTTGCCAGAAGGTTACAGAATTACAATTTGGAGTCATATTTGAGGAGTTTTAAATAAGTTCAGAGATAGGATATTATGTAGTTAAAACACAGTATCAAAGTAAACTGTGTAAGACTGTGATACTGGGAATGCGAGTAAAGATTAAAATACTTTAAAAAAAAGAAACATAGCTAATTTGATCTTAAATCAAGGAAAACTGGTCCTGTACATGTGGCTGTAACCGTATTAACCTATTAAGAAGCGGGTTATGATGTATATTATTTTCATCTGTAAGTAGTATTCGTATACATACAATGTAAATGTTTCAGCTATCTTTAGAGGAAGATGACGTATTGTTGAATATATGAGTAGAACATTATCAATAATTTGTTATCCCCATTCTAACAGCTGGTTCGGTGTATATGTAATTATATTATAGTTCAATACGCTGAATACATTTGGATGTGAAGTGACTGATATACATTATAATGTTATCTAGTTATCATTTGGAAGAGTATATACTTTTGCTCCGGAAAGTTTGCAAGCTCTGCTGTAGTTTTAAGATGTAGCATTGTCCAGAATTATGACCGTCATTAATTGTTATTTCAGTTAGAATTCTTTGTTGCCATTATTCTTTTATATGGAATCAATGGAATACATTCTAGCTTTCTAGTAACCTTTGTACTGAATTTTCGATTAGAAAATGTCTGCATAGTATAGCAGTAGTTTATATTCTCACTCTGTAAAATGCTGTCGTATCATAATGACGAATAATTGATATTCCATATGCAGCTCGAGGTGGTATAGCTATTCTGCTAAATCATTGGATGTATTGATTTTGTTTTTTCGATTGGGTTTTCTAGATGAAAGGTAAATAATAAGAGGCAAGATATACCAAGGAGACATCAAGAAAAGAGCATCGGACCAACAAGAACAACAACAAAAAATATATAGTGTTATTCTTTTTATTTTTTTAAACCTTTTAATTTTTATTTTGTAACTTTATGTATTCAAAATAATTAAGACATATTTAGGAATTGGATATTGAATATCGAATATCGAATAACGAACCGGCTGCTAACTTCACATCCATCTTTATTATAATGTATGCGTTTAGTATAAGTTTAAAGTAAATGAAATCCGAAAAAAAACTATGAATGTAAAATTCATATGCAACTTATATATTACATGAGTTCAAGTGGTTGTTGAGATATCATATTCATCTTCAGTTTTTTTGTCCAATGAAATGATCATATGTGTCTTCTCTCCCTTCGTTATTTCTTTTGTGACTACCGGAATCGTAAACAGTATCCATGGCATGGTTATAAATATTATCCTTTAGTTCTATGTGACGATTATCTCCTGAATGATCGTAGGTTCCTTCATTAGATAAATCATATTGATCATCATCGGCAATTTTGTTCCCAGTATCCCTTACAGGTTTTGCAAACTCATAACCTATAGGAGTGTTATAAAATGTTGTTCTATTGATACCCGTGTCGTTTGGATCTAATACCACATTACTGTGTGATGTTCCGGTTTCGTCGTCTGAAATCTCATTGAAACTTGTTTCGGCTATAGGGTAAACGATAGCATATTCATCGTCATTTGACTTGTGATCGTCTGCAAATGTTTTATCCCGACGGACTGCATTTGTAGGTGCCTGGACTCTTTCTTTATTTACAAAACCATTGGCTGCACTTATGTTGGTGTATTTTTGTTGAACATTGTTGACCTGAGCATTAGGATGTATGCTGTCATAATCATGATCAAAATTATTTCTGCTTTGTTCATACATGCCATCATTCTGCAAATGGCTGGACTGATTAACTGTTTGTGGTAAAGCTATATCTTGACCTCCAATGTAGTCATTTCCTCCGAGATTGTTTCTTATTTTTTCTCTTGGATTGCTCTTGAATGTATGCCTTTAATATAAATTACGTATAGAATTATTTTTGTATTCTGGCTCAAATAATTTATGTATCAATATCAATATAAGTCATATCTGTTGTATAAGTTATCAACCTAAAAAAACATGTAAAAAAGTTTAATTCGCTTAAGGTATAATAGCTTTCCTTTTAAAGTGCAGTGTTTGCATTGCGATAAAATTCAGCAAATAGTCTTCCTGCAAGACAATTTTACAATAATATACTGCATTACATAGAATCAAATATTTAAAAAAAATGATTAATTATCAAATATCAAGAATATTATCTCGAGCAATTCAGAAAGAACATTTAACATCATAAAAGTATAATACGTTATATACACTTACCTTCTCACGAGAGCAACAATAAAAATTATAACACATGCCAGTAGTAAACCACCAATAACCAAGCCTACAACTAAACCTACAAAAATGTCGAAACAAAGTCATATCATATGCTATATTGTTGTTGTAGCTTTAAGAACACCGTGACGATATTTTTTTATTCACATGTTATGTTCTCTTACATTGTTAATTAGTTGTCCACGCACTCATTACCAACGACCAATGCCATCTAAAAAAATATGAAATTCCCATTTTGCATAACTGATAAGCCTGGCGGGTTTTGATTTTTTTTTTTTATTATTTCATATGTAGACATGGTAGATATGGTTTCTTTAAGATGAATAAAAGTAGTTTTCGGAAATCTTTTTCAAATATTTAAAATTCCATCTCAAAATGATTTCGACCAGTACATTTAGGAATCTTGTGTTTTGGTTAAACTAACATTATCAATACTTTAATTTAGTTTCTTATCAACAAAATATGATTTCTGAATGTTATGTAAATTTTTTCTCATATTCTTTGGCAATTTAACTCTTTCTTGACAGATCGTTTAAAAAAATTGAATCAACGTGTGGTTGCCGATGATTTCAGTTTATGATTGGTTAAGTAAAAAGGTCATAATCTTTATCCTTTACTACGCGGAAATAGTCCCACCTTCAGACATTGTTGTTCAATTTGTTTACTATTAAATATGAATATATATTTCATTAAAGACAATGCTATTGGTTAAATGAGACATTTCTTAATGTTTGCTTCCATTTTATCCAGAGATGCATACATAAAGTATTTGGGCATCAATTTCGTAAGTTTATGACGTAAAAATCAGGAATTTCACGAGACACTCGATGGGGATTTTGTTTGATCAAACATGAACATTTATTTGATAATCATTAGAAAAGCAGATTACCCGAAGATTATCGAATTTATCCAATTTTGATAGTTAGATTATCCAATATTAAAGTCCTTGCCGAAGCAAATTCAATAATTAAACAACATAGATTGGAAAAATCCGATAATCCATTGGCACCTATGTAAGAATTTGTATAAAAATACATTTGTACATACGATAGAAGATATGACTAGTTTAAATACTTTTGAAAGTCTTTGTTTCAAATGTTTGAGATTTACAACGATGAGGTTTTCCCCTACAACAATAGACTTAGAAACATTCATAATAACTAAAAGAGAACAAAACAAAGATTTTTTTATTTCTTTCCCCTACAACAACAGGCTTAGAAACATTCATAATAATCAATAATCCGCAAAAAAAACAAAAACCTTTTTATCCAAAGAAGATACGAACAGTGATCCAAAGACATAATTCCCACAGAATAAACCCAATTCTAGAACTTTGACAACATGGGCTCTAGGACATAAGAAGTGTAAAAGCGACCCATTTTTAGTACTCATTTAATATTTCCATTTTGATTCCCAGTGTATTTCCACATATTTGGCAGTCTTTTTCCGACAGTGAGAATTTTAAGACAGGAAAAAGGTTGTACGGGCCTTTGGTTTTACGTCCCATTGTCCTACGGGCGAAATAAAATAAACAAGAAAACAATCAAATTGCAGTTCAAAAGTCACGGAAACACAAGCGGAAAGTTTTAAGATTAAGCATAACCCTCCCTGAGCACCTGATATCACTTCAAATATTTTGTGGTTTTCCTTTTTATTCCCAATATTCTATGTAATAATTTGTGTAATTGTCTTTTCGTCGTCTTTTTTTTTTTGCTATGGTGTTGTCAGTTTTCCTGAGACTTATGGGTTTTGAATGTCCCTTTTGTATATTCCAGCTCCTTTTTATTTCAAATATTATAATGTTTACAAGGCAGACATAATAAACGAAAAACAATAATAACCTGTTGCTGATTCACTGGTGACACTGGTATCACTTACTGTAAATAAATGCATTTATATATCAATATATAGGCTATTAGAATATTGCTATCATTGTCCCGAACATTACATTTGAGTATTATAAGATCATATCTCTGCCTAAAAGGTGAAATGGCTGTAGAGATTAAGTTCCATGCAAGAATATTTGAAGTCTCAAAAAACCTCTCGCATTTGATGAAAATGGTGGAGCAGGAAAGAAGGCAACTGGTAATAGCACCAAAGATAATCCCGTTCATTGTTCATGTAAGTTTTTACGTTCAGTTAAATCATTATCCCAATGATTATTACTTTCCTTTTCAGTCTCATCAAACTGAATATTATTGTATTGAAGTACTGAAAGAAACATGTTAATAAACAATAGGTACAATTATTTTCCGAGTCTTTTCTTATTTCATTTACATTAAGCACATCAATATATATTTTTTTTCAAAGTAACGATTGTAATCGACTTCACTGTGATTGTTAAACTGAAAGCTATTGGTGAAGTATTAATCCAAGGAAGAACAATGCTTAATAGATATGTGTGATATGTGATATACACCGCAAAAGGCGATAAGTAATGTGCTGTGTCTATCAGTTGCATTATGGAAAAGATGAAAGAAATGAATGATATTTTTCAATTGTAACCTCATCAGGATAGGAGAAAAGTTATGCATTTTACAATAGATTCTACGGGAGATTTAAACTGCATTTTATAGAATTTAGTTTTCATCTGTTAAGGATTAATATGCAAAAGTATATATAAATTTCATACTTTCATATCTTAATAAGATATAAAACAATGTATTTGTATTTAACCCATGAATAAAATTTTGAAAAAGAGCGGCGAAAGATATCAAAAGGACATTCAAACTCATAAATCGAAACAAACTTAAAACCCCATGGCAAACAACTCGTCGCTCAGATACTTATAGTAAAGCTGTAAATGTGTAACTTACATTTGGTTTATGGAATGATTATAGGGTGTACATGACCGTCTTACCTTGACCTCAATTTCATGGTTCATTAAATATGTGAAGTTCAAGTGATATGTGTACTAAACCTTGATATTAACAATCTTTAACATATACTTTAATACTAAACAATAGAGAAGGCGATAAACCACATGTAAGTTATCTATCACAATAAGTAACTGAGAAATGGACTTAGTCAGGAAATCTTAACGCTTATAACTGATCCATGAAAACAGATCAAAACAAGTTGAACCAAATCTGAGGGATGTAATAGCATATGAGAAATAGGCACAATCACAAAACCGTAACGTTTATCAATTAATCATGAAAATGAGGTCAAGGTCAGGTACAATTTTATTATACTCCGAGACAGCCGTAAACATGTAACAATATTCCATTTACTGAAAATAAACTGACCTATTGGTATCTTCCGGCTCTTTTTGTTGGTAGTAGAAACGGACATTTTCACAAAACTTTAGCATTACCAATGAACCATGCATATGAGGTCTGGGTCAGATGACCAATACCAGACGGACATGTACATCTTAAAATTGTTTAAAACACCACATATATAGTTAATCGTTTGGCAAAACCTTCGGAGTTTTGGGTTCTTAATCCTCTTTTATCATTTCATGGATTAAACATAATTGATCTTTTGCGTATGGTTTTGAGAAACTGACTTAAGCGAAAACGAAAAAAGAAACCAAAAGCAAAGCGTTGACCCAAGACCATGAAATCGAGATCAAGGTCATAAAGACCCTTCACGACTGAACAACTATTATTTCATACACCATATAGTTGATCGTTTGCTCATAGTATCTGTACCAAAACCTAACCATGAAATATTACTTTGGTCTCTTATTCTTAAATGATGCCCAGGTCAGGTGAACCATGTCTGACGAACATGTATTCCTTGTAATTATTCTATATACCAAATAAAGTTGTCCTATAACAACTCGTGATAACTAATAAACATTACATGATAAAATAAAACTATTCGGTTTTTCTTATCAATCGCTGAACCATGAAATTGAACGCCCGTATGAAGGACACAAGCCACACGAACGGAACAGAAGTATAAAAGTATTTTGGTTTTAACCTTCTAAGATATGTAGCCGTTAGCACTGATGCCGCGGATTTGTAACCCTTTTTCTCGCTTTCTGTGACATACGAGATAAAAAGGTTGTTGTTATGATTAATATTCAATCTTAAACAGAAATCTCTTAACATAAAAATATTCAGTCTTGTTTTGATGTTGATTTATTTATGAAAAATGTGCCCTGTGTTAATTAGTCGGTTATTGTACAACATTACGCTTGTGGCCAGTTTTTATTTATATTTAGTCTGTCTATAGGCATATAATCGCTATAATAGAGAATACGTCAAAAAATCCTATACATCTTATTATTTTATTTTATTCTCCGTATATATATTAACATAAGTGTTATTTTCTCTGTAAGAGAATTACCTTCACATTTGTACTGGACCGAAAGCCAGTTTGATTGAAAACATCTTTGGTCTTCCATAATAAGTTTCGAAAGATTGAATGTGCAAATGTCTGAATTGTTGATTTCTTTACATAACGTTGTAATTGATGTTTGGACATCTTGGTATACGGTTGAACAGCGGTCAACCTCTCGATCAAATACTAAAGATGTTTCGTTAAGCTGCAGATAATATTTTGAACATTCATGAAGCGATATAGATTCATCAATATTATGGCATGTCTGTGAAGTTTTGATCAAACCTACAAATATTTAACCTTCCAATTAAAAAGTTTAACTTACATACTATATATATATACACACATATACAATTGAGAATGGAAATTGGGAATTTGTCAAAGAGACAACAACCCGACCAAAGAGCACACAACAGCCGATGGCCACCAATGGGTCTTCAACGCAGCGAGAAAATCCCGCACCCGGAGGTGGTCCTCAGCTGGCCCCTTAAATAAATTGTGTACTAGTTCAGTGAAAATGGACGTCACCCTAAACTCCAAAACATATAAATGAACTAAAATTTAAAAACATACAAGAATAACAAAGGCCAGAGCCCTCCTGACTTGGGACAGGTGCAAAAAATGCGGCGGGGTTAAACATGTTTTGTGAGATCTCAACCCTTCCCCTATACCTCTAGCCAATGTAGAATAAAGAAACACATAGCAATACGCACAGTAAAACTCAGTTATATATCTAAATAATAATAATAATAATAATAATTATAAAAATAATAATAATAATAATAATAATAATTATTATAATAATAATAATAATAATAATAATAATAATTATTATAATAATAATAATAATAATAATAATAATAATAATAATAATAACAATAACACGCATATGTATATGATTATAACAATTACAATGATAATATAGGGCTAAAATATGTAAATAGATATAAGAAGATGGGGTATGGGTGCCAATGAGACAACTCTCTATCGAAGTCACAATTTGTAAAAGTAAACCATTATAGGTCAAAGTACGGCCTTCAACACGAAGCCTTGGCTCACACCGAACCGCAAGCTATAAAGGGCCCCAAAAATGACTAATGTAAAACCATTCAAACAGGAAAACCAACGGTCTAATCTATATATAAAAAAAGACAACAATAGTTGCCCATGTTAAAATCTAATAAGTCCATTAAATTAAATAATCTTTATTAACTTTTAATTTTTCTGCAGCTGTTTCCTTTATGCTGTATTTTATAAAAAAAATCAAAAAACATAAAAATAAAAAAAAAAAAAAAAACAAACTATGAAGCTGTTACTTTACATGTAATTGAAATATATAGTACTTTGGTTTTGTATTAAAACCAGAGTTATTCCACACTTCGTACTTTATTTGGTCATTTTAACTTTTTTTTATTCGAGTCACTGATGAGTCTTTTGTAGACGAAACGCGCGTCTGGCGTACACAATGTTAAACCTAGAACATTTATCTATGATGAATATATTTGCCACATTATCAAAAGGAAATTTTCGGCTAAACTTTTTAGTAAGATATTAAACACATAGAAGTGTGTTATCAATGCACCTGTAAGTACAGTACACATTTCATACTGGATCATTTGTTCCGTTTTATAAAACCCAATGCCAGTCATTAATGGCTAAACCTGACCAGAAAATGTAACATATGGCGTTTAAGAAGCAGACGGTGTTGTAAATTATTTGGGTAAATAAATGTATATAATTTTTGCAGTGATACAGTTGTATTGCAAATAATAGAATAATATGCATGCATACATGCTGTAGTAGGTATAAGTATAGAGTATCACATTTCGGTAGTTTTCTATTCACCATACTGAATAAAAGCTGCCGTCCATTGCTATGTCTGGCCCCGGGCAAATAGGCGATACCAAATTAAAAAGTAGCATGTCGAGACATCCAATCAACCCTTTAAAATCTGTCAAGCCCGAGGAAAACATGTTCAAATAATATCACTTAAATGAAAAAAGTTATCTTTCTGAATATTTCATCTAGAGATTCGAAATTATTTTTTTAAAAATTAAATCTCTATATAATTCCCATATTATAAAGTATCTTACAGAGCCTTAAAAATACTTTATGGGTTCTTGTTTTTGAATTCAGGGTGTCACATGGTCCAAGCTAACCCACCAGAGTTAGAAGCACATGCCTTTTAAAACTATTCTAGCATAATAAAAAGAAATATTCAAGAGTTTTCGTCTAGAAATCAAATTCTTAAGAATTTCATAACGTGTAAAGATATCCTTAGGAACTTTGACCTTGTCTTTTGACCTACCAACCTATAAATTTATAAGCTTCTTCTCTTTCTAGTTTCAACCATTTGGTTATGTTTTATTAAATTCCATCAAGGTACCTAAACACATTACTCGGAAACAATAAATTGCAATTAATGTGTATTTATTGCCATATGACATGAATTTGGTTATTTCATTTTTTGTCCCTTCGAGGAAACGCAAGTTACCATTCGCTAACAATTTTTAAAACAATTATATGTATTAGCAATAGTCACCTAAAAATTTGACCTATTGACCTAAAGACCAATAAGTTTTCCCTCTTCCCATATTTGTCTACTGTAAAAGTTGCATTGCAACTAGCTAGCCTTAGGAACACCCTTTGTTTCGACCATTAAGAAAAACAGATGGAGTGACGGACAAACGTACAAAAGATCGACTATAAGCTACCACAGTTGTTTTCCGGAACCGGAGCTTAATAAAGATTTAACATCAACAGTTCCATAATGATTCAGCATAAACTATGATATCCGGTAAGATTTTTATCAACCCGATAATAATGGCGTCGGTACACCTTTCGAAAAGAAATAAAACAGCAAAAACATGTTATTCTGATGTTTTCAAATATTTATTTTTTTCACATTTGAGGAAAGAAGGACATTCTTACATTGATCACTAACTAAATTTCTTGTGACATTTGGTCGAATACATATTAGTTTTTTGAAAGGAAAAAAAAATCTTCATGAGAAAATGCAACGGAAGGGTCATGGCTAGGAGAGACGCACGGACGGACATAAGAAATGGTGGGTATACGGATGAAAAAAGGGTAATCACAATACCCCCCCCCCCCCGAAAGAGTAGGGGTAAAATAAAAACAATAACAGCATGCAATATCAAAGAAGCTCTGTAAAACTAGTATTCTTTGGGTAAACGGAATCGGGGAGACTACAGTACATATAGAATGTACAATATATTTAACATGTTTAATGATTGTCTTCGACATGATTCCTTTCTTACCTGAACATGAACGCTGAAGTAGTGAAATGTCATCTAAAGCTATATCACTCTTAGAATCATCTCCACGAGTCCCTTCGAATATAATCCTGAATGATCCTGATTTAGAAATGGTAAAATAAGCAAATTTCCAGGCGTTTCCTTGATTTCCATATCGGGACCACTGTCTTCTAATGATGTTTCCTGATTCAATGAAAACATTTAATGTCCCAATGTCTTTTCCGTACATATGATACCAGAAAGTAAAACAGGTATCACCATCAGTACTGATAGTTTTACTGGTTAACTCCGACATCATTCCCTCTTCTACATGTGATCCTTCAAGGTAAATATAATGTCCATTTGCTGTTGGAATAAAAATAGAACATAGGAATAATTTATATATAGAAAAATTATTTATTTCATCAAACATTACTTTAACTGTTTTGGAGAAATCTTTCGGAATTTTTGTCTTCAATGCTCATCAACTCGTATAAACAAATGTATTATGATATGTTACTGGTAGAAGATTCGACTATTGGTTTATTGGAATTTGCACTTATGAATCTAAGAAAATCATTTCGAATTAAGAAATATATCTTCTTCAACTTAGCTTTGATTGCTTGTCCGGGATATGCTATACGATTTCGTCCGTATCGGATATGTCAGTTCTTCAATGATTGCATCATGTTTATCATTTTTGAATATTGAGGCCTCGAGCACCTAATTTGAACGAATTTTATAGAATTTATTTGAGTTCAGCCATTAACATCAAGTTCCTTAACACAACCATAATCATGGTTCTATAATTGCATGACAATTTGAGTAATTTAACAGCAGGTAGTTTGTTTTATATAGCAGACCCCCCTTTTCAATCTCTGCCACTGTAATTAAGTAACATACAATTTAATTAGTTAAAAATAGCACTATAATTACAATGTAAGTCTATACAACCTAACATTACCAGTACCGATTAAAAAATCCTTGCAAATGGTTTAATCAAACTATAGTACTTATGTTGAAATAGTACCATAAAAATATATAAAACATTGGAGGCCGTATATGACATTTTCTCACAGCCATTTCAGACATGATACAGATTCATCATGATCTTTTGCGATGCCAGGACTAAAAGTCTTAAACAACTAAAATATAATTTAAACCTGCATCAGACGTTTTTAAAGGCGAGCTGATTTAAATGAAACTCTCTGTTATGTAAGAAAATGCCTATGCCAATTGTTTTCAATTCGTTTGATATGTTTGAGCTTTTCTTTTGCCATTATTTGATATGGGACTTTCCGTTTCGAATTTTCCTTGGAATTCGGTATTTTTGTTATTTTACTTTTTTGTTAACCAGTTTGCTGTACAAATATTACAAACTTTAATTTTGGTATGGGTATGTTATATTCCGTTTGAAATTATTGCAGGGGTAATCAACTTCACGACAACTCACAGGAAAACAAACCAAAAGCTTGTTATTTTACAGTTAAAGAATATTACAATGTAATCTAAAAATACGAATTTGATGCTTTGTTTGGGGTTTTATAGTGTTGTGAAAGCGTTGGAGGCCGTATATGACATTTTGATAATTTAGTCTTAGATGCATGATTTTTTTATTAGTTGTTAGTGGCTTTGAACTAGCTGTCAGTAACTGCAAGTACTCTTAGATCTGTACTTAGTGTCTTTTGTTGTTTTGATGTACAAGTACCCGGCCACGTCCACTTGTATTTGTAGTATTTGTATTTTTATCCATCTGATGAGTTAAGCCTCTTTCAAATGATTTTTATAGTTCGTTCTTATGTTGTACTGTTACACCACTGTCCCAGTTTAGGGGGAGGGTTGGGATCCCGCTAACATGTTTAACCCCGCCACATTCTGTATGTATGTGCCTGTCCCAAGTCAGGAGCCTGTAGTTCAGTGGTTGTCGTTTGTTTATGTGTTACATATTTGTTTTTCGTTCATTTTTTGTACATAAATTAGGCCGTTAGTTTTCTCGTTTGAATTGTTTTACATTGTCATTTCGGGGCTTTTTACAGCTGACTGTGCGGTATGGGCTTTGCTCATTGTTGGAGGCCGTACGGTGACCTATAGTTGTTAATTCCTGTGTCATTTGGTCTCTTGTGGAGAGTTGTATCATTGGCAATCATACCACATCTTCTTTTTTATATTGATCGTGCACAAATTTGTTAGATAATGCGCTTGTGTGCTTCATAAAAAAAAGCTTTGATAAACGCTTTTAAAACTCAATAAAATTACAAAAAGACGATTGCTATAATTCAATAAACAACTAAAAACAAAGTGATAAAAAATATTTTAAAAATATGTCAGTTCAGAATCACTGACAAATTAACTAATGTCACATCTGTCCTAGCAGTCCATCAGCAACGGTATTGAATCAGTTAAATTATAACTAACGGGCTTCGTGTTGCTCAGTCTTTGTTTTTTTTCAATACTTATTGTTTTGTCGTGTGGTCGTTTTACGCTTTCTATCACGGCGTTGTCAGTTTGTTATTGACTTATGAGTATCATTCCGCCTCCTCTTTAAAATGGTTTTTAAAATTTAACACATTGAATTGATTTCATTAGATATTGTTAAATCAAGATTTACAACAACAAAATTTGAATCTTATATGTATTTTCATTTCCTTAATCTTCATCCTGTTAAAGGTTGTCTTCCGATTCGTGATTGGTTGTTGTGTCATCTCTAGATTGTAACAGAACTAACACGGAAATGTTTTACTCTTTTCGAAAATGTGAGTTCAACACCGTTTTGCTGTAGTACGTGTTGTTTAAAAGCTTTTGTCTAAGTGTGTTTTGTGTGTTCTGTGTTTTTGTATCTTCGTGTTTTTTTCTTGTCTATTGTTCTTCGACATATGGTTTTGATTGTTGCAATTGCATTTTCGTGCTCTGTATACATATAAAATTGAGAATGGAAACGGGGAATGTGTCAAAGAGACAACAACCCGACCAAAGAGCATTAAACAGCCCAAGGCCACCTATGTAGTTGTAAAACGTCCATAATCATATAAATCGATTTAAACTATGTATTATGTATAAATCAATTTGTGGATATCCGTTAATATCTAATCTAATATTTTAATGCTTGAGGATCATCTATGTATAGTACTGATTATATAAAATGCATGTGGTATCTTCTATACGATAATGTTAGCGCCTACCTGACCCAGTAGTGTGATCGTTATATGGACCTGTGGCGAATGAAATGGTTGGTCCTGATTCAATTTTCCAAATATATGCCGAATCAGGATCAGTTGACCATAAACCATTTCCTGTTTCAAAGTCACAGTCCACAATGAAAGCTAAAATTTGATAAATAAGTTTTTTTGTTAGAAAACGGTTATAAAGAATATTTAAAAAAAACTACTTGAAGTATCTAGGTTTTGCAAAATCATACATTAATACACTATTATTCTAAGCCAAATTATTGCAACTTAACAGCACGTTCCACTGGACAGTCAATCATCTATAGAAATCGTACCAGTTGTAAATCATTGCATTGTCTTAATTATATAAACGAGTTTTTGGACAGGGAAGACATGCGACATATTCTACTTTTTTTATTATTGGGGATTGAAGTATGAATCAATGTATTTAACGTTTACGATAGAATTATCAGATCTTGTGTAGCTGTTGACAAGTTTCCAAGTTTGATTGACTTTTGTAGATTGTTCTAATTAATATGAAAAAAAAAAACGTATACCCGTTCTGAAACTGACGTTCGAAAAATACCTGTACGAAATTGGTTTATATGGTCAAAACTTTTATTTTGTCAAGTTGAATTTGGTTTGGAATTCGGTATTTTTCTGAAATACCTTCTGTAGCCATGGAGAAACCAGAGTAAGTTTATTTCTCAAAGTTGATAATAGAAATATACACGTTAATTCTTTTTTAAAAGCGTTTTTTGCAAATTCAATTGGTTGGCTAAATTTGGATGATTTCGGGGAAAATGCAGTTTGAGTGTATCAACAACTTAACCAGTACCTTTTTAAAGGCAAGAACAAAAAATATATATATTGAAGTTTTGTGTTAGGTTTGGATTTTTATGTCGATTGATTCATATCTTAGAAACCAATAAGAGCTCTGATGAAAAAGAACAGTATTTTTTTTTCAAAGATTAGGAAGTCACTAAGGCCTTAGCAGACACTAAAGTTTATAATGTGTGATATCAAAAATGCATGGATACGATTCTTCCTAAATTCCAAGATTGTATGACTTTTCTTTTTTTGCTGTTTTGCTGTCATGACAAAACTTCTAGAAAAACAATAAATAATCAAAGGAAACAATATATGGACCACACATGCTTATACCAACAAAAACCGTCAATTTATCTCTTATATAAAAATGAACTGCTAAAAATCTGGTTGTCTTTGTACGGAAGCCATAAAGTACGTAAGCCATACAAATAAAATTAATCCGCGATCTCGGATTCCCTATCCGTGATCTCAGATTAATAATCCGTTTTCTCGGATTCCTAATCCTTTATTTTGTACTAATAATCCGTGATCTCGGATTGATAATCCGTTATCTCTGATCGACAATACGTTATCTCTGATTTCCTATCCGTGATATCGGATTCCCTATCAGTGATCTCAGATTAACAACCGTTATCTCGGATTAATAATCCGTTATATCGTATTATTAATCCGTTATATCGGATTAATTATCTTGGATTAACTATCCGTGATCTCCGATTCCCAATCCGTGATTTCAGATTAACAATCCGTTATCTCTTGATTAATTATCCGTTATCTCGGATTGATAATCCGTTATCTCATATTGATTATCCGTTATCTCGGATTGATTATCCGTTATTGCGGATTAATAATCCGTTATCTCAGATTCCCAATACGTGATCTCGGATTGAGAATCCATTATCAATATAGGAGTTAAACTATATTTTGGCTAATATCTCTAAACCTATAGCAATTAGAGAAAAAATAATAAGTTTTATCTGAAATTTTGGAAAAATCTGTCCACCTGTTTTGGAGTTATCGCCCTTGAAATGTTAATTTTTTTTTCTCGCCTGCGACGAAGTTGCAGTATGCGAGACACAGAGATTAAAATCCGACAGCGGCGGCGTAAACTATTTGTATTACGCTTTATATTTCAGAGGGTATAGAAGACCTGGATGCTTCATACCTAGTATGCAGATGCCTTATGTTACGGAAGTTTCCGTTTGTCTTATGTCTGTTGTCTTCATTTTTTGATAGTTCAGCGACTGCTTGAAAAAAAAGTTTTAGTTTTTTTGTCATGTAAATTTCCCAGTTACTATAAGTAATATGATAAGTATATTTAGTATATGGTTCCTTGCAAGGTGTACATGTCCGTCAGGCAGTATTCATCTGACCTTGACCTCATTTCATGGATGAGTGATTAAGGTTAAAGTTACATGATAATGTCCATTTCTCAGATACTGTAAGCAGTAGGTCAATTATATTTGGTGTATGGACTGATTGTAAGGTGTACATGTTTGTCTGGCAGTGTTCATCTGATCTTGACCTCATTTTCGTGGTTCATTGGTCAATGTTAAGTTTTTATAGTTATGTCTTTTTTTGTATACTTTAAGCTATAGGTCAACTATATTTGGCGTATGGAATGAACAGATACTGTAAGCAGTAGGTCAATTATATTTGGTGTATGGACTGATTGTAAGGTGAACATGTCTGTCTGGCTATGTTTATCTGAGCATTTTCATGGATTTTTTTTTTTTTGCATTTCCCAACCATTGTTTATAAAAGTATAGGAGCTAGGTTTAAAGTGTAAAGGCAAAAATTATCAGCATGACAAGGTGTATCCATCCTGAAAATTAAAAAAAAATCTAATAAATTGTTTTGGAGTTATTGCCCCTGAGATATTGATTTTTCCATATTTTTGTCTCATCTGCGACGAAAGTCGCGAAAAGCGACACATAGGTGTTGCTTTTCCGGCGTTGGAGGCATCAACAATTGTTAAGTTTTTTGCTTATTATTATTATCAATCCAAGATCACGGATTGCGAATTCGAAATAACATATTGGGAATTTGAGATAACGGATTGTCAATCCGAGATAACGGATTGGGAATCCGAGATAACAGTTTATTACTTCGAGAAAACGGATTCGGAATCCGAGATATTAATCCGTTGATAACGAATTGTTAATCCGATATCACGGATTTGGAATCCGAGATCACGGATTAATTTTATTTTGTGTGTGTCCCTTTATGGTTTCCGTAACTTTGCAACAAGAATTTTGAACTGCTACAGAATTTTCAATATCTCTACTGACTATTTTTCGACGTTAACCTTACTTACATGAACAAGAACGCCTACGTAGTAAAGTGTCATCTAATGCTATATCACTCATAAAATTGTCCCCACGAATCCCTTCAAATATAATCTTAAACGGTTCAGTTTCAGAAATATCAAAATTGGCAAAATTCCAGGCGTTTCCTTGATTTCCGTATCGGGACCACTGTCTTTTAGTTATGTTTCCTGATTCAGTGTAAACATTTAATGTCCCAATGTCTTTTCCGTACATATGATACCAGAAAGTAAAACAGGTATCACCATAAGTACTGATAGTTTTACTGGTTAACTCAGATTTCATTCCCTCTTCTACATCTGATCCTTCGAGGTAAATATAATGTCCATCAGCTGTTGGAACGCAAAAATATAATGAAACTATTTATTTAATCGACTATTACCACACCCTTTGTCAAGTTGATTTGATTCAAAAGTTTCACAGAACTAATACCAACTACCAACTACTTATACAATGACATATGGGTAGATGTTTACCAAGGAATCGGTAAAAGATAAACAACATTGAATGCCACGTGTGGAGCAGGATTAATTTACTGATCCGGAGCTCTTGAGACCACCCCTGGTTTTTAATGGAGTTAGTGGTCAGTCTTTAGTTTTCTATGTTGTGTTTGTGAACTGTTGTTTGTCTTTTGATCGTTTTTCGTTTTTTGCCATTGCATTGTCAGTTTGTTTTCGACTAAGGAGTTTGAATATCCCTTTGGTATCTTTTGCCTCACTATTATAAAGCTATGAAATGCTCTCATCTCACATCCTAATATCAGAGACTGTATTTAAGAGGTTTTATACAGATAGCAACTTTAGACAAGATGCAGAAACACATGATGATATATTATGATCCAAGTAAAGTGCAGAGTTACAATGAGAGAAATATATAAAATCTTCTAGTTTTCTATCAAAATATTAATATCGATTCTTATAAAATAAAATGTTATAAGTTGATAACTATATATTGTATAATTTACACACTGATACACAAATCTGATAGGGCAAAAGGTTTTGATTTAACAATTTTACATTTTACATGTATTTGCCTTCAATGTATTACAACCAAAAACAACGATATGGATATATAATATCCCTGTTTATATAAATGCATGGATACATGTAATCGTAATTCCGTTGTAAAGTTTTATATTTGTGATAACATAACTCAAATTTGCGACATCACTGCAAACACGTGCTTATCGAACCAAGTGAAAAATATACATTTATTGATTCAAATGAAAAACGATAATTAAAAACTTAACAATAAGAAAAGAAAAAAGATCTCGTGTGTTTTAAAGTTTGATAAGAAGATTACTATCAATGTATGCTTGATAATAATGTAAGCGCTTACATAATTCAGTAGTGTGATCATTATCTGGACCAGTGCCATCTGATGGGGTTGATCCAGCTAAAATTTCCCAAATATATGGCGGAACAGGATCCGTTAACCAGTAACATTGTCCTCCTTCAAAGTTACAGTCTAAACTAAAAGCTAAAAATGTCATTGTTAAACTTATTCGTCATTGACAGATCAAATACTAGTATGACATTTCACTATATGAGTAAGCTTAACTTTGCCAAATCAAAAATTCATAGACGTAATTTATATCAAAATATAAATCCTATCATTGCCAAATTACCTTCAAATTTACGGCTCATAGCTCTGGATCACAGTAAATGAGCTAAAGAAACCATCCACTGGTATATCATGGACTTCAATGAGTAGTCCAGTGTGGAATATATGCGCAATTGTGGTGTTCCGATACATTTTGTGTAGAGGACTGAAGTTTAGTCTTATATCAAAGTATTCAAAGATGAATATTGAAGAAGCAGAACAACAGTTTAATTTCTTTTTTAATTTTAATTTAATGGTGAGTTTGCAAGTTTTCTTGATTCAGTCGTTTGTTTTACATTTTTTACCCACAGTTTGAAAAAAGATGTTCGAGATCGCATGAAAACCTAAGATATCTTTTCACCTGGACATTAATATATGATCTGTACACATTACAACCATTACGCCGATGCCACCGCTGGTGAAGGTTTTCTACGGAGGGAGTTACCAGTCCAGTAGTCATCACTTCAATGTTGACACGAATTATCTGTGATATGGTCATAATTATAGATCAACTGTTTACAAAACAGTGAAATTGTCGAAAAACTAAGGATTTTCTGCCACAGGAAAAGATTATCTTGGCTGTATGTGGCAAAACCTTTGGAAGTTTGGGTCCTGAATGCTCTTCAACTTCTCACTTTATATGGTCTTTGTATGTGCCTGTCCCAAGTCAGGAGCCTGTAATTCAGTGGTTGTCGTTTGTTGATGTGTTACATATTTGTTTTTCGTTCATTTTTTTTTGTACATAAATTAGACCGTTAGTTTTCTCGTTTGAATTGTTTTACATTTGTTATTTCGGGGCCTTTTATAGCTGACTATGCGGTATGGGCTTTGCTCATTTTTGAAGGCCGTACGGTGACCTATAGTTGTTAATTTCTGTGTCATTTGGTCTCTTTGGCAATCATACCACATTTTTTTTTTTTTTTTATATCTATCTAACTTTTTTGGTTCGATCGTAACTGATGAGTCTTTTGTAAACGAAAAGCGTGTCTGGTATGTACAATTTTCTCCTGGTATCTATGATGAGTTTATTCATATCTTTTACAAGCGTTTGTGCTCATTTGATTGGTTGATTTTTTCTGAATGGTTTCGGGGGGAAATGAAGTTAAATATTGCCCTGCACTAAACCATTATATCTTTCACTGTTACACAAGTGGAAAAATATTGTATTTCATGTGTATGAAAGGATGATTACTGTCGAATGTTGTATATGTATTAGCAGTTAAGAATTAAAAAAACGCCGGACTATCATGGCAGACAATAAACATCACGCAGTCATTTTGTTCTTCTGTATTGTGTATGCGACGGAAAATCAAAACTAGACATACTAATGTTCCTGCATCTGTTAAACATCCTGATTTAATATCATCGATAAATTCTTTAGACAAAGTCGCATAACTAGAAATTAGAAAAATTGTGAATCAAACACCTCAATATCATTTAAATTTCTGGTGTTTATTTTTGATTGCCTTAAACATGAATGTCTCACATTGGCAATATGAATTATACCTCACGAAATAAAGTATATGCTGATAAACAACATGCACAAATTTCTATAAAAAGTACATATCTTGTGCCATCATCTGGGCCTACTTAACGTCGAAAAACCTCTAAATGAGCTAGTTCTGACGTATCGATCTTCAAAGACAAACAACAAGTTTATATGCAAAATATCATCCAATCTTTAGAAAACAGAGGTATAACCTGTTTTAGGCCAATCTTTGGCGTTATCTACTAACAGTTGGAACTTGCATGCAATATTGTTTTAGACGGTTTTTAATGTCGATTCAATATACGCGTATCTGGTTCTCTTTGTGTGGCATAGATATTTAAGCTTATTTTCTCTTTTAACTTGTTCTTCGGCATACAAAAACAATATCATAATAAAAGCTGTTGATATGTGTTACTCAGTATTCATGCATCAAGTTCAAATCAAAAGAACCAATGTGTTTTATTTCAGTTCGTTTTCGACTAGTATAATTTGCGAATGCAATGCATAAAGCATAAATTCCAACAATTCAAAAGGGTTTCACTGTTTTAGACACTTTGAAAATTTAAAGAATACGTCAAAATCCAATACTCATGCATTGCAGTCTACGTTGTGTTGACTAAGATTTGCGTCTTTCATTTTCTAACAAAATATTCAGTGACTAATGAAGAAAAGAAAAGACACAAGAAAAACTAACTTAATATGAAATCTAACTTAAAAAATGATTAATCTTTACTGATATACTAAATCAAGGCTTCAGATTATGTAAAATGTTCATATGTGAGGGCCTTACTTAATAAAGTAAAAATTTGGGTCAACAGCTGTTGTCGTCTGATAACATTTTCCCATAAACTACCAGGCCATTAGATCCAAATTGAGAATTACGCTTGAAAACGAATATAACCATCTTGGATTAAAACAGAAAACCGGGATGAATTGCAAGTATTGTCTGTTCAACCCTTCTAGATAGAGAAAATCTATATGAGATACACATAATCCAAATGTTAAGATTTACTTTCTTAACAAAATCGAGGAAAAGAAAACTGGAGTGTTGCTACGATAATTGGAACATTTCAGTGGTCATTTGTGACACAGATATTCCATAACGGTAAACAATCTCGTGTATTCCTCTATTAAACTTTCGATGAAATAACTTCAACTTTACCACTTGAAACCTGGTTCAACAGCTTCCTTGTCAGCAGAAAGCATCTATGAAGGAAATCGTGATAAAAAATACAATGCCTTCGAATATGAATACAGCAGGGTTTAAGAACATCCGTTGTTCGACCTGTTAGTCAAATGCATTTTGTTTAACTATACTTTTCACTTTTTTGGTCTTTTGGAAAATGTTGTTTGCTGTATTTAGACCCCTCTACCAAGAAATTGTTTTGCATGCACACGTATAAAAATTGCGGTTTTTATCTAACGCAATCATAGGTTTGAACGTTGTTTTCAATTTAGACTTATATATATATATATATATATATATATATATATACAGAATGTATTTTCAGCCTTGTATCACCATCACTGCTGGTGATCCGATGGATAAAGTCTGTTGTAGAGTCGTCACTTATATATATATATATAAATTGCCTAACAATGTAATTTTAACACACTATTGAGTATGTAAATATTAGAATGTTACAGATTACATAGCAGAGGAGAATCGTCAACTGTCAATCTCCAATTTTTACAAACAATTAACCACAGATCTAACACAAACTACCATTCGAAAGATCAACACCATCCTTCAAGAGATGTGCGACCAAAAGCATATCGATAATGACACCTTTGACTATCTTCGACCTCTTGAGAACGAAGCACAGGCTGGAAGATTCTATATGTTGCCTGAAATACACAAAACTGGCAATCCAGGTCGACCTATTGTATCAGCGAATAGTCACCCAACTGAAAAAATATCCGAATTTGTAGACCATTACTTAAGACCTCATGTTAAATAACTACCCTCTTACATGTCTTACATTCAGGATACGACAGATTATTTAAAGAAAATGGAAAGCCTTAATCCTCTACCTGACAATACTATACTCGCATCTATGGACGTGTCTTCTTTATATACCAACATTCCACAAGACAAAGGAATAGCAGCGTGTGAAGAGGTATGGAACACTCGTAGTGACAAAAATCCTCCAACTGAGTGCCTTGTTACACTTCTAAAACTAGTACTGGAGAACAACAACTTCTCTTTCAATGACAAACACTATCTCTAGATAGACGGCACTAGTATGGGCACAAAAATGGCCCCATCATAAGCCAACATATTTATGGGCCAACTTGAAAAACACCTCTTTGCCAGTGCTCCATACCAGCCATTATCATGGTTTCGTTTTATTGACGATATTGATTTCAAATGGACAGATTCACAAGACCATCTGAATAAATTTCTACAACACTGTAACTCTTTCCACCAATCAATTAAATTTACACACGAAACATCTATGGAGAAAATAAACTTCCTTGATACTACTAGTTATATCCAGAACGGAACCATTGTAACGGACCTTCATACGAAAAAAAAACCGGACAAACATCAATTTCTTTCTCCTAAAAGTTGCCATCCTAATCACTGGTCCCGGTGTATCCCATTCAGTCAGGCATTGCGAATCAAGAGAATATGCTCAACCGAAAATATGCAAAATGCTAGACTTGGACAACTACGTAAACATCTAGTTGTTCGAGGATACAATAACAACATCATTGATACAGCTTTCGAAAGAGCAAACAACACTAGTCGTCATGAACTTCTGGAGTACAAGGATAAAAATAAAGGTCAACAGAACACCTCTTGTACTCACTTACCATCCTGATTTTAAAAATGTGTCATCCATTGTTCAAAAGCATTGGAAAATTGTAGAAAATGACTCCAATTTAAAAAAGGTATTTTCCTCACCACCAGTCATGGCCTTCAGAAGACCTAAAACATTCGTGACAAATTAGCGACAGCTGTATTAACAAAGCAACCTACTCCACCTCCCGGTTGCTGCAAACAATGTGGTAGAAGGAATTGCTTATGTTGTAAAGCTGTCAATACAAGTAGTTCTTTCATCAGCTCCTTTACAAAACAAAGTTATTCCATCTACTCAAATTCCAACTGTAGAACGGAGAACTCAATTTATGTATTAACATGTAATACTTGTGGCATTCAGTATGTGGGGGAAACAATGAATAAATTTAATATTCGGCTTAATAACCATCGTTCATGGTACAATACCAACAAAAACTGTCCTCTCACAAGACATCTTCGCTCAAAGAAACATCATTTTGATAATGTTACTTTCCAAATCATAGAAGTCAATACCGAGTTGGACACCACGGCGAGAAGGAGAAGAGAAAACTTTTGAATCCACCAGCTCCACACTTTAGAACCTGATGGTCTTAATGAAAAAGACGAGAAAAGATACAAGAAAGATAAAGAATAATTTAGTACACATCATCGTCCTTTTTATCCTGTAATATTAAACATTGGACGTTGCAAACTTCAATCACCAATTTTGTAAATAATCTTGAACTTCATCCAAATTTTGAATTCTTTACAAGACAGCTAAATTTATGTACAATGAGCTGCAAAAGTTTCTTATCTACATCCGATTTCACCTGGATAGATGCACGCTTGATAAAGCTAGTTTGTCTAGCGAAATATTGCGTTTATTTTTTATCGATCGCGTTGTAAATATTTTAAACATTCTAATATTAACATACTCAATAGTTTGTTAAAATTACATTGTTAGGCAATTTATCATTTCATTTGTGTAATTGAATTAATCTTTGTTCTGATTAATCCACACTCAAATAGATTCGTATGTTATTTGTTGCTATTTATAGGCACTTATATATATATATAGAAGTCTATAAAAAGGACCAACCAGCAAATTTAATATGTACCGGATCGTCTAGAATAGACGATACTGCGCAGATAAGAAAAAAAATCATATAAGTCTAAAAATATTTGAAGGCAGATTTAAAGGTTATCCAATGGAATGGAAACATGAATGTATATGACGAGATATTAACAACACTGCTTAAGTGATTTTTCTTCATAATTTACTTTGTTTGCCGTGGATTTAATATTTTAATTTCGGGGAAATATTAAAACGAAAGTTGTATAGTGTCAGGATATATAAGGTGTTGTATAATTTTCTGAAGCACTTTTGAACCTTTTCGAATTTCATGATTTTGGCAGTCATATTTACCGATTTATGATACCATCATTATAATTTCATTATAAAGTACAAATATGGTCACTGTTAGATGATCTGGGGAAATCTTTTTGTTATACAAACCATCCTGAGATATAAAAACTACTTATTTTTAGTGACGTCTCAGTAGTTTGAATAAAAAGAGGAAATATTTTCACTTTAAATTGATGCAGAAAATGTGTTGTAGTCATTTTGTACAAAAATAGTCTGTTTTAGTTACTGTGGGCACATATTCTTGTTATACAAACCATCCTGAGATTAAAAAAAAAATCTTCTGACGTCTCAGTATTTTGAATAAAAAGAGGACATTTCGGCATTATCGATGCAGACAAAATTTTGAAGTAAATTTCTAAAAGTGTCCGTTTATGATTTTTTATATTATAAATAAACTAAGGTTTCAACCCCTTCAGGCAAAGTTGACCTGAGATGGATTTGGCTATTTTTGTAGGTCCTTGTTGGTCATATAGCTCTTCAACTGTTTCGATTCCTATATATTCACGACTATGAACGTTGTACATCAATAGGGACAAAGGACAGACCTATGTTTGTTCAAGCTTTAGTCCTTGATAATTGTTGTGGTGGGAGCATATGTTGAATTTCCAAATGAATTGTCAATACCTGATTACTTTATCAAGCAGTGTATGTAATATGATTGACAAACAAAAACTACGCAGTTTGGGGCTTTCTCTTTGGAGACAAAAAACATAGTTGGTATGGTGGTCATGATGTTTGACTAGTGTTGAGCAACATATAGGTCTTTGAACATAGATGTAGAATGAGTCTTCATAGCTATAGACCCATTAACATGTTTAATATCAATTTGGATCAATGACTTCACTCCCTAAACCCTTTCAGAAAGAGTATCTACGTCTTCGTTTTCACGTTTAGCCCTTTGCCTTGCTTGATCTTCGACTGATCCATGACCACTTGTATTGAAAGTTGTATTTCAAATTTATGGATTTAGGTGCACGATATTTAAGCTTTTTGATTAACACAGTTCGCAGCTAATCGTTGTTGAAAATGTTTAGGTCACCAGCAAAAACGTTTCTCGTCACATTATGTATAAAGCACCACTGCAATCAGTAGGTTTAGACTTGAACCCGTCAGTACTGAGATCCTGCAACGCGAGTTTGTATAGCTGAACTTCATACATACTAACAATACTTTTATTATACATTTAAAGGGCTTGACCGTTAAATCGCGTTATCAGAGGAAGGCAAGGGTTGCAACAGTTCATGCATAGGTCAATTTCACGCATATGTCTTCATAAGATTACACGGCATATAAATTGTAACAGATGTAGCACACCTCGCAGTAATCTGAATGCACGATCTTTAGGAAGTAGCTGAATATATCTAAGGTCAGATTGTTGAGTTTATTGTAGGCATAATTAATGAAAACCCACCCTTCCCTCCTCTTTTTGTTTTTGGATACTGCTGTTTAATGTTTTATTTAACACATTTCTGCTTGTCTGTAACTCCAACATATATATGTAAATCCTTTCACGGCTTCTGAATTTACAACTCTTCGCTAGTTTCTTTAAACACAATTAACCATAGTATGATGTCCCTCTGACGAGTGATAACGGATTGACAGTTATAATGTACCAATAAATGATGTAATGACAGTCTTTTAGCAGTGGTCATCATTAGGTAGGACTTTATAGGCTTTATATATGCAATATACGTATACATTTCCACCTCAAACGTAGTTTCACATGTTGATTTCGGACATCTGTTGCCAGGCACATTATTATTTCAAAATTTCATTTCGTTTTAGTTTTTATTTGAATTTTGAATTTTCATTATCTATTTTATTTTTATCATTTGATTTGCATTTTGAATTTGCATCTAATTTACAGTTACCCAAATACCCTTTGTTTATGGGTTGGTATCCGACAGAAGCCATTATCTTACTTCCCCAATAACATATATTTTGACTTTAATTACGTATTCTTTCTTATGATAATAAATGAGTCTGTTGGTGAGTTTAAAATAAGTATTTGGGAAAAATTACGACCGCAAATTAAAAAAATTACATATAAGGTCAGGTCATACACTATGCCTCGCAAAAGATTAATTGCTGATGCCTCAAAGACTTAGTGCAACAATCATTTTGCGCACAGAGAGCATGTTTCTCTGAACGTAAGTGGGATTTGATTTAATATCATTATTTGTGCTTTGCAAATAACCCACACCCACTGAATAATAGGATATCTTGGCACTTGTACCATTTTACTATTCAATCAAACTTTTGCAGTCTTTCTGGATTAACTGATAAGTGTGAGATTTTCAATAAGAAAATTTGATATAGTCGTTTATAAAGGCAGTCAGTAACGAATGTTTTTTTAATCTTTCAAAACAAAAGAATCATACGTTAAAAATAGATAACACCATAATAATGACATTGAATTTCATAAATCAAAGTTTTTACAAAGATGATTAATACTTAATACTTTGACGGTATAGCTTTTTGAGAGTATCAACCGATAAGAAAACAACGTTTATTTTGATAAAAAAGAAAATTAGTCGATATCCCCTTACACCCGTGTGTAATGATCATACAGTGTATTCTATGTTCTATGACATAATCGACCTGGACGTTTCTTTTGATTCATTTTTTTTTCTTGGAACAGATATAGAAAATATTGAGATAAAATTTTACTAGCTGCAGATGGAAAAAAAATACTGATCAACGGGGTAATAAGTGTGATTTCTGCTTCAAAACAATTGTCCAAAAATAACCATGCTAATTTACTATTACCTTCTTCACATAATCCAGGAAGCAGTGCAATATCATCCAATGCTATATCACCCTTTGAATCCTCTCCACGAATACCTTCAAATACAATCTTGTATGGTTTAGATGAATACATGTTTAAAGAAGCCAATAACCATCTCTTCGCAATATTTCTCGATTTAGACCAAGCAATTGTTGAAACGTTTTCGAAATCAAAATAAACATTTAACGTGCCCATATCCCTTCCATACATATAATACCAGAAGGTAAAACAGGCATCACCATCAGGATATACAGTTTCACTTGTTAAATTTGACATCCGTCCTATCGATATTCGTGAAGCCTCGAGGTAAATGTACCCTCCAGCACCTGTAGATCAAATCATATAACCGTAAGTGAACAATTAAGACAAAAACACATACACAAATTGGAAGACGATAGTCCGAATTTTTAGTTCGAAGAAAGTGTAAAAATTCGTGGAATCTTTCAAGTTGACAAATTCGTTTCATAATGTGGCGGTCTTTTTGTTTTTTAAGTTCTAGATAGAGTGCCTCTTTGAGCAAGTAATTGTATGTAAAACGTTCTACTTGTGAACTAAAAGGGCGTTTGAACATGTTGTTTAAGTCTACTTGATTGTGTCAAAGGTGAATTAAGGTATACGATTACAAAAGGAGTTTATGTTACAAAACATTAATCATTTGATTGCTGCAGTTGATTAAGGGATTAAGGTAAAATGAAGTGATGATTGAGCGACAATTTACAATATAGCAACCAGATCACGGGTTTTTAGATATATTAAGTTATGATATGTTAACATGTTCTTGTATGCACCTATTGTAAGTCAACTAATCGAGATTGTAAGGAAATCGTATTGAAATTTTCAGCTGAATCGCGCAATATATTCGTGTGTTGGTCCCAATCCATATTTTAATGATTTGTAAGTAAAAAAATGGTGTTGATGAGAAATGATTGCTAGACTCTGTTGATTATATTCAACTAGAACTCACCCGCGACATGCCGGTCCCTGACTGAATTAACGTACCTACATTGTACGCCTTATTTTAGCCTGGATTTTTAGCATTGTCATCTGATAAAAGTCATGCTGCTTATAAGGTGCACAGATTTCTCTGCTTTCAAAATTTTTCTGTGTGAACCCGTCCTTATTTTATTACTACAACTGGAAACTACATGTGACAATTATTGAATTTAGTAGTGTCAATCCCTGTATAATGACGAAGTTCATGTGTGATTATGACCCGTGTATATAGCAAATCCCTAGTACACCGTTTGGTGGTGCGCCTGACAAAGGCGGAACGTACAGATTAAGTAACAGGTAACAGGTGACATATACTATTGGTATCGGTATCGGATTCGACCCGGAATTTGTTAATTAGTGGTAATTTTATTTATGTGGAAAACAAAAGGGCCTGGAATGGTGTATTTTTTAATCAACACCATTGTCCCGTATTAGTTATATATAAAGTTGAATTCTTTGATTCGTCGTTTTTACGTCATGCCGGCTAACAAATTGGACCTGGTTATTTTAGTAGTATAGATAGTGTATTTAAAAAAAAAAAAAAAACGCGCCGATTAGAGAATTGTAAAAGTCTCTCTGTTTACTTTATTCAATAGTTTATTTAAAAAGAAAACGCGCCGATTAGAGAATTGTAAAAGTCTATATAAATGTTTACCTCTAAATGTATTTTGTTTTTTTGCATTATTAGGGTGCAGTTTAATTCAGCTATACACTATTATATACATCCACATGTATTTCTATCAAAATGCATGTTTTTGAATTAAACTGAGTGGAAAAATATACAGCACGCGATTTCAATGGTGGAATATTTTTTTTATCCTAAAGATTACAGAGACATGTATCTAATTTAAATCTGAATACATGTTTATGTAAACACCACATGCACGTGTGCTAAGAACTAGAAGAAGATAACTTATTATGGTACTTTAAACGATGTTTGGGAACAGATATAACCTCTGTTTAGAACTGTCAGAATAATCTCAGGACAGTTCTACCCTATTCGTGGAAATTATTTCTATGGTAAAAGTGTCATGGAATAAATAAGAGCTGTACTAACCTATTCTAGAGATACAACTGTTAGGATGTGGGATACATTTGGGATCAGTTATAACTTCTTTTAGAATTGTAAGAATAATCTCAGGACAGTTCTACCCTATTCGTCGGAATTATTTCTACGGTAAAACTGTCTGAATCATTTCTAGGGTAGATTTTTCAGAATCATTTCAACAGTAGAACTGTCAAAATCAATTTTTGAATATAACTGCCAAAATCTCTACAGGGTACGTATTACTGTCGGAATCAGTTCAATGATTGAACTGTCCAAATCTGTACTTGGGTAGAACTGTGAGAAACTGTTCTGAGGAAGAATTGTTCTAAATGACAACAGGAGGTGATGAGGGCAAAGCTAACAAAATGATACCCCCGCCACTTCCAAACTGAATAAACTTAATGAATAAATAAGAGCTGTACTAACATATTCTAGAGATACAACTGTTATGATATGGTCTAGGGTAGAACTTTTAGAATCTGTTGTAAGTGCGAAATGTTAAAAACGGGTCTAGGTTAGAACTATCCAAAACTGTAATAGGGTAGAAGCGCTTCTATGAGAAACTGTTCTAAAGTTTTCAGGAGATCTGTTTTACGGACCGATATAGAACGTTTCTACTGACAATTCCTTGTAGATTTGAAGAGAGGTTAGAAATAATTCCTCCTGTATTTGTCAAGTATATCTATAACGATACGTTTTTATATGAATTCGCTCCCGCCGCGATTTAGCCTTTTTGTGCAGATGCGGCGTAAAGAAATCACCAATCAAAAATATATAACGATACATTATTTAGACACTGCTTTTACTGATCATTAGATTACCGTCTTGTGTCGTTTACATCCATCGCATCATCATATTCATATATATAACTTAAACAGGTGTTTTCATTTTATATAACAATTCAACCGATCATTTCATGTACTTACTGGTACCAAGAGTGTGATCAACATCAGGTCCAGTATAATCAGAAGGTGTTCTGTCATGCCAATTTGTCCATTTATAGGCAGTTTCCTCCGTTTTCCATCCGCATTGTCCTGTTTCAAAGTTACAGTCAATATCTGAAGTTGAAATATTGGTGTTAGCCAACACTGGTCTTCAAAAGCCTACTAGAATGCATATGGGTTTTATTCATTGTTGAAGGATTCTTTGAATAATTGTGAGATATATAATTTCAGAGCCTTATGTACTATGTTGTTTACTTTTCATCCGAATGACAAATGACTCTTTACAGCAATTTTATCACCCTCTTAAATAACAATCAAATATGCAAGTGGAGTCATTTCACATAAAGAGTGGAAATAGAAAGGGTATGTCTCCTCCTTACACATGGCAAGCAGATTTAATACAGGACAAGCTCATCTATGTAGACTACGGAAAGACCGCGTAGAATTTCATTGAGAGCAAGTTAATTTTTGAAGGAACTTGCAACCCGATCACGCTTACCTTATTTTATGCCTGCACATGCAATTCAGATGAAATGTTTTCGATTATTTATCCGACATTTCCATATGTGTATAAACAAAAACCTACCACCGATTTATATAATTTTTGTAACAAATGATTTTTCAAAATATTTTCAAACAGACCTATATCAACTTAGGTAATACATAAGAATTTAATCAAGAAAAAAATATAAAAAAATAAAAATGTCTACAATGTATATGTTAAGTATAAAAACACAACTTTTTGTACAACTAAAAAATACAAATGGATCGGCCGCTTATAAACAGTAAGATGCATTTAATAGCAAAGTGGCACATGTAGATTTTTTGTACAATTATGCGGTAATAATGAAATAAAATCCTCTTTTTTCGAGGAGCTAAACTGGAAACCTCGTGCATACAATGAAAGGGATTATGACAACACTTATATTTCAAAACACTTTACAAATGTGATGCCAAGGATGTATAAGAACCGCAATAGTTGAAGAGCTTTATGATAAAAATAGACCTCATCTTGATCTTGATCTTGATGATGATATAGTACTGTGACACGTCCGATGGACATTATTACACCTCGCTTCAGTCACAAAACAATAATATCAAAATCCATCTAAGGTTAACTTTGCCCGAGGGAGTTAGTTGCTTGATAAGTTCTAAACTTATACACGGACAATTTAAGAAAGGTTCGCTTCAAATCGTAAACGAGTTACTGTTATTAATGATAATTAGTTAAATATGTTATGTTACAAAAAATGCCAAAACTTTATTTTTGAAAGGATTTTAATGTCTTTTTATTTATTAAACATTATTTATGTTTTTCTTTTTGGCATACTCTACCGAGGACGAGCTGGTTTTTGCATGTCCCCCCCTCCCCCTTCCAAAAAAAAAAATCATTTAAAGATAATAGAAATTAGTTTAACTTATTGCAAAATTGATCAAATACTTGTTGCTTGTCTTAAAAAGTCCACAAATAATCCATTAAGTGAGTAGTGCAGAGTGGATCAACCGAGATAAAGGCTGGATATATGGACTGCCTCTGGATTAATCAAAGAGGGAAACAATCAATATTAAATAGGGGACAGAATCGTGCATTATAACAGGCCAACCACACACCCACAAAGAAATGTGACTACAATTCTTAAATGTGTAGAAAGCATAAAACTTAACCCTTCCTTTCTTGACGTGTTAGCAGATTAATACATCGCGGACATCCAAGCGGTCCTTTTCGCAGCATGAATATTACTGCCTGGCGGTTGACAGTATTTCGATACTTCAGTCAACTTTTCTGGTTTTCCTGTCGTAAAACCGGACTGAAAACAGAACTATCGGGCTATATAGAACTAACATTGGATAATACACTTTCAATTGCATTCATATTGCGTCGCAAGGTACTTGTATCTTCCCATGCTTACCTTTCTTACAGACAGTGTTAGTTATTAAAATGTCGTCAATAGCAATGTCACTTTTGTCCCCATCACCACGAATAGCTTTAAAATTAATTTCATAAGGTCCTATATCTTTCAATGCCAGCGACTGAAAATACCATTTGTTTCCTTGGTTGTATGATTTGCTCCACAGTTCAATGGTATGTTCACGATTCAGCTGAAATACTTTCAAAGTTTTGATATCACTCCCATACATATGATACCAAAACGTCAAACACTGCTTTGGACTCCGTACTATCACACCAGTAAACAGATCACTTTCGTCATTAGATATCGATTCACTGCTAGATTCTGTATACATATATTGACCATTTGCTGAAAAAATATATGATACTATGAAGTCTGCATTAACAATATGTAAACTGTTCACAAATATCTACCATACTAATCTAATACTATCTTAGAATATAAATTCCTAATTTCTCCGTTAAAACCACGGATTTATTATCCGAGAATCAAGTGGAGATATTTTCTGAGAAAGCCATAAACAGGTGTCGCTGCGCAGAAAAATAATTCCCCGCGGAAGAAAACCCGTTAGGAAATCGTGAATTTGTGATTTTGTGAAATTTCAAAAAAACAAACGTATCATGAGCGGTATGGTTGATATCATAAGTTTTTGAAACATTTAGAACTGTTTTATTTTGATAAACTGGAACATGGAAAACAGAATTGGGATGGTCACATGACGTTACCATTCGTTGTTTACACATTAGCAGAAGTTCAATACACATCACAATTACTCCCTAAATTTTTTTCTTAAAACTTCTCTTGACCAACACAGCTCAGAAATATGACAAACTTGTCACAGAGGAGAAGACAGTCAACATGTCATTGAAATGAATAAAATCTATCATTACATTGGTTGCAATGAATTACATTGATTTCCCAGTGAAATAAAAACCGATAATTTCACATGTGAAATAAACGTGGTTATTTCACTCCTCTGACGTCATACAACAATCGGCGTTATCATGCGTCGATAACGTCGGATCAAAACAAATTGTGAATGCGTAGAAAAAGATATAGTTCCTTACGTTTTCTACTTTAATTTCATAAAAAAGCCATTTACCAATGTAATAAAAAGAATAACTAATCAAAGAATTCAAATATCGAAAAATATTCAACTCTTGACCGAACAACACTGATAATTAACTCATGCGCTACGCGCATTCGTGAATTAATGTGTTGTTCGGTCACTCGTTGAATATTTTTCTCTATTTTAATTCCTCGATTAGTTATTCTATAATTATTTTTGTTTGTGATTTATTTTCCCTTTTCATGTCTAAATGATGTTTTTCAGTACATGAAATTACCAGATATGATTGATTGATTGATTGGTGTTTAACGCCACTTTCAACACTATTGCGCTATTCGTGGCGGTCAGTTTTTTTGGTGGAGGAAGCCTGAGTACCAAATATGAACATTGTGTTCTACTCTCTTAAGAATCACACATATATTCTGAATTCAGCACATTATCCAAATAAGAAAATGTATATAAAGCTCCCAATCATAAAATTATCATTAAATAAGTGCATTCTTTTTGGGAAGTGCAGTTGTAAATTATTGTGATCTATTAGCATGACTCCAGTGTTAACATCCTAAGATCTGATATATTACCAATAAAAGACAGAAGAAAATAATTTCAACAGAGTGAGATCTTTATTTTGTAGCTTACAGATGTCATTGCAAAAGAATGAAGATGATATTATATAATATAAAAAGTAAAACTACAAAAATACCGAACTCCAAGGGAAATTCAAAACTGAAAGTCCTTTATAAAATAGCAAAATTAAAATCTAAAACACAACTAACGAATGTAAATCAACTGTCAAATTCCTGACTTGGAACAGGCATTTCCTTCTGTAGAAAATGGTGGATTAAACCTGATTTTATAGCTAGCTAAACCTCTCACTTTTATGACAGTCGCATAGCATTTCATTATATTGACAACAATGTGTGAGCAAAAACAAACAGACATAATCGGTAAAAACGTCAAAAATTGGGGTACAGAGGTCAATATTGCAATATAATCTTAATTACTATAAAAACAAATAACTGTTTCAACAAAGAAACACAAACTGGCATATAGACAAAGACAAAAACAGTGACGCGCTTACGTAACTAACACGGAGTCTCGAACTTTATACAATTATTATTGAAATTATTGAAAACAGACATGAAAACCCAAGGGGGGCTGTAAATGGTGGATTGGTATGTCACAATTATGTCAAGCTCTATTTCAGAATGATTCAACAGAAACAAAGCTCTACATAAATAGATGATTTTTTTAGAATGAAAAACCTCTGCAAAGAAAAATCCAATTCTGACATTAATTTGTGCAACCTAGCATAATCAAGCTTGCTTTTACAGTCATATGAGAGGAAAGAAAATAAGGAAAAAAAAATTGATATTTCTCTCATCTCTAAATAAAGCTCTGAGTATATTCTTAATTTATCATTTATTAATTTTTTCAATTTGATGACCTTGTTATATTGCTACCCACATACACATAAAAATGATATGTTTGATGACAGGGAAGCCTTTTTGTAAAGTACCTTGATATTTGTAATTGTCATGAGCATCATATGCCAGTGTCCAGGAGCTGTTACATTTCAGTGTTCATCATGATCATTAGACCTCAGATACATAATCTTTATTTAAATATTGCATATATATAAATTCGAAAATTACGTGACCTTGATTATAAAATCGACGCCATTATGAGATTTGCTGTCCGGTTGTACCAGTATCATAATGCCAAGAATGAAATCCTTCTGAATGGTCTGCAAACCAGTGAAACCACAGTCATGCATGCGTCATTAATCATTCAATTTCAAAGTCATGATGAGATTGTGATTAGCTAAGACATAGAAATACAGTATATCAGATAGATGTGTGGAATGTATGACAGAACTAACATGACTCTACTAATTAGAGAGTTAGATTTGTTTTTAAATAATGTCAAATAGCACTAGAATTCCAAAGCCTAAAATGTATTATCATCTAAAATATTTTAACTGCGTTATGATTAATCTACCACGTTTATATTTTGATTTATTAAACTTTTTAGAAGAATCAAAAATTTGATCAAGGCCGGAGCAAACCTGTTTTAACGTTTATGGAAAACTGACTTGCACCAGTGTCTACTGCCTAAGTCACGATGTTTATAGTTAATATCTAAAAATTAGGATATGAAGTGTATTTGCCCATGAGACAAATATCCATTATTTATCAAAATGACAAAGATGTGAACAATATCAGGTCAGCGAACTGCCTTAAACAATAACCAAATCCCCTACTGTAAATAATGTAACATACGGCAAGGGATGACAAAAGTTAAAACAATGTAAAATGGAAAATAATATCGTTTTCACTACGACAAATAACGATACCTATTATAGCAGACAGTTACTAACGACAGACAACACCCTGTACTGATTACTTGCTACTAGATTTCACAAGCACATACATGATGTGGTGGGGTAATTCTACTTACAAAAAAACCACAAGCAGCATAAAAGAAGCATAAAAGAAGCATGACCTTTTACAATGCAAACATATAATTATATAATTATCGACATGGTGTAAAACGATAACCGTTAATTACTTGATTAGTTACGTAATAATTATTTCTAGTAACATCAATGTTAAAAGTGATTGAGACAATATTCAAAAACATATGTCAATTATTGAATGAAACGGGCCCCAGTAGTTATAGGTAATATAAAAGAAAATTGTCGTTAGGATTCTGTGAAATCATACATATTTGCTTTCATATATTGATGCAATATGAAAACTATGCTTCAAAATGCGTGATTAATTATTAAGCTTTCAAGAAGTGCTGCATGATACATGCAGTGTTATAAATATGTTTAAATCCCATTGCAATTTTTTGCAATGTTCAAAACATTCTTGAATTAACAGAAATTTGAGAACTAATTTGAAGATGAAACATTTGCAGCAACAGGAATTGCTTGGCAGAAGTAATACAGAATAAAGAGTATAAACATTCTAAACAATAAATATTGACTATTTATGTTTATTTTATCAATATGACGATTGATAAGTTAACCCAACATATATAATGTGCATACATAGGGCAGAGTAGGTTGTCATTGTTTGTTAATCTCTTTTCAAGACCACAACCTTTCTTTAAACGCAAGAACGACAAACTAAAGCGTATGCATTAAGGGGACAAACCTAGGGCATGAGAAACAATTCTTACAAATGTATAGAAAGTCATGTGTGCGTTTTAACATAGCAGTCATTGAAAAAGTGATCAAGCATTTATGTTGTTTACAGCTGGATATGAGAATGATGCAGAAAGATCTAGGAAAATAAAACGACAATTTTTAATTCTGGCTAAGTTTGAAAAATAAATGATATATCTGAGCTGGCCGGAATTTTTGCCTTATCAGTAACGTTTAACCATCTATTTACATTTAAGCTACAAATATTACCATGACATTTCAGATTTATTTTAAAATATGTTTTTACTACGCATTTTACAGTCATGGGTATTCCTAATGAGAACATGTGCAGAAACACACAATGATATATGCGTACTAGTTCTCGGCCTTTTAAGGGTACCCCACAACTGGTTATATTCAATAAATTCTTAACATGGAATGCAACGGTGAATTTGAATTTGGTATATGATGCAGTGACGCCTACTTTTCCAATGGTGTAAATATAAGAAAAAATTAAACGAGTGGACATTTTTGGGGGTTACCACGGTTTATTACGTAACTAATAGCGTATTGCTATCAAGTAATTAACGGTTATCGTTATACACCATGTCAATATTTATATGTTTGCATTGTAAAGGGTCATGCTTCTTTTAGGCTGCATACGGTTCATTTGTAAGTAAAATTACCCTACCACATTATGTATGTGCATGTGAAATCTAGTAGCAAGTAATCAGTACAGGGTGTTGGTAATACCTTAAAGTATTAAATTTTGAATTGAATTAGTTAAACACTTGTAATTAATTCAGAAAAATTTCAAAACTGATTTAAAATACAATACACGAGGACTTTTTGACATTTTTACTTTCTCACGTTAAATGTATACCGTATACATCTTGGACATCTAGGGACAGTTAATGGAATGACAAAATGTATGGTTGTCAATCGGTAACGCTAGGATATATTTTTCAATTTCCAAAACGTCTTTGCTTATAAAGACGTTTCTCTAATTCTTCGTCAATTTATCCCTTTCTGCACCCATTGTATAAAAAAAATTTAATCAACGTGTGGTTCGTTTGATCTCAGTTCTTCATTGGTTAAAATCCGATTATGACGTAGAATTTTCTTGCTTTCCTCTGAATTTCCTATTGTGACGGCATGAAAAAAGGCGACCATGCCTGATGACGTCACATAGAAAGAACACATCTTTTTGCAGATCATTCAAAAAGAAGGAAGAAGTTTGCCTGCATATTGTTTGAAAATCATTAGAGAAACAGATCCCACCACCAAATCTCGTGTAATACGATATTTATCCACTCTCGACAGTTAAATTTTAAATATTTAAAACGCTCGGCGAGCCTCGCGTTTTAAATTTGAAAATTTAACTGTCTCGAGTGGATAAATATCGTATCACACTCGATGCAGTGGTAGAATCTATATTTATCATGTTAAAAAATGTATGACTTGTTGCACGAGCACATAGCATTAACACAGACTAGTGTGAAAAAACCTCTAAATCTATTGCGAAGTGCACATATGAAACAAAAGATATGAAACATGCAAAATACAATTTATACATGTTAAAAGTGTCTAACATGTTTAATTAAAAAAGTGTTGTAAGAAACAAAACAAAAACAAAACCAAACAGACGATTATTATAACATTGATTTAATTGAATAGAATGTCTTAGGCATACATCTCATTTGCAGACTACTATATGAAGGATACATGATGTTAAAAAATATGCAAATGAAGAAATTATGATGACATACCGACTAACATCTTTCTGTGTTAGAAACATATCTAGTGATGCACGATCATATTGTCGACTTAGTAGGCAATACATGAGATTTCATAAAATGTAAAAGATATAAACACAATATCGTGAGTTAATTGCGAACATCGCAATGTCAACGATGTCAACAATATGTACGAGTTCAAACAATGTAAACGATGTAGACATCGCAATAAAGACGATGTGGACGATGTTAACAATATATGAAATATAAAACATTGTAAACGATGTTTACGTGATATAGCGAGTACAATAAAGACATCGCCATGTCGACAAAGTAGGCGATATTAACAATATATTAGAGATGAAAATGTTCAAACAATTTTTAACAGAAATACCTTTAATATATTGCAGACATCGCAATGTCGACAATATCGCTTAAACATCGTGCACTTGACCTGGATAAGATAAATGTACATATATCATCATAATCACTTTCCGTCGAGCTAATGTGTCCGGGGTGTAGAAATAGAGATTTGTTTCCAGTTTGGGGAAGAGGGAGCAAGAATCGTCAATCTGTTTATTGTATCTTTATTTATGTCTGACAGAAGCATAATCAGAAATGAATTAAAACGGAAATATCCAGACGCCAAATCAAACATTGTTTTATGATATCCTTAAATTTTTGATTTTCATTTTTGAATATCACACTATTTTGGGTGAATTTTTATAATAGATAACAACGAAGTGACTAATCTGACAATTATTATCTTTGTATGGACTGTAACTTACCAGACGCAGAAGTGTGATCTCTGTCTGGTCCTGTATAAGTTTCAGGAGTTTTACCACGTTGTAGTTTCCACTTGTACCTTTCAGAACTCTGTATTGTCCAACCACACTCACCATTTTCGAAAGTGCAGCTACTGTTTACAATTGCTGCATGATAAATAGATCAATTAAAACGTGAGGATAATAATAATGTATTTGACATTCATTTTGATAACTTTTTGTACTCTTCACACCATATATATATATATATAGCTATAGTTAGAGGAGGGGATAAGGTGTCTGCGCAATGCTAGGCGGTGTTGTCGTAGAAGTTAGAAATAAAAAGTACAGGTTCCAGCCCTGCTCGGGGAGGAAGTAAAGAAACAGATCTATTCTAACATCGTTAGGTTGATTTTTCTAGGCACTTTATATATATATATATATTTATATAGATTCTTACATTGGTTCCAGTGGATTATCGGATTTATCCAATCGAGATAGTTAAATTATCGAATTTTAAAGTCCGAGCCTTTAATGATTTAACTATCGAGATTGGATAAATCCGATAATCTACGAGTATCTATGTGAGAATCTGTTTCTCTTATGATTATCAAAATAAGTATTCATTTTTGATAAACGAAAATTCCCTTCGAGTGCCTTCCACATTCCACAAAGTTGTCAATTTCATTAACACCTGTTAGCAAATTTTGATTCAATCAGTGAGCTGATAAAGGTTATGCCCCTTAAATTCATCCAATTATCTTCTGAGATCATCGGCAACCACACGTTGATTAAATTTTTGTATACAATGGGTACGAAAAGGGTTAAATTGCCATAGAATTAAAAAAAATCATTTATAAAACATCCATTTGAATCTATATTAAAAAAAATAAAATTGGGTAAAATTGTAAACTTGATAGAACATATAAAGGAATGAAAAAACCTCAAAGTTTACTTACTGTGAGGAACCTTTTGATTAAGTATATTATAATTTATACAAATATCAGTTATATGAAGTTACTGCAACGTTATACCAGTTGTCTGGCTTTGTTATGAAGTTTACTGGTTGCCTGTTTTGTTCTAAGCTGACATTATGTTTTTGTTTTTCTTTCCTTTGAGCTCGCTTTGTCTTTCATTGTTTTGCAAAATCTATCAATATCCACATTTTATGATAATAAGGGTAATTTATTTACCAGTGCATGAATATGAAACAGATACCTGTCCATAATCATTAAACAGGCAGCTGTTTGGAATAATCTCGGAGATAGTACATGATTTTTTTTCATTGCAGTTCTTTTTAATGTCACTACTTTGCTGTTCTGTCAGATTACACTGCTTGGGTTGTATGCATGATGTTGTATATTTTTGTACATTTAAATCAACTATTGTTATAGTTTTGTTCCCGCCACAGCTGATTTCATTTGAGTTGCTAACAAGGGTGTTTGCCTGAAAACCTACAAAAATAATATAACGATTTGCAGATACATTTGTGTTTAAAATAACAATATTTAAATTTTATCTGCATGCTTAATTCTAATATTATTGACTAATTTACAACTGAAAGAATTTTTATTTTGATTGATTGTGAAAAGCAAGGGATTCAGAATTTATGTTTCTCTGAAAAAATAAATTGGTAACGTCTGGCATAAACAAATTGTATATCTTTTTACACACGTGTACAATAATTTAATTGATTATCAATCTGGACACTGGACGATTGCACATAATGGGCAAAATTGAGAAAAACAAAAACACATTGTTGTCTACTAATTTCGAATACATTTACCACGAGAAAAATATTTTCATGTGTGTACACATTTATTTTCTGCATTTTCTTGTAATTAATTTTCATCCTGTCTTGGTCGAAGTTATTTTCCATTTGCTAACCAGGCAGGAATATAAATTTTTAACCACTTTCCAAGTAGCAAACGGTCGTTCTCTTCGATTTGTGAAATATCAATGACGTATATCGGTTTTATTGATTGCGAATTTTACAGAAAATTCATATGTTGAACACATATAAAGCTGAAATTGTAACTTGCTTTAGATATTAATTAGAAAAAAAAAATTAATTAGGAAAGAGACTCCCCATATTTATCAATATATGTTTTGTTTTTCTATTATTAATATTTTTTTTAAAGAACTCATTCCTTCCTGCATGTTTTATTCTAGACATTTATCGTATTCAATTTACTTAAGTAATATGAATTGTAAAAATTGTTTAAAATTTTTAATGCATTGTTTTGTAGGTTAGAGATGCATTGCCGACTTTTGTGTAAGTAATCTGTCCGTCGTGAACTCGAATTGGATATTTTATATAAGTTCCTTGTCAGGAAACGCTATAAAATTCGTGATACAAACAGTTGCTGTTATCACACTGAAAACATACGATGAAAGAAATGGCGGATACAGCCTGATTAAATATTTCACTAATCTTTCGCGTTAACAAATATTTGCGACCAAGCTTTAATGACCGGAGTAGAAAAAAATTAGGGCAAAAACCAAAACTAAGTGTGCACGAATACAACCAAACATGCAGCAACATTTAGTAGAAAATGTGTGATGTTTTAGACCCGCAGTCTAGAAAATGTAAAGAAGAAATAATAGATGCGATGATGTATAAAAGTAGAAGATGTGGTATAATTTTCAACGAGACAACTCTCCACAAGAGACCAAATGACACAGAAATTCACAACTACATGTCACCGTACGGCCTTCAACAATGAGAAAAGCCCATACCGCATAGTCAGATATAAAAGGCCCCTAAAATAACAAATGTAAAACAATTCATACGAGAAAACAACGGGCCTAATTTATGTACGAAATAATGAACGAAAAACAAATATGTTACACAGCAACAAACGACAACCACTGAATTACAGGCCCCTGACTTGGAACAGGCACATACAGAATGTGGCGGGGTCAAACTAGTTAGATGTCCCCCCGCCCTAAACCTGGGGCAGTGGTGCGACAGCACAACACAAGAACATGCTGTACAAAACAAAAAAACGAAAAACAAAAATGAATAACAGCAACAAACAAAAACCACCACTCAATTACAGGCTCCTGACTTTGGACAGACACATATAGAATGTGGCGAGGTTAAACTAGTTTGAAGGCGCCAACCCTTCCCCTAACCTTGGACAGTGATGTAACAGTACAACATAAGAACACACTATAAAAATTAGTTGAAAAAAAGGCTTAACTCATCAGATGGACACACATAGAAATACACAAAGTGGACGTGGCAGTGAACTTATACATCCCCACAACAAAAAGACACTTAGTACAGATCTGCGACTTCTCGCAGTTACTGACAGCTAGTTCAAAGCCAATAACAACTGATAAAAAAATCATGCATCTAAGACTAAAATATCAATCAGTACACATCCAACAACCAATGGATTTAGTTTAAAGACGTCAAGATCAACAGATTGTGCATATATATATAAAAATAATATTCAGTTTGATTTTTATTTACTGTTAACAAAATCAATATTACTACCAATAAAAACAATATTCAAAGATCTAATTACAGTGTTGAATTGGTAACCTTTTAGAATAAGTTTATTTAAAGGATCGATAAGTTTACTTGGATCGTTTCTGAATATCCGCCTTGGTAAACAACATCTCCGTAAAAACTAGGATGTGCTATACCATTTGAATAAGTTTTCTACAGTTACAACCAAACTTTAAAACCAAATCTTTATATCTTTGGAATAATTTAGTAAAGGGTTTTAAGTAATCTGTGGTAACGAAATCCCTGACTTAATAATTTACCAGTAATACATAAATTACGTTCATTGAAATCCAAAACGTCACAACAGACACGGGCAATGCGAACGAGTTGTGATATATAAACACCGTAAGATGGTGCCTTCTGAACATCTAAACATATAATGTGAACATTCTGATGAACTAAAAAATGAAAACAACACGTTATGAATTTCATACGTTCGAAGCGCTTTTCTGGATTTTCTTTCATCAGGAACGCTCAAAGCCGAATACTAGAAGCTCGAAAACAGTAAATAAAGTACATATTGAAAGCATGAAGAAGCTGTGCCCATGCCATGTTGTTGTACGAGATAACACAGCGTAACAGTTTTGTTTTTAAATTGTAATGTTTCTTTTCAAATTCCGAAAGTAACGTAAGGCCGTAATGCGTTCAATTGAAAAAAACCGAGATGGAGAACTCAGTAATTGTTAATTGTTGTTCAATGTCGTGTAAAAATTTATTGAAATGAATCAATTTAATTTTTGTAAGTTCTTTTTTTTTCAAACCATTGTTTTTTTACATGTAGAATTTCTCCACATGAATCAAATACCTAACTTATTGTCGATAAATGTATGTATAGTGGGTAGGTTCGTGCTACAATAATTCATATACGAACGTTGTAGCACGACGTTACCGCCCTTTAGATATCACAATTTAATATACGCCTTACAACTAAAGAAAATTACCATGATACACGGAAGTTAACATTCATTTGGGTCTTTTCAAAATAAACTGTGTATTGTAGGCAGACATCAGGTTTATCATGTGTATTTCGATGTAGGTCAAGGTACGGTCTTTCAATATATAGCAAAATCGTATTGTATTACCGTAAGGCCTTTATAGATAAGCAAATCGTATACCATGTAGTAAGTTACAAATACCCTCGGTAATCCAAAGAAGAAACCCAACGGTTTAATGTATGCTTAAAACAATAAACGATAACCAAATATGACAAACAGCAACCAAACACAACCATTGAATCACAAGATTCGGACTTGTGGCAAGGACATAGATAAATGCATATTAGACGGAGATAAACAAGTTTGTGAGCAATCAATCCTCGCCTTAACTTGAGACAGTGGTATTACAACAGAAGAACAATGTTCAACTGTAAACATCAAAAGGTTGACGTAAATACTATCCACCATCTGTGGCAAAACATATATGTATTAAAACAACAACTTATTTGATCCAAGATATTGTTGTTGGATACTTTTGTGAATTTTTTTTAATAGTTTAACGGAAATTTCTTTTGCACAATTTTAGCATTTAAAATTAAAATATAGTATGTAAGTTTACTATAATTTTTTCATTAAATATTAAGTGTCATGATGTCTTCGGACAGGCAATTGAACATATTAGTCGGAGACAAACTGACAATGCCATGGCAAAACATGAAAATCAGCAACAAACACAACATAGAAAACTAAAACTGACCATACGAATCCAAACAAAAAAAAGGGTGATCTTAATTGCTCCGGAATAGTAGGCAGATTCTACTTCTCATGTGGCATGCATCGTGTTGATCATGCAAGAACAACTTCGTGATAAGTCATATTATGTGATGTCACACACAAGGAACAGAGGAACAGTGGATTGTTGTAACGACAAATGGTAAAAAAACCGTTGTGATAGTAATTAATCTTCTAAAGAGAAATCCTACTGTTCAACTCCATAATTGTGTCTGAATATCGAATACGGTATATACTGCCAAGTCAAAACAGCACAGGAAAACCCCTCCATCTGCACAGCCCATATTTTTTTTGTACATTTCAATACAGAAGTGCTGGTTTCTGGGCTGGTGATACCCTCGGGGAATAAAAACTCCACCAGCAGTGGCATCGACCCACTCCTTTCCTCCTAAAATGTCATGCTTGTTAATGAAAGACATTGCATCCATTACATGTATACACAACTAAATGACACTTTTATGTTATCAGTCAACTGGACATGTATGTTTTGTCAAATGGTCTATACCTTTTGTTTGCATATTTAGATAATTCAAATCACTCTAACATAAGAAAACTATCAAATAAAAAATTTACTCAATCAGGGGATATCAATTCAATAAACATTCGTGAAGGATGTCATACTTAAGTAAAAATATCAAGCTTCATTTCTAAACGGAAATCTAAACGATATTACTTTATATTATATAACGCATCTATATACGGACATTAAAACCACTTCCATAGTGAACAGGTTTTTTGCTAGCAATTTTCATTACAAAAATAGTTGACGTATTAGGTTGTACATTGACCTATATTTACCTAATTCCACGTCATTTGGACTCGTCTCATCTCCTTGTGTTATATCGTAAATGTAAAGAAAGAGAGGTTAAATCGTAGCAAAAATCAAGCAAAAGAAAACAATGGTACTGAAAGAACACTTGAAGATAACGAGTTTACAGAACTAGTCAAAAAGAAAAACGATGTAGATCCATGTACCTGTAGATAAACGAGAATAATTCTTTCGGATAGAATATTTGTAAGTTAAATACATTAAAACAAAGCTTCAAACATGTGTTTGATATTCATCTCCTTGATAAAATTGATGCCTAGTAGAAAAGCAAAAACTTACAATCGAAATCCAATACTTTAACGGATTATGAACAAAAGGAGGTGTTAGGTATGCGTCAATACGACAAAATGACCAAATCACCACTAGATGAACAACAACTATCAAAGATCCATCCAAAATGTCCAAAACTAAAAGAAGTGTCAAGATGTAATATAAACAACCAATGAAAAGGTTCTTGACTCGTGCCAGGCATCAGTTAGTATGGCCTGTTCGGATTTAGATCTCAATCCCTTTTTATATATCTACCTTTAGCGTTACAGCTTTAGAACATTTAAAATACAACACTTATATTAAGATATACATTTAGTTCTTTTATTAGAAAATATAAAGCACCTATGAAATTTTAATGTCTAAGTTTATCATGATTTTGCAATATCTATTAAAATTAACAAATGAAATCAATCTCTTTTCCATATTAAAAATCTCACTTAAATGTTCAACTCGGACATTCAGGGAAGAGCTCGCCTTTATCAAAATATCTTCGAAAATGGTCTACTGGCTATCAAGCAGTGTGGTTAAAACTAAAGCTTTGTATAAGGAAAGAGTAAAACCTTCTTTCAAGAGGTTGCCTACCTTTTGATCGCAATAATTTTGTTTGCACACGTCACAGTAAGAAATCCTTTAAAAAACTCGTTGAATACATTCGTATCCCAGATAAAGACAACAATAATATTGTCATTATATGTTAGGCTAGAAAGACATTCTAATTTGAAAAAGGCTATATATATGGACACATTTTATTATATGTGCAAATCTCTATATTATTATCTCAATTCAGCAATTATAGTACATACATTGTATGTAAAGTGAGCAAACTGTTCTTTACCTGGTATTTGCAAAGTTACAGAAATAAAATCCAGTAATAATAAACTAACGATGACTTTCTGCATTTTATCCACGTTTCATCGACCTAAAAATAAAACGAGGAAGTTCAATGTTTATTGAAGTGGTAAACAAGTACTTTAATATGATTTATGTCCATGTGACGACCAGAGCAACGCACAATAATGGGTCAATAAATATCAATAAAATTAATTTCCGCGAGACGACTAGAGCAACGCACAATAACATGTAAATGAAATGAATTTCTTTGCGACAATCGGATCAACGCACAATAATGTGTCTTTAAGATATATTTCCATACGACAGCCAGAGCAATGCACGATATAGAAACCTAATTAAATGCATTTCCATTGTACGACCCGAGCATCAAACAATTGCGTTTCAATAAAATGCATTTCCATATGACGTTTAGAGCAAGGCATAGTAATGTGTCAATAAAATGTATTTCCGCGAGACAGCCAGAGTAACGCACAATTACGGGTCCACGAAATGATATGTATGCAACGACCAGAACAACGCAGAATACTATGCAAATAACATGTTTTTTTTCGGTGACAACCAGAGCAACACACAAAAATGTGTTAATAAAATGGATTTCTGTGTGATGACCAGAGCATCGTACTCGAATGCGTCAATAAAATGTATTTCCGCAGACAGCCAGAAAAACGCACAATAATGTATCAATAAAATGTGTTTCCGCGAGACGATCAGAGCAACGCACAATAAATGTTCAATACAATGTATATCCGTGTGATGACCAGAGCAACGCACCATCATGTTTAAATTGAATGTATTTTTTATGAGACGACCGGTGCATAAAAAGTATTTGTAAATAACTATAAAATAGGATATTTTAGTCTCTTAAAAACGTCAGTCATAAATATATCCTAAAGATATTAAATTTTTAAATTATAAGGTTAACGGTTTATTTTCAAACATCTTTCACATGTAGCTGTATGATATACAATATTTCTAAATATCGAGTTCAGCATTATTATCATTTAGATATAAGATTCAGGTTCACATGAAATGAGATATAAGGTCTAAAAGATAGATAGAGATTTTAATCGCACCAAATCTAGAAAAGTTGTGATTGACTCTAACAAATGTATATAGGACTTTATTATACTTCATCATTTGCACGAATTGTATCTTGTTAATTGTAACATTAGTGTCATTTAAATGATTACCGATTCTTGTAAGTGTCCATTCTTCTTATTCAGTCTTGCATAATTGCATATAGCTTTATTCTAAACACGACGAGAAATCGGGAAAAAAATGTGTATATATATTCTTTAAGAAGCCCAATGAGAACAATTAGTCCAATTACGTTTTAAAAAGGTAAACATATGATTTATAGGCTACAATGAAAATGACTAAAATTATTGGTTAACAAAATGAACACCCAATAAAAATCACAGTTATTTCATTGCTCTTGATAAGTAGTTGAAATAGGGATTGAAATATATAACAAAACATTTTGTAAAAGAATGCAGTTGCTTTAGTTGTATAATTATATTGTATAATTAAAATGTATTAGTAGAATTAAACAGTTGTTGTACGTTCATTAAAATGTCGAAAATCAGCATTAATTTATTTCATCTTCTTTATCACGTTTACATGTAATTACTAAGTTTTTTAACATTATTACTTTTTCTTTTAAATATAAAGTTTTATGCGGTCTTTGGACAGACATATTAACATGCGGCTGGATTTAACTTATACATTAAGATCTCACACTTCTCTTTTAAGTATTAATATCTAACAACACGGTACAAAATAAAAGCTGAAGTAGCAGTATAATATAACAAGTATAGACTAAACAATAATAAGTTATTCTGTATCAAAGCATGCTAGCAGTTATAAACGGAAACTAGCTGAAATCATAAAACAAGATTATATGAAAAGTCAAAATAAATTCACATATTCAAACAAAAAATTCTCTGAAACTGACATTATCAAGATGCTTGATTTCTTGATTGACAACATATTTGTTACGTTTGGAGGACGTGTTTTTCAACAGACTGTCGGAATTCCAATGGGAACCAATTTTGCCCCTCTTCTTGCCGACTTGTTTCTTTATTATTATGAGGCTGACTTCATACAGGAGCTTCTTAGGAAGAGAGATAAGAAGTTAGCAATATCTTTTAACTCTACGTTCCGCTATATAGATGATGTTCTCTCACTAAATAATACAAAATTTGGTGACTATGTTGAACGAATCTATCCCATCGAACTAGAGATAAAGGATACTACAGATACAGTTAGGTCTGCCTCATATCTTGACTTACATCTAGAAATTGACAATGAGGGTCGGTTGAAAACAAAACTTTACGACAAAAGAGATGATTTCAGCTTCCCAATTGTGAACTTTCCATTTCTATGTAGCAACATTCCAGCAGCGCCTGCATACGGAGTATATATCTCCCAATTGATACGATATTCCCGGGCTTGTGTTTCCTATCATGATTTCCTTGATAGAGGATTGCTGCTCACACGGAAGCTATTAAACCAAGAGTTCCAAATGGTGAAGTTGAAGTCATCCCTTCGTAAATTTTACGGACGCCATCACGAGTTGGTTGACCGTTATGGAATAACCGTTTCACAGATGATATCGGATATGTTCCTTATGTCGTAACTACAATACCCTTCCCTTTTCACGAATGTGACTTACCGAATTAGACTATTTACCGGATTTGTAATAACATAAGCAACTCGACGGGTGCCACATGTGGAGCAGGATCTGCTTACCCTTCCGGAGCACCTGAGATCACCCCCAGTTTTTGGTGGGGTTCGTGTTGCTTAGTCTTTAGTTTTCTATGTTGTGTCATCTGTACTATTATTTGTCTGTTTGTCTTTTTATTTTTGGCAATGACGTTGTCAGTTTGTTTTCGATCTATGAGTTTGACTGTCCCTCTGGTATCTTTCGTCCCTCCCTTTCAAAGTCAAATCAGTACAAGAAGACACCACATTTTGCAAAGTCCAACACGAATTTAGAACATATTTTCAACAAAAAAAAAAAAACAAATAAAAGAAACGTTTAGTCTGGCTTCAACTAATTGATTTGAAAATATTATATCGCGGGAATAATGATTAACTGCATTATGATATACAAAAATGAATAACCGTATTTGAGTTTTACAATCAGAAAACCGTACACATATAGTTTTATTTATCAACACGTAGTATACCCGCCTTAAATTGTGGTATCTCAACTGCAAGTCAATGATTAAATATTCTACATGTACTTCTCTGATGGTCATTGCTATTACACAATAATAAAAACAAGACAGATCGAAAACACAAAATATTTCCTCTTAATACCAGATAAAACGTTCGACCCCGTAAATCTTTCAATTGTGCATTTCTATGAAATATCACAAATCTACATCCAGTTATTGTATTTTATTATATTTTCCTCCCTCTTTCCCTCCTTAAATACCGTGGTTTCTAACGTTTTCAAGACATTACATCCATATTGATTGTAAAGAAATGAATGACTCGCCCCTTTACTTTCATCTGTTAACTGAAAACGTGTAATCAAATATATTTCCTTTACCTTTTGGTTTGCATATTAACTTATCTTAAATAACTGTAACATTCGAAAACTACTGAATCCAATATTTTTTCCACTATAAACAATCAAGAAGATTTTCGTCTTGTATTTCGGTCGGATATCAATTTAATAAATATTTGTGACGGATGTGGTCATACTTGAATGAAAAACATCAAAAGTATCAATTTAACACAAGGAAGTTAAACCACAAATAAAATGCAGCGACGTATCTACATGTAATTACAAAAACAAAAACAAATGGTCAGGTTTTTTTTTTATTAAATATAGTCATTAAAAATGGATACAAGATAGGAACCCCGCTCAACAAATTCCGAGCCTGCAAACCATTTTTTTCAAATACACTATATATAATCTGTAGTTGGATCTTTCATGTCATCACTGCTGACACTTATATATGATCAGTAGTTATGCACATTGCATGCAAATATGTACATATACATTTTCCAATATGTAGAAAAAGAGAAGTAATTGTGAAGAAAGAACGGATTAACCGTTTAATTCAAAAGGCCACGCAAAAGTAAATTAATAATATCAGGTATGACAAATTACACTTGTTGATTATGTAAAGAGTCCGCTAATCTAAATGGAGAAATTAAACGATGTCGAAACATGTTATAGCTTGATGAGAATAATTGTGTGTATTATTATTCTGAAGAAAAATAATGCTTTCAACTTTTCGGCTTAGAGTGTTCCTGATGAAGGTAAATCCTGAAAAGCGCTTTGGACATTATTAAAGTGTTGTTTTCATTTTTTAATTATGATACCCATCTTTCATGTCATAATATGTATGCAGAAAAGCAAAAACTAACAGTTAAATATTTATGCATTGTAGAATTATGAACAAAACACATGTTAGGTATTCTTTCAACACTCCAATGACTAAATTAATCAAAAGACAACGAGAATGTAAACCTACTGGTCAACAATAAACAGATGTCTATGTAAATGCCAAGCAAAATCGGTCTGAGTTGTGAATGAAATAGCACAGAAATTGTCAAAATAAAAAAAAAATAAAAAACTTACTGAGATTGGGAGAATCGTCTATATACAAATATCTTCTTAGACGTCTACAGTCTGTCAAGCAGTATGATGCTTGTCTATTGTTGCGAATTATATCTCGTTCAAGATCTAGAGCTCTGTAAAAGTATAATGTGAAACGTTATTGTAAGAAGTACAAAGTAACATAATTGTGGATTGCGTCTCAGTAAGCAACTCTCGGGGAAAATTGATGTATAATCTTGTTTTCCAGTGAAAGACAACATACATATTGTAAAATATTATTGTTAAGACTTGAAAGCAATTATAAAAAGAATATACATGTATATCGACATATTTGATTATGTTGGAAAATTGTTATGTTATTATCTTAATTTAGACATTATAATACATATATTATGAGCTAAATTTCCTGTACCTGGCACATGGAGAGGTATAGGAAATAAATCCATTAATAATAAATAAACGATGACGTTCTGCATTTTATCCTAGTTTCTTTAACATAAATTTCAGACGAGGAAGATCGATGTATATTGAAGTGGCAGGTACTTTAATAAAAACAATATTTCCTTGTGACGACGAGAACAACTGATTATGATCTGTTAGAAAAATGTATTTATGTATACAATAGGCTATTGTAAACTTTAAAAAATTCAGTCATAAATACAACTGAAGTTTTGTTTATTAGGAAGACCATGACAATTTTTAGCGTTCCTGATATATGATATATGATTTTTTCTTTTTCTTATCTGAAACCATCTTATAAGAGCTATCTTCTCACATTTTATCTTAAATTTTATCAAGTAGTTTTCTTTTTATCACACAAAATTTGATTTTCCATGCATAATCTATACAAAATCTGACAATTTTGCACAACCTCTAGCGTGAAAAAAAGTTCGATGACCCATACTTTTTATTATATTTTTGAAAAAAGCATGATAAAAACTTCATTTTGACAAATTATCAAAACATTCTATCAATTTTAATTAAGCCACCTTGAATAATTTTTCCTTGATGGTTAAAATATGAAAATTTTATTCATTGTTGCCATTTAAATTTGAAATGATTGATTTGTATAGATATATATTGTATATTGATGTATAAATGTTAACTGTATATATGAATTTCCTTTGAGGGCTTCAATGAAAATTAGACTAGTTAAAATTGAGTTACCCTCTTTAGAAAAAGAATGTATTATTATTATTTTTATTATCGTCATCGTGGTCGTCGTCGACGTCGTCCTCCTCCTCCATCCCCTCCTCCTCCTCCTCCTCCTACTGCTCCTCCTCCTCCATCCCCTCCTCCTCCTCCTCCTCCTCCTCCTCCTCCTCCTCCTCCTCATCATCATCATCATCATCATCATCATCATCATCATCATCATCATCATCATCATCATCATCATCATCATCATCATCATCATCATCATCATCATCATCATCATCATCATCATGTACGTATAATATGAGTTTAACGCGTGAAACAAAATCGTTCTACATATATTATCATTCGATAAGTTATTACTAAAGATGATTTCGGAGTGTCAACCATAGTAACTAAGGACAACAGTAGTATACCGCTGTTCAAAAGTCATCAATCGATTAAAAGAAAACAAATCCGGGTTACAAACTTAAACCGAGGAAAACACATCAACTAACAATTTTATGATCAGCAATGACATCATCTGTTCATACTTCGACTACAGTCTGTGAAGCCAAAGCTTTAGAATGTAATCAAATAACACATCACATGATTGTAGAAGTTGTTTATTTGTATTTGCCATATATGATCCAATGCTGGCATAGTTATATAGATTTGCCATCTGTTCTGAGAGTTCTATGAAATTACTTCTCTCAAGTGAGAAACAATTGCATCCCACGGAAAAATATAAGTAGGAGTTTCTTAGTCTGTAACAAACCTGATCGGATAGCACAACTATGGTATTGTTGGAAATAAATAATATGTTTTCTAAAATGGTCAACGAAATTTGCAAAGATCATATATGGATGAATTATCTATTACTTTATAATGTTGTATAAAAGCACTAGTCAATGTGAGAAATGCAGATACACTAGTGTTGATTTTACTGTCGAAAGTGGAAAGATATTGTAGCTCCTGATTAGAAATATTGCGAATTTCTTTTCCCCATATTGGTTTTAGAAACATAATTGCATTTGTGTGTAAAACCCTGTGACTGGATAAGACAAACAGAATGGCACATCCAAACAAAGCTACTACTATCGGGTCGTTATAATGAATAATGGTATCACATCATTTGTTTCAGTAATTGCAACAATGTTGAGTTTGAGATCGCCCTCACTGTCATATACCTTTGTTTTTTTATAAAATACATTTAAAGAATCATCTTTGAGGGATGCAACTACAATTTGTGACAAAGTCATAATCATTGACAGCAAACATCTTTAGAAATTGTCTCGTAAATATTTCGTTCATTATCCCTGCGTTCTCTACTAATCAAGATCTAAAAGGGGGAGAGTGAGATCTCAGAAAACAAGTTCAAACCGGCAACATAGTAAGGTATCTGTTCCAGTCAAACTCCGAAACAGTGATAACATCCTCCTTGCTACGCTACATGGACTTTAAAGTGACAGTTTAGCAAAGCAACGTCACCGCTGTTTCTGTGTTTGTGTCCCAATGTGCTTGATCGATCTGCGCTTGTTTGCAGTGAGGTATTTTATTTCAAGAAACACAATATTATATAATTACCATTACAAAGACGTTCACAGCAGGGATGTAAATATCAAAAATGATCTTAGAAAAAACCTGATAAATATAGTGATTTATTGTTGAAGTATGATCCAACCAATAGGAATTAAATGAAACGTGGTGGTTCGCGAAGCTACTGACTGTTCTGGTGCGGTCAAATTGATTGTAATTTACCAATAATTTAACATATTTTGCTTCCAAAATATTTGGCAACTCCGAAAAAAAACGTACACTTATACTATATACATAAGGCTGCGATATTTCCGACAAAACCGTTGCACTGTAGTAGTAAGGGAAGACTGGTCAGCTGTGAAAGGTATGTACATGATGTATTAGGTATGCGGAAATCTGTACTTTATAATGATAAGTTAAACATATTTGTTAATGTATGCACATATAATGTATATATCATTGCTAACATCACAATTTTTATTATGATGACGAGGAATCATATTTTTTCATGTACTTTTATCGCACTAGTTATTATGCCTCGTTGACTTAAGGTAACGTGATTTTTACACTCAAGTTATGACTTACTTTTGAAAAGATTGAAAATAGGCTGACTAGATCAAAACTGATCATGACTGCAAATGAAGTTCCTAATGATACTCAATCTACTACCGTATCGGTAGAAATTTACTACACTAGAACTCAACTTCTAAATTACTCTTTTTATACTTTGATAATATTTTTTTTTTATCAAAATACGTATAAATCAAATTATTTTGTTTGTAATATTTTGGTTATTTTGATTTTGTTGTCTCCTTCGCGTTCTCTTTTATAGTGTACTCTCCTACATGTATCTTCATTATATCCGTAGATATGAAGGTAATGTTCTTTTACAAGTTAAATTGAAGTATATAAATGATCAAGTCAAAATAGCATGAAACAACCGGGATGTATGGTGTCTGGGGTCTGATGTATTTCTATTTTTTGTCCTGATTTTGTTGGTCTTCAATTTCTTTTATTTGTTCTACTGGGTCCTCCTTATAGAGAGCACGTTTCTTCGTTTTAAATATGCATGCTGGCAATGTCGTCTCATATTTCTATCGAGATGATAGTTGCATTACCAAAAGAAAACAACAAAAAAACAACAGCAAAAAAAAAACGAAACAAAACCATAATACAACGATGCTATAAATGCCGTACATTGGTCATAACCGTTTCTGTATTAATGAAGTATGATTCTACTTGTAGAATTTTATCATCCAGCGTTTTGATATTATATATATATTAAGTACCATCTACAAGGCAAACAAGTTAGAAAATAATCCAAACGTTGCAGCTTCATCTGGATATGTCGGCTTTTAAAATGTTTCTACTGTTCTGGTCTGATCAAATTGGTTGTGATGCTCCAATAATACCAAAACATGTATTTATTAAAATAAGAATATAAGAAAGACGCGCACTGAAATTGATATCGAACTTTTATTTTACACACAATGTGCTGCCCTGTTCCGAATGACATTATTCATACTAAACATTCTTTTTGATAATAGTGGGTTTGGTTAGCTCTGAAAAGTATATTGTGACAAAAAATATCTTTCTATATGTATTATATGCGGATATTTGTACTTTATAATGATAAGTGATAAGTGAAACATACATGTATGTACATATAATGTACACGTGATTGTCAACAGTTTTAACTATGACGACTATAAAACATTACTTTTTCATGTACTTTTGTCTGACCTGAAAATGTAAGCAGCAATTGAATGAACAATTTCAATCATAACTCGCTGAGTATGTCAAGATTTACTTAACACTTAACCTAAAATCAGTTTGTGATACTCTAAGATGGTCCATACCGTTTTGGAATAACTGCGTTCAGCAAACCGGTTTGCATAGTAGATAATAGCTATGGAATGACTTCAGTGTTGATATTTTCAGCCTCTTTTAATAAATTATCTGTTGTCTTTAAATTAACTTAGGTTATGACTCACTCTAATAAAACATTGAAAATAAGATCATTAGATCGAACTTGACTGTGAAGGAACTTTCTGAAGAGTGTTCAATTTACTAACAGTAAAACTCCTCTTTATAGTGTTCTTGTCAAAATACGTATCAGCGAAACTTTTAATTTTGATTTTGTTGCGTCTCCGTAGTATTCACTTTGATATTGAGCCCCGCGTATCTTCATCGTAAAAACACCGAAAATATGGAGGTAGTATACCGCTGACAGTAAAATTGAACTACTATTCTAATATGAAGTTCGTCTAAAACTTTGAGTAAACATCCGTGGTAAAATACGAATAGATGCATATGTCAGTTGAGTGGCAACGTCATGATTTGTTTGGGCTGTTCCGATCCTACTCCCACGTCGTATGCTTTTAATGAATGAGTAATCCGAGATCGGTAGGTGTAAATAACGCCATTTAACGACGACGTAAAAAAGAATAAGCATTCTACGGGAAAATGCTCGAATGTGAAACTGAAAGTCGTCAGAACATAAACATACGATGATAAGAATGTGTTGAAAGCCCATTTTCTTAAATAAAGTAAGAGTATCAGTTAACGACATCTAAATATGTAATTGTAAATCGTTTATGCATTTTACTATTACAGTTTTCGTCGTCTTTTACGTCAATATTAAAAGTGTGTTCAATTACAGAAACAGCAAATTTCCCTTGACCTACAGCGCTTGTTGTCTTCCATCTGGCAAAATCTGCCGATACTTAACTGCATTATGACGTATAGTATAACATACATGGGATAACAATATTTCTTTATTACTAATTTGCAATGTATCCAAATTAGTGTCAATAGCATTGACTTTGCTGCAGACACTACCTTTCTTATGCAATTGCAAACACTGGCAACCTGTAACAGATAGCAGTAAACCAATGTTGTCTGAGTGCCATAAGAACACATCAACCCTAACCACAAATTCGAATAAGGGCATTCCTAGTACAATGTAGTGTCATGATGATTGCAGATATAGACCCTAGAAGAAATACGAGCTATAGAGGCATCAAATGTTCCCATCTGTAGACATCAAGGTTAAAACTACAGTCATTTTTACTTCCAGAAAGTCCGAATTTGATGCAATGGCTAAATATTCGAAACAAAAATAGGTATGCATCGTCTTTCAAGTGCAATAGCTCCTATAGGTAGTCAACGATGTATTTCGATCGTCTTACGTATTTGTAGATCGTGTTTGCAGTTGTAAGTGTCTCTCTATATCTTATAGCCAAAACCATAGAAATAGGCACAAATTGTCATTAAAGAGGACACATTTCTGTCTAGTTTTTAACAATATTTACTCACCGGGTATTACGATCAGAAACCGTGGATGGATCCTAAAACCCGATGAGCAATTAATGAAAAGTTAGTAACGGTGGGTAAGTAAAAAAAAAAGGATCCGATTCCCGAGGAGAAATTATGCTCCTCGGGAATCGGATCCAGATTTTACCTCCCCACTGTAACAAACTTCTCATTAACTGCTCCTCGGGTTTCGGATCCAACCGCGGATTTCGAATCTGGATACCCAATGTGATTTTGTGCTAAAGAGACTTATGTTACTCAAAATTCCGCATTCAACTCTCTGATAATAAATTAAATATCATTTATTTCACATCGAATATTAATGTATAATTAAAATAAATATATTTTGATATAACATACTTATATATGGAAGGGTTAGCCAAATTTCAACTTTAAATTTTAGCCTTAATGTCGACTTGCCATTGGTCCAAACGTAGCATATCTTTATTCCAAATGTTACATCAATTAACCCAAACGTGTATCTCCACTGCGGTCCTATATCGTGCTTAGATATTTATATTTTGACATTGCACAATCATTGATATATTGTTAAAAATTATAAAACATAATAAAAATATATTTATTATGTTTTGTATCTGTACCCCCATCTTGCTTTATTTGATTACTTTTTTTGAGTACTGTCTTTAATATTTCTATATCTTGTATCACCTTTCTAACATACTAGGTGGTTCGGAATTTATATAATAGTTCACGATTGATAAATTTGGAGGTTTATTGACTGATACAATGTGATCCAGTTATCAATTCAACCCGTAGACTTATACTTTGGAAAGTTTGCAAGGTTTGCTAAAGGTTAAAGATATTGCATTGTCCGGATTAATGGCGGTGATTAATTGTTTTCTCAGTTGGGATTCTTTGTTGCCATGAACATTAAATATAGAACCAATGGAAGACATGCTATCTTTCAAGTTAGTAGTGTACTGAATTTTCATTAAAAAAGCCAACATAATATCGCATAAGATTTCATTCTCAATCTGTTATATGATATCTTTTCTTATTAACGAACACTTGATATTGTATATGCAGCCCTGGGTGGCATAGCTAGCTATTCGAATACTATCATTGCGGATAATTATTTTCTTTGGGAGTTGAGTGTTCTATTTAAAAGGTAAAAAGGGGACGGAAAATACCAAGGAGACATCCAGATAAGCGCTACAGACGATCAATATAATAAACACTTAATGTTATTTTCATAATGTATTTTATTTATACAAAGTAAGTAAGATTTTTGTAGGCACTAACATTTTGAAACAAAAAAAGGGAACATTCTAAAAGAAGTACCAAATAACACAGTTCAAATATAAGCATATTAGAGTTTCTCCCAATTTTCAGACAATTTCATACTTCAAAACCAAGATACTGCATATACATGAGTTTGTCAATATCCTTTAATTATTGTTGAATTGCAAATTTTGTTTTTCAAAGTAATGCCATGCCAGCCAGATGTTATTTTAATGATATTAGTTACTGTCGAACTTAGACCAAAGAGGAGTTGTTAAATGTTTTTATGCTATAATCAGGGTCTAAGCTTGAATAAGTTGTTGTGTGTGTCGGAGTGCTAACTTGAAAAGGAGTTGGTTGAACAAAATTGATACTCCCGATACAAACGGAATAACGAAATACGTGCACGTGTCGTTAACGTGCGTTTAGGTTATGTAATGATTGGTCTGCACCCATATCTGCTTGAAAATGTGTTATATAATAAAAAGATATATATCTGTATTTAGACCCCTCTAACAAGAAATTTGTTTTGCATGCACACGTATAAAAATTGCGTTTTTTATCTAACGCAATCATAGATTTGAATGTTGTTTTCAATTTAGACTTGTATATATATATATATATTCCTAATAGACACGAAAATGAAGTTAAATTGATAACTATGACCGTAACAAGTGTAAACACGGCTTTTAATCGACTCAATATAACAATATATAATTATAGAAAAAGAACTAAAAAAAATTAATAAGAAAATGTAAAGTTAAAGTCAACAACGAACATCAGTAATTGTACTTAATTAACAAAAAAAAAAACAAGTAAAAACACATTAATTTTCAAAGTTTAATTAAACATTACTTTTTATTAAGGATTTAAAAGAAACACACGGTGCAGTAACTATAAATTAGGGAGATAATTATAGATGAACGTTTCAACGAAATTGACAAATATGTGTATTGTATTTATCTGTTTCATATGCATATACTTTTTCCTTTTTTTCCACCAAGCATTCTATGATACATAAAAAATAATTGCCAAAGACAGTGGCTATGATTTAAATATTGCAAAGATGTTGACGTTTACACATATGTAGACTTTCAGCTGTTGACATTCTCGCCATTTGGTCTCTGGTAGATATTTGTCTTATTCGCAATCGTAGCATATTTCCTTATTCTTATAGTATGAACAGTTTAATTACGTATTTAGTCTGTTTTTTTTTTTTTATTATTTCCATTAAAATTATTAAAATCTCTGTATCGCTGTATATGAACGATGCATTTGGTATAAGTTTTGATTAAAATGAAATTTCGATCCGAATAAATATGAATATAAAATGTATATGCAACTTGTAATTTACATGACTTTATGTCGTTGTTGAGACATCATAATCATCTTCTGTTTTTTGTCCAAAGAAATGATCATATGTGTCCTCCCTCCCTTCGTCATTCCTTTTGTGACTTCCGGAGTCATAAAAAGTATCAACGGCATGGTTATAAATGTTATCCTCTGATTCCTTGTGACGATTACTTCCCGAATGGTCGTAGACTCCTTCATCCGATATATCATACTGATCCTCATCGCAAATTTGGTTCTCTGTAGCCTTAACAGGCTTTGCAAACTCATAATCTGTAGGATTGTTAGAAAATATCTGTCTATTGAAACCCGTTTCGGTTGGATCTAATACAATGTAACTGTCTGCTGTTCCAGTCCTGTTGTATATAGACTCATTTAAACTTGTTTCAGCTGTAGGATCAACGATCGCATATTTATCGTCACTGGACATGTGATTGTCTGCAAATGTTTTATCCCTACGATGTGCATATGTAGGTACCTGAACTTTTTCTTTATTAACAAAACCGTTGACTGCACCTAAGTTGGTGTGTTCATGCTGAATATTGTTGATCTGAGCATTAGCATGTCTACTGCCATAACCATTAACACTAGTATTACTACTCCCGTCATACATGCCATTATTTTGCATGTGACTGAAATTATTAGCGGTTAGTTGTAAAGCTATGTCTTGACTTCGAATATTGTCATTTCCTCCGAGATTGTTTCTTATTATTTCTCTTGGATTGCTCTTGAATGTATGCCTTTAATATACATTACGTTAAGAAGTATTTTTGTATTCTAAATCAAATGAATTTTGTACAAATAAACCAGGTCTGCATAATTTATCAACCCTATAAACATGCATCTTATTGGCACTCAAACCAATCTTATTTATATAAAGAGGCGAATTTCTTTAGTTCTTATTGCTTTCCTTTTGAAGGTCAATTTTTTGCATTGTAATTAAAAACAGCAAATATATAATTCCAAAATTTCAAGGGTATTGATTAAACTTTTTTATGATATAGAATACAATATCAATTTGAAAAGGATTTGGGAAATATTATTTATAAAATGTTTCGAATATTACGTCGAATATTTCAAGAAGGAATATTGAACACCCTTAAAGTACAATTTGGTATAAACACACCTTCTTATGAGAATAACAATCACAATAACAACACAGACCAGCAACAAAGCACCAATTACCAAGCCTACAACTTAACCTGCAAAATGTAAAAAATAGTTATGATACATGCTATATGTTTGTTGTAGCTTTAAGAACATCGTGAATATATTTGTTTTATTCTCTTTTTTCTTTTTCACACAATCAGAACATAAAACCAATGCCGAAAAAAAGTCCATTCTGCTATCCCTGATTCCTTTGTTGGGTTGTGAAATGTTTTATTATCCAATTTAAAGAATAATACAGTTTCAAGTGAAAATGAATAAAATGATTTTGTTACTCTTTTGTCAATTCTTTAAAATGTAGTCCCATAAATGTTTAGGCCGGTACATTGTACAGTCCTGTGTTGTGGTTTAAGTGACCTCATCAATGTTTTAAGTTAGATTCTTGTAAACGAAATATGGATTATGATTGGCATGCAATTACTAGACATACATATTGTATCTTTTTTTCTGTTGCAGTTTCGTTTTGCATAGTCTGCCGGCCTTTAAATTAGAAAAATAGTGACAATACCCATGGTGTTGATTTCGATGAATTACACGATTGGTCATTGCCGATGATAAGGCATAATAAACGAGAGGTTAAAGATACAAAAAGGGATATTCAAAATAATAATCATATCTCATGTGCTGTGAAAAGGAAATCACATCAAGCTTTTCAAGTGGCATCCGTCGTGTTGCTTGTGTAAAGTATCCATCGTCATCTGAGAAACAGATATTCCATAATGGTCAACCAACTCGTGATTGCGTCCATTAAGTTTTCGAAGAAATGACGTCAATTTCATCACTTGGAACCCTTGTTACAATAGATTCCTTTCAAACACCAACCCTATATCAAGCAAATCACAATAGGAAATGCGAGCTCTGAAATATTGAATAAACTGGGAGATGTATACTCCATATGCAGGCGCTGCTAGAATGTTGCTACATGGAAATGGAAAGTTTACAATTGATAAGCTAAAATCATCACTTTTGTCGTAAAGTTCAGTTCATATAAATATCCTTAATGCCAATTTCGAAATGTTAATTAAGAAATAAAACGGAATATACTGTACCTGTGGTATCCTTAATTTCAAGTTCAATGATATAGATGCATTCAATATATTCCACAAACTTTAAATTATTTAGCAAGAGAACATCATATATTAAGCGGAACAGGAAATTAAAGTATAATGTGAGCCTCGTTTCACTCTTCCTAATGAGCTTCCGTATGAAGTCTGCCTCATATAAATAATAGAACAAATCGGTTAGAAGCGGAACACATTTGGTTCCTATAGGAATGCCGAATGTTTGTTGAAAAAATTGCTTGTTTGTACAATCCTCCAATGGTGGATTTGTAAATCTTTTTTTCTAACCACCAGACGTTATCAAATGTACAAACCATCTACATTTAATTTATAAATTAGCTCAATAAGTCTCGAATGATTAAACATAACAGATATGAAACTTTGAAATATAAAGACAGGTCACACGAAAAAAGACAAGACAGTTACAAAAAGGTACACTTAATTCAAACCCACTGTATGTAAATATTGAAAGCGAAATCAACATTTGAATGGTTGAGAATATCCCATGTAACATTTAACAAATTCATATTCCGGCTACCTCTAGCAGCGTTACCCGTGTTTAATAATCATAACGTTGTGAATGTTTTTAGATAGCGATAGTACAGTCATACTCGTGTTTCAAATGATTTTAGGATTAAAAATTAAACAGAAAAAAAACCCGTAATAAATACCTAACTTATAAACGGAACTGTTTATATCTTGTTTAGTTATAAAAGCAAGTGAATATGAAAAAAATGTACAGATACTAATATTATATGTTCAGGAAGTTCAAAGTGTATATAGACAGTGAAGTAAAACGTTCATTCCCCTTGGTTAAGTAATATATGATGATTTGTTCATCCTCTAAAAGTCTTATTTCACTTAGGCAATGTCCCTGTGAAATATGAATTTTCTTTGCTGAACAAATCTGCATATCTACATAACACAATAAGAATAAATGTATACTACTGAAAAATAAACTATCTCATAATACAACACAGAATACTAAAGCAAAAAGAAAATGAAACCCTTCATTAAATTTGGGCTTTATAATGTCAATTGAGTTGCATTAATTCAAAGTGATTGAAAAAAAGACAGACGATAACAAATCGACAATAGAAAATTGCAGAAAACCCGGCAGCAATATGAAGTACAATTTCTGTTATAAATCAGATTCGGCGATGTCGAGGAAAAGCGGATATGGCACAGTAGCAGGCTACGACAACTGGAACATATGCGTGGTCATATGCGGCAAAGTGATTCCATGACGGTAAATCAAATCCCAATACAGCATTAAAAACTCAGGTTGTCGGTAAAAAAAGAGAGGTTACTGGTACTGAGCTGAAAAATTATAAGTCAAATTAAGCAGACATATCACGGCCTAAAGGAAAAACCACAAAAAGACAAATGACAAGGTTAGAACAAAACTCTAAACAGAAAACTATAGATTGTCAAAATGTATTCCCCCTGTATTACTGATAACACGTGAAACAGGTGATAAGTTGCACTCGGTAATTACACAATCGAGAAAAAGGACGGGATTATGGTTACATCAAGTGAAACATATATGTGGTCACCTGAAAAACAGACAATCCATGAGAGTAAAAATCATAATGACTCTTCAAAATGTTTGAAGATATATTTTCTATAAGCGATCGCTGCTGGAATGTTGCTGCGTCAAAATGAAAAGTTATCAATGGAAAAATTGAAATCATCTTTTTTTGTCATTTGGTTAAGTTAACCCTCATGCATCACTGAAGAGACATTAACTGACGAAATGCGCATCTGGTGCAGTAAGATTGGTACCGTTAATGTTATTACTACCATTGGGTCGATACATCTGCTGGTGAACTGTTAGACTCCATGGGTATAGCCAGCCCCCTTTTTTTTTTACTTTGGTACTGGCATCCAATACGGATATTGTGTTATTGAATATTGCTGTTACACAATTTAGAAAATTATCCTAAATAAAGGAGTATATCTCCCTCATGCATTGTTCTAATTCCTTGCTCGACTTCAACTTTACCTTTTGTCCTTTTTGGTTTTATCAGCTCTTCAATATTTGAATAAGTTTTGGATTTTCAAATATTTTGGCCTCGAGAATCACAAAAGAGACATTAAAAAATTGAAATGTGCATCTTGTGCAGTTAAATTGGTACCGTTAATGTTATCATTTTGTGATTCTTAATCGACCTCATTGTCAATTTCTATATGTAAATCAAAATATGAAGCATAACTAACTGGGACATCTTCTATTTCAAGTTCATTAGGATAGATACATAAACGCCACACTTTGAACTATTTGATAATCTTATCACTACCTAGATATAGGCACAAGGATATCTCTTGTTTACACTCTCTATCGTGGTTTTTGGCAAAATATATTTGCTTTTTGTACTCTTTATGGATACGCTTGGTCATATGTGCGCTTTACTAGATGTAATTTGCGTGATGTATTGATGGAATTGCGTTCACGATTATTTTTCTTCATATCATTGTCCAGTAATTATCTGTCCTTCAACTTTGTGTCGCATTTCGTAACATTTTTACAATACTAATGTAATGTTTTCTGACTTTCTTACACTAGTCGAATTTTTCATTTTCAACAGAAAAAAAAAAACATTTACCTGTTGCTGAAGCGCTTGAATTTCTCATTACTCTGGGTAAAGTAACACTTTCCTTACTAACTGTAAAAAATGATGAATTTATATACAAGCTATTGAAACCTTGCTATCATTGTGCGGATTGTTACATTTGACATAATAAGAAATCCCCGTCTCAAGGATGAAAAATGCATATGGAAATAGTATATGCTATTCAGTTTAAGTTTTTTTGAAAAAAATATTTCACATCTCAGTAAACTTCTTAATATATGAGCTGCGTCGGATAGAAATCGACCTTATGTAAATGAATATCAATACATCGGTTAACCTATTTCGGGTTGAAAAAATCTCTACGGAAAGTCTGTAACTATTTGAAAATTGAGTTGTTATAAGAACCTTACACTACAGACCGAAATTCCTATTTTATTTCTTATTTGAATGTTCCAAAATCAATCAAAGTCTTATACATGTACATATATACGTGCACTTACATAAGGTCGATTTCTATCCGACGCAGCTCATATTAAGATCAAAAGATAATAATTAGATTTTGTTACCGTTCTAGTTCCTTTCAGGTCGAGTAAGTTACTCATCTATTGAAGCAAAATTTCCCCTTTCTTTCTATTTTCTTAAATTTAATATTGTGTAACTAAAGTACCATATCTCTATACATGCTATATGTAGAAAACAATATCTTGGTGACAGTAAATGTTTTATAAGTTTGGTTCTGTTTATTTTTAAAAGTGCAAGAAAATAGTTGTAGTCGTTGGAATCAATGTTCTTCCATTTTGATTAACATCAATGAAATTGGATTCAAGTGATAAAAAGTCATATTTTATGAGTCTTATCATGTTTTGATTTCTCAGAAAAAAACAACTGAAGGTTTTGGATATTATATATACGGAGATAATCAATTCGATTGTGATTATTAATCAGAATGTCATTGGTTAAATACGACGATATTGTACCCGAATTTACGTCACGTACCTGTTTATACATGTATACATTTATGTGCATTGATATGTAGTTAGTGCAGACAAATACATATGCAGGAATACATGAATGCAACCATCGTTGTGATTTATAATACTTACACAAACAAGACAGAATGAAATGTGAATATATTAGTACAAATTCCAGATGCACAGATTTCGATATTGATTATTACATTTATTCATTCAAATTGGATAAGCAAATAATATAGTAATACGCAAACATATGATAAAGAGCATTTTACGATATATTACATGTATGTAGCATATTATTGGAGGTTTCTCCTTCAGCATGAGTTTAACAATGCTTTCTATCGCATTTATATCTCACTTTATTACGGTCAATAATAACAAAGTAATAAAGGTATTTCAGTATTCTTTTACATTCTATACAGGGTATCACAAAATTTCATTTTAGTCATAAAACCTTTAAACCAATTATTCAGATTTTGCATGACTCTTAAATAGACTGGTACTCTTTAATACAGCGAAATCATTCCACGTACCTCGATATATACCATTTTTATAATTTTGAACTGATATTTCATCTAAGCACATGCATACTAAACAATTAGTCAATGCAATCTTTTTTTATTGTTTCATTGTGACTTATTTAACTAGTTAAATTACATCACGAAGAAGAAACCAGTACTCTAATGTAAAATATATCGTTTTCTAAGGATCATTTTTTACAAAAAAAAATCGATGGTACATGTATATGTCCATAATATTTAATTAGTAATAATATGAGTCTTGAGACATGTACATTTTGATAATTGAATGCAATGAAAGAATAATGTACGGTCATTGAAAGACTACGGGTAAAATACAGCTGAAACCGTTCTTTAGAGTACTGATTTTGCATGACAATAGCATGCTTTGTCATGAAGATTCACTGCTCAGTAAAATTGAAAAAAATCGCAACAATCCGATTTTATTTTAAGGATGTTCGCTTCTCTGTTTCAAGATAACAAGTTTTTTCAAAAGACTGTTATACATTAATAGTATAATAGTATATAAATAACAGAATTCAAAAAATAGAAAAAAATGACAGGTCCATGTCCTTGTTTTTTGAGATATAATCATTTGAAAATTTGGCGGGAAATGATTCTCTCTAAGATTTTTTATACATTTAACATTTGCACCCTTTTTCTTTCAAAAACTACGACAAAAATGTATAACAAGGATTTTAAAAGATTTTCGAATATGGCTTTTTCAGCTATATTCAATGAAATTATAAAAGGGGCTAGCGGGCAAAATTTGTATTGTCTCTTCATGGATAAAACTAGAGGTTTCCAAATATCTGACATAAAGTCAAAAAAATGAGTAGCGAACATCCTTTATGAATATAGACAGGACAACGGGATCACACAGGTTGATTGGTATACAAAGTATATTACATCCGAAACAATATAAATCACCAGATGAAAAAATGATCACTGTTGTTTCTTTTTATGTTAAATATTCATGATCAGCCATACCTGCACTTGGAACTTCTCTTGAGGCAGTAAATGATGAAACTGTCGTAGTTTCCAAAACTGAAGATAGTTATTCATGTATATTTTTTTAAAGTTATTTCTACATAATTAGCAAAGAGAGGTGAAACATATCAAACAGTGTCAAAGGGACGTTCAAACTCGTAGTAAGAAATGTAAAATAAAAGAAAAAAAATTATATACGAGCCATGTTAGATGTTTCCCAATATGACATATACTCATCGTTTAAATACACAAACAGAGACAATCAGACGAGATTCATCATTGTAATATAGTCATAAATTGTAAAAAGGTATTACACATCAGGAAATGTGAGAATCGTTAGAAAGTGTAATTGCATGACAATTGTTTTGTACATACAGATATATGACTTAAAATCTACCCAAATAACTAAAATGTTATGTGTTATTTCTGTTAATGAATTAAGAACTAAACACAAACTTTTGTTATCTGGGCACAGATTGTGTAAAAAAACCGACGGAAAACCATCAATGTTTGCAGATGATACAAGACTTATAAAAATAGGACAAATCGACTGAAAAAGCCTTTGAAATATTGGAAAAAATTGTAAAAGCCTACGGTTACAAAATTAACCTCGATAAAACAAAAGGTGTATTTTATAAAGGCTATAGGAAAAAAGAAACAAAAACAAAAAAACAATAAGGTTACAAAGATATTTTGTATGAAGGCTTACACAAAAGTTTCAAGGGTGCACCATGTTTATACTATATGGTATGGGTTTTTCTCAGTGTTGAAGGCCATAAGATTGCCTATAATTGCTTACATCCACTTTATTTGAACTATTGTGGATAGTTATCTCATTGGCAATCATACCTCATCTCCCTATTTTTATAAGACTTATTGTGGGATACCCGGTTGAAATGAGTGATAAACATACCATGAAGGTGAAAGAGAAATAAACATGGATTCTTAAACAATGATGAATTTATATACAAACTATTTAAACATATCTACCACTGTGCGGAACATTACATTTGACTAGCATAAGAAATCTCCGTCTCAAGGATAAGAAATGCATATGGAAATAGTTTATGCTGTATAGTTTAAGTTTATTTGAAAAAAAAAAAATATTTGACATCTCCATTAATTTCTTACTATATTAAGATCATAAGATAATCATAAGAATTATACCGTTCTAGATCCTTTCAAGTCGATTAAGATAATCTTCTACTGACGCAAAGTTTCCCCTTTTTGTCTAATCAAATTTAATAGTATCTGACTAAAGTACTATATTTCTATATGTACAAAACAATATCTTTGTGACAGTAAATGTTTTATAAATTTGGTTTTGTTTAATTTAAGAGTGCAATAAAACAGTTCTAATCGTTGGAATCAATGATCTTCCACTTTGATTAACAACAATTACATTGGATTAAAGTGATAAGCAATTATATGTTCAGAGTCTTATCGTGTTTTGATTTCTCAAAAAAAAAAAAAAAATAAAAAAAAAAAAAAAAAACAACTGAAGATTTTGGCTTTTATATATACGGAAATAATCAATTCGATTATGATTATTAATCAGAATCTCATTGGTTAAATACGACGATATTGTAACCGAAAATACGTCACGTATCTATTCATATATAATTTATATGCATATACTTGTTCTTGTTATTAGTTGGTGCAGGCCAAGATATATGCAGGAAATCATAAAAGCAACCATTGTTGTTAGAAAACATGCATAAATACCGAGTCACGTCAAGAATCATACGACTAAACGAACATAATAGCACAAAGACAAATAAAGGGAAAATTAGTAGGTAAATAAACAGATAAACAACTTCAGCACCAAGAATATATAACCCAAGAACAACTGTTATTATTTGTGAAGTAGACACTGCATATTTTTCTATTAGGTCTTCTAAGTGCTTTCTGGTGAACTGATGACTTATTACAAATGAGATTACGTGTAAATATCAAGTAAAAATTAAGGAAACAGCAACCCAAGGACACAAATAACAGAAGGAAATGTATTGGCATCGGTCAACATGCAATGCAGAATGTTCAGCACGTGTAGTCAGAAGTAATTATTGACGTGTTTGAACAGATTTGAAATTAACTGTCTTAATACTATTGAATATATTGTAAGGAAAATATCTAAAAACAATTTGTAGCCCAAAATATTTTAAATTGAAAATATAAGAATAAAAAAACTATGTTTAGATGAACACAATCGTTTTATTCTACACTGTATTTCTTATAGCTAGATAAAGGCAACAGTAGTGTACCGCTGTTAAATAGTCATAAATCGATTAAGCGAAAACAAATCCGGGTTACAAACTAAAACCGAGGGACACACATCAACTATAAGAGGAAAACAACGGAACAGCAGAAACCCTGAACTGAAAAAAAAAAAAAAAAACAAAAAAACGCCAACATCCATAGAAACGGACTATTTGATAACAACTGACATATTCCCGACTTGGTACAAGACATTTTAAGAAAAAACGGTGGGTTGAACCTGGTTTTATGGTAGCCAAACCTCCCGCTTATATGGCAATTTTAAAAAAAAACTCTAAAATGATAACACTACGTGACAGGAATACAGTAAAAACAAACGCAAGAACACTCAGCACAGAGAAATACATAAATAAATAATATAATAGTATATTACAACATGTAAACCACGGAATAACAACGGACACCTCCCATTAATTTACGACAGCACACCAGGACACCACAAACGAAGTATAAACTGCGCGTCACATGAATGGATCAACACTAAAATCAAAAAGTGACGTTAATAATATGACGTTTATATTATCACAGGTAAATTTCTAAAAATAAAATAGATTTGTTTTATTGACACGTACAAGAATATTAAATTGGGATTGAGTTTGAAACGGTGTTATTTTATGTATTTTCTAACCATGACACGAATATTAAAATGTCGGTTTATAATTTGATACGCAAGACGCACGTTTCGTAAGACTCATCAGTGAAGCTCAGATCAAAATAGTTTGAAAGACAAAATAAGTACAAAGTTGAAGAGCATTGAGGACCCAACATTCCAAAAAATTGTGCCAAATACGGCTAAGGTAATCTTTGCCTGGGATACGAAAATCCTTAGTATTTCGAATAATTCATACTTTTGCAAACAGTAAATTTATAAAAATGACCATATACTCGATATTCATGTCAACACCGAAGTGCTGACTACTGGGCTGGTGATACCCTTGGGGACGAAACGTCCACCAGCATTGGCATCGACCCAGTGGTGTAAATAGTTATCAAAAGTACCAGGCTTATAATTTGATACGTCAGACGCGCGTTTCGTCTATATAAGACTCATCAGTGACGCTCTGATCAAAATGGTTAGAAAGCCAAAACAAGTACAAAGTTAAAGAGCATTGAGGACCCAAAATTCCCAAAAGTTGTGCCAAATACGGCTTAGGTAATCTTTGCCTGGGATAAGAAAATCCTTAGTATTTCGAATAATTCATACTTTTGCAAACAGTAAATTTATAAAAATGACCATATAATTGATATTCATGTCAACACCGAAGTGCTAACTACTGGGCTGGTGATACCCTCAGGAACGAAACGTTCACCAGCAGTGGCATCGACCCAGTGGTGTAAATAGTTATCAAAGGTACCAGGCTTATAATTTGATACGCCAGACGCGAGTTTCGTCTACATAAGACTCATCAGTGACGCTCAGATCAAAATAGTTAGAAAGCCAAAACAAGTACAAAGTTGACGAGCATTGAGGACTCAAAATTCCAAAAAGTTGTGCCAAATACGGCGAAGGTAATCTATGCCTGGGATAAGAACATCCTTAGTATTTCGAATAATTCATACTTTTGCAAACAGTAAATTTATAAAAATGACCATATAATTGATATTCATGTCAACACCGAAGTGCTGACTACTGGGCTAGTGATACCCTTGGGGACGAAACTTCCACCAGCAGTGGCATCGACCCAGTGGTGTAAATAGTTATCAAAAGTACCAGGCTTATAATTTGATACGCCAGACGTGAGTTTCGTCTACATAAGACTCATCAGTGACGCTCAGATCAAAATAGTTAGAAAGCCAAAACAAGTACAAAGTTGACGAGCATTGAGGACCCAAAATTCCCAAAAGTTGTGCCAAATACGGCTAAGGTAATCTATGCTTGGGATAAGAAAATCCTTAGTATTTCGAATAATTCATACTTTTGCAAACAGTAAATTTATAAAAATGACCATATAATTGATATTCATGTAAACACCGAAGTGCTGGCTACTGGGCTGGTGATACGAAACGTCCACCAGCAGTGGCATCGACCAAGTGGTGTAAATAGTTATCAAAGGTACCAGGCTTACTAACCAGTTTATCAACTTTCCTGGGTTCAACTTTTAGATGGAAGTTACATCAGCTACAAATGATGCGACGCCAAAGTTCCGTCTCAGTCTTAGGTTAGGTTAATGTACACAAGGCAGGGGTTCCGCAGCAACCTGTAGATTCTCGAAAACAAATTATTTGTATCCTACATTAGACCAAGCATTTATCGAATGAATACAACTGTTGCGAGCAAAAATAATCGAGAAACGCGAAGGACTGTTGAATCAAAACAACGTTTGTTACAAGTGCTGAGAGTCTATCACACGAACAAATCGAGCATGAAATGCATCTGTTAGGAGTGTGGGAGTAAACACATCAACGCATTACAAAGCACCAGGGCGCAACTCCCTGCAAGTTCTAAGTCTAGTCTGTGAGCCGACAGAATTATCCGAAGCGAGGTCAACCTCATTTCAACCTGCACAGAGATCCATTTAGAGTGGAAAAATTGTGCAAAACTACTACGTGTGAATGTGCATTACAAAAACAATCGAGAAAAGTTATTCGAATGTATGTCATTATTGACGACCTGAGCAATTGGTCTCTTGCATCCCATGAATTCTTCAGTTTATTTATTGTAAAGGACTAGCGGGAAACTACACCTTATCACGATGCTCCTGCAGAATAGGCACTTCCGGTTAAATAGGTTTCGTTATGGAATCAATACCTTGTGAAGTTAGATTTGATCTGCTTGTATTAACGGTATGTGATTACATACCAAATAATCAAGACGTATTCCTACGCCTTTATTCTCAGCAGAAGCATAATAAACTGATCGAAGAATATTGTTAAATTCTACTCTTAAACGTACGAGACAGGAAAAGGAGTTACGATATTCATGATAGATAAAAAAAAGAACATACAAGTCAAAATAATTTATACTTATATATCGGAAGATATATATTAGATATCCATTACCATGCCAGCTAGCGTCAGGAACATAGTGTGATCTTACAGCTCAATCGGACACTTTATCTAGAAATTGTGTTGATATAACTAACATTTACTTTATTGATCTTGAAACCAATCTTCAATCTATATTCTTTTATAATATGACTGTTATTAATTTTATGATAATGCCATTATGGTAGGGTATAGAATAAAAATGTTCGGAACTGATATTTGCAATCAATTATTTTCTATGCAATAACACCAGAACTTACGCACAAATTGTTTAACCAAAATCTAATAAAATGATACAGAAATTACCGAACCCAGTGCGTCAACCAATTTTATATGTGCAAGGGACACAACTTCCGCTTAGATATTTTAACATAATAAAACTCATAGCACTGAAGCAGTCGAGACACACACAAGATGGCGGAAAAGAAAATTAAGTCGTAATTGCAGGCCTTATAATTTGACGAAGTATCAGCAATGTTGCTTACATATTTAGTATACAAAAGGGGCCGTCGCACTAAATGTGAGGAATAATGTCCCAGCATATCGCATGTAAGTGTAATCTGATGTACTGCTGGAGAATACATGTATTTCTCACTTTAAGTGCCATAACCCCATAATATTGCTTTAAAAAATTATATACTAGGTAATTGGAAGAAATTTCTAATTAAACTCAAGATTCAGAAATCATAAAAGCCATGGTATCATAAAAAAACACACGATCTCGTTGAATGTCATTATCAGATTTATTGACGGAATTTCTATCTCAAAGACAAATTAATTTATTATTCTAAATTATTAGTAGTGTTTTAAATTTAAAAAAGCAAGATGATATTGATTAAAGCAAAATTGAACAGACATGGTCAAACCTGCTCATACGTACAGCATTTTTTTCCCTTTTTTCCTTTTTACGTTTGTTTATTTGACCATTATGATTTTTAGAGGTCAACATTCTTTATAATATTTAATATGGAAGATTAATATTCATCAATGGACAGTAATATAACTGAATAACTTAAATTGAAAATTTGTTTAGGTACTTACCAGATCCTGTCGTATGATCTGTTTTTGGACCAGTGTTGCTGTATGCAGATTTACCTTTTTGTCGAAGCCATGAGTAGTTCCCTTCAATAGTCGATATTGTATTGGCATAGCATGCATTGTCCTCAAAGCTACATTCATGCAAGCTATCTATATAATACGAAAAGACAGTATCAAAATAGTTGTTTCATTATGAGCAGAATTCTTATATCAGTAATGAAATAACCATATCAACTTGAATAAGCAAGATGATAATTTTAATAATACATAATAATCATTGCCATATTCGGCATTCAGCTATCAATTAGAAGTAAACAAAACAGAAGCAACATCTTCAAAGGTCAAATAAGTCTGCGTATAAAATAAAACATGCCTTTTTGAATATCAACTAACTTGATCAATACAGGATAATTAAATTCAATCCTGCCAAGAGTTGATAGCACAACGAGCACAATCGATACAAAATATCGACATTGCATTTTTGTTTTCGTAAAATATATAAGGGATCTTTAATCATTCGAGCTAATAAGGGCGTAACGTATGAACAAATCGGATAGGCTCTAACATATTATTCCTTTGTGCTGACAGATAACCTCTACAACTTTTCTTAAAGGTTAAACAAAAGTATCAATACATTTCATTTTTAAAATATTAACGTTTCCGACAAAACGCTGTAATTTGTTTTTTCCGGAAATGCAATAATAACGTAACAATCACAAATATTGACACAATCAAAGGGAAACCCATAATTAGTAGTATTGATAATTGATTTGGGTCGAACTAGAAAAAAAATGTATTTTATGCCCAAAATAAAATACTTTTTTTAATTGTACAATGAAAAAAGTACACACTTGATGTTACGAATTACAAATATTTTAGCCTCGAGCATCAATAAAGATTTATAACATTAACGGTATCATCTTTTTATGTACCAGATGTGCCTTTAGACAATAAATTTATCTTCAGTGATGCTCGAAGCCTACATATTTGCAAATCAAAAACATAGTCGAAATGCAAACCTGATGAATGAAGAGTGGTAACACTACAGGTATGTAATTCCTGTTGTTCGATACCTCTGCTGGTGCACTGTTAGTTACCGATGGCATCAAAAATCCAGTAACCAGAACGTTGATACTTGCATGAGATTATGAATATTTGTTTTGTTTAAATTTCCTGCCATACAATATTGAAAACATTATTTTTTAAATGAAGGAAATCAAAAGTATATCCCTTCTGCATAGCTATTATTCCTTGCTGGTTCGGCTATACGTTTGGTCCTTTTTGTTTTTATCATCTCTTAAACTTTTTGTATAATATTTTGAATTTTTAAAATATATTTACATCTATTGCAGTAAATCAGCTGGCATCGTTTGTTACTGCTATTTCATGCACAAAAACAAATCAATAAGACATCATCTTAAAGTTACACTGGAAATGTCAACGTCAAAAATCCTAGAAATAAAACACAGCTTTTTTCCCTTCAAAATGACTTAATGTTTTGCGTATCAGTATTGGAGGATATCTAACCATCAGCAAATTATAATATACATGTACATATGCAAAATCCCCTGGACAAAAAACAAAATGTTTTTCAATGATTTTGTTTTTGTTTTTTAAGCGATATTGTAGTTCAAAAACATAAACTATTAACCTCAGAAGATTCTTTTATGTGGTTAAATTTTCTACACTTGGAAAATTGTGGGAATTTGGGAATCCGTGTGTTCGTAATCTATTACATCGTTATATTGAGATGAGTGCTTTTCTTAAACTTAAATTTATTGCATGCCATCTTAATATGCACCTTTTGCTGGTCGACTGATCATGATCGGTATTAGTGAGAGAGGATTGATATCTACAAAATGCGTGTGGTTTTAAGTTCGATACATATCATCAGGATCTTCCTCAATGGTTGTCACTTGCTGTATCTGAATATTTTAGTGTTTTTTATTTGGAAGATTTTGATTTTGATGACATACTATCAATTGATAGTTTCTGTTTTATTTATAAGTGGTTCAGACTCGAGACGATTGAGAGCTTGACATATTGCAATTCGTGTCGGGAACATATCAGCAGTAACGAAGCTTTGGACAAAATTTGAGGAACTAAACGAAAATCCGGACAGCGTTGAAATGAAGGAATTCAAAGCCATAGAGGATGCCGTAACCCAGAAGCTGGAGATTCTACATGATTTGAATGAGAAGATGATATACACGATGATCACACTGAACAAGAAATTACAGACTAGGATGAGTATATGTTTAATTTAGAAATTAAACATAAATATGGCAAATACAAAACCTTACGCAAGCAATCAAATCAAACAAAACTTCAGATTTAAAAGTACAGTCAACAATGAACGCTAACGCTGAACGTATTATACCTAGATTAAACATTTGTAATACAAACACTCGTTAAACACAAGAGAAAGTATTCCATTGGAGAAAAATTATACTGGAAATCAATCCGCAACTTTCCTGGCTAGAATTTACAAACATACAATAGTCAAGAAGAATGTTCGTACATACAACCACCAGTACAACCACCAAATGTATTTAGTAATATCCATAGATCACCAAAATTAGATTTGCCATATTTTGACGGGAATGTTTTACAGTCAAACACATTTTGGGACTCATACCAATCTACCTTACATTATAACAATAGCCTAACACCAATACAGAAATTCAGATATCTGCAAGCTCAGCTTTTAGGAACTGCCGCACACAAACCATAGCAGGATGTGCGCTAACACACGCCAATTAAAAGACAGCCGTATGTTTGTTTAAAGAGAGATTTGGACACCCACAGTAAATAATAAACACATGCATGAAAACTTAATGGATCTTCTCTCTCCCTCAAATAATTTGAACAGTTTAAGAAGTTAAGAAGACTACTTAGAATCGTACGTAAGAGGTCTTGAATGTTTGGGTCAAACACAAGAAATGTATTGCGCGCTACTAGTACCTATCATTATTAATAAACTACCAGTAGAAACAAGAAAACAAATTGCCCGTCAATATGAAACCTTAAAAAACTAAGAAAAGCCATTACAAAATTCTTGAAGCGGGACAATGCACTGACCGTAACGGATTACATGCTACCGCAACTTTTCTGACCAAATCTCGTCATAAGACACAGCGAAATTGTAATGCAAACAAAGCACGTTACAATGACAAAAAACGTCCATGTTTATATTGCACTGGTTTGCATTGTTTCAGGTGAATGCACGAAAATATCTGATGTTAATGCAAGATTGAATATCGTAAAGCAAAAGAAATTATGTTTCAACTGTCAGGGAAATCACGGCGTTTTCGATTGTAAATCACATAACAGATGTAAGAAATGCAACAAGAAACATCACACTAATATATGTGGAGGACACGTTACAGATGAAAAAGGACAGGACATTCAGGACATTCAGGAGAAACCAACCGTTGTAAACTTGGTAAAAACAGAAGAACCAGAAACCGCAGTTATGTAAAGCAACACACAAGCGTGTTATGGAAAAAAGCTATAACACCAGTTTCATACGAGATACATACCACAAAAGCGAATATTTAATTCGACGAAGGTGCACAACGGTAATTTTTTACCAAGAGCATAGCTTATGAATTACAAATAAGACCAAGTGGTAGGGACACAATTGAACTGGTTGCTTTTGGAGACAAAGACAAGAATATACGACAGTTGAATACAGCAACCGTTCAACTACACATTGACAAAGGCGAAAATGTGAATATTAGTGCATTGATTGTACCAGATATTGTAGTCCAACTTCAAAACCAGAGAAAATAAGTAACATGAAAGATTTAAAACTCGCACATCCTGTAAACAACGATGATAGCTTTGAAATATCGATCTGGATTGGAACAGACTTTTATTGGAATTATACAAGATTACGTGATCAGAGGCAACTGACCTACAGCCTTCGCATAAACAAATTGAATACTTGCTACCTGGACCTGTTACCAGAAATGGAAAGAACTCGTAAACTTCTTCCCTACTTTTGAATGGTATTTCACCACACCATGCAGAGCAGTTCTGGAATCTAGAATCACTAGGAGTACGTTTATAACAACATGATGGTGAGGCGAGATTAATCAAAACTTGTTAACAGAGACATCGACAAGAATTTGACCAAAACGAGAGGCATCTGTGCGAGCTCTAGATAAAATTAAAAGTAGACTACCAAAAAGTGAACTACTAGCGGACAACTATGTGTATTTGAATAGACTTCGTTAAAAGTGAAAGTCGTTTAAAAGTGAATTCAATTTGAATTGGTTTTAGAAAGACAATTACTAAATAAATTTAATTTGCAGTGATTTAATGTGATTGATACTTAATATTTTAACTTTTTTAGAAGAATGTCGGGAATTTAGCGCGGTTTCATGCATGTAGACAGGAACCTGATCTTCAGTGGTTGTCGTTTGTAGATGTGGTTCATAAGTGTTTCTCGTTTTTTATATAGATTAGACCTTTGGTTTTCCTGTTTGAATGGTTTTACACTCGTCATTTTTTGGGCCCTTTATAGCTTGCTGTTCGGTGTGTGCCAAGGCTCCGTGTTGAAGGCCGTACTGTGACCTATAATGGTTTACTTTTACAAATTGTGACTTGGATGGAGAGCTGTCTCATTGACACTCATGCCACATCTTCTTATATCTATTGATAACTGACACTTATGCTATTATGACGACACTTATATAGCAATGGCTAGACGTTGAATAAACAGATCTATACACAACGCATTTATCTACTGTACCCAACATGTACATCATATGTCTGTTTGATTTAATTTCATCAGATAAAGTCTTTTAACTACACACACATATATATATATATATACAAGTCTAAATTGAAAACAACGTTCAAACCTATGATTGCGTTGTATAAAAACCGCAATTTTTATACGTGTGCATGCAAAACAAATTTCTTGGTAGAGGGGTCTAAATACAGCACAAACAACATTTCCCAAAAGATCAAAAAGTGAAAAAGTATATTTTAACAAAACGCATTTGACTAGCAGGTCGAACAACGCATGTTCTTAAACCCTGCTGACTGCCATGGCGATTGCCAAATAAACGGATCACAGATGTAACAAAATGGATATTAATTTTAATCTAATACCAAATAAAAAAACAAAAAACTTGCGGAAAAGATGGTATACCGCAAACATGAGGTGCAAAAATTTGTACACCATATCCGGATTTCGACAATTAATGTCTGTTCAGTGATGTTAGGAATCGAAACGGTATTTGGAAGGCCATATAATTTACCTCAATTTGGGATTGACTCTTGAATTTTGAAGAGTCGAAATAGGATGAACGGATCATTTAAACCCGAAGGCAAATATAATACAAGCCCAAACGAAAAAATATAAACAAGTCTAAATTGAAAACAACGTTATATGTATATATATATATATATTTGTACGATACATACTACGATGTATAATCAGTATTGGTTGAAAACTCTTCACTGGTATACTATAGAAAGCAATACATGTATTTATATCCTATTGTTACCTTTACAGGCTCTGTTTGCGAGTAAGATGTCGTCTACTGCAAGAGCGCCATCCGTATTCCGTCCTATTTTGATAACTTAAAATGTTATTGTATATAAAGGCATTTCTTGTGATGTAGCTATAGACTCCTGTATGGGAATGTTGGCATAATGCCATCGTTCTTCGTCAGATCTTTCAACTTTGCCTATACTCTGGTCATTCTTAAATACTTCCAAAAAATGATTTGTATCTGATATGTAATACCAAAAGGAAAGACATTGTTCTGTCAATGCTGCTATGTTTTCTAAATATAGTTGAGTAATATCTGGTTCTTTAATTTTTTTCGAATAAACATAGGCATATGAACCAACTAAAGCCGAAAAGAAAGAACAAATATATTTATTCATATAACCATATTCTGTCTAGTCCTCAATTTTAATATCAAATACATATGCGTGTTAGTCGGTGAGGCGGATTAATTGATGTATATTGTCAAACACCTAACCATAAGACATTCTTAAATGCCTATATCAAGTAAATATAAATGATATAGCTCTGAACTGCAAGGGAACTTTAAAATATAAATCAAGGACATTTTTCATAATAAACGATAGACAGTACCATGTCACACAGAAGTGATACAAAGCTTTGAAAACACATCATAAAAAAATAAAAGACAGAAAACTAAGAAAAAAAAGACGAATCTCACTTAACAAAAACTTTTGAATAAGACGGTAGCTCTGAGTAATTTTTTAAGCAATGCTTGCCCTATGTTTTATTGGTTATGATAAGTACCAATACGTTATTAAGTCACATTTGTTGATAAGGGAATTATCGGAAACAATGACATAACTGTTGTAACGACGACTTAACCAAGTCCGTGGTCAATTGTGACACTGATTGTCAACTAATTCATAATGTCGTCCGTGAATCGTTAATAAATCTTTGAAAGTTCAAGTAGAAAATATTCACTCCAAATAGGATGAAATGTAGTCACAGTGTTGAATCTTCATATGGAAAGTTTACCACAAGAAAATTGAAAACAACTCTGATTGTGGCGGTCAATTTTTTATCAATCCTCTCTTTCGATTTCTAAGTAAACACAAGGATCTGATGCAGATCTAAATGCTGTGAAGCCCTTTATTTCAAATCAATACAAAAATCCAAACAACATAGTTGCTTATTATTCTGTGAATTATTCAGAAATGACAAACACAATTACGGATTGTAAAGGTTATGAATACTTCCAACGTCTATTCATTCTTTTAATGAGTCACCTGTTTGCAGTTTCCCTGAAAAGAATAAAGGCAAAAGTGATACTAATGTAAAAGAACACTGGTTTAAATAATTATAGGACATTATAACAGGAAAAACAAGAGCTAACTAGAAAACTTATATATCAGGAATGGGCCATTGTGTACATTTTTGTTGTAGACATACAGACTGAGGCATACAAAGCAATTCATGTTCATGGGATGTTATTGTTCACAAATTTTGACACCAGCCAATAATTCAGGTATTGATAAATCTATGTGTTTTGGTTCAAATCCAAGAACAAAGTATTTTAGTGGGTAACCACTTATTTTGAACACAGGGAAACATTTTGGGATAGCAAATTATACATACATATTTATATTATCTCAAAGCCTAGTAAAAACAAAGATTTCTCAAAATTTATCATAAAAAAATCAAACAAGTAGCTTCTACTCCAATTTAGACATCATGCTACAATTTTGAATGCATATTGAGCATATGAGACCACATGAGATAACCACCGGATTTTAGTGGGTTTCTTGCTGATCAGTCTTTAGTTTTCTATGTTGTGTTTTGTAAACTGTTTGTGTTTTGGTCGTTTTTCGTTTTTTACCATGGTACTTCCAGTTTGTTTTCGAGTGATGAATTTGAATATCCTTTTTGCAACTTTTGCCTCTGTCTTACACCTACAAAAATATATTATTCTTTGTTGAATTCCTTACACAACAAGATGTTTCTTAAAATTTTAGATTTTCCCCACAAAAACACACTTTTCAACTCATAGCTGACATCTAATAACAATTTGGAATAACATATTATACCTCTATATCATTTTTTTTAAATCCTAACACAAAAAGCCGTTTCTCAAAATCTGTGATATTTCTTTAAGTAAGTTTATACCAATTTTTATATATTTTTTTTCGGCATAATCACTTTGAAATAGCTAATACAGCTATTTATCAATTTTGTTGAAATCCTAGCATAAGAAGACATTTCTGAAATACAATGATGTTTTTTAACAAAATATAAGTTTCGACCACATTTATCTACAAATTTAATATAAATTTGTTATATATGTAAATAACTTTCATTAGGATAGTTTACCTATATCTCCAATTTGATTGAAATCTTACCGCAAAAAGACGTTTCTCAAAATGTGTGAATTGTTATCAAAAGTTTTACCACATTTATTTCTATATTTTTTATCCATGGGATCATATTGAAATACATTTATAGCTTATTATATCTTTATATATTTCAGTTTCATCGAAATCCTATCTCTAGTTAAAGTATATCAACATAAGTGAATTTGTATCAAAAAGTTAGTTTTTACGGAAAATTTTCCAAACCTTATCACAAACATCAATTTTTGCCATAGGGAATTGTTTTTAAGTAGCATTTTCAGTATCAATATTTTAATGATATTCTGGTACACACTGATGTTTATCTAGTTTGTGGTTTAAAAAAAAATGTGTTTTTTTTACACTAATATTGATTCAAAACCCACAAAGAACGAAAGGGATCTTTCTTCTGTAGATAATAAGACTAAAAGGTAGGAGGTTTAATAATAAAAGCTAATATTTGGCCATTTTGAACTGCACAATTGTAAACTTATCAATCCTTTCAAAATTATACTAAATAAGTTCTATTGATACATGAGCAGGTTAATATAATATGAACACTTCATTTGAAAGGGGTCACTAGTGATGTCATTATGACGTCATAAACATGTTCAAATAGACATATTTTTGCGTATAGTTTTTGGACAGAATAGAAATGAGCAACAGCTTTATCCAAAATATATTTTTGTATACATTAACACCGTCATGAAAAAAAAACAACATTTTGTAGCAAATTATATTGTTTGGTAAAGCTGTTGTAATAATATAATATTTCAACAACGCTTATTGTAGAACACATTCAGAAGATTACTTACAGGGTTATAACAGTCATTTATATGTGTCATGGATGGATACCCAATATCCTTTGTTTTTCTATTTATATATATATGAATTGCTAATCCCTAACGGAATACCTGAGATCACCCCCAGTTTTTTGGTTGGGTTTGTGTTGCTCAGTCTTTTACTTTTCTATGTTGTGTTTTGTGTACTGTTGTTTGTCTTTTGGTCTTTTTTTTGCCATGCCATATGTTTCGTCCGTACAGACGAACAAAAGAACGAACAAAGAGACATCTATTTGCTCCCGATATTTTTTCGTGGAACACAAAAACAAGAAGAAATCGTCATCAAGATAATCTCAAAATTTACTTACTTGTAGTCGGTTACATAGTTCTATATCATTTGACTTGACCCAACAGCTAGACAAAATGACCACATTTCAAAATAATAAATTGTTTTTAAAACGAGTACTCTAATGGCCTTTTTTTCAATGTCGTTTATAATCTATAAATTTTGTTTACAGCCCATCAATATACTCACAGGCAGCGGTGTGGTCTCTACGAGGAATTTTGGTGTAACCGTTCTGCCTTTCTCTTTCCCATCGAAATTTTTCTATATTAGTGGTATTCTGTAACCAGCCACACCAATCTGTGTCAAAGTTGCAGGACATCGCATTTGCTGTAAGAACAAATTTCATGATATTACACGTTTTTTTTCACTTCATCAAAAATCATTTTGAAAAGAAATCTATGTCTGATTTTGGTGATATAAAGAACAACTGGAATTAAGTGAAATGAATGTTATCAACAGAATAAACGAAATAGCATTAAACAATTGATTTGTGTTGATTTTAAAAATTAGTCAAGAACTCAGCAAAAATAGAAATTATTACTCATAGCGTTCGATTAAATTCAAATAGCATCAAACGGCACTTGAATTAAAACAGATCAACGTATAGGACCTTTCCAAAGAGAAACTTTGATGTTGCTTGTTCTTTGATAAGGATTGATTATGCACACTTTACCAGTTTATAATCAGTATTCTAACACTTTCTGAAAATAGTGCAGCGGCTACAAGCATATTTCAGAAGAATTGTGCACATCCTGCTACAAGCATGAAATTTATCATAAACCTTCCTCTAGTATTACTCTTTGATTTCAGATAGGGAGGCAATCTGAAAAAATGCACCACTTCCGGTAAAATTCAATATGGCGGACATTATACTTAAATCAGCCAATTATCGTAGGATGGTATGTGAAAAGGTGTTATAATCAGGCTACTATAATCATATTCGGCGCAAACCTTTGTTCTGTGCTACTTCTGGATACATTATATAAATTAAATGTCTTTAAAAACCATACTTCCGGTAAAATCCAAATGGCGGACATTTTTCTAAAATAAGCGTATTTTGTAGGAAGGGTAATTGAAATGTGTTTTATTGTATTGCTACCATCATTATATTGTGCAGAAACCTTTCTTTGGTGCTTCTCATGGCTACAATATATAGGACATATGTCTTTCAAACCCTACTTCCGGTAATATCCAATATGGCGGACATAGAAATATCAATGACTGTTTAATTTCAATATTCAACCTTTTCCAAAATGTAAAAAAGTGTTTTTTTGTGCCGGTCATTAAACATTTAGCTTTAAGTTATCCTCAAACCACTAATTCACTATTATGCTTAAAATGTTTTAATACAAAGTTAACACTTCCTGTAAAAAAACAATACGGCGTAAATTTCAGAGATGAGTACTCAATCTGTATTCTCGATGTAGAGTTTTGGATAGATTGATTAAAAAAAATAAAGTCTATAAAGTACTAAAAATCTTTAAAATCACTTGTATATGGCAGCAAATACATGTCTATTCACAAGCACCACCACAAGCACATAAGACAGTGCACGGGAGACCCGATTTACCACATTTACAACGACCGCGGGATCTTTTTTTACATCAACAATGTACAAGCTCCTGACAAGATGACGAGGCCTCAGAAAGAGCTGTCCAAAAGGGTTTCGATTGATCATCTTTGTCCCTTCGCCATCCATAAGCGCCAAGACTAGGTAGCATAGGAACCAATTCCAAGCTCGTTCCTCATACACACCCGCCTTGGTATATTGCACGTTTTACATGATGGAAAAGACTAGACCGAGTCGGCGGAATAGCCTCAATTAGTCTTCCTTTTTGTGCAATCAGTTGTTTTCTTGCATCGTTAACCCCATCTGATGAGTTTGTTCGATCGTACATCAAAACCACGTATTGTTCTATCAATGACATTATCAAATCCATATCTGGCTGGTCAATCATCATTCTAAATGCTAAAGGCACATCTTCAAATGCCATCCATGTCTCTCACGCAGTCTTTTTTCCTTTTCCACCAAACGAAGATACCGTATCACAACTGGTAAAGGCATGGAACACAGGAAGTGTGTGTGATCGCTCAATGCCTAGTACATGGTCATAGATAGATATATATCTTAAGCTTTTTCCACCCCCAAACGCAAGCCATAGTTCGTCTGCCCCTGAGTCACGGAATAGCGAAATATCAATGATAGCAACATCAGTATTGAAATTTCGAATCATGACTCGTTTAAGTGTTTCACTGCATCAGACACATGCACCATGATTCTAGTGTCAGCCTCTTCATGTGAAAATGGTGCTAAACTTGAAACATCATAAGTGGTGGATACCATAGAAATGTCTGAGCATTTGTTGCTACAACTACCTTTTCCTCAAAATGTTGTTAAGCAAGCTGCTGTGAAAGAAAACTAAAAAGTTCTTTCTTATTGTCGTCATCTCTCAGAAAACTTTGCCAATTTTGAAGTATTTTGTTTTGACCCTGGACTCGTCTGCGTATTCCTTTTCCCCTCTTGCTTCTTGTAGCAGCCTTCAAACTAATGTCTATGTACGCATTCCAGACTACATCCACTCTTGTTAGTCTCCAGGTGTTTCCTAATGTAAGGACAGAATACCAAATCAGGATAATCATCAAAGGTACGAGATGTGGATGGTCTAAGCATATTCACAATTGCTGCTCCGTCAATAACTAAAACATCCACCTCTAAAAAAAGATCCCACGGTCGTTGTAAATGTGGTAAATCGGGTCTCCCGTGCACTGTTTTATGTGCTTGTGGTGGTGCTTGTGAATAGACATGTATTTGCTGCCATATATAAGTGATTTTAAAGATGTTTTAGTACTTTATAGACTTTATTTTTTTTAATCAATCTATCCAAAACTTTACATCGAGAATACAGATTGAGTACTCATCTCTGAAATTTACGCCATATTGTTTTTTACCGGAAGTGTTAACTTTGTATTAAAACATTTTAAGCATAATAGTGAATTAGTGGTTTGAGGATAAATTAAAGCCAAAAGTTTAATGACTGGCACAAAAGAAAACACTTTTTAACATTTTGAAAAAAGTTAATTATTAAAATTAAAAATTGATATTTCTATGTCAGCCATATTGGTTATTACCGGAAGAAAAGGTTTTAAAGACATATGTCCTATATATTTTATCCATGAGAAGCACCAAAGAAAGGTTCCTGCACATATAATGATAGTAGCAATACATTAAAACACATTTCAATTACCCTACCTAAACATACGCTTATTTTAGTACAATGTCCGCCATATTGGATTTTACCGGACGTAGGGTTTTTAAAGACATATAATCTATATAATGTATCCAAAAGTATTACAGAACAAAGGTTTCTGCCGAATATAATGATAGTAGGATGATTATAACATCTTGTCACATACCAGCCTTCGATATTGGGCTGATTTAGGTATAATGTTCGCCATATCGGATTTTACCGGAAGTGGTGCATTTTTTCAGATTGCCTCCCTATCTGAAATCAAAGAGTAATACTAGAGGAAGCTTTGTGCCAAGTTTCATGCTTGTAGCAGGATGTGCACAATTTTTCACGAAGCCGCCGTACTAAAAGCGGTAAATGTACAAACAAAAGTCATTATACAGCAGTTTAGAAAAGAAAAGAAAAGGAAAACAATCCTATGGATTATGTCACTTATCATCACAACTGAGTGGGAAAATACGAATTGGTTTTCTCTTTATTCAGGATATAATGCTCATATTTCATTATTTATATTATTTACTAGTGTGAAGCTAGCCGTCGATAACAACCGGCGTTAATATTCATGAGGCAAGCTTTCAATAATATTCATGAGCCGTCAATAATTTTCATGAGATGACTTGCGTTCGATCAAGTGTTGTAAGAAACTATGATCGATTATTATGTTTAAATAACGTTTTTTGTTTATATTTGATATTGTTTCAAACAGGCAAGTCAATGGGTGTCTTCTTCGAGGTCCGCGTTTACTTAATCAATTATAAAAAGAAACTATTGGTCTTCTGCAAGTTCTGCGTCTTTTAACAACATTTAAAATGAAAGTAAATAAACAGCTGCGCCATCAGCGCATGATACGCCCGTCGCTTTTTCAAAGAATAAAGTTCAATAACTTCTCAATGTCATATCAGAAATTTATAAAAAAAAAATAAAGTGAGGTTATTTTCATAGATATAAACCAATCACCAAAGTTTCATGAAAACTGCTCAAAGCACTTTAAAGATATTGTCCGAAAACTGGAAAATCAACCCTTTTTATGAATAAAATCCCATAACTCGGAAACGTAAAATCAAAATTGTTCAAACATCGAAAGGGAGCTTACGTTAATAGATATAAACAATTCACCAAAGTTTCCTGAAAACTGCTCTAAGCATTTTTAAGTTATAATAATTGTCCGAAAACTGGAAAACCCCCCCTTTTTAATGAATTAAACCTCACAACTTGGAACCGTAAAAACTTAAATTTATAAAAATCGAAAGGGAGCTCATGTAAATAGATATAGACAATTCACCAAGGTTTCTTACAAATTGGTGAAAGTGTTTTTTGAGTTATTGTCCGAAAACTGGAAAATCCCCCTTTTTAATGAATAAAACCCCATAACTCGGAAACGTAAAATCTAAAATTTATAAAAATCGAAAGGGAGCTCACATTAATAAATATAAACAATTCAACAAAGTTTCTTGCAAATTGGTTAAAGCGTTTTTGAGTTATTGTCCGACATGTTAACGACGGACGGACGGACGGATGGACAGACGGACGGACAGACGGACGGACGGACGGACAGACGAACGGACGGACAACTGTATACCATAATACGTCCCGTAAACGGGCTTGTAAAAAAAATGTAATTGTTCCATAAACAGAGAACCAATAACCGATCTATTCAAAATTCTGTGATTAGTGAAATAATGTAAACTGAAACAACAATAAATAAAAGGATGTTTAAAAATAGAAATTTAACGATTACTATAAATAAAGAAATTGAACGAAAGAGATGAAATATGTTTAATTATGAATCTTGAAAACGGGACTTTCCACCGGACAAATTAAATAGAACAGTTCTTATAAATATTTCTGACTTCTCGAAGTATTTAAATATTTAACAATTATACATTACACGTAAACTGAAAGAAATAAAAAAGGAATTTATTGCCATATGGGCATTCCATAATCTGTTCGTTGTTTACAAATATAGTCCCATCTCAAAAGTACCGTAAATGCAATCGTTTATCTTCCATTTTAAAGAGACCAGACACACAAAAAGTTTTACAATTAAAGAAAAAAAGAAGAAATAAAAACTGACAGTTACTTTATCAATGACCTTTTATTATTCAATTTTTTTCAAAACTACGGAGACCAATCAGAGTCTTAACACAATCAGGTTATTGCCCTTCAGAGCTAGGCATTGCCTCAAAATTGGCCCATAGCACACTTGCCCTTGACCCGTACGAGTTTGTCAGGAAAGGGTAATGGGGAGTACGCTGGTATATCACGAAGTTAACATTAACTATTGACGGCTGGCCAAACTAAGAGATTTTTCACGTGGGCCATGATATCAGAGGTAGAGGTAGGAATTGCCTTTAAAATGGCTCATAGCACTTATGCCCTAGAGCCGTACGAGTTTGTCAGCAAAAGGTAAGGGGAGTACCCTGGTATATCACAGAGTCAAAATTAACTATTGACGGCTAGCAAAACTAAGAGATTAACCACGTGGGCCATAATACCGGAGGTAGAGGTAGGTATTGCCTCTAAAATTACATATAGCACGTATGCCCTTGACCCATACGAGTTTGTCAACATAGAGTTTAAAGGGTGAGGGGGTAGCCCAGTATATCACGAAGTCGAAATAAACTATTGACGGCTGGACAAACAAAGAGATTCTCCACATGGGCCATTATACAGAGGTAGCGGTAGAAATTGCCTCTTAAAAGGCCCATAGCACTTATGTCCTTGACCCGTGTGAGTTTGTCAGCATTAAGTTAAAAGGGTTAGGGGGTAGCCCGGTATATCACGAAGTCGAAATAAACTATTGACGGCTGGACAAACTAAGAGATTCTCCACATGGGCCATTATACAGAGGTAGCAGTAGAAATTGCCTCTTAAAAGGCCCATAGCACTTATGCCCTAGACCCGTACGAGTTTGTCAGCATAGAGTTAAAAGGGGGAGGGGGTACCCCGGTATATCACGAAGTTGAAATAAACTATTGCTCGCGGGCCAAACTGAGAGATTCTCCACGTTGGCCATTATACCAGAGGTAGAGGTAGGCATTGCCTCTAAAATGGCATATAGCACATATGCGCTTTAAACCTGTACGAACTTGTCAGCAAAGGGTAAGGGGAGTACCCTGGTATATCACAAAGTCAAAATTATCTATTGACGGCTAGCAAATTTAAGAGATTCTTCATGTGGGCCATTATACCAGAGGTAGAGGTAAGCATTGCCTCTTAAATGGCCTATATCACTTATACCCTAGACCCGTACAAGGTTGTAAGGAGAGGATAGGGGTGTACCCTTAACGGTCACTTGCTTCTAACGGTCACTTTCAGACCGTCCCAAACGTTTTCTCTATATAATTTAACTCAAATCAGCCGGTCACCAATTTGTTGCACGAAATCTTCATTTCAACTTTTAACAACGGTCATTTGAATGTTTTACACTACCGAAATAATCATGACGAAAAATATATGTGTTCATTATCGAAGTCAAAATGAAAATCAGAACCCGTTTGCAACCGAGATTCCGCAATTGGAGTTGAACTCGTGAATTCCTCATGTTTCACTCCTTTCAGAGTTCCATTGAAAACTGTATCACTGACTTGTTTCTCCATGAATATTAATATATTTTATATGTTTTCTTCACGTTTATTACACCGGAATCCGCCATTTTTTATTTCACTGACGCAAGAACCATAACTCTACCGATTGAAAAGACTAGAACAATTTGCCCGATCCCGACCATAAACGATCTCGGAACCAGATTTATTTTTTAGAACCTCATTTCAAAGGACACCACTCTTGAGCGGTTACTTTTGATATTGCTGACTACAGGTTTGACTGTATATCACAAAGTCAAAATTTTACTATTCCCGGCTGGCGAAACTAATCTCATCTGTGTTTGATATGAAATTTATCTTTCCCTTACTTTATCCCAACCTTTTAAAAATTATGCGTCTAATGTGGCGTTCACACAGTGCCGATTATGGCTCCTGTTTGAGATCAGACAGCGCTAAGACACGAAATGTGAAAAAGCTGGTTTTCTATCCTCAATGATCTGGAATGTCCTATCATTGCCTAAACGCTGTAGTATACGTTCGTAACAGATTCATACGGATCGGAGAGGTCGGTCAAGCACCCCCGACAGTTAGGTGCGTCCCGTAACATTCGGGGAAACTCAGCCGATTTTGTCTAGTCGGATAAAATTCGTGACTTTGTCGTGACAGATTCTGTTGTATCGGATCAAAATCGTCACAATGTTCTGTGTTTTCTGGACGGTGTCCTGTGGAACGGTCATGATCTGGAGAAATTTGTCATTGCTTTTATTTTGCCGATTGAATCCAGATTGCATCCCGAATGCGAACCGTCTTTGCCGAAACCGTTCCGGAACAGTCCCGGTATTAATACGAAATTCGGCAACAATAATCAGAGTTGACAATTACAGAACACGTTACGATTGAGTCCAGACAAAGCTGTTTGCAATGCGGTACAGCAGACTGTGATAGGAATGCATTCCGACAGTACCAGATCATCCCGAATATGGCGACAGTTTTCTAACGGATATCTTCCGTTAGCGTCGGTTCATTGTCTGGTTACTGTCTGATGTCTGTCGGATCGCATTCGGCAGAATCAAGACGCTGTCGGGACAGATTCGGTCGTTTTTTTACCATGGGAAAGATATAAATCGGATTAGAATCGGATTGAGAACGGGATAATCGGGACAAATTCGGATGGAAACGGCTGAATTTGGACGCTAATTGAACAATATCTGATTGTTGTCGTGATTAAATAAATGTTTTTACAAATTTTAATAAAAGTATGAATTTCCAGCCACGATTCACAAGATCTTGATCAGACTTTTGACAAATTTCAATCGGGAATGGTCCTATCAAGGACGGCAGTAAAAATCGTGAATGTGTGACCCCGGCTTAACCCGCTCAAACTGTGAAATGGAATTGAATGAATTTTGAAAGTTGATATTACAAATTGCATTTCCTGTGAGCTGCATAGTATGATCATTTCAAGTTTGTTTCCTTGTAACACAGTAAATCCAATACTTGCAATGTTCTCAAATTTGGTCTTGAACTGTCAGAATCTTGCTCATCTGAAACTTACCTTTCATTTCTTCAACATTTCAAAATTTTATATAAGAAAAATCCATTCGAGAGATTCTTCCACTTAAATGCTTCACAATTTTGTTTTTGTCCTTCTCTTCCAACAAGTATTCCCATGAAAATTAAAAAAAATATTTAACTACATAATTAAATCATGGCAAATCGACACTTGCCTACTACGTACAGTGGTATCATTCTTCATGTGGAGAATCTCTTAGTATAGCCAGCCGTCAAGAGTGCAATACTTTGGGGATTACTACGATCTTTATCTAAAATCTGATGTGTTGTTATGAACAGATATCATGGTAATGGAAGATTTGAAGGATGTTTGGATAGGATATTATAAATTATATCCCATGTGGTATTACACACCACCAGGATAAGCTTATGATGATGCAGGTCTTAAGATTACTAAATTTAAATTGGAATTGCTTTCGGATCCAGATATGGTGCTTATGTTTGAAAAATCAACCAGAGCAAGAGTTGCCATGATGACATGGTAAGGCTTATAATTCATATATGGTTGATAATGATAAAACACAAATAACTAAATACTCATCTTATTTAGATGCTAATTCCATTTTTTTGTGGACGGGCTATGGTACAGCCTTTACCTATAGGAGATTTTGACTGGGTAGATCCAAATGTTAAACTGTCCAGATGATAATAATTATAAATACATGGTTTAATATCAAAAAAATTCATGATGTAAATAATGACTATTCACTGGGGCCAGAAAGTGTTGAGATTAATAAGGTTGGAAAACTAATACCAACATAAAATAATTGTTCAAAGTATGTGCTCCATTATAGAAATCTTAAGCAATATATATCACTAGAAGAAATGAAATTGATTAGGTTCATAGTATAATTAGTTTTGTTCAATGCCTATTGCTTAATATAAGACTTAGTATAGATTTATATACAAGTCTTAGATCTGAAGCCATGTCAGAATATGAAAAAAACTGATGATTTACTCTGTATTTTGAAAAACTATGGAACATTTTTGCAAGAGAGTCGATGTGTAATTGGTCACCCGTAAAAACAAGCACTTAAATTCGTGGGTAAACCAAGTTTTGACAGTGGAGTTATTTTTGATAGTTGTTCATATAAAAAAGACTCAGCTTAAATTTGGTTAATCATTTTTGATTTGGGAGTTGAATTTGAGATTTTTTAAAAACACTAGTGTATGACTTTCATTACAATTTTATACGCAAATTAAATGACAAGAAGTCTAAGCATGTATTAACTGATACAGATAGCTTAGCCCTGATATTCAAACGGGTGATTTGTACAACGATATATCCCTCTATGTTTAAAACAAATTTGATACTTCTTACAAACCTGCTCGTGCATTTTTCATTGTTATTCAACGCAAAATAATTATCTAAGATACCTGGGACGATCTCATTTCACAAAGGATTTCTATTGTCTACTTATTGTACCTCGAACTTAAATACCCGGTGTAGGTCTTTAAGTTGAGGTTCAATTTACTAAAAGTTAATCGGGCATGACTAATTAGATACGCCCTCTTAAAATCAGGGGTCCGAAATAGGATCGGGAAATAACACCCAGGAAAATACCATAATTTACAATTTTAGAAAATTTTTGATTCAAAGTGCTTTTGGTTGCTTTAATATCTCCATTCAATAATCAATCGGTGGAAATACTAACCTGTCCCGAACCGAAAGATGTTGGCTGCAATAGGAATTTCCTTAAATAAAAAAGTCCATAAATTATCTCATTTACTTATAGTGGCCGTTTGTAAATTCATGACGTTTTGTTTTTTGGCATTCGTCTATCGTGGAGAAAAAAGAGGGAAGAAGGGTTAATAGCTTATATGTTTTACTTCTGGCGAACGCTCTGCCTTATTGTAAAAAGTGCCACTTTGAAATTGTAATCCTTTGCCTCAGGTTGATCCACTTTGCATCTCGTCGTAAATATGCATGACATATTTGCCACTGGACATAAAAGGAGCAATTAATTAATCAGCTTCATTTAGTGACGTATAATCATTTGGTTTCAACAACTCTTTGAGGGGTCCGTAGGTGGCCTGTTGCAAGGCAAAATTTCTGTCCCTATCCAATATATCCTCATTGTCCAGTGGCAGTCCAAATTTCCCCGACCATCATCCCAGATGGCCTCTATTATTACAAAACCTACCTATTGTATTTATTTTTAACTTGTTTTCGTCCTGAACATTCATGAAATATTTGCCACTGGACGTTAAGCAACCAACAATCAATAAATAGTCGTCTCAAACAGTTTTCCAATTTTTATATTTCATTTTTATTTAAGTATGAATTTTTAAGAGTAAATCTTTCTTCCATCGTTTTTCTCTTTGCATTTAATCTTTTTTTTTAGACATTACAAAAACGTTGTCGTGGTACACATCTGATTCAGGGGTTACATTGTATCCTTTAGCAAAACTAATAGGAGAGGGGATAAGAACAGAAAAACGATCTTCATTGAGTGCCAATATCTCATATATTGAAGCGAACAATGACGGCTGTCTCGTCTACGTGTCAACATTTGCTGTTTCAAGTTTATTTATATCTCAGACTGGTATAATAGTTGCCATAAAAGCAAAAATGGATAAAAAAAGGATTCAACTTATTTTGGGCGTTTCGTTTATTTTTTTTTAGATATTGTTTTGCTAATCGGTTTCGTTATATTTTTTTTTCATCTGCAATTGTCCTAGCAAAAGTCGCAAAAAATGTGTTAAAATCATCCATGCGACTTATTTGAAAAGATTTAGCTGACCTTTCTTGTTGATTACACATTTCGATCATTCAACTCGTGCATATATCGTTTTTCCCCCTAAGGTTTTTTTAACGTACATGTATACATACTGTGAAATTCTCACTACACCAGGAATCGGATATACATTCCTATTTCGATGGGACAAAACTGCTTATATCCGATAAGCCAAACGAACGCACCATTTAGCAAGGGTATACTGTGTGACGGGAGAGGTTTTGAATAAAAGGTGATAAAGATATACTGTACATTAATGTGAGAGCAACACAAATACACAGACATATCAAAACATTTATCGTCAACTTTCAGTCTTTTTTTTTATAGAAAGATCCGTATACAGAAAAATAATCAGTGAAAACCGCCTAATGACTTAACAATAGTTATACGGAGTTAACTCAAAAATAATTACCGTCAAATATATCCCAAAAGTCACATTTGATTTAATACTATTTACCGTCAAAGATATCCCAACAATCACTAGTCTCTGGTTGAAAAATTTCACCTGCCCTATTTTAATTTTGATTGGTGAAAATTTAAGAAGTTGTAATATAAACCAGTGGAAGAAAAAACACTTCACTGTATAATAAAACGGTAAAATAAATGATGATAATAGATGACCACCAGCGGCAAATAAAAAGAATATTCAGGACAATAACATGTAAATACAATTAGTATTAACCCCGCTTTTTACTAGACTGACACGCTGAATCGGTGTTTGTACACGTAAGTTCCCAAGATATTAGTTCGCAGGAAGAAAAGTCATCCGAACCGGACACATTTCCGACTCTGAGCCGACCAGTCTGTGCTCCTACTCTATGATGTCTCGTGTTAAGCGTTGAAATAGCGAATACTAATTTAACGTCTTTGTTTGGCTCGGTCGGGGTTCGAACAAACGACCTCCCGCTCTCGAGGGGAACACCTTCACATGAGACCAACCAGCAACCAGTAGAGCGGTAGTACATAATATACCAAAACCTCAAGTACAATAAACAATACAGTTTCACAAACTTCTCACAGTTATTAAAGCGAGCTTAAAGTATCTAACCTAGATTAAATGCGTCAAATGATATTGTAAACTACACGTAAACATCGATAATCGACTTTAGTGTAGATTTCATGGATCAATGCTCTCGGCAAATTAAAAACTCTTGCACAAATTATTTGAGTGGTCCGAATGTGGCCAGCTGTTGCAAGTCTAAATTTCTGTCCTAATTCAATATACCCTCATTTTCCAGTGGTATTTTAAAGTTTCACGTCCAACCTCACTGTCGACCTCCTATTGCACGACCTACCTATTGAGTATTGTATTTAAAGACTTTATGTGTTATAGTCATGAACATGCATGAAATATTTGCCACTGGACGTAAAGCAAACAACAATCAATCAACTTCATAAATTGTTCCATGTACTTGGCACCCAAAGACAAGATCTTGTAAATTGCTATAATGTACTATTTCCATTTAAATTTTTATGTTTTTTTTGTGTTTTTTTTTTTCCTTCAATTTATTACATAACTGACTGCTTATAAAAAAGTTTTAAATATTTTTTTACTAGGGTTCTTATCTACTGTTTTAATACGATTTATAACATGATGTTTTGTCAGGCAAGGATAAAGCTAAGAAAGGTAAAAAAAAAATTTCAGGTGTTTTGCTTCAGTTGGACATAAAATGGGAATAACGGACGACTAAAATAAAAGAGTTTGTTTTCATATAATACATCGAACCTACGAATATATGTCACCTAAACACGTTTTGATCGGGTCAGTGAAACCTAGTTGATGCTATAGATGTCACATTTATGCTTTTTAATACAATTTTATTCATTGAAGTTTGCATGCATAGTTTTTATCTAAAAAAACCCAAAACAAGATCTATTAATTAATTGGACTGAACAGACAACACTAATTATTTTGCATTCCCTTGTAACGTAGTGTAGGAAAATTACAGAATCAAAAAGGAATGAACATTTACCGGATGAATATTGTGAAGGACCTTATGGTTCTAGGTCTGTTCGATTAAAAGTTCTGAAACAAGCTGTTTAGAAAGCTAATTGATGGAAGAATTTACTTACTGTTTTCTTAGGTCTGGTCTGTTTCATGATTACTGACATATTAAAAACATCAAATATATATATAACAAGAAGTTGTTGTGCAGAATATTCATTGGTCAGGTATAAATGAGGCATGTATAGGGTTTTGAATGCCTCATTTATTAAATAAGAAATCGTTATTTTGAAAAGTTTTGATCTGAACATCCCTTTTTGTTCGGAGGTCTTTTAATATCAATATTAACTTATCATTGAACTTTTACTATTACTAATTATCCAAATTTTCATTTATCAGGAAGTGCAACTGGTGTTAACAAAATAGTAATTGGTATTTTTAAAGATGAATTTCCTGGTAAAATACTAACCGAGCTTGTTGGTTGAAGGTCCATAATATACGCCTACATAGTAGATGGTGAAATTACGAAGAAAGCAAAAGATTTAAGAAAATGTGATTATAAAAAAATATTACTTTTGAAGAATAAAACCATGTTAGAATCACAACTGAAAATATTCAAATCCATGAATATTAGTAGGAGTCATCTTTCACTTTACTGAGGACATTCACAAGTTTGGTTTGTCGGCTAAAGATTACAAGAGATGCATCTTGACCGATAGAATTCATACATTAGCTAATGAACATTACAAAGTTAAAACAAGTATTAGATAAGCACAACTTATAAATTATAAATCATGATAATGAAAATAAAAGAATTGGTTTCAGAAATTAGATCAGATGTCCAATAGGATTAACTTGGTAATCCAAAGTTTGAGCATCTAAATTCTGTAAAGGTTAACGGTTAGTAGAGGAAGAATATTATGAATATCCCGAAAAAGCTGACAATTTGACTACGGTACCACAGATAAATACAACTACTAGATACGTTAAGTCTTCCAAACATAACATATTTTGTGGTTGGAATATATATTTAGATATAATGACAATGAGTTTTTAATGTATATGATTGCAGAGCTTTTTACCACAAATGATAGGAATGACTCGTATGTAGAGAATTTAAAAAAAAAAACAATAAACAAACTTTGAAATAAAACACATTAAGGAATTTACAAAAACGATAGAGAGCAAAGTGGATAATTCTGACTTCACTATGCAACAAAAAAAGAAAAAAAGAAAAAAAAAAAAAACAAACGATGCACTAATGGGTTGTTGACGGTGGAAAAGAAACAACCAAGGAAAACCTGGACAGTTTAAAGTTATGTGCAGTATGAAGTACTTTCACTATTGACACACCCAGTATCGTTCCCATTGGTGGTTCCCTCAGTATTTTTTTTTTTATCTTGGTTGGGTTTAGACAAAATGGACTTGCGAGTTGCAAACATCGTAATCTTTTTTCACTGGTATTTACACAACTATTATAGTCTACTTGAGTTCTATATATATATTTTTTTTCTTCAAATACATTGTTTGCTAAAATCGGAATTTTGAACGGCGTTGTTTATATTGCAGTGAATTTATTTCATTTCTATATAGAACATTTTGACAATTAATTTCTTAATTTTTGCTCAAGTTATTAAAAAAATAAACATAAGTTATTACAAATTTGCTAAAAAGGTAAATAACAGGAAAAATGGAATAAATAATAATTCTTGACAGCAACTGACCGGATGATCTTTTCATAATTCTATACACCAGTTTATGGAAAGTGCGAATCGAAAAAAAAAAATCTTATGTAGGGTAGCGATATTTTCTTATGTAAACAATGCACTGTGGGAAAATCGCAGGCTAATATCACATTTGGAAGGAAAAAAAAAGAATATTATTTAGTAAATATAGTTTTTCCTTTTTAAAACTGGAAAGCATTAAACAGGACAAGCGTCTGTATAACTTCCGATGCACTGTGAACATATAGTCCCAGGTGTTTTGTATTTATACGAGACAATAGGGGCACAGTTGTTTCAATGGAACCTATCTGTAAGATCTATAATTTTGAAGTGTACAAATATTAAGAAAATGAAGTAGCAAAGACAATGGAAAGCACTTTCAATGTATGCGATTGCATTTTAAGACGTATTCACGTGTACCAGATTGATAATGCTATACTTTCCTATATGAGTGCGACATGTTTCTTATTGTTTATAATAAAAAAAGACTTATTAATGCGATATTTTTTTTCATGTCAAACAATAGAGACACTATTGCAGTATGAATTTCAAGCAAACAAGAAACATCGGTATTCCTTTGTGACAGCTACCTGTAAAAAAGCAATCGGATCGACACGAAGCACTTAAAAAAAAAACTATTGACACGAAGACAAAATATATTTGCGTCCATTCCTTTTTTGTTTTGAAATATCAAAAACGAAAAACGAAAGTGTTTCCATTTTTGACTTTTTGATATCTTAATCGTCACGTGCTTCACTTGCTGTGTTGATTGTTTACCGATGTTACGATCCGGTAAATTTTGGCAACAAACTCGAAAGTTAATAGCTTGCATTGAACAATCACTGAATGAAATATTATTTGTTGATAATACATTATAGATTCGTGATAAATATATGAAACGTGCATACAAGACTTTATTTAGTATATATGCATGCAATGGTTCAATAATTTCGATAACTTTAAAATTACAAGAAACTCGTTTCATATGACTTTAATACAAACTGGACCATTGTAGACTGTCAATCCTCTCCGCAATGACTAGTTAATTATTCACTGTTTGAATGATTTGATTGTTTGGTGTTTAATGCCACTTTCAGCACTTTCAGCTATTTTTGAGGCGGTCAAATTTTATTGGTGGAGGAAGCCGGAGTGCCAGGAGAGAACCACTGACCTTTGGCAGGAAAACTGACAATTCCTGTTAATTAAAACTAGATTCAAACGCTATGTGCGGGGTTCGAACTCACAACCTCAGTGTTGAAAGTCAATTGATACAGTAGTTGAACAACATAGACCACTCGGCTACCGAGGCCCCTTCAAATTATTAATGTTTGATTGATCAACATTTTAAGAATATTTTTCAACTATAACGCCAAAATATAAAATTATACTACAATAGAAATACTTACTTTTACAACTATACGTAAAGTTGAAATATCCTAAATTCATCAAACAGTTTGACGGTTTGGTAGGAATGGCATGCATGTCAATCGTACAGGACACCTTTTTATCACAAACATTTCTCACTGTATAATCTGCGTCGTAAGATAAGTTGCATATATCCTCGTCCGGCATACATTGTCGGGTAGTCCGAATGATATCAACCTGCTTGATGTTTATTTTTGAACCATTCTCACAGAAAATCGAGGTGGTTGTATTCAAAACGATTGTTTCGGTTATGTCATCTGAAGATAACAAACATAGAACATATAGAAGGAATATGTCAGACTACCAATTAAATTAAATTAATTGTATAAATACATAATCATTTATGATGTATGATGTGATTCTGTCGCTTGGCGGCAAAGGGGAAATAACTATATTTTTGAATTTATACGGACAAGGAGTTGTGACAAAATTACTTATAAATATAAGTATGTATCCGCGAGTAAAGTGATGTAGTATAAAATCGTCTGTTAATTCAACATGTATTTACCTGGCACATTACAACATTCTCCGATTTCTTATGTACATATAACATAGCTGTAACTGTTCAGGGAAATTGATGCAAAAACAATTTACTTGCAGTAGTTTTTTTATACAATGCATATGCTTTTCATATGAAAAAGATATCAAAAAGAGGCGAAAGATACCAGAGAGACATTCAAACTCATAAGTCGAAAATAAACTGATCACGCCATGGCAAAAAAAGAAAAAGACAAATAGACAAACAATAGTACACAAAAACACAACATAGAAAACTAAAGACTAAGCAACACGAACCCCACCAAAAACTGGGGATGATCTCAGGTGCTCCGGAAGGGTAAGCAGATCCTGCTCCACATGTGGCACCCGTCGTGTTGCTCACACGTTGTTGACTCAAGAGTTGACTTCCGAACACAACGGACTGTACTTTAAGAACACAATTATCACTGAAAATCAATATTGAGTTGTTTCCGTTTAAAGACAAAATAGGTAGTGATCCAAAATATTCGAAAGCTTATTTTTCATCTGATAAAAAAAAAAGAAAACCAAATTGATTCCATTCATTTGAAGGAGATATAAAACTATTTATGCCATTAATCTTTACTGACATCAATCGCATTTAAAAATAGGTTATCAGGCTAGATTCAGATTTTATCATTCTATCTAACATATTGTTAAACCAAGAATCAGGCTAGATTCAGATTTTATCATTCTATCTAACATATTGTTAAACCAAGAATCAGGCTAGATTCAGATTTTATCATTCTATCTAACATATTGTTAAACCAAGAATTAGGCTAGATTCAGATTTTATCATTCTATCTAACATATTGTTAAACCAAGAATCAGGCTTGATTCAGATTTTATCATTTTATCTAACATATTGTTAAACCAAGAATCAGGCTAGATTCAGATTTTATCATTCTATCTAACATATTGTTAAACCAAGAATCAGGCTAGATTCAGATTTTATCATTCTATCTAACATATTGTTAAACCAAGAATGATGTATTTCAATTTATTCGTTTTACAACCTAAAATGTATCAACTATGTAATTAGTATTCACCGCAGCGCCAATGATATCAATGTGAAGAAAACATTAGTCTATTTCAAAATATCGACTTCATTTACAATGATATTTTTGTGGAAAAGGGAGACAAATCTTGTATACATGACGGACAGATGATGTTCTCTTTAAAATGAAAACCTTATGAAAAGAAAAAAAAAGAACATGTGTTAATGTACATAATAACTATAGTATAGGCTTTGTAGAATGTCATTTCATACATGAAAACTCATGTTCTTGGATTCCCTTTTGCAACAAAAATGTGTAATAATCTTACAAAGTTAAGATTATAGCCAGATTCCTGCATACTACACAATGTCCATGATAATTGCCATGATGTGTCCACGTAGAATATGTTAACCACTGCAAAATGATAAACTAACTACTGAATATAAACATCAGTGTTACATACACCGGTAATTTTATAATTTGATTGTACTACATCTCATATTTTGAAGGCAAGTCGAGATTGCTCAAAAGAGAGGCGAAGGATACCATATGGACATTCAAACTCATAAGTCAAAAATAACTGACAACGCCATGTTTGAAAAAGAAAAAGACAAACAGACAAACAACAGTACACAAGACAAAATAGAAAACCAAAGACTGAGCAACTTTCTTCAAAATTACCCATGGCTCTAAAACAATTGTTTCTAGATTTTAACAACGAAGAACATTATGGCAAACTCAGTTCCCTGTATTTGATTCAGTGAATGCGTCAAAACTAGAAACATTTTGAATATTACTGAAATGTTTTTGATATTTATAATTGATTGAATAGGAAAGAGCTCAATGATTGTTTATATTATTGATCAAAACAATTTACGAGAATTCAGAAATGAACTGAACATTAAATGTAAAAATCCACTCTATGTACATGTATCCGAGATATGTCATATACTTAACGAAATCATTACTTATGTTGTGCGTGTTTTTTTTTCTCAATGCAGTAAGTAATTCTTTTATCAATTGCTAGACATTCTTTTACATATGCAAACATATACTATCGTTAGAAAATTTATAGAAAACTCATATCATTGGATTTAGGCTCTGGGTAATTCTTTTGACATTGAAATTTGGTACAGCGACAACTTAAATTAGTAAATTCCATTACTAGGTACCAGCAAATTTTCATTACAGGTGAGCATGTTTTTGTGTTGTTTGATTTTCTTTGTTTACCTTAGTCGTTTGTCAAAGAAAAAGCAAAGAATGTGAGTTCGATTTCGATTGGAACCTGTCATTGCACTCTCTAACTCCGCCTCCTCAGACTAATAAAACAGACCTTTTAAAACATATATTTTCTGCTGATTATTGTTGTTTGGAAGATTAATATGTTCAGTAGACGTGAGACTAATGAACAACAAGCAACTACAATATCTTGGTTTATTTTATGAGAAAAGGTTAATAAAGCAATACACTAGTATGATAATCTTGCACAATGCTAAATTAAAATATAAGTATTGTACAGAAATGGATACGAAGTGACTGCAGTATTGAAAACAATGACGGAGAGACAAGGAAAGCCAAGTTGATTACTTTTGATCTTGCGAAATACATAAAAATTTCTAACAATACTTTCGCATCGACAACAAGTACACACTTAAAAAGCATAAGATTAATCATGTTTTAGTGAGGAAAATATAGTTAAAATGTGTTTGTAGTTTCCAAAATACAAATGATGCTAATGTGTAATCTGGCCTTTGAGGCAAGCTGCGGACACGTTTGTAATGCTATGAAGATTAAACTAGTGCCATCCTTTTCCCCTGGAACGGAAAAAATCCTCTACAATGAAATTTCTTCAGCATTATCAATAAGGCGGCTCAACACTGATGTTCATTATTAAAGTTGAAATTACAATTTAAAAAACAGACAGCGTTCAAACAACGCTTCTTCATACTTTGAATTGTGTATAACCAAATCTCAACCGTACAACTTGTTCGGGAATGACAACCGGTGCGTTTTCATCCTCGTTCAAAGGAATATGTATATTCAAGAAAGGTGACACGTTCGTGCTTGTTTTGTACGCTTTTACTGATGTTGTTGAGCAACGACGAGTTTTAGCCAGGGTTCCTTGTTTGTAAATACCTTGCCTGTTATAGAGTAGCAAAAGTGCATTTTCCGGCGTTTTTCCTTGAAAGATAACCTTTTTGTCATACCTAGTGCATTAGCCCATTCATGTTTGAATCAAAGGGCTGATTGTCCATAACGAAAAAGTTCTTGCTGGACTGTATATATCGGATTTCTGTGAAATGAACCATGACCTACATCTTCGAGTACCCTTCAAATTATTCGATTACACATCTTCGCGGGTAGTAAAGTCGTCATATCGATGAGTGTTTAGTACAGTGATTTTGTACTAGTTTGCTTAAGTTAGACATGATTGTGTTAAGTGTTTTTAATGACGAACAATGAAACAATGAAACCATTCGGATCTTTTGCTAAAGGAACTTCTGAACATTAATTCAAGCTGATAAGTATCTTTGTCTATAGCTAATATGTCAGTACATTAAAATTTGAATCATATAGATAATAATTTGACACAGAATAATGCTTGCGTATGTCAAAATTTAAAAGTTGCATATTCGTTTCTTATGCATAACAAAGTGATTTGTCTACTGTGTTTCATCGCATATTTCGTTAAAATATAAAACTGCCGTCAATTATTCCGAAAAAAAGCTACTTTTGCACACAAATAAAGATTACTGAAAATACGGTGTAATGGTTTGGTTCAGTAGCGTCATTGTTTAGTTCATGTTCATCGACATGGCTCAGTTCTGTGATTCCTGTCGTGTGTGATAGAAGGGTTACGATCAAAATAAACAGACATTATACAACTATTGAAATACTGTTAAAAAATTGTTTTCGCCGATACCCTTTTTTCTCGCGTTTAACACATTCTATCTTATTTCGAGGCAATATAGTGTCGCCATTTTCTAATGTTGTTTTGTTCCCATACGAGTAGATCGAAGTAAGCTTCACATATTTACGTTGACCTTCTACTCGCAACAATACATCGCTCGAGAAAATAAGTCGTCTACAGTAAATTTAAGATATTATCATTACAGTTATCATTATAGAACACGCATGTATAAAGAAATCACGAGGATGATAATTATATTAATGCAATCCAAAATCAACTTTCTTTAAAGTAGTTTAAGCTGTGTTGAAGACCCATTGGTGGCCTTGGGCTGTTTTCTACTCTTTGGTCCGGTTGTTGTCTCTTTGATCCATTCTCAATTTTATTATTTGGAATACAAAAGAAAGAAAACACAAAGTACTACACCATAAGAAGATGCGGTATGATTGCCAATGAGACAACTATCCACCCGAGACCAAATGACGTAGATATTAGCAACTTCAAAATAAAAACAACAGATACAGATATATAGTTTGCTAGAGTTAATGTACAACAAAAAATGTTGTTTGACTAGCTGCTACGTTTTGCAACTTTAGGTAGATGTTTTTAGCCATTTGACTTGTGACGCCATTCACAATTTCCCCGGCAGAGTCCATCATGGACATACGGAGAAAAGAAACTGAAGCAACGGCCTTCTGTTTTTGTAATTTATTTGTTTGAATACCAGTTAAAAAGAGCAGTGGCTATATTAAATCTATCTTAGAAAACACACGAAAAGTAGAAATGTATAATGTACGGTGATTACGCTCACTAAATCTGCGTTTTTTTATAAACCATATCAATTTCGATATTTTGATTAGCCTGCGTTAATTTCTTAAAAACAACAATTTCAATGAAGATCGTTTGACTTACAATACAGATTCAAACATCTTATTTGCTTTTTATTTGCTCATTTGAAAAGAACTGAGTCAATCGTGCTGGGGAGTAACTTAACTAAAACATGAGCAACTTAACAAACTATGACAAAATCACTGTACTAAACGCTCCTCGATATGACGACGTTACTACCCGTGATCTTGGATCTACAAATTAATACAGAAATGGAAAATTAATCTTTTTTTCCTGTTACCATTCAAACAAATTATACTGTAACTCAGAATGAAATGTAACAATAGCAGTACACTTATGTCCGGACAATTAGTTCTGACAATATGTCTATATCGCAAAAGGTTACATGTATTTAATCAGGAAATAGAGTGAAAAATTAAAACACCTCGTTGACAAAACCATTATGATATTACATTTCTCGTATCGTTCCCCTGATGTTTGTTTACGTGATTCGATGAAAACGAATAATTTGAAAATTAAAGAAAATGAAGGAGTTTAATTATGAAATTATTTATTAAGTGGAAAGCTTACACTCTTTCGTTTCAACTTTGTATGTGAAAATGCATTATATCTTCAGATAAAAAATAAACTAAGATCTTGTTTTTTCGTTATAGAATGAAACCATTTTTTTTTTTTAAATGTTCAAAAACACGTTATACGTCTAGTAAAAGTAAAGGGAAACCTTTTCAAATAATGACTACATGTATACGTAACAACTTACCATCCTGTGAATACTGATTTTTATCTTTATTCGCCAATACATGTGTCCAATATAAAAATAAGAAGATGTGGTATGAGACAATTCTTCACCAGAGAGTAAATGACATAGAAGTTAACAACTATAGATTACATTTAAATGTCATGTTATTTCTAAGAAACTGTCCTGTAGAATCACTATCGATTTCAAACTGATCAAAACCCGCATTTATGTATCTTACAATCTTGTAATTCATATAATTAATTTTGCAGTTATAATAGAAAACGGTATATCGTAGAGTTGTGGCACTACTCATTTAACAAACGCATTTCACTCAAATGAGTTCTAAGAGGACTTCGTCCTCTTTAAAAAATGGACTGGCTCTGCCTGTTTCTGGTCCAATGGACAGCCAATCTTTCATTTTGCACAAAATATACGTCTCAACAGAGCACAGCAATCATCCTTCTCATCCACAAAGTTTTTGTCGTTAACATTTATGTATCTGATGTGTCTGAGTTAACCGACGACAATATAATAAAGATTTGGGCGGGAACTCTTCTCATTTTTCTTTGAGCCTCCTTTACAAACCGGTAAAGCCTCTCAGCGTCCATTATATACTTCATGTAAGCTCCATTTGATTTTATTTCTCATTTAAGCAATGCTTTACTCATTAAGATATTTGGTGAACACAAAGCAGCACTTTTTGTGCATTAGATAATTTACTTCCTGCGTTATACATAACATGTCTTTCTTAGGGGAAAATGATCAAAAGCTGCATTTATAGACTTTGTATCGTACATTTACAGACGTCAGAGTAGAGGACTAATTATGTTTTACCGATGTATATTTAACAATTTATGAACATTATGCTGAGTTTATGACAACGAGAGCACCGTGTCTAATCTACCCGGGCAAACAATAATTGGACTCAATGGTATCTAATATCCGGTACGGTGACGGACCATCAACAGACACAGAAAAGGTAGGATTTCTGAATATTTATTTGTTATTTTTATGATATTGAAGAATATAAATACATATAACTTTTTTCGATTGTGAGATGAAATATTTTCCTCAACTGTTCTAGATTCACGGAGAAATAAGTAAAAAGACACGTCGAAATGATGAATTGAGTGAATATTGCCTCGAATTTGGTAAATTTCTCGTTGAATTGTGCACGTTATATGAAAAGAAAGGCACGGAAAGAAAGATATTAACATGGAGATTGCAAGACTAGTCACTTTGAGCACCTCAATATTTGTATTTCTGTGCATGGGACGAAAGTAATGGGTCATTTCAAAATGGAAGGACCCAGTTTTGTCAATGTTGTTTACTACATAATGACCCGGTTTTGTCTTCTATACGACCCGGTTTTGTTTCGTTTTGAAACCACAAATTTATTAATAGCGGCGTTAACACGGATCTGAACATTGGCCGTCGAAAGTAATTCAATATATATGTTATTGTAAAACAAACCTGTCGTGTTAAAATCTATTTTAAAAGGGCACTTTTCAAAATAGGGAGTACACAATTTTCAAATGCAAAACGTATACCTTATTGCACTTATCTTCTCACTAATTTTAAATGGAATATAAATAAATTTATACCATGCACTTTTTTTTTTTTTTTTTTTTTTTAAATAGATACTTGTTTTTTCCAAAAATTTCTTGTTTACAATTTCCTCAGTTGCCCAGGATGCAAACTGAGGATTCCCGTTCACATTTAAAACCAACTGTCCGAGAAGCAGGAGGCTGAAAAAAGTGCACTGTATTTCCAGAAAAAGTAGTATAATAATACTTATTATTCTTTTATATGACAATGAATGAAAAAGAACATCTTTCTAGAATGTAATACTATTAATAAATAATATAACATTATAACATAATCGAGTGCACATCTAAACCATGGATTAACACATACAAATTAAAGAGACATACAAGGCATACCACATAACATCGTGACTGTTACCTCCTACAAGGTTTGTAATTATCATATAAAATTAATTAATGTGTTTATTTTTTCTTTGCCTATTGTATTATTAGATAAATAACAGGGTACAGATTTCAGATTGGTTATCATGTATGATTTCCAAAGATTCAAAATATCTGTAGATGACATTTTTATCCCATCATATTTGATTTTGTTTCTTATTTTCCACAAGGACCATTTTGTCAAAATAAAAAAGAGATTTACACGTAAAGCGTGGTTCGATTGACCACTGCTATCTCCCAAAAGCATAAATTGTTTTAAATTTTCATCATTTAATTGAACATTCCATAATGTGAAAATATCTTTTATTTCACTAATGATTATTTTGGTTGTATTGCAATCGAAAAATAAATGTTGCAAATTTTCAGTATTATTAACCGTTTGGCAAATATGACATTTTCCGTTTGACAATTGCATTTTTTTAAGTCTACTTTCCGTATATATGATATTGTGAATGCATTTCCATTGAAATTCTTTTATTTTATTGGTGATATTAACTTTTTTCAGAATGTCCCATACTATTTTCCAATTAAATTCGTGCCCAAAAATTTCTTGCCATTTGTTTTGACATTTTGGATATATATTCTTATTAATCATGTCTCGAATATCTTTGAGTTTCAATTCTTTAGGTTTGATTTTTTTGTCATTTCTAACTTATATGAACATTTCATCAGAAAGTTTCAATTCTATGTTTGTTTTTTCATTAATTTTATTACCAATTTTTAAAATTTGTAAGAAGTCGATTGGTATTGACCTTTTAACTCTTGAAAATTCCGATATACAGTTTCTTTTATCCACAAGTTTTTCAAATATAGAACTACAACTGTAAAATTTGTTGGTTTCTTCATTCCATATGTCTTTGATATATTTCATGTTACTTTTTAGAAAGGAAGAACAAAACAATGGCTTATTTTGGAATGAAAGTTTTGAATTACCAAATAGTCTCATATTAAGTACCTCGTTCTTTGTTTTGGGATTATCTCCAATTTTCAGAAAATTAGACCATGTATAGATCATTTTCTGATAAGATAAAGGAATATTTTTAAGATTTAGTCCGTTAGTGTTTTAACACTTACATAACAAATATTGATCATTATACTTGTCGTCAAATTGTCGAAGCCAATACGTGCCAATCGCATTCCAGCTTTCTAACGGTTCATTAAAAATGCGATAAAGAGACTTTATTTGCTTACTTCTAATGAATAAGTCTATACTAATCATGCCCTTTCCACCCTTTGTTATATCGAGATAACAAACCCGTCTTTCTATTTGGTTAACTTTCCCCTATACCATGCACTTACATTAATCATTTTATAACATTAAGAAGTTTGTTTGCTTACTATACTAGTATGTAATAATATAAAAATAAGAAGATGTGGTATGATTGTGTCACCATATCAATTCATTAAAAGAGTAAAGCTAGTATGCTTAACTTTACTGTACGCTTTGTTTACAATAGTTACTATCATTTACTCATTTATTCATTCATTGACGGACAGTAAGAAAAGACGTTAGTCTATTCTATTCTGCACAAAATAATCGTGCATGCAACCCCGCCTAATTTTCTGATACTATATATACTGTGTAACGTATATTGTACGACTTTGTCCCCAGCAGAGCTATAGTACAATAACGGGTGTTACACGGACACTTTTTATGAGTAGAGTCACTCATGCTTTCAGCGAGTTCATAGGAACTTTTCCGTACATGTTGTGACCATATTATCTGTTTTCATAAATATAATTTATACCAAAAAGTGTTCATAAAAATTATATTTGTAAAAAAACTAACTATGTCCAATAATGCTGAAATTAAATAAAGTGCCTACAAATTAACTGACTGCAAGAGTAACTGTAACCATACAATGCATCCATGTATAAACCTCTCTTCGGTTTGCTTAGTTGTTAAGCTGAAATCTTTTGAGTCACCTATATCGAACAATACGGAGGATTTCCCTTTTCTCTTCATGTTGAAGGAATTTGTTTAAGTCGAATTGCGTTAGCGCAAAATCAGTCTCAACGTAAAAAAAACTACCACTCATTTTGAATATTGGGATGGAAAATGAAAAAAAAAAAAATTGTCACGTGATCAATACTTGGGTCCACTCGAATATTACATTACTGTAATGAGCATGAAAATAAACTGAAAAACTTTTTTTCCAAAATATGTAGATCCAAAAATTTAAATCCATGATTTTTCAATACATCTTAATTTTGTTGTTTATGTATTTTGTGTGTTTGTTTGTTGTTGGAGGGATGGGGATATGAGCCGGGCAAGGGGGCAATTGCCCTTCCTCAATTTAAAAATAAATGGGAGGGAGCAACAACAAATTTGTTTGTTTGTACTTACGTACGTATTTTTTTTCTTGATCTTGAGGGGTATATATAATTGCTGGGGCGTAGGAACCTGGAAAGGGACAATACCCGCTCCACACACTTCCATAAGTGATGTCTCTCTCCCCCTCCCCCTCCACACACACACACACACTTCTTTTTGGCATTATTTTTTTTATCAAAATACAATATGGCTACGGAAGGAGACATTAACCTACTTCTAGACTATAAGACTATTATTATAATAAATATAAATTTAAGAAGTCCTTCCCCCCACCAACTTTTCAATCTACACCTACGTCACAAATATGTATCAAAGGAATAAGGTATAATTTCACACAGCTTGAAGAATTGAGAACCGCTAGTGAAAACCCTATTTTATGAAAGACTAAATATCTCCAAACATCGTAGTACATAAACTTGTATGGACATTTTTTGTGTTCAATCTTTTTAATTATGCAATTGTCTATTAAATGCAAAATGTATTACTTTCTAATTAAAAACGTCGTACAAGTCAGATACAAAACAAAAGTAACAAATAACAAAGAAAAAAGAAAAAAACGGGATGGTAACAACTAGCCGTATATTTTTTCTGCACTTGTAGTCAGATCCAGGTCATCGGCTATCGCCTCGGACATTAACCTGACTACTCGTGCAGAAAAACTATACGGCAACGGTTGTTACCATCCTGTTTTGTGTTACTTTTGTTTTGTATTTAATACCTAATTCAAGTTTTCACACTTAAGCACGCACATAACATAGCTGTGGGATTTTCAACTTTTCCCCTATCTTCAGGTGAGCACATATAATTTTATGGGCCTTTTAATGCATGTTTTCTATACTAGGATCATATTCACAGTTCAAACAAATTCCCCAAAAAATTCAAGTTGAAATAAATGTATATTACAAGTATGTATTTTCCATAGCATATCTTTAAAGCTTTAAAAAAAAAAAGACCAACAACATGAGATTATGGACAATTTTGGTTAAATTTGGACCAGTAATTTCAGAGGAGAAGATTTGGTAAAAATAACGGACGACGACTGACAACGGAAGCCAAGTGATGAGAAAAGCTCACTTTGTCCTTTGGGTCAGGTGAGTTAAAAACCAACCAAGAATTCTAAACAAGATTGTATCGTTCATAAATTAAAAAAAAAAAATGTCTAACAACTTATAATTGAGTCTCACCCAAACGGGATAAACTAATCCGACAACGCAAAATTAAAATGTTTTGTTCCAATAAAGCAGGAATTCAAGTGTTTACGAATTCAAATAAATAATAATTTGTCTTCTGAAACGAAAACATTTTCCAACGAGCCATCAAACTTCTTTTCCCGAATGTGACCTACCGAATTAGACTTATTACTGGGTTTGTACTAACATGAGTAAAAACGACGGGTGCCACATGTGGAACAGGATCTGCTTACCCTTCCAGAGCACCTGAGATCACCCCAGTTTTTGGTGGGGTTCGTGTTGCTCATTTTTTAGTTTCTATGTTGTGTTTTGTGTACTATTGTTTGTCTGTTTGTCTGTTTCTTTTTTAGCCATGACGTTGTCAGTTTATTTTCGACTTCTGAGTTTGAATGTCACTCTGGTATCTTTCGCCACTCTTTTGAAGGCCGGAGTTCAATTTACGATATGCGATTATGCATTATTTTCTATGACAAAACCGGGTCGTGCTTTGTGAAATTTCAGGACGAAACCTGGGCGTTCACATTGACCTAACCGGGTCCTTTCATTTTAACATGACTCATTACTTTCGTTCCATGCACAGAAATACAAATGTCTTGACATGTCTAATGATGCTGGACATGATCACGCTATTCAAACATTCGACCAGAAACTCTATGCAATTGCACAACAAGTCAAATGGTCGAAGCCTGACATTTTCAATCGCCATATTCTCAGGCTTGTTGGTTTTCACAGATTGTCGTGTTTCTTAGCCTTTATCGGGAAACTTTAGGCCGATGGCGGTATTCGCGATTTGTTGGTGGATTCTGGTGTATATGCTGGAAATACAGCTGAACTTATTTTGAATTGTAAAGAATTCAACATGGCTGTCAGAGGGTTCACACTTGTGTTTGAAGCGCTACAAGTTCTTTTTATCTCGGCATTCATAAACTGGCGTAGGACCTTTGATTACTTCGATCAGATACCATCTGTGTTCTGGAATGCGTTGGTAGAGTTCCATACCCGTATCTGTGATCAAACGAATGAAACCTCAGTAATTATAACTAGACTGGAAGGATTGTTCGAAGACCATTTACAGCCTCTAGTCGGTAGGTTCAGAGAATGGGGACACGATACACCCCCTCCTTTCAAGTATTGGGACATGTTCCTGGTTGCTGTCCAAATTATGTTATCGAATGTACGAGCAGAAAGAGAAGGTAATTTGTCGAAACATTTGATGTCTTCATCCAAAATGCTGCCCTATTTCTTTTATTACTAACCGTACAAATTACTCTAGATGGACGCATGTATATATTCTTGATATGCTCGAACTTCCAGCAGAGATCAAATCCGCTTTTAAACAAGGAGAGTTTTCTATCAGACAAAAATTAGGTACATTCAATGGTATTTAGACTGACATGGGCACTGAAAAAAAAAATAATCATAAAAGATTCAAAGGGTTCAGGTGGTATCGCTGGAATAACAAATCAGAAATCTGCTCTGGTAAGGTGGACTCTAACTCGTTATTTCTTAGCGTCGTTTAGTAATGCAATGCATGACAGATCAGGTATTACAAGCAAAAGTGACAATTCGCATGCAGAAATCAAACAAAAAGCTTTGAAGCGAGATGAAGAAAAAGTACAAGCAATATTTAACCATTTGAACCAAACCATGACTGATCCCTTTGATATAGATGCCCACCCTTCTTGTCTCATTAATATCTCTACATGCATGCATGCTACTAGAGAAGTACAGGATTCCTTGCTTTCTGCTGTCAACGAAGGGGAAAATATGTGCAGAAAATTTGTTAACAGTGCGCTTTCTGTAGGCCAGTCTGGGAACTTCTATAGCCCAGTACCAAGTCCAAATTGAAAACCTTTCAACAAATGAACGCCAAGACAACCTTTAAGTGTAAATCTGGCGAAATCATAATCGGTCATATCAATCCAGAAATTGTTTTCAGGCGTGCTCTGATTTTGGCTAACAGCAGAGATGATGTCACGATTGACAGTATTCTCTCACTTCATCTTGGGATTATCCCGGTTCCTCTGTTCAACAATGAAGATGGAACAATGAGGAAATCTTGTAACTCAGATCTAGTAAAACAGTTCGAAAATGAAGTATCGTCGGTTCTTTCATTGCCAGATTTTGACCCTTCGTTGACAACTTACATTAGAGACGGTATGGCTATAGTTTAATGCATGGATGCAAAAAACATATAATCTTCGGAGATCTCGCTCTTGAGTATTGTAATTATTTAGCAAGTTATTTTACAAAATCACACACAGTAGCCGATGTTTTTGATCGATATGATGTAAAACATTCCATTAAGTCAGCTGAAAGAGAGCGACGTACCAAAGTCATTGCTCATGCAAAGGTGTTTCAAGTGATAGAAGAAAGAAATGTTCCCCACTGGAAGAAATTTCTTTCTGTTAAAGAAAACAAGCAGGCTCTCATTAAATTTTTGGTGACTTCCTGGTCAAGTTAATTGAAAGTAACCCTCTATTAGTGCTCCCTGGACATACTTGTTATATGGCAGGTTCCTTTGAAAATCATGAAATTGCTAAAGTTATTTCTGATCAGGAAGTCGTTGAATGTCCTGAATTGTTCAGTACTCGGGAAGATCCTTCAGGCTTGACACACAGACAACAGGCTGAAGGAATTGGGAAAAAAGGCAGGATTATTATCAAATCATCTGATACAGACGTCATTGTTCTCTTTATCCTTTTTAAAGCAGATGACAAACATGAGTGAATTTTGGTTCCAAAACGGGAAACACTGGTAATCGGAGGTTTTTGCCTATTCACCAACAGTGCTCTTCTCTCCCTGAAATTATTTGCAGAGGTCTTCCTGCCGTACATGCTCTCTCTGGGTATGACACTTCATCGTCTCTATTTGGCATAGGTAAAAAGTCAGTTTATAAGTGTTGAAAGATTTCAGTGATTTTGATCATTTAGGAGATTCCGACAGAGACTGCAATATCATGCTCTAGACGGTTTGTGTCAAGGCTTTCCAATCAGCACATCCTTAGTGCCTCATTTCAGACAAAAATTTGGCATGCTTCCTGTCTTGCAAAACCACCCCTGCCTTCACCATTGAAATACGGATAGAGATCAGTCAAAGATTCCTTACATCCTGTCTACTTTGAAGGAAACATGTCAACAGATTTTCTTCATGATCTCGTGTTTTAGTGTAAGGGGAAATTACAATGTAAAAAGTCTTGTGTTTGTGTCGACCAAAACCTTACATGTACCGACTTATGTTCCTGCTAAGGATCAGAATCTGGCAAGAATATACATATGCATGCTCTGACAGAAGAGGTTTGAGGACTCAATTTCATTTGTCAGTAAAGCTTTTGGTGCGATTTGCAAATTGAATGTGCATTTCTGATATTGTGTTGCTAAAACATTTATTAAAAACCTCAAAATACAGCACGGTAAAATGCGGTTCTAGTAATCCAAAATGCTTTTTACAGTTGTTTGTATATTCTGTACTGACTTGTATTCCTTGTTATGCATTTTATTACATAAATATTTTTTAAAGCCACATATCAGTCTATTTCAAGAGAGTTTTATTGCCACTTTGGCGTGTACCATTGTACCAACCCTACCCTTAGTGTACAAAATTAAAATGTTCAACTAGTATTGGGCAATAATAGATATTTTTCTTAAAACATACATATCTTTTCGTATTTTTCTATTTATTTGTTTTAGTTTTGATGCTCGTAATATTAATTGTTTTGAAAAAGTACATCTTTTTGTAGATAAAAACACCCCCCCCCCCTCCCCTATAAAAAAAAAAACGTTTCACTTTATCAGTTCAATTCATTTTATGATGATTTTCAACTTTTTTTGTCAATTGTTTTGCGATAAAGGTGTACTAATTGTTATTAGATATCCAGCGCAATTTTGTATGAAAAATGATTGTTGACCCTTGATCTAGATTTTTGAAAAAAAACGGCACCATATTTACTTTTGACGACCAAAATGATTTAAAAGTACACATATTTTCGAATCGAGTGATATATGATACAGCCGTGTAGAATTTTTAACGATTACATTTAAAAAATGTTCACTCTGGCGAATAACGAAGAAATGAAGTATAATACTTTTATCGTACATAAACGTATTAGACAAGTAATCTATCCTCAATGGGACAATAATTGTTATTTAAATTATTGTGTTAAACGTAAAAGGAATGATTATGTCATTCTTTTGTTAGACATGATAATAGATATTGAGAAAAGAATATGCTTTATTATCAAAATAAGTATGTTATTAAGCAGGCATTGAGGCTACTAACTAGAAACATTACCAAACAACATCTATGTACTACACAATTTTCATAATACAAATACATTGTATGTAGAATTTATTTGTTAATTGCTTCAAGATATTCTCTAGCCACTTGCTGCTTGTGTGACATACTCTAATTGTCTTGGTTTAAAGTATGTTTTAATAATAAATCGTTAAATAAGTGTATTTGACACCTATACACATGATAAGTATTCAAATGTCATCGAAGTTAAAGCATTGTTCAAACACTGCAGTCAATTTAAGGCAAATCTTGGGCAGTACATGATTATAAACATGAAAAACATTTCTCTAAAAATTCCAAACTGTCCATTTGCTTTTGATTTAAAAAATGTTACATAACTACTATACATGAAATCAATCATAATAATGCACAAACATTTGATTAAACATTAAAATTTGTTTTCCACCGGGGGTTTTCAAACAACTAAAAAATCATACAAAAAGATTAGCCTGTAAATTATTAAAGTATCTGATAACTAAAAAAAAAAAAAAAAATCCTCCAGACGTTCAAACCCTGGGTTATGAAGATGCAATCAAAGTAAATTCAAAATAATAAATATATCAGGCTCATCTTCATCGTTAAAAATAATGATCAATTGCCCCTTAATCTAAATAAAAAATGGTAATTTGTACTATTATTTGTCTGTTTGTCTTTTTATTTTTGGCCATGGCGTTGTCAGTTTGTTTTCGATCTATGAGTTTGACTGTCCCTCTGGTATCTTTCTTCCCTCTTTTACAATCAATTTTTTTTCATCATTATTTTAAGTGACTGCTTAATGTATGTACTTAGAGTTTCTCATGTGGCAAATTTTCATGGATATGTTCATCTCGTCCTTTTTCCTCAATTGTGACATCATTGTAACTTATCAGTCTAGGGATTTGTAAAAGCCATGAGAAACATGACTAATGTCGCAAATGGTACGGGAAATGCACATCCTTGCAGATCACCTGCATTCAACTCCTGTTGATTTTTCTGTTTATGTTCTTGTTGCTCAATCGTTGGGTTTCAGTGTACTATTTTGTTTTGTTGACTGTTAATTATCTGTTCGAATTGTTCTTTTGGGTATAATTCTTCACTGCCTTGTAGTTTTTTAATTCCCACTTAGTATTTCCCCTTTGCTTTATTCACTGCTTAACTTGGCAATATTATATTGAATGCACCCACATACGTATATTGAATATTTATTGAATAATTAATTTCTACAAAGGTTCGTCCTAATTTTTAAAGAACACTTTAAAAAAAATTAAATATATTAACAGGTACCAGCGCAAGATTGCTAATTTTTTTTTATACTTGACATGTATCAATAATACATAAAATGGAGAACAGGAATTACCAAAACTGTTGCTTTTGTTAATGTAATCTAAATGTTAATGTAAAATAATGTCTATGTAATCATCTGTCAATTTCTAGAAATTCATGCTGCATTCTACAAACTGAAAATTGACTTTTTTAACATGAAAGAAAAGTTAACACATGTCTTTCCAAAAAAAAAGGTTAATTAAACTACAATGTGCTTTAGGGATGCACCCAAACTATCAAGGGTTGTCCAATTGTTGTATGGCGTGTCATTATTGATATAAGAAGACTTCCAAGATAAATGAGAAGTATTTTAATGCAATTTATCATATCCCTACATTTAGAGGCTAACAGTATTAAAATTAATATACCTATAGATACGAATTCATTATATATATATATATACATATGATAAGTACGTCTAAACAAGTGAAAACTCTACGACAGATCCATCCATAGGATCACCAGTGAAGGTGATACACGGCTGAAAACACATATTATATTCATAATTACTCTAAATATCAGCACAATGTTAAATCTGCAAATTTGCGCAAACAATTTTTTGTTCTTCCCTCGCCCGGATTTAAACTCATGCTATTTCAATATCGAGACAACACCGCCTGCACTGTGTCCAGTGCTCTAGACCACTTGGCCACCTAGACTGAACTAAAAATTCAGCTTTCGGTGGCCTAGTGTTTCCTTTCCTCCTCAGTAGAATCTAGAGTTGTAACACGGTACATGATATATTAGGCATGAACATGGAATTGATTGCAGATTAGCTAAATTATCTATCGTAGAGGATCGTAGGATGCAGTCACAGAACTAATCATATGATAAGTACGTCTAAACAAGTGACAACTCTACGACAGATCCATCCATTGGATCACGCTAAGGTACGCTTTGCAAATGCTTAAAGGCATACGATACAGTTTTAATCACACGATGAATTGTTGTCTTTAGTTGCCTATGATGTGTTTTGTGTACTATTATTTGTCTGTTTGTCTTTTTTCTTTTTTAGCCATAGCGTTATCAGTTTATTTTCGATTTATGAGTTTGAATGTCCCTCTGGTATCTTTCGCCCCTCTTTTTTAACGAAAATTTGCAAACAGGCTATTTTTTTCCGTTTTGAATTTTCTATGGATTCGATATTTTTGATTTTTTACTGTTTTCACCTAGTCAACTCAAACATATAATAAACATATACCTTCATGTGCAACTTTCAGAGGTAAGTGATGTCGACATTTTAGAAATTTTTTTCAAAATGTCGATTCCTTAGACATTTTTATCCTTTGGACAGACACACCTAAATGTTTTAGGAAAAACAATCGGAATAACTACTGTACTTGAGTATGCTCTAAAACTCTTCAGAAACAATTCATTTTTTATTGCAGATTCATGATTTAAGGAACAAAAAACACATTTGTTTGCTGCGTATTTATGTAGTTTTAGAAAAAGTGCATCGGTGATTTTTATTCATAAAAATTGGTACAAATACTCTTCATACATAATCAAACCAAATGTCAAATAAAAAAAAATTGTCTCGTTTACAAGATTATGATTAGAATCAATCAAACAATGTATCTTTTCCCGATATGTCACAGTTTGACGTTGCAAAAAATTACATTTTACGTTATAACGTCATTACCTTCCTTGTAACTGTATATTCTTAATCTTAACCCCAACGGTTTAGTGAGCTTAGGCGCATTTGTCAGAGAAATTATGGACGTAAGCAACGTATTTTCAGGCTGATATCAACAGTTCAACAAACAAACAAAAAAATGGAACAGGAATCCAAAAACGGTTTTTACATTGAGAAGAAGACTGACATACAAATGACCCCAACCAGAACAGCTCACATGGATAGTTTACCTTTTCATTTAGATTCAGATATTTACTCTCAATATGTAACGAAAAGATGACATATTTATTGTTTAGTCTTTAAAAATTGTATGTTGCAAACTATATCAGATAATATGTTAAACCGTATATTTTGTCTAATGGGCGGGTACGTATACAGTCACACTAAAACTATAATCAAATAACATTTATCATGTAATTGCGTTCAATTCTGTTTCTTGAATTTAGGCAACAGTAGTTATCAGTGTTTCAATCTCAGAACACGATTAGTAGGATACAAATCAGGGTTACAAAACAACTAAGGGAATCACATGAACCACAACAGGAGACATACCGGTTGCGTGTACAGACTTAGTGTTCCATGCTATGCATGCATCACCCGCATTGCGAATCAACACTTCCCTGTCAACATGTTCTAGTCGGTAATAGGCAACTAAAGGTAAAATAACAAATCAGATCTTCTGTGGTATTTAAAGATATAAGACCGCGAAAACATGTTGTTAGTGCATTGAGACACATACACATCGTATCGGTAAACCAACTCATAATTATAGTGACTGTAAAACTTCCGTAGTGTCGATTTTCCGAATTCCTTATTACTTTGTTGGATCATTTTAGGGAGTACCACTGTGTTAATGAAATTCATGGAGTGTGAACATGCATGGCGGTAACATATTGAGATATGCAAACAAACTTTCTAGTTTCCGTAATATCTTTAATCTGAAGTTCGCTTGGATGCATAAGATGCAAGCACTAACACTATTCAAATCGAAGTGATTTTGCGTCAAACAGTGGTACTATAGTAACAATTGAAGGTGAATTTAGTTATAAAACTGCTGCTATTTGTATATGGAATTAGATGTATAGTGTGTGTATTACAAGAGTCCAGGTACAAATGACAGTATTAAACACTTAAAAGTAACCATGATAAAACAAACCATTCAACACTGAATTCATTTTCACCAACAAGCACGTTTTACTGTCAAATGGTTTATTTGAAATGATTTACATTTAAGCATTTTACTTGTTTATTTTTAAGACATATCTCGGTGTTTTAAATCAAAATTTACAGTTGAGCAAATACAAATAAAATACCCTTAATTTCAATTTCAATGGTTAACAATGGTTAAGGAAATTATTCAAATAATTGACTTTTTTGTTGGCTTACATGGACACTTGAATGTACATATACCGACGAAGTAGTAGCATAAATACAATATATCAAATCAAGCAATTGTGAGGGTTTAGTGAACCATGGATCTCGACTGCGACTGTTGCTGGGAGTAAATTTTTAAAGTTGGCTGTTATTGTTCATTTATCAATAAAGTATAAAAAAAGAATATGAAAAAGAATAGGGTGCTATATTTTTATTATAAAGAAGCGTATATTGCGTAAAATTTCTCAAGTTATTTAAATTTTAAAATCTTAAACAATAAACTAAATGTGAGTAAAAATAATAACTATATAAATCTCGTGCATCTGGATTAATCCTAATCTGATACAAGGAACGCTCAAACTGAAACATTTGAATGCAAAGAATACAAAATACTTAGAAACTTTATGAGCTATACTAAATGCATATGTTGACTGCAACGCATCTTTATACACTTTTAAGCAGAATACTGAACAATAAGCGATTTATAACTGATGTTTATATCAATGTTTCTTTTATTTTCTGTCCGAACTCAGCATCATAAACTAACAGCGACATAACACCTAGGATTGAAATAAAATAAATTAGACTCGTTGTTCACAAGAACGAGTTCACCTTTTTGGATTTAAGAATTTGTATAATTTATATCACTATATGTTGTTTTAAGTATTTATATTATGCATAGCTTAAAAAACAGATGCGAAAGATACCAAAGGGACATTCGAACGCCAAAAAAAAAAAGAAAAGACAAAAAGGATCTAAAAGACCAGCACCAGTACACAAAAACAAAACATAGAAAACTAAAGACTGAGCAACACATACCCCACCAAAACCAGGGGTGATCTCAGGTGATCCGAAAGGATAAGCAGATCCAGCTCAATATTTTTCACTCGTCGTGTTGTTCATGTAAGTACAAACCCGGTGGTGAGTAATTCTGTTGGTCACATTCAGGGAAGGAGGATGGGGTTGTGGTGAAGACGACTAGAACACATCCTGTCGTCATCAGTGAAATGATTTCGTTCTGCAAATATCTCGGGTATAAAGGGTTTATTTCTTCTTCTTTATCAAAGACCGTACATTAGCATAAAGCTATTTAAATCGTCGCCCGTTGGTCACTAGTGGGCGTTTGTTTCATCTGCGATCATACCTCATCATCTTATATTTCAATAATCACGCCATATGAAAACGTCTCAAATCAGTAACCGGGCATTGTTTGTCTTAAAATATTTATATCCTTTACTAATATGATTTTCATATTAAGTATCTTAATATTGCTTTCAAAAACTGTTAGCAACCTTCGATAATGTGTTATTAAGATTGTTTTACTTCTACCTATGTCTAGTTCAAAAGTAAAAAACAAATCATACTTTGGAAAAGAGATGCAGACATACCCTTAGAGGCTTAGATAGATTGATTTTTAAAACTTGAAAATTTCCTAATGGCAGAAAATTGTTGACATGACAAAAAAACAAACATCCAACAAAGTTTCACAACTGTTACACAAGTCTTCGTATGTAGATGGATATAAATATAGTAAATTTTGTAAACGAATATGAGTTTCAAATGTATTCTATTGTGTGTGGTAAAAAAAAAATCAAAAAGTACTACTTACCCGATTCTGCATGTACATGAATCGCAGAAAGAATAAGTAATACCAATGGCAACCACATCATCAAAAAATTTCAGGCAATGTTGTCTATTTATTTTTAAACAAGGAAGTTTACCGTCACTTATGTCACAGTAGTCATTTTACTTTTTGGTGTAAACTATCTTCAATTATCTATTTAAATCTGTCCTTGTAATTTAAATCAAACTTTACAATCGAGTATATGCATAATTGTGGAGTACATGTATGAAACGAAAACATTATTGAATCCAAGACAATGAGTTTGGAATCAGTTATAAGAGAATAGGAATATCTAATATTATCATAATGATTATTTTTGTTTTAGTCTTTTGGTCTCAAAAGGACATTCAGGTTTTTAATGACAATAGTTGCTGGTGAAATAAATACAAGGAACATTGGACTGTGGGCCTAAATTCAGAATAAACGTGTGATAATAAATAAAATAGTATATGCAGTTTAAAATATCGATAAATATAAAGTAAGATTATGAAGAAAAACAAACGAACAAAGACAAAGACGGGCATTTTCATAATCACAGTGTTTAACACGTATTACTTTGGAAGACACAGAAGACATACATTGGTTAACAAACAGTCTTAAACTATAGATATGTATTCATACAATTTAGCTCTTTGCTGGTCATTAATCTAAATAATTGTAAATGACGTATAAAAACTCTACGATCGACAGAAATTCCTCAATATAAAAATTTCCGGTGAGTTATACGGATTTCGGGTCCAAGTATGTTATCCTAAAGAAAACTTTGTCGAAATTTCAGTCTTTTAGTTGCTGTCTTATTCACTAGTCTTAAAAATTAAAACAACAAAAATACCGAACTCCAAGGAAAATTAAAAACGGAAAGTCCCTTAACAAATTGACAACATTAAAAGCTCAAACACATCAAACGAATGGAAAACAACTGTCATATTCCTGACTTGGTACTGGCATTTCCTTATGTATAAAATAGTGGATTAAACCGGGTTTTAAAGCTAGCTAAACCTCTCACTTGTATGACAAACGCATACAATTCCATTATAATGGCAACAATGTGTGAAAAAAAACCAAACATAATAGGTAAAAATGTCAAAAATAGGGGTACAGCAGTCAACATTGTGTGAGTCATTGTGTTATAATCTGAAACACTATAAAAACAAACAAATATGTCAACAAGGAAAAACAAAATGGCATATAGCCAAGCACATACGCAAAAATGAAACACAAGGATACAACATGTACAAATAAAGGCAATAGTCATAAATCGATTAAGAGAAAAACAAATCCGGGTTACAAACTAAAACCGCGGGAAACACATCAACTATGTAAGGAAAACAACGGAACAACAGAAACACTTACTGCAACAAAATCAAACGCCAACATACATAGAAACGAACTATTTGATAACAACTGCCACAAAAATGACCACAGAACAACAACACAATGGCGGGTGGTACAAGTACCGAGCCACGCCTAAAGGATATAACCAAAAATGGACCAAACAGTAAACGTTAATAATTTACAAAGACAAATAAAAGAACACTATAACACGTAATTAAGATGATAAATAAAGTCAGTACCTAGAATCTATACATCAAGACCATCATGTATTATTTGTGAAGTTGATACGGAATATTTATCAACAAGGTCTTGGTATCCTCCGATGAACTTTAAATCAATAATTATTTATGTCAGCCAACGGAGCAGTATCCACCATAAATGATAAAAGTAATCTCACTTATGCGGCTAATAAAACTATTCGGACTAGTCAATTGATAGGCACTGAAATCTTGAACATTCACCTGCAGAGAGAAAAACGAATAAGGGTCTTGTACTTTCCAGGGAGCATTTTTGAGTTCATGCAAGTCCCTATTAGTTGATACATTCCAATTCGATTGGAAAATTATTGTTCCCTTTTATTTTTGATATCTATATCCTTTTTGTAAAAGTTTGCTAGTTATCAACTATTACGCTCATTGAAATCTAAGACGTCATTGCATATATACGCGAAACTAAAAAAAAACATACGCCATATAAAGGAACCGAACGGAACAGCATAATCAAGGACGGACAATGTTTATTAAGCAAGGAGCAACGATCATGGGTTGTAATATATTTAGGTATGAGGAATACCAGTACCATGAAACAATATAGCAAGGATAAATATAACAACGTCGGAAATCACGCTGTATACATTTTTAATGAAATATGTACTTTTTGAAGGTACTTCTCTCTTCTTGTCTCAGACTTGTTTTGTAGCAAACATTAAATTAACTTACATATTAAGTGCAATAAACCAGTGTTATAAGTATAAGTATAAGTATAAGAATAAGGAGATGTGGTAATTGACAATTATCAACCAAAGGCAAAATGACGAGGATGTGATCAGCTATGGGACATCGTATTGCCTTCATTTTCGAACAGTCATATTAATTGTTACTTTTTTTGAAACTTTTTTACAACGCTTTCTATTTTTTCCTTCATACTAATATATTGATGCTATCATTTTTGGCTGCAAAGTCAACAGTTGTCAATGCAAACATATAAAAATTGTTTTTTTTTATGAGATGCTTATAAAGTTCTTAATTCTTTATCATTGGGATGTCTTTTTCAAGTCCCACACAATCGCCTCTTCCATTTGTTTTGTATACTGATCAGGCCGTTAGGCTTTTCATTTTAATGTGTTTAACATTTTGTAATGTCGGGCTATTTATAACTTACTATACGATACGAATTTTGTTCTTTATTGAAGACCGTAAGGTGACCTATAATTGGTTCAATCTATGTCATGTGGTCTCTGTGGATAGTTGTCTAATTGGCAACAACACCACATATTATTTGTTATAATAATTTGAAATAACCATTTGTTTCCATGAATGCATATTGGAAATTGGTTGAAACCATATTTGAATATTCATTGAAAATATGTTTAGTCTTAATTTAATATCTCAACAAAATTGTGTATTATAATTTCTGCATTCGATCCGGATATTGAAAGCAAGTAGAATTGTTAAACCTTCATTTTATTTTGATTATCAATTAATAGAACAGAATGATGACACAATACTGTGCAGAAACGTCAGATGTGCTCACTATGATGCAGTTAACATGTAAAACATGGCATATTTCACATAAAAAGGTCGTTTACACATATAATGTGCATACATAAATGTTACCTACAGCCTTGTTCCAAAGGATACCTTTAGCCATATCAATAATTTTTATCACACATCTTGTTCCTCTATATATTCGCGGATAAGGCGGTTGCTCATACATGTACATGTCATATCTAAATATAAATTCCAAGATTTCCAAATGAGGCTAATTTTCGAATTGAAGGGGACACAGACAAAAAGACGTATAATGTGTTCAGCTTTTACCATTTTTCTCTTTCCTTTTGTCAGACATTGTAGCAAATTTGCTCTCGTCGGTTTTATTTGTGGTTGGTAAAATGTTTAGTTAAACAGAAATTTCGACCACAACCGCAATGTAATCAATACCCAATTCAATAAACAAAAATACAGAAAACACTACGATCTAAATTAAGAAATACACTAGCGAGTTTTTATTCTTTAGTTAGGCTTGCTTACACTTTTTTTGTACAAACTATGAGATTAAATATAACGACATAATGTATATGTATGTCTCAATTTTCGTCCTTAAACTGTAGTGAAGTAAATTCCTTATAAAACGTCACCTTTGTCTGAGCAGAAATTTTATGAACCAGGGTTACGTCAAAGAACGTCTCCTCCTTTTTCTAAAAAATATCACCGGAAGATACCGAGACCTTGTTGATAAATATTCCGTATCAACTTTACAAATCATACATGATGGTCGTAAAATATAGATTCTAGGTGCTGACGTAGTTTATCATTATAATTACGTGTGATAGTGTTCTTTTTATTTATCACTAAATATTGTTAACCTTTACTGTTAAGTCCATTTTTTGGTAATATCCTTTTGGCGTGGCTCGATATTTATACATATCGTCATTGTGTTGTTGTGCTATGGTCATTTTTTGTATTCTTGTCTTTCAGTTTTGCTTGTGTGCTTTGTCTATACAGTGTCTATATGCAATTTTGTATTTCTTTATCGACATAGTTGTTATTGTATAGTGCTTAAGATTATAACACAATGTTGACTGCTGTACTCCAATTTTTAGCATTTTTACCTATTATGTCTGTTTGTTTTGTTCACACATTGTTGTCAATATAATGGAATTTTGTGGGACTGTCATACAAGCGAGAGGTTAAGCTAGCTATAAAACCAGGTACTAATTCACAATTTTCTACATATGGAAATGCTGTACCAAGTCAGGAATAAGACAGTTGTTTTCCATTCGTTTGATGTGTTTGAGCTTTTGATTTTGCCATTTGATAAGGGACTTTCCGTTTTGAATTTTCCTTGGAGTTCGGTAATTTTGTAATTTACTTTTTCCTTATATAGATAATGTTGCGTTTTATGATTTAAAATTTGAATACTCTACTAGTAATGTACCTTCCTAACAAATATACTTGAAACACAATCAGGCTTAAATATCCATTGTGAATGACTTCCATTGTATAGTCATTTCAATAACACTGCAGGATTATTTTGTCTTTTTGACATGGGAAAACGGAGGACATTACCTATTAATTGAATGTCTTAGTTAATGAATGCTGTGTTAGTCATTATACTCTTTTATCTATACAACAAAGTTTCTCTATCACACTATAACTACGGACATCTGTAATTAAAATTGAAAAAGTGACACTAAAACAACATATATATTGTATATACTGTTATTTCATAACCAATTTAAGTTTGTAAGCTGAAATCTCCTTTGGTTTATAACTGAAAGTCCTTCTTTTGTAAAAAAATGCGAAATTTTATTTTGAACCTTTGAAACCCCGAAGTCATAAAATAAAGTTATATTCTTATGATACAAGAACATTTGATCTAATGCGAAGGTATAATTTACGAGTGTCACCGAGTACTTCGTATATGTGTTAAAATAAATATGTACTGTAACATTAATGTTTCTCTACTGAACCTATAATCTCCGGTTTTTGGTAGGGTTCGTGATCAGTCTTTGGTTTGTCTTTTTACCTTATTTTGATTTTTGCCGTGACATTGTCGGTTTTTGTTTTGACTAATGAGTTTGAATATCACTTTGATATCACTCGCTCCTCTTTATCTGAATTCTGTGCATGTACTTATTGCATATAATGAAGTCTAAAACAAATTTCGTCATATGTTTTTTCAAACTTGAGTCTGATGAAGGTCATATTTTGAAATGCTTTGTTTTGCTTACACAACAGCTATCCTTGTGGGCAAATGATGCTGGTTAAGATTATGAGTAAAATTATACATATGTTTAAAGATCTTTATTCTTGGAAAGTGTAAGTAAATGTCAAACGAAATTTACATCAACAATACCAAATACATTCATGATTATTCGGAGTGCAAATAAAGGTAGAATATGTTTTATACAAATTACCAACAAAATATATTATATATACATTTTATTTATATAAACAGTAGGAAAATTGTTCCACCTACATACTTTTAAGTTCTACTATCTACCAAGCAATTTATGATAAAACCTTTTAAGATTTCGCAAAAATCATAGCTTACACCACAGTATTGGTTGAAAAAATATACTTTCCTTTAATAGCATTGCAAAAGAAATAAGTTATCAAATAATTAATTGGTTGTGCTTGCTTGACGTCAAATTTTCCATGCATAGTCATGATGATGATTAATTCATGATAAAATGTGGATCACAGCAATGGGAAACAATCAGAAGGTAATTAAATGTAAATGGCTTTATGTGAAATTTCTTGATACGAGTTAGGACACACCAAATTAGTAAAGTTTTATTTTCAGTATGTGAAGAATTATTTTCTTTTTAGAAAAAGATTCACTCACCTTTTATTGATATACACTGACGAAAATAGGTTTTAAGAATAGTATACATGGACGCTATAACAAAAATGTTATGACTCACTATCATGTTTTAAACATTTGAAAACTAGTTTTAATCTTTTACGATAAAAGAGTGAAGGAATACACACGTAATATTAGAAGATGAAAGTTAAAGGGTTTTTAAAAAAAAATTATTATATGTTACAAAATATTAAGAAAAAAAATTAATTTACTAATAATTAGAATGAAAAATTTAACTTAAAATATTTAACAAATCTAAAAACATTACATATATAAAATAAAACCAGAATCTTCCTCAGCAATTATAAAGTTTTAAAGTTCATGTATTTGTAAAACAAAATGTAAAATATCTGATCGACAGATATTTTGGAACAGCAAATAGCCTTCATCAGTGTCAGTCCCTTTTCAAAATGTTATAAAACAATGAGTGTGTTATGTATATTAAACTAGCTCACTCAGTCATACCTTAGACGTTAGACGATCCATATGTATTAAATATGATGGCTAGTTGCTTTCTATAGATTCTTATATATATTTATGTATATTTTCATATCACACTGACATATTATCGTTGTGGTTGCATCAACATATTGTTTCATGTTGAATTATTTATCGTGATTATTTATTTAAGCCGTACAATATGTTGAAAAACTGCATATAAAAGTACATATAATCCGTATACATTCAATGATTGATTACGTGTTTTGCTTGACCACATTATTGTCAGGATCCGGTTGACGCATGTTTATCTGATTCTGGAGTGTTAATAAGCGATTGATATTTGAATAGCCCTGTTCCATCGATGCCGGTAATGTTTGTTCTGTAGATTCATAGGTAAATTAATCAGATTCATGTTGATTGGTGTAAATTGAGTCTGATTCAAAAATATACTCAACTGAGTTTCGATTGGTTGATAATGATTCGTATTTATTGTGAATGTTATCTTCCTGTTCAATGGAAGTTTTAATGTCTTATGGTAATGCAAGTTCTGTAGATTCATAGGTATGGTTATCAGGTTCCCGTTGTTTTGTTAAAGATTCATATTGATTGGTGTGGATTGAGTCTGAATCATAAATGTGTTCAACTGAGTTTCGATTGGTTGATAATGATTCGTATTTGTTGCAAACATTATCTTCCTGTTCAAGTGAAGCTTTAATGTCTTGTGGGAATGCCTGTTCCGTAGATACATAGGTATGTATATCCGATTCCCATTGTTTTGTTAATGACTGATATTGTTTGGTGTGGGTTAAGTCTGATTCATAAGTATGTTCGACTGAGTTTCGATTGGTTGATAATAATTCGTATTTGTTGTAAATGATATCTTCCGGTTCAAATGACGTTTTAAAATCTTGTGGTAATGCAAGTTCTGTAGATTCATAGGTATGGTTATCAGGTTCCCGTTGTTTTTTTAATGATTCATATTGATTTGTGTGGATTGAGTCTGAATCATAAATGTGTTCAACTGAGTTTCGATTGGTTGATATTGATTCGTATTTGTTGCAAATATTATCTTCCTCTACAATTGAAGCTTCAATGTCTTGTGGTAATGCAAGTTCTGTAGATTTATAAGTATGGTTATCAGGTTCCTGTTGTTTTGTTAATGACTGATATTGTTTGGTGTGGGTTGAGTCTGATTCATAAGTATGTTCAAATGAGTTTCGATTGGGTGATAATTTTTCGTATTTGTTGCAAATGATATCTTCCGGTTCAAATGACGTTTTAATGTCTTGTGGTAATGCAAGTTCTGTAGATTCATAGGTATGGTTATCAGGTTCCCGTTGTTTTGTAAATGATTCATATTGATTGGTGTGGATTGAGTCTGAATCATAAATGTGTTCAACTGAGTTTCGATTGGTTGATAATGATTCGTATTTGTTGCAAATATTATCTTCCTCTTCAATTGAAGCTTTAATGTCTTGTGGTAATGCAAGTTCTGTAGAGTTATAAGTATGGTTATCAGGTTCCTGTTGTTTTGTTAATGACTGATATTGTTTGGTGTGGGTTAAGTCTGATTCATAAGTATGTTCAAATGAGTTTCGATTGGTTGATAATTTTTCGTAATTGTTACAAATGTAAACTTCTTGTTCAATTGAAGTTGTAATGTCTTGTGGTTGACGGTGCGTTGCATTACTTTCATGTCTTTTCTTCTTCATCTCAAGAATACTAATGCCTGCCATTTCATTGTAGTTTATAATGTTATAGCCTGAAGAATCGATCCTCTCTGTTACAGTTGTTTTTTGGCGGATAACACAAAGTTTTGAAGATTTTCCCCTCTTTTTGAAATGTAAAACAATTACGATAAACACTGAAGCAGCAACGATTATGATCACCAATGTAGATACAACCACTGCGTACACTGTGTTATCATCTGCAAAATAATTCAGAAGCCTATAGTAGTCAACAAAATGTAATGCCTTTAAATCGGAAGTAAGTTCTTAGTAAATTCGTTTATAGTGGTATCTCTTGCCTACATATTTTTAGGTTAGGCATTCTTAAAAAAAGAAAAAAAAAAACTCCTAGCATTTCCCTGGGCTTTAATTTATGAATGCCTAAATTTGTACTTGTCATCATGGTCATGTATCGCTCTTTTTTTAAATATATTTTCATTAAAATATAAGTAAATGAAATGTTGCTTGCTTGAATGTTGAAAGGTACCCTTTACGTATAAGGACCGAAAAGAATAGTTTTTTGAGCCCTAATTATATGATAATATCTCAAATAGATGAACAAAATAGAATAAAATTTTAGATTTAAAACAAAAAACGTATTTGTTGCGCACACATCTCACATCATATCGGTACAGCTGATGCAATAGCATCAGTATGTGTTCTAGATTGCTCTTAAAGCAATTGTCTTTCGTGTATGACAGATTTAGGTCTGCGTTTATATAATTGATATCGCACCAGTATTGTGTATAGTAGATTTCAATCTGTGTTACCAGCTGCATTTGTCGTACCAATAAACGGCAACAAACTGTGCTACTACATTTGGATATGCTTATGGGTATGATATGCCTGTCAGGTAAAGGAGGCGATCTGACAAAGAAGTTATTTGGCTCCCGAAACAGCTTAAATAATAAAATTCTTTTTGATACATGTATCAAATTCATTTGTTAAAATGAAAATGATGATTCAAACTGGACATCTGGACAGAAACAAAAAAAAGTAAATATAATCAATTTGAAATTTACATATGTGACCTTGCATGTGCTATTTAGACATATCTTTATAATTCCCAAAGCCCCATTCAGATATATATTTTACACATATCGAGAAATCTTGTACTAAAATATCAAGGCTATGGCATAAATATAAATGTTAATAAAACATCTCAAGATAAGGCCGGAGAGGGAGCTTTTGTTGGATTTTTTCTTAATTTTTATGCAAAAACTTTAAAGGCTCTAACCAAGCACATAGGATAAAACTTAACGATACAAACGCTGATACTAGAATCTGATATAATTTTGTGTGAACATTTGAGAATTGTATTTGATAAAGGACAGCGTGCGATAAGAACCTGATTTAGCATAATCTATTTGTTTTAACCGAAAATTGATTTTTTTATTTAGGGTTTCCATTAATCATTTTAATGCTTGTTTTAAAGTTGAGATAGTTTTAATTCAAAGTTGTATTTTTCGCTCCATGACTTTACAATAAATAAAGTTTTGACGTAATAGAAAAAGCTGCTCTTAGCGTTTTTGTGAAAACATGCATATCTTTTTATCATTATTCCTACATCTATAAGACCCGAAAGTATAGAACACATGTAAGTACAAAATGTACCAACTAAATAATACACCACTTTATCTTACCTCGGGTAAATTAGTGACGATATGATTAGTTAAACGCCGTTGCGAGGTGACCCCTATGGATCCGTAAGGGGTTAGTAGATTTCATAGCGGTATCTTGACATCACGTCTACTACAATTGTTATTGTATTTCATTGTTGATTTTATACGAAACTTGGCAGGAAAAGTCGATAAATTCGTTAAATGGTTAGCTATGGTTCCTTACGGACCCATAGAGGGTGAGTAAAATTCATGGGGAATTCAGCCTTCAGCTTCACTCCTTTCGGATTTACTATCTCTCCATCGATCCCTAGGGGTCAGAAGCAAACCATATAACTTATAATGATTGTCAATATGCTCAATAGTTCTCATAAAGGTGTGTCAAAATATGCAAATTTTGTCATTTGCTGTAGAAAAATTGTTTTTCTGTTTCTCGACTGTAAATCGTCATTGATATGCATGATGTTTTAAAGATCTAACAGTTTAGATTTTGCATGACTTTAACATTCATTTAAAAGGTAAAATCACCTCATTTCGTATTATTTCAATTTTTGTCGACAAAAAAAAAGCCAGAGCCAGACAAGTAGTTTGTAAAAGTCCAATATATACCTCGTCTGAAACAATTTTTTCCTTGATACAATTCTATTTCTTTTTTTGTTGTTTTTATTCTGCCCTACCTGAACTATTACCTTCTCTTAAGGTGAAAACTGAAGAAACTCTAGTTGATGTAGTATCATCGGATGAAAAACATAACATATGTTTAGCAGTTCATATAAGATATCGCTATACCAAGAAATAAATTTTTTACCGAACGTAAGGAAATGGTTGTAATCATTTTTGTCCAAACTGAAAATTTTACAGGTAATATTTAGATGGTTAAGATTCCTCAACATTTTGATTGTTTTTTTATTTTTAGATATTTCTGTTTTGGTAAAATATGTACATGGTGTAATTGTTAATCTTTTCCCGAGAATTGGTACAAGATGACCTGTTGACAATAATTTGATTGTTTTGAAGCGTGAATATCCAATCTATTTGAAATCACGTGTTCGAAGTTGATTTTGTTTAAACTGACGCGGGTATGTTAAGGCAATTTTTTCAGAGACAAATAACTCTTGTAATGGTCATGAATATTAATGAGCAACATTGCGTCTCCATAGTGACGACGCTGTCCGCTTCATTTCTCTGGTCGTCAATCGCTCTCGTATTTTGTTCTTTTTATTGATAAACTATGCAGAATTAGATAAATAATGATAATTTGTTGTAGTTAAAAACCATATGTCACATTATTTTACAAGCCATAAATTGTATTGTATGAAAATGCTTCTTGTCGATATCGCAACGGAGGCGTGACTTATTTTCCTTATTTGGAAAACCGATTCCATAGGAAGCTTGAAACCCACATGTTTTGAACGGACGGATTGTTTTTGTTGCATGAGTCGAAGAATGGCCCATGTACCCAAGGATTTCAGCATACAAGCAGAATCATACGACATAACTTGACTATGAGTAAGTATTCTGTCGTCTTTTTGCTGTTTTCTGTAGCCGACTATTTTCATTTTGACAAAAATCTACCCTTGAAGTTGCGTCTTCTCCCCTTTTTTTCCATCTGTTCAGTAGAATTTAGAAATTATCCCGGAACCTAGGATTTGCATAGTATACCATGCCTGAACTATCTTAAATGCAAGTCCATTGATGGTCCACAGTGTTTATGTGTAATTTAGGTGAAGTTTTATAATACACATGAGTTGTCCTGGAAATTTGTTTTGCTATAGTTACACTTTTTGATATAAAAAAAACTTAATGTGCTCTAGCCTGTTCCATGGTTGGCCAGTTGACATTCAATCTGTTTGAATTCATGAATCATGGATATAATTTCTTTTGAGAGCGAGTGATATCAGAACATGAGATTGGCAATTCTGATAACAAGGTGCTGGTCCAAAATGAATCTGAAGGCAAGTGTAGAAGAAGAAGACACTAGACTAAATTTTCAACAAAGAACCCACCTCAATATTATCAATATAAACTGTATTGAGCACCCTCATTATCACAGAGTTTATAACTTTGCAGACAGTGTGTAGGCAAGACACTGCCAGATGTTTTTAAGGTAGCTATGTACATGTACAAACTACACTTTCCCTCAATTTCAAAGCTACATCATGCAAGGTCAGTTTTTCGACGTGCCAAAAAAACTAAAATTCTAGATTTTTATTCACATAAAGACTTGAAAGACTTTAACTGTAAGCTGATTGATTTTTTATTCTTTTGCTGCCGCAGGCCAGATTCTTATTTCCTAAAGAAAATTTTGCATAGTACGTATACCTATTAGTCTGTAATGTACAAGCAAATGTAGTACTTACTAAATAGAAATTCTGAGAGACCTAAAAGAAGTTTTTAAAAACCTGGGCTATTGGTCCTGTGTCCAAGTGTAAATCTTATATATACAAATATATATACCCTTATTTTATTCTGTATGCTACTTTGTACATCTGTACATGTTGTAGTTCTTTAATATGTATATGAATAAAAGGAGATGTAGGGTGTACAATGTACATTGTTTGTGTACATAATCATATATCATGAGACAGCTACAGAAGTTCTTTCTGTTCGACATGTTGTACTACCAGAATAAAGTTCAAATATATAAACCCTTATCTTATTCTGTATGCTACTTTGTACATCTGTACATGATGTAGTTCTTCAATATGTATATGAATAAAAGGAGATGTAGGGTGTACATTGTACATTGTTTGCGTACATAATCATATATCATGAGACAGCTACAGAAGTTCTTTCTGTTCGACATTTTGTACTACCAGAATAAAGTTCATTCTGTTTATATACTAGTAACAGTCTTTATGAAATATGTAACATGTATTAAAGGGAAAATTAATATTATGATTATTCAGCCTAAGGCTAAATTGATATCATGTATGTGGAGTTGTCTTCGAAAATATTGAAAAACAAATGTATAATCATTTTAAAAAATAAGACATAAAATAAATTTGTCGTTTCGGAATCTAATGCATTCTGGGTAATATTTTCAAAAGCTTTCACCAAAAAGTTGTGATTGACTTAACATGTTCTAAATATTGGAATTCAATCCAATGATGTGGCGTTATTTTCATTTTGATGTACGAACAATGAGATTACCCATAGTCCTATATAGAATCCGAAAAGGCGAATTACCTACCTGAACCTTTTTGTTTCAACTTGGAGGCTGGAAACAATTATTTAATTCAAATTTGTTTTGGCCTGAAGTAAATTAAATTAACAAACATTTTTTTTTTCAAAAACTTGTTATATTGATAGTTAGAGACTGTTTTACAAAAATGTTAGGTGGATATTGTTAAGTTTTTAACACACCATTTTTTCACAAAATTATTGCATGTTTACTTGGAATACAATATAAATCATACATGTTTATATATGAAAAATATTTGTATCTGTAATACTGCTTACTGGATGGGATCTTTTTGTTTGTGTACACAATTGTAAATTGTTTCTTTTTTATTATTACAGGTTCAAGATGACAATGATGAGAACAAAAGTGCAAAAGATAAGCCTTACATGTACATTGCAATAAGTGACTGCAGAATGTATGAACAGTTGGTAATCCACAAGCTTTGTGTCAAAATACTTCTTTTTCAACACATATTTTATCGTCATCCAGAAAACATGGAAAACAATGTGTTCAGGGCAACATAACTTTTTGAAATGGAATAAAGTTAACTTTCCAAACAGACATTCCACAGTGTGATCATGGTGATGTCAAACAGCATGTTAAAAATGGTTAAAAAAAATCTAGTAAGACTCAGCTTAAAGGTAAAAGGAGGAACCAGTTATTGACACCCACCTTTTCTTGCCTGTTTTTCTAGACAGAAAGAAAACCCTACATCAAAAGAATGCAGAAAGTGAAAGATATAGCTAATTGACTGTTAAATTGTAAAATTAATGGAACCTACAGATGGAAACGTGTGTAAAGCAAAAACTTAATTCAATCTATAAAGTAATTCAACATCTTGTAGCAGCCTCGTAGAGATTGTTCTACAGCCGTACAGGTTGATCTAAAGTGAACAGTTCTATCTTTCAACATGAACACAGAGATTAATTTGTACAATTTGTTCACAAAGAATTTGTGCACATATACATTGTACATGTATAGTGGAAAAATTACATGTACAATTTGTTCCTAACAGAAGACCAACATAAAAGGGCTAAAAATTATGGATATCTGTAAATTTACATAAGAACAGCAGTATCAACATTTGAACAATAACTTCATCCATTATTTTTTTGTCAAGCGTGTGTATCAAAAGATTAATTTGATTAAATATTTCTTTTTATGCACTGTATTTACAATTTCATGAGTAATTAGGTGAGATCGATTACAGATTTTTATGAAAGTTATTGGGTCTTTCATCACAATTATTTATAGGTCACTGTACAGCTTTCAACAATGAGTAAAACTCTTATCATGTGCATTTATACATATAATTACCTGAGTTATGCTACACTAAATACACAAATTAGCAAATAATGACAGACAGCAACCAAAAAAAAAACAACACATCAGCTTTATCTTGAGAGACTGGCATATAAAATGTGACATACATTTCTAGTAAACATGTTTTTGAGAGTTTTACTGTGACATTAACATGATTAAGAAAGGGCAATTAATATCATGTACATGTATGGGTACATATAAAAAAAAGAAAATGTGGTTTCATTGCTAATGAGACAACTCTCCGCAACATGGACAAGCAACTAAATGACGTAGAAGTCAACAACTAAAGGCCAGTGTAAGGCCTACAACTATGAGCAAAATTCATACAACATAGCCATTTAGCTTAAATGCTCGTCTTGTAAATTGTACTGCCTTTAATAATTGAGGGTGTTACAGTACAAAATTCAATAAAAAGAAACCAGAAAAAAAAGTTCAGCCTTGAGAAATCCTTAGAAAATTGTGTAAATAATGACAAATGAAACATGCAGTGGTGGATCCAGGTTTAAATTATGAGATTCAGGTTGTTCACTAGGAGGCGGTACCCCGTACTTTTAAATCCCATGTTACGGAAAGTTTCATGTACATTCACCAGCTAAATTTAGGATTTTTTATATTCTTGTTATATGTTTAAAAGAATCTACTATAAGGTGAAAAATGTCAGTCAACATGAGAGATAATTAAAACCCTGGTGACTAGCTTAAGTATAGATATCAATGAATACCAGCAATTGACAAGTTCAAATTCCATGGACAATGCAGAAAAACAAAATAAATATATCAATAGCTCAATCAAAATTGATGTCAAACACACAAAACATGAAAAAGGACATCAGTTATGGTAAAAGAAATATTTAAAGAAGTTAAACATAAAAGCAACAATTTGGTATTAAACATGAATCCCAAGAAAAGTTGAACTTGTACACGTATGTTCCATTAGATTGTATTTGGACAGAAAACATACTTTCAGTCATGTTAAATTTACAGATACATGTAATCATAAAGTATTGCCATTTCAATTATCAAAATAAGACACAGATGAGACTTCTATCATTGTCTATGCTTATATATTTTTCTTCCGTAAAGTTCCATTACACATATTGCCTTTTTGCAAACCACTCAAACTTTATATACTGTAAATTCAGAAATAATGGAATGCGAATAATGTGACTAGGTTAGTATCGCAATAAAAAGAACTTGCATTCTTATAACTGAAACATACACATTTATGCAGAATTATTTGAAATCACAATAAATAAACATTTTTTTGTAAAATTGAGAATGGAAGTTGGGGAATATGCACGTCAAAGAGACAACCCAACCAAAGAGCAGATAACAGCCAAGGCATCCATTCTTGAATAATTGCAATAATAAATGCATGCAAAAATTTCAGTATTTACAGTTTTGAAAAATTGCTGGGTATCCTGATTTTACATGTTTTATAAACTGTTTTTATTTTAAATAATAAATCATTTTTTACTAATAAAAAGTTGAAAATTGACATATATATATTATAATTTATAAGTTTATCCAGATTTTTGTAAAGAAGGGTCAACAAGAAATCTGTAAGGAATACATGGTCACACAAAGACTTTAATGCATTTGTCTGTTTTTATATCAAAATTAGGAGATGAAGTATGATCGCCATTGCGACAACTATCCACCAAAGTTCAAATGAAATAGCTGTAGAATTTAGCAATTATACTATAGGCAACTACCACTTTTGACAATGAGAAAATCCATACCGTAAATTGGGCTAAAAATGGCTTAGACATAAAAAAAAAAAAGAATTCAATTGAGAAACTTAACAGCCTAATGTATAATAAAACATATATGACAGACATGAACCAAATTAAAGGAAGCCACTGAACAAATAGTCCCTTTAATACTGTAACACAACAACACAAATTCATTTTCTGTTGTCACAAAATGAAATGCGATGCTTGATAACACAATATACATGATATAGATGAAATGACTATGCGAGTACTGACTGGGACATCAATTTTGAAAATGAATATCCTTGCCTGGTAAGAACTGGAAAAACACAAAATGAAGGAAAAAAAGTGAAAATAATTTTTCACACAGCAACCCTCAGAAAAAAATATGTCTGTGTAGCAACAGATAAAAGGAAACATTCCATTTTCCCCACCCTGAATACCAAATTCTCTTCCATTTAAAATAAAGTGGTTCTCTATACTTTTCAAGACTTCTGTTTGAACTTGTCATACTCATTTCCAAACATATTCTGCAACTGAATATGTCAGACCTGCTTGTTTTCTTTTATTCTTCTGTTATACAATTCTTAATGAATACCATTAGCATAAATTCACAAACCCATAGTTAATAAAGGATTTATATAATTAGAGATCAAGGATTTATATAATAAGAGATCAGTGATTTATATAGCAAGATCTCGCTATACACAAAATAAATAGTCTGATATGAATATAAATCACCTGGGGCTGGAGGAAAGTAAATGGTTGATAAAAAGAACCAAGGACAACACATAAAATATATATAGAACTTGGACAACCAACATATACACCATAAGACTACTCTTCAAAGTTTAAGCGACCAAATTTGTATAGAGATTGGTAGTACAAATTATTTATGAAGGTGGAACTGCACATATTTTGTCAGTCCTTTTTACGGGAAAATTCAACATTCTACATACAATTGAAGCCTAAAGAGGGGCATCAAACACATACAACTTGTTTTACTATCGTCGGTTACTACAAAGGCCAAACGATTTCAACATATATTGTCAATAAGACCAATTTATGTTGAGGTTTAATAATGTCAATACTCCCGCATCGTCAACTATGACAACAGAGTTGCGATTCTTCGATGATTGTTCGAGTCTTCAGTGCGCTTGAATAACATAGACAATTTATCGAAACCATAGTTACCAATTCTAAATTCATAAAAAGCGGGTTACCAGAGACGATATTTCTAAAAAAAATCAACTGAAATAGAAAGCTAAAGATATAACCTAATAGAAAAGTGCTGCGCGCTTGTTGAATATGAAACTGTAATCACAATAGGAACGAAACTGTGTACAAATTTAACGTTATATGCTGCCGGGTAAACTAAGAATATTATTTTTATTTAATATGTTAACTTCTGGAAAATCGCGCAGCACTTTTAATTAACGGAAAAGCACAAGGATTCGTTTAAAAAAAAGTTTGTTGATTTTTATTCAGTGTAGTAACCCGTTTTTTGCCAATTTAGTTAAGGCATTTTACCCCTGTAGAAGTCACGTGATCTAGGCGATCATGACCAAAATGTCGGTTTACTGAATCCTTACTACACGAATATATAAATTCAACAACTAAGATTCCTGAATTTTGGTTTAAACAATTTTATTCTTGATATATCATATTTTTGCCACTATTTACGTTTCAAAGTTCCTTAACCTACCTGCGTGAAAAATTAACAAGAAAGAGACAAATTAATTTAAAGATATATCAATGTGTTTAACATTTCCGTATCAGGCTTATCTGATCAGATGTATATAAAATGATCTTTTGGAGAGTCGACTCTGCAGACAGATAGATATTGTTATAGGGAAAGTGCAAGTTATGTATTAATGTATTAAAAGAAAAGCACATATGATGAAAATGAAATCAACATTTTGCTATCGACCTTTTCTTCTTATCAGCATTTAAAGTCAAACATTGTGAATTTTTAGTACCCAAGACGTCCTCTTGTTTTACAAAAAAATATGTTTACTAAATTCGTTTTTTTTCTTCTGCCTTTTTCTTTCATGTATGCATGTGAATAATCAATGGTCTTTTTTATACTATCGTGGCCATAACCTATAGCATATGTTATAATATTTTTGTGAGAACAATAAGGTCAGTGCAATACTTTTTTGAAGTTGTATAGTTTAGAAATATGTACTAGATGACCTTAACATTTTAAAAATAATTGCAATAATTCAAAAGAACGAAAAGATATGGTTTACATAATAGATCCAAATTTTCAATTGGCAAGTCGTATTTGTTTACTAACTTTAATATCATAAAACTGTCAATATAATATACAAACACGAATTGAATTCTGAAATTGTGACTATCTAATTTGTTCAACTTAAAGCAAAGTGCCGATGCCTTCTTTATACAAGTGAAAGGTGGAATTTTAAGTCCGCAATGCTCTTCAATTTCACACTTAATTTGGAAGTTTAAACGTTTTTTATTAGAGTGTCACTGATGAGTCTTTTGTAGACAAAACGAACGTCTGGTGTACAAAATCTTAATCCCGGTATCTGCGATGAGTTAATTATTCCCCCAAGATTTTGAAGATGTGTACCTTATTTTGAAATTAAGTATGAAATTATTAAATCAAAGATGAAGCAGCCGCAGACTTAATGTAAATTTCCATAAAAAAAAATTAAAATGTATGTTATACGTTCAGTATTTAAACTTTCTAATTTAGTTATAGAGAAGGCGCAGTCTTAAAAGCTATGAAATGAGATCAGTCGTGCCGACGGCAAATATATTTCCAGGAAAAGACACATATCTTGACTTTCAATAACTTAAAATAAATTAACATTTAATATTAAAAAGATGGACAAACTCTATAATTTGGAAATAATGTAACTGTCCTTCCATATGTTTTTCTTGTAGCCCATAACTATTAGGTAAAAGATATCAGATGAAACTAAACAGTACAAATGTTGATACTAGAATTTGATGTCTGGTATTTGATACAAGACAGGGTGCGATAAGGGCCTTATTTCGCCTATTCTTTTAAAAAAAATTTATATAAGTTTCCAGTTTTTCAAGTTGAGAAAATGTAAAATTAAAAACTGTTTTTAAAGTTGAGAAAATGCAAAAATTAGAAACGAGTAGTTATCAATCTAAAACTTTGCAACAAATGAAAATTTGACGTCACGAAAAATTCTGCTCTTAGAGTTTGTGAAAAAAATAATAATACTTTTAAACTGAGTGATATTAATTATATTAGTAATATTATGAAACTTGAGACATGCACATTTTGATAATTGAATGCAATGAAAGGATATTGTACAGTCATTGAAAGACTACGCGTAAAATACAGCTGAAACTAACCGTTCTTTAGAGTACTGATTTTTCATGACAATAGAATGCTTTGTCATAAAGCTTCACTGCTCAGGAAAATTGAAAAAAAAATCGCCACAATTTGATTTTAACTTAAGGATGTTTGCTTCCCTGTTTCAAAATAACAAGTTTTTTTTTAAGACTGTTATAAATTGATAGTATATAAATAACGAAATTTAAAAAATAGAAAAATAGGTCCGTGTCCTCGTTTTTGAGATATAATCATTTGAAAATTTGGCGGGAAATGATTCTCTCTAGATTTCTTATACATTTAACATTTGCACCCTTTTTCTTTCAAAAACTACGAAAAAATATATAACAAGGATTTTAAAAGATTTTCAAATATGGTTTTTTCAGCTATATTCAATGAAATTATAAATTAAAATTTTTTATTGTCTCTACATGGATAAAACTAGAGGTTTCTGAATATCTGACATAAGGTAAAAAAAATGAGTAGCGAACATCCTTTATGGATGTAGACAGGACAATAGGACCACACAGGTTGATTGGTATACATAGTATATTACACCCGAAACAATATAAATCACCTGATGAAAAGATGATCACTTTGTTTCTTTTTGTGTTACAAATTCATGATCAGCCATACCTGTACTTGGAACTTCTCTTAAGGCAGTAAATGATGAAACTGTCGTAGTTTCCGAAACTGAAAATAGTAATTTATGAATATTTTTTAAAGTTATTTCCACATAATTAGCAAAGAGAGGCGAAAGATATCAAAGGGACGATATGTAAAATAAAAGAACAAAATTATATACGAGCCATGTTAGATGTTACCCTATATGACATATATTCATCCTTTACATACACAAACAGAGACAATCAGAAGATTCATCATTGTAATATAGTCATAAATTGTATAAAGGTATTACACATTAAGAAATATGAGAATCGTTGGAAAGTGTTATTTCATGAAACTTACATACAGAGATATGACTTAAAATCTACCCAAATCACTAAAAAGTCATGTGTTATTTCCGTTAATGAATTAAGAACTAAACACAAATTTTTAGTATCTGGGCACAGATGCGCAATTCGTTTCAGGTAGGCGGTAATGGTAGCCCTTTTCCTCAATTCCTCTGCTCATATCGTAAACTTGGATATGTACGATGGCTCGTTTCGAAGCTTAGATATTTTCACAAGTGTGGTTAATTTTTCGGCGTACGGAGTGAGATTCGTTTTTCCTTAATTTAGCACACCCTAAAAATTCTTTTGTGATGTGGATCCTTAAGGTAAAAAAATCCCTTTTTCACACAATAAGTTCTATGAAAATTTAGTTCTTTGCATACATTTAATAGCTCCATAGTTTTTACACCTTTATTTTATGGTCCTCTGTTCTCCAAATCAGAACAAATGAGTAAGCTCAGTCTTTTGTTAAAATTTGAAACATGTCCAACATCACTACACAGAGATTTTTTGTTTCCGCACAACGTTTTTGTTCCTCAATGTGAGATGCATTAGGGATATTGACCCATCTGGTGTTTCAATTCAAGATAAAGCATGATATGGAGAAAAATATAACGAATGTTACAATAAAAGATACTCCGTGCAAGCTCAGTGATACTTATCTATTTACTCTGGGTCACATGATAAAAGAGAATGAGCTTTTTTGCGGATGAACAAGCACGCCAACAATGCGGTGAATACACTAATCAGATATTGGAGGGTTGACGTTTTAACAAAGATGATGACGAAGTTTCTTTGCACGTAGATGTCCGCAAATTTTGACACAAAAAAAAAAAAAAAAACAAACGGGAACAATACACGGGACACGTGAAATGTAAATGTGATTTTAGTTACTTCAAATGCAAAACGAATCGGAAAACTTTCAGAGAAAACTTTAAGTGCATCTTTGTCTTGAACCTCTCTTGAGAACATGAAAAAACATAGAACTTTCTGATTCCTATACTGACAGAAACAAAATAGAAAGGTTCGTCATATTTGTACATACCAATTATGTATCCCGTATCAAATGTGACTATTATATTGTTATTAAACAATGTAACTAATGGCAGTAACCAAAATCAAATAACACTATCCTGATTCTGAAATAGGTGTCTATAAAATAATTCACAGAAATGGAAAGAGTTCAAACGTTGCAAAATTAATATAACTGCAAACTGTTCAAATATTTTTGGCAGTGACCACCTTCATTACAAAAGGCAGGCATACTTGAAATTGTGCAGGTATGCGAAATTTTTGAGTAACTTAGAGCTCAATTTCTTTTGTACTAATTATGATATTTATTTATTTTATAGATATTCTGTTAAGCCAGTGTATTTAGTGGGCGTGCAGTGAATCCGATAATGTTTTTTTCTGGACAGTAAAGGATTTTTTGGTTTCTTAGATTATTACTAGTACACATAAATTAATATAATGATATAGACTCCGTGTCGGACAAAATAAGTTATATGTTTTAATATTTTATGATAGAGAATACAGTTTGGGGTTGTAGTAGGTTTTAGACAGATATAAGAATTACGTACATACACATTTGATATTCGTTTGAACAAGTGAATGTAGAAGATAACTGATCAGTACGCGGATCTAAAAGGGTTTGTCAAGCTTAGATATTTAAATGATCCACATAAAGTTTTACGGAATATTAATTATTGAATATGTAGAAAATGAGGATATTGAAGGATTATCTATATTTCTAGACATGCAAAACTTTCGATACAGTTGAACGTGAATGGATTATTTAGACTATGAAGGGTTTATATTCTAGTGATACTGCTTGTAGTTGGAGAAAATATTCCTGTTTAAAATGCAAATACTTCTTTAAAATAATTGGTTTCCTTTTCAATAAGACAATGATGCCCTGTAGCACCCTTTTCATTCATAATACAAGCAGAACCAATGCTTTGTGTTATTGTGTAAAAATACCTACGGAAAACCATTAATGATTGCAGATGATACAAGACTTATAAAAATAGGAACGAACAATCGACCGGAAAAGCCTTTGAAATATTGGAAAAATGTGTAAAAGCCTCCAGTTACAAAATTAACCTCGATAAAAGAAAAGGTGTATCTTTTTAAGGCAAAAGGAAAAAAAAAAAACAATAAGGTTACAAAAATATCTCGGATCAAGGCTTACACAAAGGCTTCAAGGGTGCACCATATTTATAACATTGATTTTAAAAAACTGTTTTCTCTTTTATGGAATACAACAAATTTTACGTAGGTAAAGTATTGATCATATAAAAACAACTTAGGCTGTTGGTTTTCTCAATTGAATTGTTTCATATTTTTCAAATCGGGTCCTTTTATTGCCAACTATATGGTATTGATTTTTCTCATTGTTGAAGGCCGTACGGTTGCCTATAATTGCTTACATCCACTTTATTTAAACTTTTGTGGATAGTTATCTCATTGGCAGTCATACCTCATCTTCCTATTTTTATTAGACTTATTTTGGGATACCCTGTTGAAATGAAATGTAAACATACCATGAAGGTGAAAGAGAAATAAACATGGATTCTTCAAAAAAGGATGAATTTGTGTACAAGTTATTTAAACATCTCTATCACTGTGCTGAACATTACATTTGACTAGCATAAGAAATCTGCATCTCAAGGAACATAAATGCATATGGAAATAGTTTATGCTGTATAGTTTGAGTTTCTTTGAAAAAAATTGACATCTCCATCAATTTCGCAATATATTAAGACCATAAGATATTCATAAGAATTTTACCGTTCTAAATCCTTTCAAGTCGATTAAGATAATCTTCTACTGACGCAAAGTTTCCACTTTCTGTCTTATCAAATTCAATATTATATAACTAAAGTACTATATTTCTATATGTACAAAACAATATCTTTGTGACAGTAAATGTTTTATAAATTTGGTTTTGTTTAATTTCAGAGTGCAATAAACATGATAAAACAGTTTTAATCGTTGGAATCAATGGTCTTCAATTTTGATTAACAACAATAACATTAGGTTCAAGTGATATACAATCATATTGTCAAGAGTCGTATCATGTTTTGATTCTTCCAAAAAAAAACCAACTGAAGATTTTGGCTTTTATACATACGGAAATAATCAATTCGATTGTGATTATTAATCAGAATGTCATAGGTTAAATGCGACGATATTGTTAGCGAAAAGACGTCACGTATCTGTGTATATATGATTTATATGCATGTACTTGTTCATATTCATACTTAGTGCAGGCAAAGATATACCTATGAAATCATAAATGCAACCACCGTTGTGATAACTTACACAAGTCATGTACAAAACAGAATTTAATGTAAAAATCCTAGAAAAAATTTGATGCACAGATTATCGCTATTAACAGATATTGTATAAGGAAATATGCAATTAAATATTAAATTGATTCATTCAAATAATAATGTATTAACACGCAAATATATTTTCGGAGTCATATTTTTCTTTCTCAAGAGGAAGAAAGTTTTTTCCTTTAATTTTATACGAGCAGACGGTTTTGGGTCAATTGATAAATATACTGTTTGTCATTACTTAGGCGTAGTTCAATTAAGAATTAGGAAAAACGTTGCCATATTATGTAGGGTAAAGAAATATACCTGTATACTAGTATGCAATTTATATAATTTTGAATTGATATTTTATGTAAAAATATATATCAAATATTTTCAGTGCGAACTTTTTATTTCATTGTGACTCATTTAACTAGTTGAATAACAACACGAGGCCACAGCCAGAACCCAAACATGCTCAATGTAAAGATACAAAGTGATTAAAATATACCGCCTTCTAAAGATAATTGTTTACATAATACATCATGATATATGTCTTTTTAATTCAATTAATAAACTTTTGAAACTGTTGACATACAAATGATGATAATTGAACACAATGAAAGAATACGTTACAGTCATTCAAGGTATTACAGGTAAAATAACTCTGAAACTAACCGTTCTTTATAATGCCCCTTTTTGTATGACAATAGCGCACTTGGTCATGAGGCTACACTGCCTAAACAAGAGAATAAAAAAAAAAAAAAAAAAAAAAATCGCCACAATTCGATTTAAACTTGAATGAGATAGACAGGATAATGGTACCACACAGGTTACTTTGTAACGAAAAAAGTATATTACATTGGAAACAATATAAACCACTTAATGGAATGAGGATCACTGTTGTTTCTTTTTATGTAACGTATTCCGCCATACCTGTAGTGGGGTCATCTTAAGAGGTAGTAAATAGTGAAACTGTCGTGAATTCGAAAGCTGGAAATAGTTATTTGATGAATATTTCATTTCAATTATCTCTACATAATTTACAAAAAAAGCTTGTTTATGCTAGATTTTCTCCAGTATGACATATACTTATCAGTCTCTTACACAAACTGAAACAATCGCACTAGTTTTTTCATTACAATTAAGTCATAAATTGTATAAAAGTATTACGCATTAAAAACTATCAAAATTGTTGGAGCATATGGAAAGTGTAATTCCACGAAATGACATAAACTATTTCCAAATCAGCGAAAAATCATGAGTTATTAACGTTAATGAATTGAATATCAAACATGTTAAACACAAACGTTTGGTATCTGGTGTTTCAATTCGAAATAGGGTAGTTATTTTGTATGTTGTGGAGAAAAATACAACAAATGTTACAATTAAAAATGCTCCGTGCGAGCTCAGTGATATGCACATTATTAATTAAAGTCATATCGCCTAGATTTAAACATGTTTGAAATATAGAAACAATAACTTTTTATAATAATCATTTGTTATGTCCCTGGCAAATGATATATGTAAAACAAAAGCAAGGACCATTCTGTCAGCTGCCCTGGACTGCTTAGGATTGATGTATTCTAGGCAATTTCAAATAAAAGATGTTAATTTAAACAAAATAAAACAAAATTACATGAATAAATGCAAATATTAAATCCAGTCGTATACTTAACCTAACAATTTTCCACTAACGATTTTTCCAATAGTGATTGAAAGTAATGAAAGAATAATTGTCAGTTACTGCTAAGCTGAAACTGTTAACAAATTCAAATATCTTGCTCGTCAAGACAATGTCGTGTCTTGTCACGCAGCTTAAACAAATAACATATGCAGACTTAAAAATGAATGGCAAAATAATTTATCTTACAACGCTACCATTCAATTTGTAATCAATGTGGACAGTATGCAAAGCTAGACTGGAATGTATAAATAATTTGATGTAATATACGTTACTTGAAAATAGAACACTGTTGGTTCTTTTTATGCTTTTATTCTGCCCTACCTGCACTCGAATATCCTATTGAGGTAATATCTGACGAGACATTAGGAGTGTCTTCTTCTGAAAACAAATATTTTATTTTGTATATTGTTTTAAGTTATCTCTATATACATGATACTTAGAAAAAACATGTATCTAAATATACGACGAAATTGTTATCATCTTTTGGTAAACACTAAACTATTCTACATGTTATACATTTAAAAATCTTGTCGAGATGTTGGCTTTTTCCTAATATTTCCTTTTTGATAAAATATGTATTAATAAAAAAAAATTGCTTGCATGCAGTTTAGAAACATTGATTTTTAAAGGAGTTGAAACTTAAGTTTCTTCATAATTTCTCAATGAAACGTTTTAGAAAAGCAGGTTATAAATCATGTCAGTAGCCAATCACTAGATACTTGCCGATAATATTCTCTTACAGAACACCACCAGGAGTATCCACCCAACACCAGACAATGGATATAACACTTTGGGCACTCGGGGCGCTTCTATTGATTAACCGTCAACCGAAACGCTAACAACCAACGTTGTAAAAGTAAGGGATGAAGAAAAGGATCTACATTTGATAAGCACTACATACAAATTCGTACGGCGAATAACAATGTTAAAACACACATGAATCGAATGGATTTCACAATAAAGCAAGATAATTGTGTGAATAATAAGTTCATTTCGTAAATCTTTGCATTAGATGGAAAAGTTTATTCATACATCCTGCACACCCAAAATGAAAAACCTTCTAAGAATGAGTTTTATTACAGACGGCAGAAGTCAATTAGACCATATTGCTTTATCCTCGGTGCTTATAATCTATCGGATAATCATAAGGAATTAAACTGCATAATATAAAAGAATGGTTGTGTCTCTTTGTTGTATTGTTATAATGTGACATTTATGTGCGGTTCTGACTATGGTTATTACTTGTATTTACAGTTGAATGATTGTCTAAACATGAACAATTACAATAATAAATCAATATTTTGTTTTGAAACAGGGATTGGATTAATGAGGTAAACCGTATATATCTATTTTGGGAATTTTTACGTTTTTCTCACATTGTATCATGTTTAATATAATAAAGACTAACACGTAACCATAGTGGTCGATACGTGAATTGGTTTTAATTTCCTATTACTCGAAAATACCTGCCACTTTAATGTTTTCTCACCTTTACATGTATGATGTATCCGAATTTCGTACAACCGAAAACATTCTGGATGAGAACTAACATCAGTTGAAAGATTAATCCAACACTTTTGTGAATCTGTACGGTTTTTACATTCATTCAGAAGGTGGGATTTTGTCTGATAATATATGCTAGAACAATAATCATCCGTCTTTTCTGGGTTAAATAATAACTTAAAATTCGCTAAATCAAGATAGTCTTTGGAACAATAAGTCTCGGCATGCAGCCCATCGTTCAAATCAACACATATTTTCTGATGATCAATTAACCCTGTAAAGATATTTAAAAACTGAAAAACATTTCCTTCAAAACAAAAATTGACTTTAAATGCAAGCAATTACAATTAGTTAAATTGTGATTCCACCATCCACGTTTTCCTACTTCTTTTACTTTATGTAGATAATGTTTACCATTAATTTGGGTAAAAAAATAATAAATTTGTTTAAATCCAATCAATGTTTTATTTACATGTGTAGGTTGAACTTTTGTATTTAGATGCCTGTATTACATTTATGTGATAAATGTGAGAGAGTTTATGTTTAACTTTTAGAAACCCTAAAAAAATGATGTACTAAGTGTTATATGGTATTGAAAATTTTCTCACATTTTATTTTGGTAACTGAGGAATTGTGAATTGAATGAACGAATGGTCGAATGTATTCGAGTGAATACAATAACAACATAAACATTAATGTCGATCCGCTAAATGCAGAAGAGGTATAAAAATTATGATACATGTAACACACACAATTCACGCACTTAATGTGTTTTCTTTCTTCTCTTAAATAAATATCGTTTACGTTCACTTATAGCGTTAGTCTTTTACGTTTAAATAAAATGAAAACGTTCTTTGTAAAGTTCTCTGATATTGCAAGGAAACTATAATTGATCAATTATTTTACATACTTCAAGGATTTCTCATCTCTGGTGTGGTTTATGGAATGCGCTGATAATAGATGGGGAAGATTTAAATCTGTGTTTGACCACCACAAAACAATATTAAAAGGTGAGTTAGTAACTACTGTACTATGTAACTGCGACTTTAACGACTTTTAATTTTATTAATGGATAGCTTGTTGTATTGTCTGGTAAATTTTTCTTGAATCTACGTAAGAGCTGGGAATTTAATTAGTATACAATAAAAGAAGATGTGGTTTGATTGCTAATAGAGACATCTTTCCAACAAATATCAAATTACGTAGATGTATACATGACTGTTGCTAAAGGCCATATGTTGACGTTTGAATGTCTGTTGAGATTTTGTTGACGATTTGCTGTTGCATCGAAACCTACATGTTTGTTTATTCATTTTGAAAAAACAGTATCTTACGTGTTAAAGTTCCCTTTTTTGTCCTTGTATATTTTTAACCTTCACTGTTTATCAATTTTTGATTATATATGTATGACGTGGATCGGTACTTATACATCCCGCCATTGTGTTATTGTGCTATGGTCAATTTTGAGTTCTTGTCTTTCATTTTTGCTTATGTACTGTGTCTATAACCCATTTTGTGTTTCTTTGTTGAAACAGTTATTTGTTTTGATAGTGATAAAGAATATATTCTATATATATTGACTGCTGTACCCCAATTTTTGACGTTTTTACCTATTATGTCTGTTTGTTTTGCTCACACATTGTTGTCAATATAATGGAATTTCATGCGACTGTCATACAAGTGAGAGGTTTAACTAGCTATAAACCAGGTTTAATCCACCATTTTTGACATAAGAAAATGTCTGTACCAAGCCAGGAATATGAAAGTTGTTCTCCATTCATGAGATGTGTTTGAGGTTTGATTTTGCCATTTTTTAAAGGACTTTCCGTTTTGAATTTCCCATGGAGGTCGGTATTTTTGTTATTTTACTTTTTGTTTACTTGTTTTAATCACCAATTAATCAAACGCGCTTGAATTTATTAAAACTACACTTTGATTATAAAAATGTTACTTCATTCAAATAGTTAACCGTGCATGAATCAGAAGGTGTTTTACGTGCACATCAGCATATCTTTCCGCAATGATCTGATTTACCGAAACGACTTGTTGACTTTCACATTTGTTTTCTTTTAGGTTTTTATTTGACAGAAAACTGTATATGTATATTTTGAGGGGGCTCGGAACCAGATGTAGGTAGATTTTGTTCGATCAAGTGGGTTTTTCCTCCCTAGCCATGATTCACAAAGATAACTAATGTATATTGAAATAGTTGCTGTATTACTATCTTAATTTGTCGATTTGAACAAGTATGAAGTGTTCAAACACATCCTGTTTACTTTTTGTTGTCGTTTGGGAGGTTTATTTTTTTATTCAAATTCTCCTAAGCCCAATGATTATCCCTTTAAGTTTTGGATTACTATATGCAAAAAAAAAAACAACATTATGACAACTTTTATATATGAATGTAAAACCCAATAGCCTGATGACCTCCGTATTGTACATGTATAAAATAATGATTACATATACATAATAACCCCATGTCTTGTTCTTTGTCTATCACAATATTTTTTTTTTTGAAGTGATTTGCATTGCATTCAATTTTAGTTAACACAAAGTCTATTTAGAATTTGTCTTTTAGATTTCATAATTCATAATATAGGATAGAAAACTTCTGCAAATATAAGTAGATAACGATACATGCACGTTGCATATTAAACATTACTTTAGATACCTGAGCATGATCCTGGTAATAGCAATATATCGTCGACTGCAATATCAGATACTATGCCGCTTCCATATATGCCAACAAATTCAAAAGTTAAATATCCTTGAGAGTCTATGTCGACTTTAGCTAAATTCCAATTGTCACCTTTGTCTCCATTGTCTGACCAAATCACATTTTTATTAAGGGTCACATTTAACCTTCCAACGTCAGTTCCATACATATGATACCAAAATTTCAAACAAGACTCCTCGTTCACATTAACAGATGGACCTTGGCTATATGCAATATCACCATCGGATGCATTATAACTGTCCAAGTACATATAGTGACCATATACTAGAAGTAAATAAATACATCAATTAATCAAACATTTGACTAATGCTGAAGTTATCATTTTCTATAATACTACAATTATTATTGAAGCGGTCAGTCAATGTAGAACTCACAACTTTTTCGGAGTTTGTTTTTATTTCTTTAATGAAATATACCAATGTGTTTAATATTTTCAAACATTAAACTGCTGCAAATAAGGGCATCTTAAAATTTGATGAAAGTAAAGACGAAAACGCATAATCAGATTACAGTAAATGTTCGAACACTGTAAATTGTCAATAGGGCATATACTTTGTTTGCAGTAAATAATGTCAGATCAGCTTATATCTATATAAATAAAAAAGTATTACCAAAAATACCTAAATCCAATCTAAATTCAAAAAGGAGGAGGTCCATAAAAACTTACAAAATCAAACGTTAGACTATATTTATCAACGGAACTAATGAATGACAAGTGTCTGCCGGACATGGAACAGGCATTTATCGAAGAAAATGATGGTTAAACCTAGTTTCATAGCTAGCGAAACCTTCCCCTTGTATGACAGTTGTTTATACTTCCGTTATATTGACAAAATTATCATACTGACAGATACTTGAATTTCATATGATGAGGACATAATCTTTCAATCAGTTTAATTGAGGTCTGGAGCTGGCATGTCAGTAACTGCTAGTAGTCCTTTCTTGATTTATGTATCATTGTCATTATGCTTAGTTTCTTCTGTTACCTATTCTGACATCAGATTCGGACTTCTTTTAAACTGAGTTGTACTGTGCGTATTGCTGTGTGTTTGTTTATTCTACATTGGCTAGAGGTATATGGCGAGGGTTGAGATCTCACAAAACCTGTTTAACCCAGCCGTATTTTTGCGCCTGTCCCAAGTCAGGAGCCTCTGTCCTTTGTTAGTCTTGTATGTTTTTTTCAATTTTAGTTCATTCATGTTTCGGAGTCTAGTGTGTCGTCCATTTTCACTGAACTAGTACACATTTTTGTTTAGGGGCCATCTGAAGCCCGCCTCCGGGTGCGGGATTTTCTCGCTGTTTTGAAGAACCATTGTGGCCTAGGGCTGTTTTCTGCTTTATAGTCGGATTGTTGTCTCTTTGACACATTCCCCATTTCCATTCTCAATTTTACAATTGGTTAGCTATATGCAATATCACCATCGGAACCTTTCTAACTATCCAAGTACATATAGTGACCATATACTAACAAATGAATCCATTAATCAAACATTTGAATAATGTTGAAGTTGAAAATAAGAGTCAAACAAACATGCAGACTTCTTATACGTTCAGGTATTTCACATCCAATTTTTTATGGAAATATTCTTTATAAAGCACAAAAATGTCAGTATTCACCTCTGAAGCTAACAAAACCTTTAAATAGACTTATTAAGAAGGGAAATAGTTACGATACTGTTGTCAGGTCATTAAAGATTGCATATTTTGGCGTTAATATTGATTCACTTATAGGGTCTTTGCATCGGCACTAAACACATTTATTTAAAAACCAGTTGTTGGCATGACACGGGTTATGTTCTTCTCATATATGTTATGATGGTATGATACTAAACCCCTAACGGGAAGGATTGTGCCTGATATTCATATGATGACGACATAATCTTTCAATCAGTTTAATTGAAGTCTGGAGCTGGCATGTCAGTTAACTGCTAGTAGTCTGTTGTTATTTATGTATTATTGTCATTTTGTTTATTTTCTTTGGTTACATCTTCTGACATCAGACTCGGACTTCTCTTGAACTGAATTTTAATGTGCGTATTGTTATGCGTTTACTTTTCTACATTGGCTAGAGGTATAGGGGGAGGGTTGAGATCTCATAAACATGTTTAACCCCGCCGCATTTTTGCGCCTGTCCCAAGTCAGGAGCCTCTAGCCTTTGTTAGTCTTGTATTATTTTTAATTTTAGTTTCTTGTGTACAATTTGGAGTTTAGTATGGTGTTCATTATCACTGAACTAGTATATATATTTGTTTAGGGGCCAGCTGAAGGACGCTTCCGGGTGCGGGAATTTCTCGCTGCATTGACGACCTGTTGGTGACCTTCTGCTGTTGTCTGTTCTATAGTCGGGTTGTTGTCTCTTTGACACATTCCCCATTTCCATTCTCAATTTTATACATACAAATATGACAAAGACGCCGAATTATATACTGACATTAATTGTACTTACATTCTTTTAATTTATCCATGAATTAGATAATGTGTTCACAATATCTTTGTAATAGAACAATTAAACTAATTTAACAAAGCCTCATATTTAACAGATTAAATGTAACACATATGTTATAACACTGTTACAGGGCTTTGTTGACGAAATAAACTACAAATTATCAGGTGTTACAGTTCATCAGCTCTCCGTTTATTATTTAAATCTGAGCATACAACTTATGCTATAAACGTAGACACAAAAGAAGAAAAAGGTCACTGAAAAACACGTGTTCTCGATATAGGTGTAATACCACCATTGATTTTCCCCTATTAGTCTTTGTTAAATTTGCACTTTTTAAAAAAAATTGCAGAATTTATTTTTGTTTCAAATAAAGAAATACTTGGCATGAGTAAAGTTTTATCCTGTCCAGTACTATAGACAAAATTTCACATAACATTTCATTGCATATAAGAAAATAACTATCACTGGAAGTTAACCAATCAGATTTTCACCCTTTTTTTTCCTATTTACAAGCTTTAGTAACCATGTTACCTCAAGTTTTCAAAATATTCTATAAAAACACCAAATAAAAAAAATAATGGAGATTAACAAATTTTGTTTGTTTGATAGAAATATTTCTTTTTGTTTGATCATATATTTTTTATCTTTTTTTTGCAGTTTTTCTTTGTTTTTAGATTATACATTTTTATTTAATCTTTTAATATCTATTATCTTATTTTCATTATTATTTGATTTTAATATAAGATAAACACATGATTGGTTGTTTATTTCAAGTGTGGATACATATCAAGGAGCACATCGTGGGTGAGTGCACCCTTTAATGTTTCTGTAGTGTTGTTTTTAGTTATGTCAAAGGATAATTTGCACCAATCTTTAATGGTTTGACAAAAGAAGAACGAAAATTGAAAATTTGTAGCTGTCTTTATTACATTGAATTTGTCTGTATGAGTCTTTATGGATGGATTTTGTAATAGACCGACTCTGATGTTATTAATTTTGTGATGGAATGGCAATATTTTCATTTGTGAAACATTATTAGCCTTGTTCTTATAGTCGGCGTTCTTGTAATGTTTGCCATTTATGGGTTACGATGTCTGTTACACGCATACCTTGCCGCCCGTCTATGTACTTTTTTTAGCGATCATATGTTTTCATATGTATATAGGTCCCATACAGTACAACAGTATTCCAGATTGGGTCTTATGAGTATTTGATATGTATTAAAAATTGATAGGATTCTCTTGGTGTTTATGTTCATGATGTAACACTTGTCTTGTTGGTAAGACATAAGCCAGCCTTGTTCCCTTTTTATGGAAGCTTCTAGATCTCGTTGAAGCATGAGGCAGTCGTTCTGAGATTTGATTTGTCGGTAGATTATACTGTCATCTGCGAAGAGTCTGATTCGGCTACGTTGAATGTATTCTTGAAGGTCATATATGTAAATTAGGAATAGTATTGGTCTTAGCACTGTACCCTGTGCGATACCTGTTGTGACTGGGTTTTTTTTTAAGAGGAACTGTTAGAGTTCAATTTGAAAGAAAGAATTCAACCCAGTTTTTGATTTGTTCTGATATGCCAAAGTATTTCATTTTGCATAAATATCTTTTGTGTGGTACATTGTCGAAAGCTTAAGCAAAATTCATTATTCGCTGTAATAAGATCTGTTTGTATGTTTTTGTCATTGTTTTGCGATAATTTATGTATCAGAGAGATTATTTGGGACCGACATGATCGGTTTGCCCTAAATCCAATTTGTAATTCATAAAGTGTGTTATTGGTTTTGAAGTAATGCACCATGCTGCATGAAAAATATGTTCGAGTAATTTGCAATGTCTGCATGTTAAAGATATAGGTCTGTAGTTATCTGGTTTGTGTTTATCCTCTTTTTTTGAATACAGATATGACGTTTGCGTGGTTCCAGTCAGATGGTAATTTGCCTGTTTCTAATGATCTTGTAAATATAAGAGTGAGGATGTCGGTACTTATTTCAATGTTTTGTTTTAGTACTCTGACTGCGATTGTGTCAGGACCAGTAGCTTTGTTAGATGTTTTTGTTGTTGATTAATTTGTAAACACCATTCCTAGATATTATAATAAGTTCCATTTTGGGATGAATACTAGGATCTTTATCTGGGATATTAGTGTTTGCTTCAAATGTAAAGGCAGACTATAATTGTTTGTTAAGTATTGTGTCAGATCCAGTAGCTTTGTTAGTGTTTTTGTTGTTGATTAGATTGTAAACACCATTCCTAGATATTATAATAAGTTCCATTTTTGGGATGAATACTAGGATCTTTATCTGGGATGTAAGTGTTTGCTTCAAATGTCAAGGCAGACTAAAATTGTTTGTTAAGTATGTTTGCTTTCTCAGTTGGACTTGAGTGCAATGTACTTTCACTTCGCAGAGGAGATAGCCCGGTGTTTTCATTTTATCTGACTTTTAATGTGAGAAAAGAGTTTGTTTTAGGTTGTAGTAGAAATTGAAAGTTTGTCTCTATTCACTCAGAGGACTGAATGGTAAATTTGTTTCAACTTATTAATGACCTTTGTCAACAGTAAATCAGATAAATGTGGCAGGACACATTAATTATTGATAGATAAAAAAAGTACCAGTCAAAATAATGCATATTTTTTTTCATCTTTGGATATTTAGTAAGCATTACCATGTCAGCTAGTGACACGAACATTATGTGAGCTAACAGCTGAACCGGAACAAAATCGAAACTTAATCTGTAAATTGTTTTGATATGACTAACACATATTCTATTTATTGATTCTTAAAACCCACCTTGAATCTTTAATGGTTTATAGAAAATGAAAGGATTTGGAGTAAATGTACATGGGACAAAATCGCACACAATACACAGAAAACATAGAAAATTATCAATGAACAGGGCTTTTATTCCTGTTTTTACCAATTTTAAAAAGGTAATTACGGGAAGACACGAAAAAATAATTCAATCTATTTTATATTCAAGAACTTACGCAAAAAATGTTCAACCAGAATATATTAAATGATTCAGAAATCACAAGAATAAGTGTATTAATCAATTTGATGTGTCCAAGGGTCACTGCTTTTGCGTAAATCTTTAAATATAAAAAAACGTAAAGCACACAAGCAGACAAGAGATAAACAATATGGCAGAAACGGATATTGCGTCGGCGGAATAATTTGACGAAGTTTCGGGAATGTTGCTAAAATATTTTGTTCAATATTGATAAAAGGGTCGTTGTACTTATGTAAGAAATATTGTCACTATCATATCGCAAATTCTAGTAATATAATCGACTGCTCAGTCCAATACATGTATTTTTCATTATTAGTGCCATAACTATCCATAATATTGTTTTCAAGAATTATAGAGGTAATTGAAAGATATCTGTAATCAAGCTCAATTTTTAGAAATGATAGAAACCACTGCATTCAAAGCAACGCCAAAAGACATGATCTCGTTTAATGTCATTATCAGATTTGTAGACAGAATTTCTATTCCAAAGACAAAATAATTAATTAGTTTAGCAAGCCATATTACATTTATGAATCATTTTTCATATCGCATATCGATATTTATTTTAAAAAAGAACACATGCTCGATTCTGCATAAGCATACGCAATTAAATGCATATATGTTGGAATAAGAACTTTACGTTTATAAATGGAAGATAAGTTTTGTTTGTTCGTATAAGTAAGTGGGCAGCAATTTATTACATGATATCTTTGTTTCCCTCATCATGTTCATGTTCAATAACAATTGTATTTTATTAGCTTTATGATTATCAGATTTCAAGGGTTTTTTTTGTAAAATTTAATACATGTATCGCACAAAATAATATACAACAAATAGACAGAAACAAAACTTTAATTAAATAAAATCTTTAGGTACCAACCAGATCCTGTTGTATGGTCTGTTTTTGGGCCAGTATCGCTGTATAAAGATTCACCTTTTTGTCGAAACCATGAGTAGGTCCCTTCAATAGTCGATATCGTATTGGCATAGCATGCATTGCTTTCAAAGCTACATTCTTGCAAACTATCTAATATAATATCAAAATAGTTGTTTATTATGAGCAGAATTCTTCTATCAGTAATGAAATAACCTGTTTTACAATATAACATGAATATAAAAAAAAAGATAATTTCTTTTTTTCTTTTTAAATTACATTTTTAACAATACAATGGAATCGCTGAATCTTACCGGGGTACTGTCCAAATTTATAATACATAACTATTGCCATATTCACCATTCGCCCCAAACTCCGAAACATTCTTTTATGTCCCTGATGAAATGTTTATCATTTGTAATTATATAATTAAAAAATAACACGCTTAGTATTACATATTACAAATATTTAAGGTTCGAGCATCAAAAAAGATATATGAATAGTCGTAATGCGAACCTTGTGAATTAAAAGTGGCAGCGATACCTCATCTGGTGTACTGTTAGGCACTGATAACATTGACAACCCAGTATCCAGTACGTTGATACTGGCATGAAATTATGGATACTGTCCTTTTTTTTTTTTTTTATTGATTTGCTGTTAAATGATTTGGAAAACATTTTTTTAATCAAGGAAATCTATTTATATCAAGCATGCATGATTCCTTAACGGTTCGGTCTTTTTTTTTTTTTTATCATCTCTTCAACTGTTGTATTATATTTTAAATAATTAGATATGTTTACTTCTCTTGCAGTAGTGTGCTTTTAACACTTGGCGAATTTTACGGTTTATTTGCATATCTTTAGCATTTTAAGTTATATATGTTCAAGAAGTTAAAAGGTTTCAGTTATCATTAAAGTAGAGAACTCTTAACATGTTTGTAGTATACATACTACGATGTATAATCAATATTGGTTGAATAGTGTTAACTGGTATACTATAGAAAAGCACTAGATATATTTTTTATAGTCACCTGTACATGCTCTGTTTGCGAGTAAGATATCATCTATTGCAAGAGCGCCATCAGTTTTCCTTTTTCTTTTGATTACTTTAAATGTTATTGTATATAAAGGCATTTCTTGCGATGTAGTCTCATTTACGGGTATTTTGGCATAATGCCATTTTTGTTCGCTTGGTCTGGTAACATTGCCAATTATCTGCTTATTCCAAAATACTTCCAAAGAATGTTCTGTATCCCATATGTAATACCAAAACGAAAGACATTGTTCTGTCGAAGATACTATTTTTTCTAAATATAATTGAGCAATACCTTGTTTATTTGAATTTTTCGAATAAATATAGGCAAATGAACCATCTGAAGCTGAAAATAAAGTAGTTCAATAATGTATGTTCTTCATTTAACCTTACATCTTCGCTAGCCAAGGGCTACGATCCAGTCCCCTCCTCTCCACCCTTGACAGATTAAGCCAGATTTTGTGATCCACTATATCTATTGGTCGCAGTCGTAACTCATCCAATCAAAACGCGCCTAAAAATAAAAGTGAAGAGGAGGGGACTGAATCGTAACCATTGGCTAGCGGAGATATGTATTCACAAAATCTGGCTTAATCTGCCAAGGGTAGAGAGGAGGGGACTGAATATAATAATAAATAGCAAATATGATAACCTTAAAGCTTGTATTTTTTAGTTTTGTTTTCATAAACTTTGCAGTGTTTACAAGTTACTTATTGATCAATATCGAATAACAAAAAGTTTCACTATCTTACGGTAGCATCTTAGTTTCATACTTAAATATATTTTTGTGTAAAATCTAAATACGATGTCGTTAAAACGACCCGCTATTCAAAACTGACTCCATTGGTATGTCATCATCAAAATTATTACATACTCTTTTTTTTTGGTGGTAGGACTAATCGGCTTCCATATTAAGCAAACTTATTAGTTATATATAGCTAAATTGTGCATAACATTAGTATACGGTAATTGAACGGAGTAAAAATGTTAATGTGAATGTGTGTTGTGTTGCGAAGGGTCAGGGATTTACACCGATCGAGAATGTATAATAGTTTTTTTGACACGCATTTTAAATGTTGATAATCCTTTCAACAAAAATTGGGAGATTTACAACTTTGACAAAAAAAAAAAAAAAAAAAACAGTCAATAAAACACTATATACACAAAAAGAAAGAGTTCTGATTATATTCTGTATGCCAGAAAAGTTTCCGTTTGTTTTTGAGACAGTTACTTTCAACCTTACATACAAAAATCTGATACATATTTTGAATGATTTGAAAAGATGTTGTTTTTCCTATCAAGATTTCATTGATAGAGGGTTGCTAATCACATGGAAGTTCCAAGTGGTGAAGTTGAAATCATCCCTTAGTAGTTTTTACGGACGCCATCAGGAGTTGGTTGACCGTTATGGAATATCTGTTTACTCCGGAGCCGTCCCCTTTTCCACGATTGTGACCTATCGAACTAGACTTATCACCCGCTGGTTTGTACTGACATGAGCAACATGACGGGTGCAACATGTAGAGAAGGATCTGCTTACCTTTCCGGAGCACCTGAGATCACTCGCAGTTTTTGTTGGGGTTCGTGTTTCTCAGTCTATAGTTTTTTATGTTGTGTTTTGTGTACTGATGTTTGTTGATCTTTTTCTTTTTTAGTCATGGCGTTGTCAGTTTATTTTCGACCTCTGAGATTGAATATCCCTTTGATATCTTTTGCCTCGCTTTTATAATAATTGGTTTTATAGATAATTTCAAAGTTGATATTTGTTAAGAATACGGTGGATTTCAATTACAAGACGTATTTACTGATTACTTTATGTTTCGTTGCAGTTGAACAATCGATAAATTTCTTGATTTGTTTCATTCACAACTTCTTACAATGATGTCATACAACACTCAACATTAAAACTAAGGATTTAACAACCCTTAACCAATCAAATTTAGGAGTGAACTCAGAAGCTCTTGATAGTAAGCAGTTGCTGCTACAAAAGACTCAAATATCGTTTTACACAAGTCACTTAAATCATCCACCAAAATCAACCGAAATTGATGGATGGATGAAATGTTTTCTCACTCAAATTAAAATAAACCGGACTTATAGCGTTTGTTAAAACTCACAAAAAGATGACTCTAATTTTACAAATAAAAAAGCACAAAGAAAAACACGTAAAATTACAACAAGAGTAAAACAAACCCTTTTTACCAAACTAGGGGTGGTCTCCTGGAAGGGTAGACAGAACCTGCTCCTCAGGTGGCACCCCTTGTATTGTTTATGTTAATACAAACTCGATGATAATTATTATGCCAAGTTCATATTTCATTGTAATCATGCATGGGATACTCAGGTTATTTTCCGGAAGCCAAATGTTTCGGGCTTACGGACGGACACTAGAACGGACAAAGGGACAACTATATGCACCTATATGTTTTCCTAGAGCACAAAAAAAGAAAATCCTCATTAAGATAATTTCCAAAATTTACTTACTTAAACCATTTTATGTCATTCGAATAAACACAACAGCTAGACAAAAGGACCACATTACAAAACCAAGAATTGTTTTTAAAAGTAGGACTTCAATGGCTATTTTCTCAACACCGTTTGTATTCTATAAAAATAATTTACAGTAAACCAATATACTCACAGGCAGTGGTGTGGTCTCTAGGAGGAATTATGTTGTAACCGTTCTGCTGTTCCCTTTCCCATCGAAATCTGTCTGTATTAGTGGTATAATGTAACCAGCCGCACCAATCTGTATCAAAGTTACAGGACATCGCATTTGCTGTGAGAGCAAAATTTGTGATATTACACGTTTTTCGGACATTTTCTTTATCATTTTTAATAGAAATCAAGTCTCAGCTTGGTGATATAAAGAACAATTTGAATTATGTGAAATGAATGTTATCACAAGAATAAACGAAATAGCATTTAATACCAGATTGATCTCGATCAGTGAAATTACAAATGGTAATTCAAAGATGGCGTGCAAAAATGGGAAAGGAAAAGCACTTCACTAGATAGAATCGGTATAAAAGATTACTATACAAAAAAAGCACAAGCAAAACAACAGTAAACAATTCAATTTGATACATGTAGAAGTGTGCTAGAAGTATCTTACTAAAATGACATACATGTAATCGGGAACGACGCTTTAATATCAATGGCTGACTTCACAGTAGATTTAATACATAAACTTCATTAACTGTTATATAAAAACAGTACATGAAGACAAGTTAATGTGCAATGCCTAGAATTCTCAGAATAATGTAATATCTTCATTTATATTAAACGATGTAGTTTTTGTAGTTAAACTTAATTATTTCTTTGCAAAACATTACATGGTTGAACACTACCTTTATATCTTTTTTTTAATATGTTTCTACTATGGTTTTTATCTTCTGTCGTATTACAGTCTACTAATCTGATTATGTCGTGCAATTATAGGAATGGTAAAATTGATATCTGTTGAAAGGGGGTGTTTGTTTAATTAATACGGGTAAAGTATTTGTTTTCATGTACAGAAATGCGTTATATTTCAATTGAAGAATGACGATCATTGTTGACAAATATATGGCGTTGACACACGTTGTAAGCTAGCTGCTTAAGCCTTACTTACTTGATTTGTTACATTTAGGCTGTTTTAATACGATTTTTACAGGCATTTGTTTTTAAATTTAAAACAATCCAAAAACGCAAACAAAAAAAGATTTAGAAATACAGGGAACACTGTAATCGTGTGTATTTGTTCGTAACATAGCTTAAGCTAAGTACACAATCATGACAATAGAAACCCAAATGAACATAAAATATACCGAAGCACTTCAATGTATATATGATTATAAGTTGTCTTACAAGCTGTTAAAACGAATTGTTGGAAGAGATTTACTGAATGTTTTCTTATTGTCTGGTTTTTACTAATTTTATTCTGATTACTTACAGATTAAAAAAGGGCAAATATATATCACAAACAGGCCATGGCCTGTTAAATACGCCTCGCCATACGGGATTGTGGATCGTTACATCCCTTTTTGTTTGGAAGTCTAATATCATGGCATTTCTACTATCATATACTATCATATATAATACATGCACATGTAGTATGAAGCACTTTTACTATTGACACAACCAATATGTTTTGGTTTGGTGGTTCCCTCGGGATTTTGTTTTATGTCTTGTTTGGGTTTAGACAAAATGGACTTGCGCGTTTCAAACATCGTATTCTTTTTTCACTGGTATTAACACACTTATTATAGTCTGTTTGAGTTCTATATATTTTTATTCTTCAAATATATGTTTTTGCTAAAATCGGAATTTTGAACGGCGTTGTTTATATTGCAGTGAATTTATTTCATTTCTGTATGCAAACTTTGACATTTAGTTTCTGAATTTTTGCGAGTGATTAAAAAATTAAACATAAGTTATTACAAATTTGCTAAAAAGGTAAATAAAAGGAAAAACGGAATACATTATAATTCTTGACAGCAACTGCCAGGATGGTCTGTTTACAATTCTATACACCAGTCTATGGAAAGAGCGAATCGAAAAAAAAACGTTTCTTATGTAGGGTAGCAAATTTTCTTTTGTAAACGATGCACTATGGGAAAATCGCAGGTCAATATCACATTTGTAAGAAGAATATTATTTAGTAAATTATTTTTTTTCCTTTTTAAAACTGAAAGGCATTTAACAGAACAAGCGTCTATATAACTTCCCATGAACTGTGCACATATAGTCCCAAGTATTTTGTATTTATACGAGACAATAGGCACATTTGTTTGAATGAAACCTATCTGTACGATCTATAATTTTGAAGTGTACAAATACTAAGACAATAAAGTAGCAAAGACAATGGAAAGCACTTTCAATGTGTGCGATTGCATTTTAAGCCGTTATCACGTGTAACAGATTGATAATGCTATACATTCCTATATGAGTGCGACATGTTTCTAATTGAATAGCAATATGTTTTATAATAAAAAAGACTTATTAATGCGATATTTTTTGTCATGTCAATCAATAGAGACAATATTGCAATTAAAGCAAACAAGAGACATCGGTATTTATTTGTGACAGTTAGGCAAATGTTTATCACTGACACTGACATTTCAGTGAAATATATCTGTAAATGAAAACCAGATATAACAGACAGCAACTAACTACAACCACAGCTCTCGACTTGTGACAGGGGTTAAAGATCTTTTAGTGCGCTCAACCCTCCCTTTACCTGGGAAAATGGTGTTTCAACAAAACATAATAACTACCTGTAAAAAAGAAATCAGATCGACACGAAGCACCAAAAAAACAATTGGCATGAAGACAAAGACACAAAGTACCGATCTACTCGCAGCTACTGAAAGATATTCAACTTAGTTAAAAGGCCATTACAACTACTAAATACATCATGTTCTACCAGACTACACATCCAATGGATAGATTGTAAGGACGTCATCAACAGTCTGCGTAAAGCGTGACCTTGTCAATGTCACAACATAAATACATTTTTTGACAGGATGTAGTACTATATCTTTTCATAAATGTAAAGCAATCAATATTTTTATATGTTTAAACTGGGAACAATAGTATATCTAACGGGAAATGAATCTGATAGGCTTGTCAGTATAAAATTGATAAAATCCCGAACTTTACCAGACTTCGCGAAATTTATGGATTTTGGAAGCGTCTGACTGAAAAACTATCGGAACTACTCAAAAAATTCACCACATAATTCCAAACGTTCAACAAATACAATGAATTGGTGAGTTTTATCGGAAGTAAATATATTTTGTCATATAACATGACCAATATAAGTGTGATTTATTTGATGTTAAGTGTTTTGTAATGGTTTGTGGAATTCGCGGTTACTGGGAATGCCATCGGCGCCATTTTTGTATTACCTTGTTTGCATTCTGTACCCTTCTGTGATGAAATGAGTGCGATTATGACAAATTTTAAGTGACAAATTACAAGTTCGATACAATGGCATCACTTATTACTTAATTTGAATGACATTTTATTGATATTATCAGTCAATATATATGTTCCTGGTTTAAATTATAAAAAACAAATCCATGTCATTACCGATAAAAAGTTCCATGTATATTTGCGTCCATTCGTTTTTCATTTAGAGATATCAAAAAGAAAATAATCTTAAAACAAAAAATGAAAAAGGAATTCAAAGTGTTTTCTTTTTCGTTTTCGGTATCACTAATCAAAGACAAAAAACGACAATTGTATTTAATTTCTGTATTTAGGGTTCGTGTATATTTGCGTCCATTCCTTTTTTGTTTTGAAATATCAAAAACGTAAAACGGAAGTGTTTCCATTTTTGACTTTTAGATTTCATAAAACAAAAACAAAAAACGAATGTGTTTTCGTTTTTCATTATTAATTTCTCAAACACTTAAACGAAAAACAAAAACGTTTTCGTTTTTCATATTTGATTTCTCAAAAACCAAATAAAAAAACAAAAGTGTTTTTGTTTTTCGTTTTTAGTATCTTAATCGTCACATGCATCACTTGCTGTGTTGATTGTTTACCGATGTCACGATCCGGTAAATTTTGGCAACAAACTCGAAAGTTATTTAGCTTGCAGTCAACAATCACTGAATGAAATATTATTTGTCGATAATACGTTATAGATTCGTAATAAATATATGAAACGTGCATACAAGACTTTATTTAGTATATATGCATGCATTGGTTCAATAATTTCGATCACTTTAAAATTACAAAATACTCGTTTCATATGACTTAAAAACAACTTGACCATTGCAGACTGTCAATCCTCTCCACAATGATTAGTAAAATATTCACTGTTTGATTGATTTGATTGTTTGGCGTTTAATGCCACTTTTAGCACTTTTGGCTATTTTTGTTGCGGTCACATTTTATGGGTGGATGAAGTCGGAGTGCCCGGATAGAACCACTGACCTTCGACAGGAAAACTGACAATCCCAGTTAATTAAAATTAGATTCAAACGCTATGTGCTGGGTTCGAACACACAATCTCAGTGTTGACAGTCAATTGATACAGTAGTTGAACTACATAGACCACTCGGCTACCGAGGCCCCTTCAAATTATTAATGTTTGATTGATCAACATTTTAAGCATATTTTGTAATTATAACGCCAAAATATAAAATTATACTACAATAGCAATACTTACTTTTACAACTATACGTAAAGTTGAAATATCCTAAATTCATCAAACAGTTTGATGGTTTGGTAGGAATGGTATGCATATCAATCGTACAGGACACCTTTTTATCACAAACATTTCTCACTATATAATCTGCATTGGAAGCTAAGTTGCATGTATCCTCGTCCGGCATACATTGTCGGCTAATCCGAAAGATATCAACCTGCTCGATGTTTATTTTTGAACCATTCCCACAGAAAATCGAGGTGGTTGTATTCAAAACGATCATTTCGGTTCTATCATCTAAAGATAACAAACATACATGTAGAACATGCAGAAGGAATATGTCAGACTACTAATTAAATTAAATTAATTGTATAAAATGAATAATCATTTATGATGTACGATCTGATTCTGTCGCTTTTACAGTTGTCGCTTGGCGGCAAAGGGGAAAAAACTATATTTTAGAATTTATACGGATATGGAGTTGTGGCAAAATTACTTATTAATATAAGTATGTATCCGCGAGTAAAGTGATGTCGTTAACAATCCTCTATTAATTCAACATGTATTTATCTGGCACATTACAACATTCTCTGATTTCTTATGTACAAATAACTTACTTAAACATAGCTGTAATTGTTCAGGACAAATGATGCAAAAACAATTTAATTGCAGTAGTTTTGTATACAATTCATATGCTTTTCATATGAAAAAGATATAAAAAAGAGGCGAAAGATACCAGCGGGACATTCAAACTCATATGTGGTAAATAAACTGAGAACGCCATGGTTAAAAAAGAAAAAGACAAACAGACAAACAATAGAACACAAAACACAACATAGAAAACTAAAGACTAAGCAACACGAACACCACCAAAAACTGGGGTGATCTCAGGTGCTCCGGAAGGGTAAGCAAATCCTGCTCCACATGTGGCACCCGTCGTGTTGCTCAGACGTTGACTCCCGAACACAACGGGTTGTACTTTAAGAAAACAATACTCACTGAAAATCAAAATTGAGTTAGTTTCCGTTTAAAGACAAAATAGGTAGTGATCCAAAATATTCGAAAGCTTGTTTTTCATCTGATAAATAAAAGGAAAACCAAATTGATTCCATCCATTTGAAGGAGATATAAAACTATTTATGCAATTATCTTTACTGACATCAATCGCATTTGAAAATAGGTGATCAGGCTAGATTCAGATTTTATCATTCTATCTAACATATTGGTAAAATCAGAATCAGGTTAGATTCAAATTTTATAATTCTATCTAACATATTGTTAAACCAAGAATCAGGCTAGATTTAGATTTTATCATTCTATCTAACATATTGTTAAACCAAGAAACAGGCTAGATTAAGATTTTATCACTCTATCTAACATATTGTTAAACCAAGAATCAGGCTAGATTCAGATGTTATCATTCTATCTAACATATTGTTAAAGCAAGAATCAGAATACATTGATATTTTATTATTCTATCTAACATATTGTTAAACCAAGAATCAGGCTAGATTCAGATTTTATCATTCTATCTAACATATTGTTAAACCAAGAATCAGGCTAGATTCAGATTTTTACATTCTATCTAACATATTGTTAAACCAAGAATCAGGCTAGATTCAGATTTTATAATTCTATCTAACATATTGTTAAACCAAGAATCAGGCTAGATTCAGATTTTATCATTCTATCTAACATATTGTTAAACCATGAATCAGGCTAGATTCAGATTTTATCATTCTATCTAACATATTGATAAACCAAGAATCAGGCTAGATTCAGATTTTATTTATCGATCTAACATATTGTTAAACCAAGAATGATGTATTTCAATTTATTCGTTTTACAACCTTAAATGTATTAACTATGTAATTAGTATTTACCGCGGCTCCAATGATATCAATGTGAAGATAACATTAGTCTATAATACTTCAATATACCGACTTCATTTACAATGATATTTTTGTGGCAAAGGGAGACAACTCTTGTATGCATGACGGACAGATGATGTTCTCTTTAAAATGAAAACCTCATGAAAAGAAAAATGTTTTAACGTACACAAAAACGATAGTATAGGCTTTGTAGAATGTCAATTGATACATGAATACTCCCGTTCTTGGATTCCTTTTTGCAACATAAATGTGTTATAATTTAACAAAACTCTTACTCATTTCAGTGAATTTAGGCTCTGAGTAATTCGTTTTACATTGAAATTTGGTACAGTGACAACTTGAATTAGTAAATTCTTCTACTAGATACGATCAAATTTTAATTACAGGTGAGCGTGTTTTTGTGTTGATGGATTTTCTGTGTTTACCTTTTCTTTGTTTACCTTAGTCGTTTGTCATAGAAAAAGCGAAAAATGTAATTGCGATTTGGATTGGAATCTGTCATTGCACTTTCTGACTCCACCTCCTCAGACTAATACACAGACCTTTTAAACCAGATAGTTTCTCCTGATTATTGTTGTTTGGAAGATTAATATGTTCAGTAGACGTTAGACTAATGAACAACAAGCAACTACGATATCTTAGTTTATTTTATAAGAAAAGGTCAATAAAGGAATGAATGCAGATTCAATAAACAAGTATGATAATCTTGCACAATGCTAAAAATAAGTATTGTACAGAAATGGATACCAAGTGACTGCAATATTGAAAACAATGACGCACAGACAAGGAAAGCCAAGTTGATTACTTTTAATCTTTCGAAATACATATTAAAATTTTCCAACAATTCTTTCGAATCGACAAAAAACTAGAAATAGCTGAATAAACATACAGTACGGGTAGAGACTTATTATTATGGATGTCTTAATCCGTCTAGATGTCAGACTGGTCGGACAGTTGTCTCAGTGTAATTAACACCTGCTGTGATATTAACCTGTACAATATCCGAGTGGAAGGTCGTAAATCAATCTGTACCAGCTTGATTAGAATTAAATTTTACCTGTACAGATATTTTAGTATTTATGGAGGATAGATAATAAATGTAAAATATTGTTTTGTATTCAAAGAAAAAATTACAATAAACATAAAAATTTAACATCATGAATATAGGATCAACTTTTTTTTAACTTGAAAATGAAAGAAAGACGATTTTTAACAATGTACTGTAAAAATGTGTTGCCAATTATAATAATTGTGTTTGTGCCAATAAACTATTTGTATTTGTATTTGTAAACCGTAAATATTTCATTTTATTCAAAATTATAACAACCTGGACTGTTTTCAATCGAAGTTTTAATCAAAATGTTGAGACATCAATCCCGTAAATTATACGAGTTTTCGTTGATGGTTACAATATTTCCCCCTTTTAACGTCCTGTTCCTTTATGTTATTATTTGAAACACAATTTTAGGTATAAGGCCAAGATATCGTATTTATAAAGTATATAAACAAATTGAATATAGGCATTGATTAATAAACTGTTATTTTCCTTTCGATACCACGTTCCCCGTCGGAGCCTCTACGTCTAGTCATACCTGTCAATCATTTCTCGCAAGTAAAACAATTTGGTCAGCCAGATCATCCGTGCATTCTATTTTGACATATATTTCCCGTTAATCTCTTTGAAACAATTGTTTTTTTACAATATTTATAATGCCGTGATCATCTTTCGATTCCTAGTTTTTATATAAAAAAAACTTTTCATATGCACGTCAATATTCTATGACACAGCATTATTTTAAATTTTGTTTGTTAATAAATTTACATATAATGGAAATAACAGATTTGTTGACACTCGTTGTATTATAACAAAGATATTGCTTTTCTATTTCCATGTTTGAAATTTTAATGAAAATCGTGTTTTTTATAAACATATTTTACGAATTGTGTCAATCAATACACGAAGATCAAAGTTTTGCACTATTCATGATCAGCCGTCTTTACTTTTGCGTCGTATTTCTAGCCATTCTAAAGCTCGTGCAGTCAGTAAGATTTTGTAAATCGATGTCGGCATTTTAAATTGTATAATTCCCGAACTTTAAAGGAGGTGTCCGAATAAATTATTTAAATAGGAATCTGGGTGTTGACTGATAAATATAATAAATAAAATAGTTAAAGAAGACTAAAGCTTGTTTTGTTTATATGTACAAGGATTAAATTTTCTATTCTGGTAAATCAATTATTAATGGATCTCGATCAAGAGCCTCAAAACTAACGCACAATACTGCCAATCATTACGTATCAAATTAAATCATGAATGGATTTTCCCACGGTTGGTCAGTAAGGTCACCTGTGTTAACTGTTACGATATTTCCCGCCATATGAAAATCACGTGCATTTGACAAAATTAATCCCAGCTATTTTTAGCATTCAACATTGTATTGTCAGTGAAGTCAAGTTCAAAGTTCAACCACATGCTGTTGATCACTGATATGTGTATCATGGAATTGTCTTTTCACGGCAAATATTTTTTTAGATTGGTGTGAAAAATACAACATACAAGTTAACATGCATTGTGCGTAAATTAATATTATGCAATTAAAAGTCAATGCAGCACCATAAACTTATTCAAATGGGAGTAATTGCATTTCTTTAGACTACAAATCATAGTAAATATTTAATTAACTGGTCATCAAACGATTGAATGCTTCTTGTTTTAATGTCCTATCATGTCAGTGGCAATTATTTCATGCATATTTAACAAACACAGAAATATCAAAATAAACCTAATTCCCGAGAAGAATCGTTGTCTACTTCTAGCAGTGTTGTTATTTGCGTACTACTTTAGTTATATATCACCAACTTTCGGACAATATTTGTTTACAGTAAAAAGTAAATTCACAATTATAAAGAATCACCAAGCTACTAGTATACAAGTATTGCTCACTGTAATTTTTTTAATTTCAGAACTGACCCAACGCAGACTGAAAATTAAATACAAATGTAGTGTTGTCAAACTAAAACGTATGCAGCAGCACTTTGTACATCATACTGCTAATCAATGGGTTTACGTGGAAAATAAATCCGTAAAACAACAATAACCTTCCAGAAATAAAAAAGAAAATATTTTAAAAACTGTATGCCAACAAATACGAAAAAGATACATAACAAAAATAAACCAGGGAACATAAAAAATAATATTTTGAGGAATATAAACAGCATTTGAAATATAAAAAGCCATAAATAAAAAATAGGCTATTTTTATTAAAACAAAGTTGTCTCCAGTACTTCACCTGTAAAAATATTTTATGTCAAATACGATGTAGAACTAATCAATAAAGTGACTGAGAGGTTTAAATTACAGGTAACTTGATTCTGAAATCAGTGAAGCGTAATAATCTAGTAGCACGGATTGAGATGAAAGGACAATTATATTACCGTTCACACCTGGATCTGTTAATTAATGACCATACTACCTACCATAGAAAAGTCGGATTATTCATTTCCGACATGTCCCAGTCCGTTATTTATAGTAATAAGTCTCTACCCGTACTGTAACCTGGCCATATTTAAAAACTCAGTACTAATTTGTACAGTTGAAAAGCGTAGAATATTCAAAACATTTGTTTGGAAAACTTGGAACATTCGTGACCAGTTTTTCGGCAGATAACAACTTTAAAAAAAACTCTATACCTTCAAATATGAAATTCCCGAAGACTATCGTATTTTAGTACTCACTTAAAAAACATAAGATTAATCATGTTTTAGTGAAGAAAATTTGGTTAAAAATGTGTTTGTTGTTTCTAAGATACAAATAATGCTAATGTGTAATCTGGCCTTTAAGGCAAGCTGCGGACAAATTTGTAATGCTATGAAGATTAAACTAGTGTCATCTTTTTCCTTTTTTGGAACGGAAAAAATCCTCTAAGATCCTCTAAAATGAAATTTCTTCAGCATTGTCAATAAGGCGGCTCGACACTGATGTTCATTATTAAAGTTAAAATTACGATTTAAAAAACAGACAGCGTTCAAACAACGCTTCTTCATACTTTGAATTGTGAATAAACAAATCTCACCCGTACTCAATTTATCAACTTGTTCAGTAATGAAAACCGGTGCGTTTTCATCCTCGTTTAAAGGAATAGGTATATTCAAGATAGTTGACACGCTTTTGCTTCTTTTGTACGCTTTTACTGATGTTGTTGAGCGACGACGAGTTTTAGCCATGGTTTCTTGTTTGTGAATACCTGCCTGTTATAGAGTAGCAAAAGTGCGTTTTCCGGCGTTTTTCCTTGAAAGACAACCTTTTTTTCATACCTATCGCATTAACCTATTTATGTTTGAATCAAAGTGCTGATTGTCCAGAACGAAAACGTTCTTGCTAGACCGCATTTATCGGATTTCAGTAAAATTAACCACGGCCTACATCTTTTGAGTACCCTTCAAATGATTCGATAATGCATCTTCACAGGTAGAAACGTCGGCATATCGATGAGCATTTAGTACAGAGATTTTGTCATAGTTTGGTTAAGTTAGACATGATTGTGTTAAGTGTTTTACTGACAAACAATGACACAATGTAACCATTCAGATTTTTTGCTAAAGGAACGTCTTAACATGAATTCAAGCTGTAGGTATCTTTGTCTATAGCTAATATGTTAGTACATTAACATTTGTATTATATAGTTAATAATTTGACACAGAATAACATGAATAATGCCTGCGTATGTCAAAATTTAAAAGTTGCCTATTCGTTTCTCATGCATAAAAAAGTAATTTGTCTTCTGTCTGTTACATCACATATTTCGTTATAATATAAAAAAAATGCCAATTATTCGGTTAAAAAAAGCTACATTTGCACACAAATTAAGATTACTGAAAATACGGTGTCATGGTTTCGTTCAGTAGTGTCATGGTTTTAGCTTCCAGTAAATGCGGTAAAAATCTATATTAGGAAACACAGGAAAAGTTAAGAGAAATTATCTGTAACCACCAACCATATCATATAGGGGGGTCGGCACGCATAGTCACTGATTTCCTCAAACTTAACCAAAACATGCAATCAGGTAAAAAAGTAAGAAAAATGCCCACCAAAATGTTACTAGGCCACGGTTGCCATGGCAACCAAGTAAATGAGTTTTCCCGTACATTTTGAGGAATATAGCATCGAAAAAACAACTACTTTGCAGTCATTCGGAATCAAAACCAGATTTTATTTAATGATATGTGATAATATTTTTCAGAAACATGATACATAACAAACAAAACAGTAATGTCATACATAAAAAATGTTTTTGCTGAATATTTTCACAACTGCAGAAGCAGAGGTCATTTTTCATACTATTTGAGTAGACAAATTATACACATTTTGCATGAACAAAATATACATTTTTGCATTCACCTCCATTTAAGCCGTGGTTATGAATTATAAGTATAATTGTTTCTTGTCAATTAATTATAACAAAATGTTTGGGATATTCGGTTCTAGGATGGTTTCTATGGAAACAAAAATGTGTAATTTTTGCCTTTTTACCTCTGAAATTTGACCATGTTATTAAAATAATCCACAAAAAGTAATAACTATTGAATGACTATGATGTGCAAACTATTGGCACTTAAATTACCATAAATTTGACCCAAGGTCAAAGGTCATTGATGACTTTGACCTTTGAACTTGTGTATATTAATTGAATTTTGAACGGAAAGACAGTAGAAAGTAGCATACCATACACGGGAAAAATGTTGAGGACGTTTAAAGTCACTATGTTATTAACATATAAACAGTAAGAAGTCAAGGTCATGTCAAAAGTGCTTAGCAACCACCCTTATTTGATAAAAAAAGTACCTAGTAACCATATATGATTTGATTCAGGACTATATAAACTATAACATAGACCTTACCTTAAAGGTCAAGGAGGGATGTCATCACATAATTTAAAAAAAAATTAATATTAAACATGCAGTTTTCTTTGAGAACACATGTATAATCCAGAATAGCAAATTATATGACAAATTCAATTTCAAGAGACTAATTACACATTCAAATACGAAAATTTAAAGATGTGGTACGATTGCCAATGAGACAACTCTCCACCAGACACCAAAGGTTATTTTTAAGACAGGTCCTTTGAATCTACAAGAACAAAAGAAAAGGAACAGAACTACTAAGAGGACGACCAGTTTAGTTCTTTGGTTGGGGTTGGGCTTTTGGGAAAGAGGTTTTGCATAGACAGAATAATCATTTTCACTCATTATAAGGCTGGATTACTTATTTCATATTTTTTCGTCGAAAAATTATTTTTCATTGTGTACACACATATTTCCTATTTCAAATCGTATGTGGCTGATGTACATCGGAATGTACACAAAATTTCTTTTCAGCATGTCTTGTGCAATCACATTCATTTCATTAGCATCCCTTATCCCCATCACAAAATATTAAATGGTCCTCTCTAACTACCCTGAATCCGCTCAATTGCTATGTTTGTATTTCAACAGTGGATGATTTAAAAAAATAAACTCTTTCTTAAAAAAAAATACGTTGTGTGTTCTGCAAAATTAATTTGTTTAGCTCACCTGGCCCACAGGACCAAGTGAGACTGTGGGCGAGGTGCGATTTTCTCATAACATTGCGCTGGTCGTCGTTAACTTGTTAAAAAAATATTCTCCTCTGAAACTGATAAGCGAACGGAGATTGCCTAGCAAGACCCCTTTTTGGCCCAAAAATATAGCGTTTTTACAAAGTTGTTAAAAATGTAAACTTTAAGCTATTTATAAGAAAGTAGAATACTTTTGTTAAATAAACATGATAAATATGGGTCGTTTTTGACAATACAATGGACAAGCATCAGGTACTAGCATCAACATGATCAATATGGCATGCAAAAATACTGAAATTTTAGCCCTTGTGCTAATTTTAAGAAGGTTTTTGTCTCAAATGGAAGTGGCGGCACTACTGGTCATTCTTAATATTTAAATATATATTGTCTTGAATGAAAATGCATAAAATATATAAATTTTGAGATTAAACACTAATTTCGCCACTTCCATTTTAGACAAAAAACCATCTGAAAAGTGACGTTTAATGGCATATTTGATAGATTTTTCATATTTAAACTTGAATTTGAGCATTTGTAATGACCATATCAGTTCAAATCTTTAACACAAACTGATTGAATCAAGTGTTTACAAATGTAAAAAACATTTCATCAGAAAAACTTCGAATTTTCGGCCGAAATTAGCCCTTACCAGACTTATCCTTAAACCAGACTTAGCTACAATCATCATCAGAGTATGTACTTTAAAAAGTGTAGCCCATGATGGCTAACATGGCTAAAAATAGAATAAAGGTGGTAAAATGCAAGTTTAATTTGTCAATCATCCTGAAAACTGTTATAAATAGAGAAAAATCTGACAGGAGCTTAAATATTCCGAATGATGGGATCTATCTTTTGTCTATTTACATCAAAACTGTTCAATAATTTCTTACAGAAGTGTCTGCCTTTAAAGATGCATTTTAACATTTTGTTTTCGTTTTTGCCTATAATCTTGAAAACAATAATAGATAGAGAGAAACATTTATATAAAATATGATCAACAACACCAGATCTACAAAAAAATGGACTTGGTTGAAATCGTCAGCTGATTTTTTTATTGAAGTTAATGCCCTGTAAAGACGATTTATTTTTGCGTTTTTGCCTAATATCAAAAATATCAAAATATATTGTAATAGATAGAAGGAAACTTTAAATTACAAAAAATATCAACAAGACAAGATTACAAATAATTCAACATAGTTAAATTCGTTTGACGACCCTTGATTAGAGTTATTACCCTTTAGGACGATTTCGGGTAACAATCGTCATTTAGTATTAACATATATATTAATAAAGAATTAGCTATGTATAGCTACAAGAGTAAATAAATATGAATTATACAAGTAATTAAATAATTGTGATAAGGAAACAAGAGCAGTGCTTCCGTCTTCCTTGGTAGTCATTTAAGGGCAAAACGCCTATATGGAGTCAAAAGAAAATTTCAGCTTTGTTGATTAATTAGTCTTGTTGGTATTTTTTGCTATTAAATTATCCATTTATTCACAATAGTTTTCAATAGAAATAACTTTGATTTGCTATATTACTTTCTATCCATTAATTGAAGTTTCAAGATTAAGACAAAAAAAGTAAAAAAACATGAGGCCCCAAGGAAACTGTATTATGATTCAACTGATATTTTTGCGTAAAATTGATACAATAAAATTAGAATAATATTTCAAGCAAAAACGCGAAATTAAATTATTATGTCCCTTCAAATGTCCTGTATCTATATTTCTAAGCGAGTAAAATATGTGTCAGGTAGATTGTATAAGATTGAAAAAGTAAAGGTCAAATCATGAACAAAAAATACGTAAATACCAATTTAGATGATTTGCATTATATATGTTTGTATTAAAGTATGTAATTAACTAACAATTATAAAGTGAAACTTATCTTTAAGACATCCTGTTCTCAAAGATATTAATATATCAAGGAACTTTGTTTGTGAAAGCTGTAGCAATAAGGTAGTTGTAATAGCTGTAGCAATAAGGTAATTGTAACAGCTATAGACCAATAAATAAATTATCATAAAATAATTCTTTGGATATAATTCATTTTTGTTAAATTTTCAAGATAAACAGAAGAGGAAAGAAAGGGACAGGAGAAAAAAAAAGAATGATATGTTTTGGTTGCAATTTGCCCAGTAAATTCAAAAGACAAGACTTTTGCAAAAGTTTACAGTCAACGAAGATAGACGATAAGAGACGAAAACTCAATTTGCCCTGTAGGCTAGGCTCACAAAATAAAAAAAATGCTTTGAAATCGTCTTTTAAAGTCTTTAAACTTTTTTGTAACTTTTTATCTAAAAAAGTTATGATGTAAAATAACTGCGAAATTTGCTTAAAGCTGACATTTAATGTTGTCCAGTTGTTCTGAAAATCTTACGATTAATCAATACCTACAGTATTGACCATAACATTCCTGTCTTTCTCTAACTACTTTATATATGCCTGAAAAAACAGCATTTGTATTTCAAGTCAGAACAGGAGACAAGGTTGCTGGTGATTAACTGAAATTCACATGAGTAAAAGCATGTATGTGAATTATTTAAGAAACACAATTTCTGTTCTTAAGAGGAATTCGAAAGTCTAATTGGAAGAAAGAATTTCAAGTTTAGTTTCAAAATTTCTGAATTTTGACCCAAAGCACCAAAACAGTGATGGTTGCTAGGCACTTTCTAACTATATGAGAGTGGCTGCTAAAGTCTATGATGACAATATTGACCCCTTATCTTTCAATTAGGATCTGTATCATAGTTAATATTAATTTGAACCCAAATATGTATGGTTGCTAAGTACTTTTATATGAAGCATTGTCAAGTAAGGGTCGTTGCTAAGAACGTATGACATGACCTTGACCTCCGGCGTTTTGCTTTATTACCAAATAAAAGCAATAATCATTCTGAACACCTTTTCTGTATACTGTAAGGGTTTATTTGTTACAATATCTTTACAAAATTCAATAAAAAAAAGACTGAAGGTCATAGGTTAAGGTCATCAATAACCTTTGACCTTGGGTCAACCTTAAGATCATTGAATGCACAACATGTCTCAAGTGATTTTCATCCTTTATCTGTCACTGTTTTGAGCTATTTTAAAAACAAGGTCAGGAAAATGGCCATTGTTATATTATAGTTCGTTTCTGTATGTGTTACATTTTTATGGTGTGTTTTTGTTGTGTCGTTGTTCTCCTCTTATATCTGATGCGTTTCCCTCAGTTTTAGTTTGTAACCCGGATTTTTTTTTTATCTCTATCGATTTATGAGTTTCGAACAGCGGTATACTTCTGTTGCCTTTATTATTCAACAGTGATAGATTACATTTATTACCTCAATACAATTGGTTGTGGATGCAAAAGTGTGAAATTATGTCATGCAAAATGCCTATAATTTGCCTTCTTGAAAACAATGAAAACTTCATTATTTAAATCAGTGCTGCCCCCTTCTTCACTTTTTATCAAAATTAATTTTTATCTTTCATCCTACTCATTAAGTGTTATATTTTAATGAAACAAATGTCGAAATATTCATCAAAATTGAAATGTGTGCATGATATCTGCTTAAAATGGGTAATTTTTGTTCGTAAAAATATGCATTTTTGAAGCAAAATCCATGAGGACCTGTTACCATGGCAACGGGGACATAAACACATTTTTTGTCAACATATTTCTTGTTTGTTTATCGATAGCTACCAACAAACAAAATTTCAAGAAAATCTGAGACTATGCGTGCCGCAACTTGGTTGGTGGTTACAGAGAATTGCTATTAAAATGTATAATTACGCCCACTAAATTTGGTTAAAAAGGCTTTTTCTCTTCTAAGTCAGTTTTTTATTAACCATATCAATTTCGATATTTTGGTTATCCTGCATTAATTTCATAAAAACATTTCCAATGAGGATCGTTTGACTTACAATACAGATTCAAACATCTTATTTGCTTTTTATTTTCTCATTTGAAATGAACTGAGTCAATCGTTCTGGGAAGTAACATGATAACTAAACCAAGACCAACTTAACCAAACTATACTTAAATCACTGTACTAAACGCTCCTCAATAAGTCGACGTTACTACCCGTGATTTTGGATCTACAAATTGATACAGAAATGAAAATTAAATTAATCCTTTTTTCTTGTTATCATTTAAACAAATTATACTGTAACTTGTGTAACTCAGCATGAATTATAATGAATTTTATTACTTTGTTTACAATGGGCTCTTGTATAAAACATTTCCTCTATTAATCAGAGAATATTGTTACGGTCAGAAATCACCTTTAAATTGTAGCCAACAAAAGACACAAATCAATAATAAAATTTAACAAGATTTATTATACACAAGTTTACAAGAAATATTATACAAATTGAAATGTCAACTTAACTGTTAAAATATATGTCCGATCCTTTTGTCATTTGACTTTCTTTATCCGGAATTCTTCTCTTCGCAGTTGTGGGAATCCAAACAAAATATTATGTCTAATAAGTCACAATCTAGTATGATGTAGTTAACGTAAATAAAAGTGTCAATATAACAACTCCTGAGAACTTCTGAGAATATAAATGTCTAATCTAAAAGACTAACTTTAGTGTCTGTATATATATAGTTGTCACGGAAATATCTAGCACACTGTAGAAAGGAAACTCCTGGAAACTGTAGACCGGAAGCTTCTAGAATACGGTAGAAGTTTAAACTACACATCGTAGATTATGATCATTCCAGAATTATTATGTAAGTCAAAAAGAAAGTTCTAATCATTCCATCAGTATCTATGATTGTTCCAGTGATTTCTAAACTGCACAGTTATAACACTATTTTGTAAAGAACTATACGAATTATTTTAACATATTATACATGTAATAAGGCCACACAAAACAAATTAGGTCAAGATAAATAAATATAATACTTTCAATATCATAACACCTCCCCCCTTAAAATAAGTTTAAGTGTAACAAAAACTTTTCATTAACAATATATACAAAAATACATAGTATTTATACGGTGTTTTGATAAGATCTAGATAAAGCATCTGCTATTACATTATCTTTACCTTTAATATGTTTTACAATTACATCATATTCCTGTAACAATAAACTCCACTTAGTCAACCTCTGGTTCTTGTTCCTCATGTTATGTATGAAGGTGAGAGGATTATGATCAGTATAAACAAGAATAGAATGCATAGTGGGATTTAAATATACATCAAAATGTTGAAGTGCAAACAACAGTACAAACAACAATAGTTGAAAATTTTTTCTGGTGTTTATCTAATTTCTTAGATAAATATGACATAGGTTTCTCAACATTATCATCTGTTTCTTGATATAAAACGGCTCCAACTCCTACATCACTTGCATCAACGGCAAGTTTGAATTGCTTTTCAAAGTCTGGAGTGATAAAAACTGGACTGTTAATTAAAAGTGATTTGTTATTTTCAAAAGCGTTTTGACAATTATCAATCCAGATAAATTTAGAATCTTTCCGTAAAAGATGAGTCAATGGTTAAACAACAATTGCAAAATTTGAACAGAATTTCCAGTAAAATCCAATCATGCCTAAATATCTCATAAGTTGTTTTTTATTTGTAGGAGGTGGAAATTTGGTAATTGCATCACTTTAGCCGTAATAGATTCCCCTTGACCTTGGCCAACTGTGTGCCCTAAATAATCAACAGTGGCCTGACACAATTCACTTTTACCAAGATAAACAGTCAAATTTGATTGTGACAATCTATCAAAAGTATCATATAAATGTGTTAAATGCTCATTCCAGCTATCACTACATACAATGAGATCATCAATATAAGCATAACAACAGTCTAAATCTTTTATAACATTATTGATCATTCTTTGAAATGTAGCTGGAGCACTTTTCATACCAAATGGCATGACAGTTTATTGAAATAAGCCGTGTGGTGAGAGAAAAGCTGATATTTCACGAGCTCTCTGTGTCAAAGGTTCCTGCCAGTAACCTCTCACTACATCAAATTTGCTCACAAATTTTGCTTGCCCAATGTTATCAATGCAATCGTCTTTCCTTGAAATCGGATAGGAATCAAATTTTGAAACTGAACTTACTTTTCTGCAATCAGTAACGAAACGAAAGGTTTTATCAGGTTTGCGCACAAGGAGACAAGGGGAGCTCCATTCACTGTTACTCGGCACAATAATATAATTGTCAAACATATATTTAATTTCTTGTCTGATATTTTCAAGTTTTAGTGGATTGAGCCGGTCAGGATGTTGCTTAATTGAAGAAGCATCACCTACATCGACATCATGACAAACAGCAGTGGATTTGTTTGGCACATCTGGAAAAAGATTTTCAAAAGAAAATACCAAAGTTTTCAATTTTTCTTAACGATCAAAAGTCAGATGTGCAAGTTTTAAGTCTAAATTTGACAAATTTTCTGAATTTTTTCAATCTAACTGATTATTCAATAGTCTTAGAATCAACAGATGGTTCAATTATATCTGGTGTGTTATGATCATTCTCCAATATTTAACCATGGCTAAAGTGGCAACTGGTTTACTCTCACCTTCACTAGTATGTTCAAAATATGGTTTTAACATATTAGTGGGACACACTCTATTTTGTTTACACCGACCTGGAGTTTTTACAATATAATTCAAATCATTGATTTTACCCTCTTTTGTATAAGGACCACAGTATTTAGCCTGCAAAGAATGTCCAGGGACTGGCAAAGATACAACTACTTTATCACCAGGCTCAAAAACTCTGTCCCTGGCATCTTTATCATACCATACTTTCATCTTATTTTGAACATTTTTTAAATTTTTCTGAGCAATTTGACAAGCAGTATACAATTTTTCTTTTAATCTAGATACATAGTCTAGAAGATTCAAGTCAGTGTGTTCAGTAAGACATTTCCCTTAACCAATTTCAAAGGTCCCCTTACAGTATGACCAAACACCAACTCAAAGGGGCTAAAACCAAAGGATTCTTGAACAGCCTCTCGGACCGCAAAAAGTAGAAAGTGAACACCATCATCCCAGTCCCTGTCAAATTGAAGACAAAAAGTTCTAATCATGTTCTTCAATGTTTGATGAAAACTTTCTAAGGCACCTTGAGATTCTAGATAAGCACTTGACCTATATTGAGTAATCCCTAACTGGTAAACGACCTGCTGAAATAAACCTGACATGAAATTTGAACCATGGTCGGAATGTATAGACTTAGGAAGTCCTACTAAAGTGAAAAAATTGATAAGAGCTTTGACAATAGTTGGTGTCTTGATATTTCTTAACGGAATAGCCTCAGGAAAGCGAGTGGATGTACACATGATCGTCAATAAATACGCATTTCCAGTCTTTGTCATCGGTAAAGGTCCAACGCAATCAATGAGTACTCGGCTGAAAGGTTCTGGAATTGGCAAAAGTGATGCTGGTGGTATTTTTTGGTTAGGCTAACCAGCAACTTGGCATATTTGACATGATTTGCAGTATTCTGTGACATCATTTCTAAGTCTGGGCCAGTACAATGCTGCAAGATCTTAAGGCAAGTCTTCCTAATACCTAAGTGTCCAGCCAAGGGGGTGTCATGGGCAAGACCAATAATTTTTTGCCTATAGACTTTAGGCACCACCACTTGGTATACCACTCTCCATTCCTCCTAGGATAGCATCAGGAGCCTTCACTTCCTCATTTAAATACCGTCTTGATGGTAGTATCAATCGGCCTCTTTGTCTGCTTCCTCCTGTGGTTGAGCCCTCTTGCGGATCTGAAGAACCTCAGGGTCTTTATTTTGTTCTTCTACAAATTTTCTTCTGTCTAATGAATGGCTGTTCACGTCTGGCCATGGCATAATTACATGCTTGTTTGTACTAGGTAGTTTTGTTATGGACTTTTCTGAGCTACAGGAAAGGTCCATATGATCATATTGATCTTCTTGTAAATCCTCATGTTGCTATTTTCTTGCCATCGCCCTAGTAACAACACAAGCTGGATACAGTTCAGCATCATCATCCGGTGATTTTGACATTCACCGTCGATCCACTGGTAACAATTTGTTCAGTAACCACTTTGTGCCTAGGTAGATCATGTCCTAGCAATAATGAAACACCATCAACAAGGAGATTAGGACGAACACCCATAACAACTGGTCCAGTCATCAAATCTGACTTCAAATAAATACGATGGAGGGGAACATCTATACAACCTAACTCAACACATTGTAACAAAACGGAGGCACCAACAAACGTCTCCTCGGACAAAGGCAACACACCTTCTAACAATAATGTCAAAGAAGTTCCAGTGTCCCGTAAAATCTTAATAGGCTGAGAAGTAGTATTTTCAACAACAGAAACAAACCCATCAGACATAAAAGGTTTATAATCCTCCATGTAATCACAAAAACTGGACTTAAAAGCCTGACTCGCAGGACATTCCAACTTATTGGTAGCAAGGGGTGTCGTACAAGAACTGGACTTGGGATTATTATCTCTTTCATTTTTCTTCTGGAGTCTAAAACAATCAGCCATTAGATGACAATTTTTCTTACAATAAGCACAAGTTAGTGACTTCTTCTCAAAAGTATCAAATTTTGGACTAGACATATTATAACTAGACTGACTCATATTCTGTGCAACATGCTTACTATCAGTACGCTCAGTACTTTGATTTTTGTAATTTCCGCTCGAAATTTTGACCTTTGAAACTTTTTATATGAAAGGGTATAATCATCGGAAACAACAGCTGCATCTTGCAATGTCTTAACAGTTTTGTCATCTAAATGTGTTTTTAAGTCTAAATGAAAACACTGCTTGAACTCTTCTCATAACATTAATTGTCTTATTTTATCAAAATTGTTATCTATTTTCTTTGACGTAAGCCATTTATCAAATAGATCTTCTTTTTCCCTAGCAAATTCAACATAGGTTTGTGAATCAATTTGTTTATAAGACCTAAATTTCTGTCTATATGCTTCTGGCACTAGCTCATAAGCTTTCAAAACTTCCTGTTTTACCGTGTAATAATCAGAACTATTTTCTGATGAAAGTGCTGAGTAAATTTCAGCGGCCTTGCCCTCAAAAACATTTTGCAGCATTGTAGTCCAAAAAGGCTTTGGCCATTCCAAATTTTGAGCAATTTTTTCAAACTGTGAAAAATATTTATCAACTGTTTTTACACAAAATCTGGGAACCAAACGTATATTTTTTGCTGCATCAAAATGATCTGATTTTGACTCTACATTTGTGTTGCTTTCTTTGTTGACTATTTCAATTTTTATTTTCTCCATCTCTAACCTTTCCCTCGTTTCAAGTTCTGCCTGTTTTAATTTAAATTCATCTTCTTTTTCTTTTATCTTCTCCATCTCTAACCTTTCCTTCATTTCAAGTTCTGTGTGTTCTAATTTAAATTCATCTACTTTTTCTTTTATCTTCTCCATCTCTAATCTTTCCTTCATTTCAAGTTCTGTGTGTTCTAATTTAAATTCATCTACTTTTTCTTTTATCTTCTCCATCTCTAACCTTTCCTTCGTTTCAAGTTCTGCCTGTTCTAATTTAAATTCGTTATCTTTTTTTTTTATTTTCTCCATCTCTATCCTTTCCTTCATTTCAAGTTCTGCCTGTCTTTCTTCTTTTTCGTTTTCCAATTGTTTTCTTTTGATTTCGTTTTCCAATTGTTTTTATTTAAGTTCATGTTATACTTCAAGCTGTTTTAATTTGGTAAGAGGAGTTATTATGAAATTATTTATTAAAAAGAAAGCTTACGCGCTTTCATTTCAGCTTTGTATCTTTAGAAAAATAATAAAATCAGAACTTTTTTTTCTTCATAGAATGAAACCGTTTTTTTAAATGTTCAAAAAACACGTTAAACTAGTAAAAGTAAAGGGAAACCTATTCAAATAATGACTACATGTATACTTAACAATTTACCATCCTGTGAATACTGCTTTTTATCTTTATTCGCCAATTTCATGTGTCCAATATAAAAATAAGAAGATTTGATATATTTAAATGTCATGTTATTTCTAAGAAACTGTCCTGTAGAATCACTATCGATTTCAAACTGATCAAAACCCGGATTTATGTATCTTACAATCTCGTAATTCATACAACTTGCAGTTATAATAAAAAAAGGGTCTATTGTAGAATTAAGGCACTACTTATTCAACAAATACATTTTACTCTAAGTTCTAAGAAGACTTCATCCTTTTTAAAAATTGGACTGGCGCTGCCTGTTCCTAGTCCATTGAACAGCCATTCTTTCATTTTGCACCAAATATACGTCTCAACGGAGCACAGCAATCATCCTTATTATCCACGCAGTTTTTGTCGTTCATATTTATGTATTTGAGGTGTCTGAGTTAACCGACGACGATATAATAAAGATTTAGACATAATTTCTAAAAATATAAAATTCCTGAAAAAGACTTGAAAATAGCATCCAAAATATTCACTATTAAATTACAATATTACTTATTTTCCGGAAAGTCATGTCACGTCTCCGGTTGATCTGAATATTGTTAACCTTATTGATTTTGAACTTCGAGCGCACCAATGTTCGATTAATATATAGCGATTATCAATTGATTTTACTTGTATTGGTTCAAGGTTCTTGGTTTCCTTGATTATTTGTGTATCGTTTTTTTTCTTTCTATTTTCAGGTTGTGTTGATAGGGTTTTATTCGTTTGAGAGGAAAATAATTTTTATAGTTGTAAGTTATTTTTAGAAATTGAGATCTGACAAAACCCCAAAAGATGGCACAACTGTGAATTCCGTTGAAACTTGGTCCTAGTACTGCAAAGCGACTGAAACCGAGTTTAATCTTAGAAAAATGTGTAATTTGCCAGAAAAGCAATGACAAAACAGTCGTTTTATTTACTGGTAGCAGTAAATCGCAGTTTTTTATGCAGTTGGTAGGCGTAAAGATGATATTTACTTGAAATTACTTTAGTGAATATGATTCATTTAATGATATACCGAAGGAAAGTTTAGAAATGGTTTATCATAAAAGTTCCTACAAATCTTATACAAATGAACATAATATTGCGGTGTTTACTAAGAGACAAAACGACGAATTAGCGGACTGTTCAAACCAGGACAGTCAAGTCACTTGTATTTTTACCTGATCTATGTCTTCTCCTACTAATTGGAGTAAGACAAAAAAAAAATTAAAAATTAAATTACATTAAAAGGATTACTCGCCTTAAAAACTTCGCAAGCCATTACGATGATTCAAACTTGCTACATAAAATTAATCAAGACAATTTTAAAGAACAAGCTTTTTACCTTAACCAGTGCATTATTAATTACTTCGTCTGTTGAAACCTTTTAAGATTTTTTCTCAGTACCGTTTTGTTTTTATAAAGGGACGTAACACCACTACTAACCGTGTATTGAAATGAGCCTCGCCTCCCTACTAACCTAATATGGTCTCCACGCGGACGCTTTTAACCAATCATACTCCTAGAAATGTACAGGAGGTAAGATAAAATAAAATATCTAATGGGTTTCAAACAAGATAATGAGGTCAATGATAACTCAACTTCAGAATCCGAATCAATAAATACAGCTGCCTTTTCCAAACTAATTACTGATATAAATGATGATTTAAAAAAAAAAAACAAAAAAAAACGCTTTTCTAATATCCTCTTTAATTGAGAAGTTTTTTTCATACCTACCCGAAAACATGCCTTAAAGCTTTACAACGAGAAAACTGCAACGACATTTGGAAAATCATTATAGTGGTTCTATTGTCGTCCAATCGCAACCAGGCCAGGGTAAGTCCAACATTATTATTGGTAGTAATATAACACTAGGGGATGCAATCAAGGCAGCCAATAATTTGAAAATGGTAAAAAAAAGAAAGAAAAAGAAAAAAGACGAGTCGTATGTATAGCGAACAAACGGATGACCAACTCCTTTATTCAGTAGCAAGTATAATTCGGAGAGACATTGACAAAGTAAGATTTTTGAAAGAGCACTACCAAACTTCAACGGAGGTATCATTTGAAAATTCGTTACAGTCAATGCCCGATTCATTGGTCAAACTACTAAGTTGGATTTCGGACGATAAGGCTTTTAGCAGTGTACCTTCTAATATCAAATCAGAAAGTATGCGTAAAAGTTTGGCTTTAACGGAATATCTTGTTGCAACTAGTCGTAGTATCCTTACACCTTTTCATCTTGGTCTTGATATTCAAGTTTACAACGAGTTTGGGTCGAAGATTAAAGATAACTCGATAAAGAGTAACATCAGTATTAGTAAGGATAAATTGAGATGGGAAATAAACAAATACAAACAAAAGATATCTATAACAAAATGTTATATAATAGTTTAGTAGATCAAAAATATACACAGCCAATTGGTATCAATATTTGGACAAGATATTTAAAGTTAGATTACAGGCCACATATGTCATTCGTAAACGATTTTATTTTTAAATTATTAAGAGAGAACAAGATAAAAATGTTTAGATGGAAACTGCTAAATTATATTATTTCCACAAAACAGTTGCTATTTAAATGATAAATTTCAAATAATAGTAAATGTAATTTTTGTAAAACAGAAGAGGAAGATTACTTACATTTCTTTATTACATGTTCTTTTTTTTAAAGATTTTTGGGATAAAGTGGAACATCTTCTTACACAACTCAATTTTAAAAATAAGATATCAGTAAAACATGTAGTATTTGGATACAAAATATCAGATCAGGGTTATTATGGTTTTAACTATTTTTTGACAGTTTAAGGTTTTTGCATTTTCAAGTCATACTATGTTTCAGGGCAAAACTGAAATGCTTGGATGTGTATGAATTGTTTACAAAGGAATTAAGAAGGGTTATGAATAAAAGCAAAATGATTTCTCAAAATGTATTTTTCATAAATTTGAAGAAATTGATTTAATAGAATAATTAATATATATTGTCATAGTTTATGTATTGTTGTTTATTATATTCTGAGTATGTTCCTGGCAACTCAGAAGTATTTCACAGGAATACTCTACTGGCGCTTGGACAGTGGAGTATAATTGTAACAGGCAATCTAAAGAATAAAAAATATATTTGTTGTTGCGTTACATACACTGCATTGCGCAGATACCTTACCAGTGTTGCAAACCATGAAATCAGTCGTATCAGTGGTGACCGATACATCCCAGGAGGTATTCGACCTATTTCAGAAGGAGGTCGGTTGATTCAAGAGGGTTCCGATAATATTGACATAAACGCCGAGACATTATATGGAAAAACACACGTTCATTCTCTTGCTAGGGCTGTATTTAAAAAAAAATCAGCTGCCGTTTATGACTATGGTTCGGAACGAATCAAGCGAGGAATTGAGCGATCTTTGGCTATATATGATACAACAGCATCATTGACCGATGCGGTTCCTTACTCTAAACCAAAAATGTAGATCAGAACCATCACGACGATCGGATGCTTTCGAAAAACTTCAATTATGTGATCCTAATAAGAGTAATAATGTTGACCAGATATGGGTTTTCCAGACTTTTGTCAAGGGATATTATAGAGTTCCCAATAGAATTGCATGCAACTGAACAAAATATTCCTTTTTGGACAGGGTACAATTGTCTTTTGTCTAAAAAGCGCGCCGATGTTACAGTTGTAGCATATCCTCCAATTAGAGATGTTTACAGTTCAACAAACAAACAAAAATGGAACAGGAATTTAAAAACAGTTTTTACATTGATAAGAAGACTGAAATACAAATGACCTTACCAGAACAGCTCACATGCATAGTTTACCTTGTCATTTAGATTCAGATATTTACTCTCAATATGTAACGAAAAGATGACATACTTATTGTTTAGATCTTAAAAATCGATTGTTGCAAACTATATTAGATAATAAGGTTAAACCGTACATTTTGTCTAATTGCGTATACAGTCACACTAAAACTCGTAGAATTGAAAATAACATTTATCATGTAATTGCGTTAAATTCTGTTTCTTGAATTAAGGCAACAGTTAGTTATTAGTGGTTCAATCTCATAACACGATTAAGAGGATAAACATTAGGGTAACAAAACAAATAAGGGAATCACATGAACCACAAAAGGAGACATACCGGTTGCGTGTACAGACTTAGCGTTCCATGCTATGCATGCATCACCCGCATTTCGAATCAACAATTACTTGTGAACATGTTCTTGTCGGTAATAGGACACTAAAGGTAGAATAACAAATTAGATGTTTTGTGGTATTTTAAGATATAAGACCGCGAAAACATGTCACTGTGAATTGAGACACATACACATCGTATCGATAAACCAACTCATAATTATAGTGACTGTAATACTTCTGTAGTGTCGATTTTAGTCGTAATTCCTTATTACTTTGTTGGATCATTTTAGAGAGTACCACTCTGTAAATGAAATGCATAGAGTGTGAACATGCATGACCGTGACGTTTTAATTGAGATATGTAAACAAACTTTATAGTTTCCGTAATATCCTTAATCTGAAGTTCGCTTTGATGCATTAGATGCAAACATTACGTCATTATATGAATTATATGTCCACCTTTGAACAAAAAAGGAGATATCGTACTGTTGTGCGTTCGTTTTTTCTACATTGGCTAGAGGTATAGGGGGAGGGTTGAGATTTCAAAAAACATGTTTAACCCCGCCGCATTTTTGCGCCTGTCCCAAGTCAGGAGCCTCTGGCCTTTGTTAGTCTTGTATCATTTTTAATTTTAGTTTCATGTGTATAATTTTGAGTTTAGTATGACGTCCATTATCACTTAACTAGTATACATATTTGTTTAGGGGCCAGCTGAAGGACGCCTCCGGGTGCGGGAGGTTCTCGCTGCATTGAAGACCCATTGGTGGCCTTCGGCTGTTGTCTGCTTTATGGTCGGGTTGTTGTCTCTTTGATACATTCCCCATTTCCATTCTCAATTTTATATTTTTGATATCCAACTGCAATGGTCTATATCCCTGTAAAACTATAATACACCTTACAATTTTTTTTTTAATCAGAACTACATTGTTCTATCTCCACATTCCCATTGGCTTATTCATCTAGTTAGTTCAGACAAGAATATGTTGATAGTGTTGTATATTAACTATGTTTCGGGAATTTTTGCTGTAAAATATTTGTGATCAAAATTATCTTAATAGTACTATGCTTAAATTCTTTGCATGAATAAAACTCAATCTATGAGCAATTCCTGGCAAATCCAGCAGTCAAGAATTGGGGATATTACACAGTTAAAAAAGCCATGGTCTATCACCTATAGAAATATAGGGATACATTTCTAAAACAGCATTGTTGAAGTGAAATGTTCTATCTCCAGAAAAGGGGATGCTTTATTTATCTAAGTTGCTTGTTTATTAATTCAAACTAAGACTTACTCTGCATGTACTTAAATTTGATTCCTTAATAACTATAACCTTTTATGTCTCAGTAAAATATAAAATATATTGTGCATCTAAACTATAACTTAAATTTTTACCACTATTACCAAATAGGAAATACAGCATAATAAGATTCAGATGACGATTAACACTGTTCAGATCGAAATGTTTTTGCGTCCAACAGTGGTAATATAGTAACAATTGAAAGTGAATTAAGTTATAACACTTGCTATTTGTATATGGAATCATATTTACAGTGTGTTTATTATACGAGTCGCTTCCCAAATGACCAGGTACAAATGACAATACTAGACACTTAAAAAGTAACCATGATAAAAAAACACATTCAATACTGAATTTATTTTCACCAACAAGGACGTTTTACTGTCAAATGGGTCATTTGAAATGAATTACATTTAAGCACTTTACTTGTTTATTTTTAAAACATATCTCGGCGTTTTAAATCAAAATTCACAGTTGAGCAAATACAAATAAAATACACTTTATTTTAATTTCAATGGTTAAGGAAATGATTCAAAAAATTGCCTTTTTTTTGGCATACATGGACACTTGAATGTACATATACAGACGAGGTAGTAGCATAAATACAATATATCAAATCAAACAATTGTGAGGGTTTAGGGAACCACATGGATCTCGACTGCGACTACTGCTGCCAGAGTAAAAGTTTAAAGTTGGCTGTTATTGTTTATTTATCAATAAAGTATAAAAAAAAAAAAATATGAAAAAGAATAAAAAGTGTGCTTAGGGTGCTATATTTTTATTATAAAGAAGCTTATATTGCGTAAAATTTCTTCCAAGTTATTTTGAAATTTTAAAATCTTAAACAATAAACTGAATGTGAGTGAAAACAATAAATATATCAATTGTGCATCTGGATTAATCCTAATCAGATACAGCAACGCTCAAACTGAAACATTTGAATGCAAGGAATACAAAATACTTAGAAACTTTACGAGCTATACTAAATGCATATGTTGACTGCAACGCATCTTAGTACACTTTTAAGCAGAACACTGAACAATAAGAGATTTGTAATTGATATTTATATCAATGTTTCTTTTATTTTCTGTCCGAACACAGCATCATAAATTATCAGTGACATAACACCTAGGAGATTGAAATAAAGTAAATTAGACTCGTTGTACACAAGAACGAGTTCACCTTTTTGGATTAAAGAATTTGTATAATTTATATCATTCTATGTAGTTTTAAGTTTAAGTATTTGTATTATGCATAGCTTGAAAAAGAGATGCGAAAGATACCAAAGGGACATTCAAACGCCAAAAAAAAAAAAAAAAAAAGAAAAAAGAAAAGAAAAGACCAAAAGACAATCACCAGTACACAAAAACAAAACATAGAAAACTAAAGACGAGCAACACATACCCCACCAAAAACCAGGGGTGATCTCAGGTGATCCGGAAGGGTAAGCAGATCCTGCTCAATATTTGTCGTTCGTCGTGTTGTTCTTGTAAGTACAAACCCGGTGGTGAGTAATTCTGTTGGTCACATTCAGGAAAGAGGATGGGATTGTGGTTAAGACGACTAGAACACATCCTGTCGTCATCAGTGAAATGATTTCGTTCTGCAAATAACTCGGGTATAAAGGGTTTATTTCTTCTTCTTTATTAAAGACCCTACATTAGCATAAAATTGTTTAAATCGTCGCCTGTTAGTCACTGGTGGGCGTTTGTTTCATCTGCGATCATACCTCATCATCTTATATTTCAATAATCACGCCATATGAAAACGTCTCAAATCAGTAACCGGGCATTGTTTATCTTAAGATATTTATATCCTTTCGTGTTATCATTTTTATATAAAGTATCTTAATATTGCTTTCAAAAACTGTTAGCAACCTTAGATAATGTTTTATTAAGATTTTTTACTTGTACCTATATCTAGGTCAAAAGTTAAAAAACAAATCATACTTTGAAAAAAAGATGCAGACATACCCTTAGAGGCTTAAATAGATTGATTTTTAAAACTTGAAAACGTCATAATTGCAGAAAATTGTTGACATGACAATAAATAAACATCCAACGAGGTTTCACAACTATTACACTAGTTTTCGTATGTAGATGGATATAAATATAGTAAATTTGGTAAACGATTATGAGTTTCAAATGTATTCTTTAGTATGTGGTAAAAAAAAAATCAAAAAATATTACTTACCCGATTCTGCATGTACATGAATCACAGAAAGAATGAGTAATACTAATGGCAACCACATCATCAAAAAATTTCAGGCAATGTTGTCTATTTATTTTTAAACAAGGAAGTTTTCCGTCACTTATGTCAATGTAGCCATTTTACTTTTAGATGTAAACTATCTCCAGTTATCTATTTAAATATATCCTCGTAATTTAGATTAAACTTTATAGTCGAGTAAATTCATACGTGTGCACTAGATATATATAGCAAATGTGGTAAATGGAAGAGACTAATAGGCATTTAATTTCCATTAAATTTGAAAGTACATTTACAAAAGAAAAAGATAAAGTAAAATAGAGTTAACATGTACAGATCATGTAGATGTAAGTAGAAAAGATCACTGTAAATCCATTATTGTCATTACTTGCCTCCATCTCCCTCACAGAGTCAGTTATCGAGTGTCATTGAAACCTTATAGAAACAAGAGACTAGCTCATATGAAAATATTAACCATTTTTTTTATCAATAAATGTGAAACAAAAACATTTTTAAATCCAAGAAAATGATATTGGAATCAGTTATGAGAGAGTAGAAATAACTCATATTATCATTATTATTTTTTGTTTTAGTATTTTGTCCTCTTAAGGACATTCGGATTTTTAATGACAGTAGTTGCTGGTGAAATAAATACAAGGTACATTGGACCCATTGGAACATTGACTTCTAAATTCAGAGTAAATGTGTGATCAAGATTGTAAATAGAATAGTATACAAAAAGAACAATTCACATTACGATTGAAATAATCCCACTTTTGTATCTGCACTTAGGCCGAATTAAAAAAGACATAACAGATAACTATGCTTGTTTGAAAATATCGATACAAAGTAAAAAAAAATACTAACGTAAGATTATGAAGAAAAACAAAAGAACAAAGACAAAGACTTGCATTGTCATAATCACAGTGTTTAACACGTATTATATTTGAGGATACAGAAGACATACATTGGATAACAAACAGTCTTAAACTATAGTAATGTACAATTTAGCTCTTTTATGGCCATAAATCTAGATAATTGTAACTGAAATATACAAAATTTACGATCGACAGAAAATTTCTCATTGACAAATTTCCGGTGAGTAATACTGACGTCGGGTCCAAGTATGTTATCCGAAAGAAAACTTTTGCCGAAATTTCAGTCTTTTATTTGCTGCTTTGTCCATGACCCTTAACTCAATGACCTTTAAATCAATAATTATTTATGCCATTTAACGGCGCAGTATCCACCATTAATGATAAAAATAATCTCACTAATGCGGTTGTTAAAACTATTATAGTCAATTAATAGGCACTGAAATCTTGAACATTTACCTCCAGAGAGAAAAAATAAATAAGAGTCTTGTACTTTCCACGAAGCATTTTTGAGTTCATGCAAGTCCCTTTTGGTTGGCATATTCCAATTCGATTGGAAAATTATTGTTCCCTTTTATTTTTGATATTTATATCCATTTTGTAAACGTTTGTTAGTAATTATATCACTTCGTTCAATGAAATCTAAGATGTCATTGCATATATACGCGAAACTAAAACAACAAAAAACAAAAAAAACACACCATTAAAAGAAACCGAACAGAACAGCATAATCATGGACGGGACAATGCTTATAAAGCAAGGAACAATGATCATGGGTTGTTATATATTTAGGTAGGAGGAATACTGGTACCATTACCAATGAATGATTATAGCAAACATAAAAATAGCAACGTCTGAAATCACTCTGTATACATTTTTAATGAAACATGTACTTTTGAAAGTACTTCTCTCTTCTTGTCTCAGACTTTTTTTTTGTTGCAAACATAAAATTAACTTACGTATTGTGTGCAATAATGCAGTGTTTAATAAGTATAAGAATAAAGAGATGGTAATTGACAATTATCAAGCAGAGGCAAAATGACGAGGATGTAATAAACTATGGGACATCGTATGGCCTTCATTTACGAACATTTATGTTTATGATTTTTTGTTCGAAACTTTTTATATCGCTTTCAATATTTTCCTCCATAATATTGATATAGCGATGCTCTTATTTTTTAATACAAAAATAACAGTTGTAAATGCAAACATATCAAAATCGTTTATTTGATGAAATGCTTATAAATGTGATAAAATGCTTATAGCTTATTCATGTTATTAAGATTTTAGTTACTATCAATTAATTCTTAATGATTATGAAGTCTTTTTCACGTCTCACTCACCCGCCTCTTCCATTTGTTTTGAAAACTGAATAGGCCATTATGTTTTTCGTCTTAATTTGTTTAGCATTTTGTAATGTCGGGCTAGCTATTGCTTACTATACGATACGAATTTTCCTCGTTATTGAAGACCGTAAGGTGACCTATAATTTGTTAAATCTACGTCACGTGGTCTCTGTAGGATAGTTGTCTAATTAGCAACAACACCATATATCATTTGGTATAATACTTTGAAATAACCATTTGTTTCCATGAACGCATATTAGAGATTGGTTGAAACCATATTTGAATATTTATTGACAATATATTTGGTCTTAATTTAATATTTCAACAAAATTATGTATTGTAATTTCTGCATTCGATCCGGATATTGAAAGCAAGTAGAATTGTTAAACCTTCATTTTATTTTGATTATCAATTAATAGGACAGAATGATGATTTTGTTCTTCTATATATTCCTGGATAAGGCGGTTTCTCATACATGTACATGTCATATCTAAACATAAATTACAAGATTTACAAATGAGGCTCTTTTTGCATATTAGCAATGAAAGCAAGAGTTTGAAGTCCAAAATACGAAAGGCACATGTCGTGAAAGCTGTATACAACTTTTTGTTTAATTTTCGAATTGAAGGGGACACAGACAAAAAGCCGTATCATGTGTTTAGCTTTGACCATTTTTCTCTTTCCTTTTGTCAGACATTGTAGCAAATTTGCTCTCGTAGGTTTAATTTGTGGTTGGTAAAATGTCTAGTTAAACAGAAATTTCTACCACAACCGCAATGCAATCAATACCCATAAACAAAAATACAGAAAACACTACTATTTAAATTAAGAAATACACTGGCAAGGTTTTATTCTTTAGACATGCGTGATTACACTTTTCTTTTGAAAACTATGAGATTAAATATAACGCCATAATGTATATGTATGTCTCAATTTTCGTCAAATACATTCCTTATAAAACGTCACCGGTGTCTGAGCAGAAATTTGATGAACCAGGGTTACGTCAAAGAACGTCTCGTCCTTTTTCGAAAAACAATCACAGGAAGATACCAAGACCTTGTTGATAAATATTCCGTATCAACTTTACAAATCATACATGATGGTCTTGAAATATAGACTCTAGGTACTGACGTTGTTTATCATTATAATTACGTGTGATAGTGTTCTTTTTATTTATCTTTGTATATTGTTCATTTTTGGTAATATCTGTTTGGCGTGGGTCGGTATTTATACATCCCACCATTGTGTTATTGTGCTATGGTCATATTTTGTATTCTTGTCTATCAGCTTTGCTTGTGTGCCTTGTCTATAGAGTGTCTATATGCCATTTTGTATTTCTTTGTCGACATAGTTGTTATTGTATAGTGCTTAAGATTATAACACAATGTTGACTGCTGTACCCCTATTTTTAGCATTGCTACCTATTATGTCTGCTTGTTTTGTTCACATATTGTTGTAAATATAATGGGATTTTCTGCGACTGTCATACAAGCGAGAGGTTTAATCCACCATTTTCTACATTAGGAAATGCCTGTACCAAATCAGTAATAAGACAGATGTTTTCCATTCGTTTGATTTGTTTGAGCTTTTGATTTTGCCATTTGATAAAGGACTTTCCGTTTTGAATTTTCCTTGGAGTTCGGTAATTTTGTAATTTACTTTTTCCTTATATTGATTATGTTACGTTTTATGATTTAAAAATTGAATACTCTTCTACTAATGTATTGTCCTACCAAATATACTTGTAACACAATCAGACTTAAACATCCATTGTGAATGACCGCCATTGTATAGTCATTTCAATAACACTGGAGAATCATTTTGTCTTTTTGACATGGGAAAACGGAGGACATTACCTATTAATTGAATGTCTTAGTTAATAAATGTTGTTTTAAACGTTATACTCTTTTATCTATACAACACAGTTTCTCTGTCACACTATAATTACGTACATCTAAAATGAAAATTGAAAAAATGACACTAAAACAACATATACATTGTATGAAATGCTATTTCATAATACATTTACATTTGTAGTTGAAATCTCCTTTGGTTTATGACTTAAGGTCCTTCTTATACATGTTATATAAACAATATTGCAAAATTTTATTTTGCGCCTTTGAAACCCCAAAGTCATAAAATAAAGTTATATTCTTATGATACAAGAACCTTTGATCACATGCGAATGTATAGTATACAAATATCACCGAGTACTTCATACATGTGTTAACATAAATATGTGCTGTAACATAAATGTTTTTTACTGAACTAATAACCTCCGGTTTTTGGTGGGTGTAGCTCATTCTTTGGTTTGTCTTTTGATCGTCTTTTTCCTTTTTGCCGTGGCATTGTCAGTTTTTTTTTCGACTAATGGGTTTGAATATCCCTTTGATATCATTCGGCCCTCTTTATCTGCAATCTGTGAATGTACATATTGCATATAATGAAGTCTAAAACAAATTCGTCATATCTTTTTTCAAGCTTGAGTCTGATGGAGGACTTAATTTGAAATGCGTTGTTTGGCTTACACAACAGCAATCCTTGTGGACAAATGATGCTGGTGAAATTTATGAGTAAAACTGGACATAAGTTTAAAGATCTTTATTCTTGGAAAGCGTAGGTAAGTAGATGAAATTCACTTCAACAATACCAAACACAATATTAGTATTGCAAATAAAGGTAGAATATAGTTTATACAAAATATCAACAATATATGTATAATATATAAGTTTTATTTATATAGTTAGGAAAACGGTAGGGAAAATGTTGCACCTACAAAACCTTAATTTTAATTATCTACCAAACAATTTATGATAAAACATTTTAAGACTTCCCAAAAATCATAGCTTACACAAAGCGTTGGTTGACAAAATATACTTTCCTATATGTATATTAGCACTGCACAGGGAATAAATTATCAAATAATTGATTGGTTGTGCTTGCTTGACTTCAAATTGTTCATGCATATTCAGGATGATACAGTACTTGCAACCTTAGGCGTTACTATTTCAGCGATCAATCAGCGGTCATCGATCAGTCACCGATCAGTCAAGTTCGCGTCAACCTCACGTCACCAATCCGTCAGATTTATGGTAAAAATATTTGACTGATCGGACTGATCGGACGGATAGGACCGATCGACCTCTCTGACGGATTGAACTCTACTACGTCACATGATAAACTGATACAAATTACGGAATCTTAGTTTCGTTTCATTTAATTTATGGCGCCACGGAAAATACGAAACGTTCAAGTACAAAAGATCAACATTTTTTTTAGTGATTAGTCAGCATAGTTTTAAGAATTAAAAAAAAAAGAAATATGCAAATAAAACTGATTTTGAATATTATTATAACAGAATGGTGATTTTCGTTTTTACTTAGGTTATATATTTCATACCCGAACAGTGCTAAAATATTTTTATCGCGATTGGGATTTTGTTCCCCGAAAATGCTCTGGAAAATGAAAAGACATGATAATTTTTTGGCAATTTTGATGTATTGTTTTTAATATTTTTATAATCTTAAAATTCTTATAAAAAAAGCTTATCTGGAGGCCTTTAAAATAACTAGTTACAAATAACATTGCTGAATTTTTTATCCAAAAAAAGACATATTGGAAATTTGTTAGAGTTTAAACAATGTGAATGACTTTTAGTATCTTTTCTATGATATTCGTTTAATTTTGTGAAATACAACCCATTTTGCAATTGACGTTGCATTATTTATTATATAAAAGAAGAAACATTTGCATTTTTTAGCAACGCAAACAAAAATTTAGTATCTTTTCCTTGAAATTCATCATAATTTATGACAAACAACCAATCCTGATGTACAAAAATGTACTGAAATCAAAAAAGAAAAAACAATGCAAACAACATTTAAGTATATTTTCTCTGCTATTCTTTAAATTTTATGAAAAACAACCAATTCTGAACTACAAAAAATACAAAAATCCAATGGCGGTCAATAATTTCCATTAAATTAAAGAAATGATAGCATTCTTATTCAACAAAAACAAAAGTTTTTGCATATTTATACTTCAATTATTAACATTTAATACAAAATTACTTATCTTAAGGCATTTATAATGATTGATTGCAAGTGACTTTGCAATATTTCTGATATAAAAGAAGAAATATTTGTATTTTTAAGCAACACGAACAGAAATTTAGTATCTTTTCCTTGAAATTCAGCATAATTTATGAAAAACAACCAAACCTGATGTACAAAAAGTACTGAAATCAAATGGCAGTTCATAATTTCTATCAAAATAAAGAAACTATTGTATATGTATTCAACACAAACAAAAGTTTAAGTGTAATTCTCCTTCCATTATTAAATTTCTTATCAAAAACTGATCTTGAGTCCTTTGAAATAACTAGTTACTAATAACATTCATTATTTTTTATCAAAAGAAGAAAAATTAGTAATTTTATACATTGCGAACAACGTTTTAGTTTATTTTCTCTGATATTCTTTAGTTTAATGAACAAAAACTAATCCTGAACAACAAAAAGTACAAAAAACCAATGGCGCTTAATAGTTTCCATTAAAATAAAAAAATTATTGCATTTCTTATTCAACAAAAACAAAATTTTATGCATAGATATCATTAAATTATTCACATCTTATACAAAAGTACTGATCTAAATGCATTTATAATGTCTAATTGCAATTGACAATGCATTATTTCTGATATAAAAGAAGAAATATTTGCATTTTTATGCAACACGAATAAAAAATTAGTATTTTTTCCCTAAAATTAAGCATATTTTATGAAAAACAATCAATCTTGATGTACAAAAAATAGAGAAATCTAATGGCGGTTCATAATTTCTATCAAAATAAAGAAATTATTACATTCATACTCAACAAAAATGAGAGTTTATGCATATTTATCCTTAAATTTTCACATTTTATACAAAATTACTTATCTAAAGGCATTTATAATGTCTGATTGTAAGTGACGTTGCATTATTCCTCATATATAAGAAGAAATATATGCATTTTTAAGCAATGCGTACCAAAATTTTATATTTTTTCACATAATTTCAGCATAACTTATGAAAAACAACCAATCCTGATGTACAAAAAGTACTGAAATCAAATGGCGGTTCATAATATCTATCAAAATAAAGATACTCTTGTATATGTATTCAACACAAACAAAAGTTTAAGTATTATTCTCCTTCCATTCTTATAAAAAACTGATCTTGAGGACTTTTAAATAACTAGTCATTTTTTTTTATCAAAAGAAGAAAAATTAGTAATTTTATACATTGCGAACAACATTTTAGTATATTTTCTCTGATGTTCTATTAGTTTAATGAAAAAAAAACAATCCTGAACAACAAAAAGTTCAAAAATCCAATGGCGGTCAATAGTTTCCATTAAAATAAAAAAAATTTTGCATTCTTATTCAAGAAAAACAAAAGTTTATGCATATATATCCCTAAATTATTCACATCTTATACAAAAGTACTGATCTAAATGCATGTATAATGTCTGATTGCAATTGACAATGCATTATTTCTGATATAAAAGAAGAAAAATTTGCATTTTTATGCAACACGAATAAAAAATTAGTATCTTTTCCCTTAAATTAAGCATATTTTATGAAAAACAATCGATCTTGATGTAAAAAAATACAGAAATCTAATGGCGGTTCATAATTTCTATCAAAATAAAGAAATTATTCCATTCATATTCAACAAAAATAAGAGTTTAAGCATATTTATCCTTAAATTTTTCACATTTTATACAAAATTACTTATCTAAAGGCATTTGTAATGTCCGATTGCAAGTGACGTTGCATTATTCCTCATATATAAAAAGAAATATATGCATTTTTAAGTAATGCAATCAAAAATTTTATATTTTTTCCCAGAATTTCAGCATAATTTATGAAAAACAACCAATCCTGATGTACAAAAAGTACTGAAATCAAATGGCGGTTCATAATATCTATCAAAATAAAGATACTATTGTATATGTGTTCAACACAAACAAAAGTTTAAGTATTATTCTCCTTCCATTATCAAATTTCTTATAAAAAACTGATCTTGAGGCCTTTTAAATAACTAGTTACTAATAACATTCATTATCTTTTATCAAAAGAAGAAAAATTAGTAATTTTATACATTGCGAACAACATTTTAGAATATTTTCTCTGATATTCTTTTAGTTTAATGAAAAAAAAAACAATTCTGAACTACAAAAAGTACAAAACTCCAATGGCGGTCAATAGTTTCCATTAAAATAAAAAAAAATTATTGCATTCTTATTCAAGAAAAACAAAAGTTTATGCATAAATATCCCTATATTAATCACATCTTATACAAAAGTACTGATCTAAATGCAATTATAATGTCTGATTGCAATTGACAATGCATTATTTCTGATATAAAAGAAGAAATATATGCATTTTTATGCAACACGAATAAAAAATTAGTATCTTTTCCCTTAAATTAAGCATATTTTATGAAAAACAATCAATCTTTATGTACAAAAAGTACAGAAATCTAATGGCGGTTCATAAATTCTATCAAAATAAAGAAATTATTACATTCACATTCAACAAAAATAAGAGTTTATGCATATTTATCCTTAAATTTTTCACATTTTATACAAAATTACTTATCTTAAGGCATTTATAATGTCTGATTGCAAGTGACGTTGCATTATTCCTTATATATATAAGAAGAAATATATGCATTTTTAAGCAATGCAATCAAAAATTTTATATTTTTTCCCAGAATTTCAGCATAATTTATGAAAAACAACCAATCCTGATGTACAAAAATTACTGAAATCAAATGGCGGTTCATAATATCTATCAAAATAAAGATACATTTGTATATGTATTCAAAGCAAACAAAAGTTTAAGTATTATTCTCCTTCCATTATCAAATTTCTTATAAAAAACTGATCTTGAGGCCTTTTAAATAACTAGTTACTAATAACATTCATTATTTTTTATCAAAAGAAGAAAATTAGTAATTTTATACATTGCGAAAACAACATTTAAGTATATTTTCTCTGATATTCTTTTAGTTTAATAAAAAAAAAAAAATCCTGAACTACAAAAAGTACAAAATTCCAATGGCGGTCAATAGTTTCCTTTAAAATAAAAAAATCATTGAATTCTTATTCAAGAAAATTAAAAGTTTATGCATAAATATCCCTTAATTATTCACATCTTATACAAAAGTACTGATCTAAATGCATTTATAATGTCTGATTGCAATTGACAATGCATTATTTCTGATATAAAAGAAAAAATGTTTGCATTTCTATTCAACACGAAAAAAAATTTAGTATCTTTTCCCTAAAAGTTAGCATATTTTATAAAAAACAATTAATCCTGATGTACAAAAAATACTGAAATCTAATGGAATTTCGTAATTTCTATCAAAATAAAGAAATTATTACATTCGTATTCACCGTATTCAACCAGGAACATATATATAAGATATACTGTTCCCAGATTCAACACAAAAAAAGTTGAAGTATTTTCCCCTTACAATTTTGAAATGAAGCAGGAACATATATATTGTTAGATATACTGTTCCCAGAATGAAGTATGAAATTCTTATAAAAAAATCTTTTGATTTTGAATAAAACATAGATACCACGTTCAAGTACAAGAGAATATTAAGTAATACATATAATGCTTGAAAAGTAATTTATATATTATTTATGTGTTATTACAACCAGTTGATTAAACATTAACGAGTAAAGGTGTCTTCGTAGAGGTCCGCGTTTATCGAATGTAAATACTGTGGAGTTCGTTTTACATAAGAATTTTAATTATATACATATCCGTCAGATCCGTGCATATAATTACTTAACTGATCGATCGCTGACCGTTGTCAAGGTAACTCTCACATAGCTTATTTGACGTATCTGACGGATTCTATGGGTCATCGGTCACCGATCAGTCATCGATCAGTCAAACACCCGTCACCGATCATTCACCGATCAGTCAAGTTCTCGTCAAACAGTAACGCCTAAGGTTGCAAGTACTGTAATTAACCACGATAAAATATGGATTACAGTGATGGGAAACAATCAAAAGGTTATGAAATTGGAATGGTTTTATGTCGAATTTCTTAATAATAGTTTAAGACACACCAAATTAGTAATTGAAAGTTGTTTTAGTATGTGAAGAATTACTTATTATTTAGAAAATGCTTCACTCTCCTTTTATTGATATATACTCACGATAATAGGTTTTAAGAATAGCATACATGGAGCTTTCACCAAAATTTTATGACTCACAATCATATTTCAACATATGAAAACTATTTTTAATCTTTTACGATAAAACAGTAAATACAAACGTAATATTAGAAGATGAAAGTTAAAGAGTTTTTAAAAATAGTTTATCAAATGTTTGAAAATATTTAAATGAAAAATAATTTACTTAGAATTATAAATTAAACCTTTATCTAAAAACGAATATTTTACAAATCTAAAAACGTACGCGTTATATATATAAAATAAAACCAGAATCTAATTCAACAATGCAATCAGGTTTTACAAATGAATGTGTTTATTTATTCTACAACGTATTTATGAAGACAAATAAATATTCAATCCTCATCCTGCATGTACTGTTGACTTTCAGTATTTACGACATCGTATCGACATCAATATTGGTAATAATTTATCCCTTTGAAGAGATTCATGAAAAGGATAGGCTTAACCTAAAGATTTAATTTTATGTAGTCATCTGCCTCAGATGTCGATATCGCTGATATTGACATTTTTTCTTCCTTTTATGCAACTCTTTCAGCTGCCAATATTGACGATATCAGATCAATATCGATATTTAAAATTTTCGTTTTTTAATAAGTCCTAAATCAATATGTCAATATATGAATTGTGGTCAAATGCAAGAGGAACCTTTGTGTCAAAATTTACATTTAAATTCTAATTGGAGGAGGATCCCTTCGTTTAAAGGATATTCGAAAAGGGTACATAACAGATGCAAAACTTTACCCATTTGTTTTTTGTAAGTGGGAGTAAATCGTTGCAAATCGAAGATGAATATAAAGAGAACTAACAAGACATATTTAATCCGAATTGTTCATGGTGTTCAAGCTGGATAGCGATCTGCATCTAACCATATCTATTGTAATGCCTGTGGTTCCGTTTCTATAAGGTTAATAGTTTCATTGAAACAAATCCTTTCCACAAAAAACATATGGGATAAAAACGTGCCAATATCAATAGGTTAATATGCACTAGATTCTGATTGAAATTGTGTTTTAAAGCACTTACCTGATTGTGCAGGTACCAATGAAAGTAAGAATACATGACAAAGTACCCTATATACTAAAACTATGCAATAATTATCCATTTTAACAGGGAAGTCTTACTGTTGTACTGGACTATTGTTTAAACATATTTCCGTGTTTTAAGTTTAAATTCACAGTCAAGCAAATACGCTTTAGTCAAATGTCATATGTTAATCAAATGATTCAAATAACCTACATCCTACCTTTTTTAATACACATTTGTATATACACATACAAGTGAGTTGACGGGGTAAATTTCAGATAAGAAAATATTCAAAAAGAAAATCTTCAAATGACTAGTAAATTAACATTTTACACTGTCATAAGGTGTAATACCACCAAATCATAGTACGTCACATCCGGTTGCATACGAAAATAGGTCGAAAAAAAATATTCCCTTGAATTTGACAGTTGTAGGTAATTGATCCTACATTTCATTGCAGTAAAACATTTCTGGGTCATAAACATATATCTTGGGTTTTTTTAAAGCACCATTATTTTTTTATTTGGGGTTTCTATGAAATATTTTGGAAACTTGAGGTTACATGGTTACTAAAGCTTGTATACAGGTTAAAAAAGGGGGAAAATTTGATTGGTTAACTTCCAGTGATGGTTATTTTCTTATATGCAATGAAATGTTATGTGAAATTTTTTCTATAGTACTGGACAGGATCAAACTTTACTCATGCCAAGTATTTCTTTATTTGAAACAAAGATAAATTCTGCACAATTTTTTGAAAAGTGCAAATTTAACAAAGACTAATAGGGGAAAATCAATGGTGGTATTACACCTAATATGGGAAGCTGTACATGCACATTTGACCTTGTGAGTACTCTCATGTGTTAAAATTTCTTGCTATTTAAGTGAAATATTACTAATAATGAAATATTCTGAGTGGATTGAGTCTCCAAAACACATTTTATGAGAAAATTTCCTTGAAATAGGACTTTACCATGAATATTAGTTGACAGAATAAGCCATACTTAGAGTTTTGGGGAGCTTTTTCTCCTTTTTTCTTATATTCTGCTATACTAGAAAATTTTTCCTAAGAAATACTTTAATAAATATATAGTTTTAAGTAAATGAAATTATTTTTAAAGCAGTAACAACAAATTATTCACCAAAAGAGAAGCTTTTTATGTCCCTCTCTGGAACGCGGCGTAAATTTAAGTTTTACGTAAGGACTTATTGAAACCTCCTTGGAGACAGTAAACTTTTATACGGATAGTTCATTCAGCTTGAATACTTCAATTTATCATTTATTATAACATTTCTATCATAAATGAGTGAAAGTTACCCCAAAATTTTTATTTATTGGCCTATAAAGTAGACATTTTGAGGAAATGAGAGGTATAAATGGACCAAAAGAGACCTTATAAGGAAGACAAAGAGGTCCATTGGTAGTATTTATCATCCTAAAGTCATCTTTTGTATCATATCCAACTGTTTGTAGGCAGATGAGATAAATATTTGATCATTTATTGGTCCACACTATATTCTATCAGGATGCGGCTTGGTTTGGATTTTTCGAAGAAATTTAGCTCGAATCGCTGCAGATGTCACCTTACATTATACTAGATTTTTCCCAAACTATTGAACTGATTATGACAAAACTTGACAGGAATGCTTGAAATAACCAGTATAACAAAGGAAAAAAGTCACATTCAGTTTATTTAACAAAAAAGTCTTCTTTAGGTGTAATACCACCAAACCATAGTACGTCACATCCGGTTGCATACGAAAATAGGTCGAAAAAAAATATTCCCTTGAATTTGACAGTTGTAGGTAATTGATCCTACATTTCATTGCAGTAAAACATTTCTGGGTCATAAACATATATCTTGGGTATTTCAAAGCACCATTATTTTTTTATTTGGGGTTTCTATGAAATATTTTGGAAACTTGAGGTTACATGGTTACTAAAGCTTGTATACAGGTTAAAAAAGGGGGAAAATTTGATTGGTTAACTTCCAGTGATGGTTATTTTCTTATATGCAATGAAATGTTATGTGAAATTTTTTCTATAGTACTGGACAGGATCAAACTTTACTCATGCCAAGTATTTCTTTATTTGAAACAAAGATAAATTCTGCACAATTTTTTGAAAAGTGCAAATTTAACAAAGACTAATAGGGGAAAATCAATGGTGGTATTACACCATAAGATGAGGCTCTATAAACCTTGTTCTGTTATTTTGTTATACATGACATTATCATTTATTAAATGATTATTAAAAACTATGTTTAGTAGAAGCATCTACATTGACATTTATGTGATGGCATAATTGAAAACTTAAGGAAAGGCGAAAGACAATACATCATCATTCTATAGTATTGCAAAATATAACTTTATTTTAGCCAAATATCACCACCAAGGATGTTCAGTAATAGATTTTATCAAAATGAAGCGTTATGTAGAATACTAATTTAAATTTCCCGAAGAGACTATTTCATTTCGCATACTTATTTGAGACGGAGACAAACAATAGAAAGTAAACCATCAAAAATACCAAACTCCAAGGAAAATTCAAAACGAAAAGTCTCTTAACACTTGGCAAAATCAAAAGCTCAAACACATCAAACGTATGGAAAACAGCTATCATATTCCTGAATTGGTTCAGACATTTTCTTATGTAGAAAATGGTTAATTAAAGCTGGTTTTAAAGCTAGCTAAACCTCTCACTTGTATGACAGTCGCATAAAATTATATTATATTGACCAGAATGTGTTAACAAAACAAACAGACATAATAGGTAAAAATTTCAAAAATAGGGGCACAGCAGTCAACATTGTGTTATAATCTCAATCACTATAAAAATAAACAAATATGTCAACAAACAAAAACAAAATGGCATATAGACAAAGCACATACGCAACATTCAAACACAAGAATACAAAAAAAAAAAATGAAAACAGCCCAACAACACAATGACTGGATGTACAAGTACCGAGCCACGTCTAAAGGATATTACCAAAAAATGGACCAAACAGTAAACGTTAATAATTTACAAAGACAAATAAAAGAACACCATAACACGTGATTAACATTGTAATACATTGCATTTTTATTCATATTGATCTCTAACAAATGAAGATATGTCTTAGTTGTCTTGAATACATTTCTAAAGCTACATGTAATGATTGCAATGTTTGTAATTTTAATAGTAATCAAAATTTGAAATGTTTGTCATTCAAATTATTTGTGGTCTAGTAAAACTAATTTGATTAAACGAATCATACCATTTGCACATGATGTCTTGGAATACGTTGACGCTTTTTTTGTGGTTGAATTTTGAAATTTTTTTGTATTTACTATTGCACCATTTCATATTTAGCACTGAATAATTCATTTGTTTTACAATATGAAATTGATATTTAAATCTCCAAACCATATATTTAAAACTGTGCTATGTTGAAATACATACTTCTTTGACCTACTGGTAATTAAGATATACATTACTGAAATATTGTCAGGATTTCAGTTAGAAGTAATTAACAAAATGTGTGGATGGGTTGTTATATATAGTTTTAGAACTGACAAAAAGAATATTGTGATATTGTATATGAAGCAGTGAAAAGAAAATAGCAAATCATTCTTAATTAGACTGTAAAGTATTTTAGTATTCCTAAATTCTTCTTATGGTTATATTCAATTTTTAGATGCAATGACATACACATGCTTGTTCTCTCTCATTCATTGTAACAATGATTCTGTTAAAATGATGAAATACACACAGTTGATAAAATAAGTTCACTTAGAAAAATCTCCTTCTTTATCAAATTGTCATGATCGTTGTCGTTGTGTGGGAGAATTTGATGTTACAAACATATCTAAAATTTCATCAAGCAGTTTCAAAACTGTCAGTTCAAAAGACATATTTCATACAAAAAGAATGGATATTCGAAAGTATTAGTAGTCATACATTTAATATCAAATGAAAGTGAAACACGTTATATTAATTTTAGATTCGAAGAGTCATAATGTAACCTGTGATATGCATTAGTTTCCAGTTACGTGCCGTCATCATCATCATCATCATCATCATCATCATCATTGATCTATTTGTTCCAAGACAAAATACATTTTTTTATAAAAAAATCTTTTAACTATTCTGCAAATGGAATAATTTAAGATTCACAATAAGAAAATGTGGTAATGTAAAATTGTTCAAGAAACATTGTTATTGCTGTTTTCTTGAAAATTCAATGAAGTTAAATAACTTTTCCTTGATGGTTAAAATATAAAAACTTTATTCATTGTTGCCATTTAAATTTGAAATGATTGATTTGTATAGATATATATTGTATTTTGATGGATAAATGTTAACTGTATATATGAATTTCATTTGAGGGCTTCAATGAAAATTAGACTAGTTATAGTTGAGTTACCCTCTTTAAATAAATAATGTATTATTATTATTTTTATTATCGTCATCGTCGTCGTCGTCGTCGTCCTCCTCCTCCTCTTCCACATCCTCCTCCCCTTCTCCTCTTCCTCCTCCTCCTCCTTCTCATCATCATGTACGCAAATATGAATTTAACGCGTGAAACAAAATCGTGTTACATGTATTATCATGCGATAAGTTATTACTAAAGATGATTTCGGAATGCCAACCATAGTAACTAAAGGCAACAGTAGTATACCGCTTTTCAAAAGTCATAAATCGATTAAGAGAGAGCAAATCCGGGTTAAAAACTAAAACCGAGGGAAACACATCAACTAACAATTTAATGAACAGCAATGACAGCATATCTTCATAGTTTGACTACAGTCTGTGAAGCCAAAACTTTAAGAATGTAATCAAATAACTAATTACATGATTGTAGAAGTAGTTTATGTGTAATTGCCATATAGGATCCAATGTTGGCATTCTATGAGGATGTCATTTTCAATTTCAAATCGGCATGAGAGTTATATACATTTTACATCTGTTCTGAGAGTTCTATGAAATTACTTCTCTCAAGTGAGAAACATTTGAATCCAACGGAAAAATATAAGTAGGAGTTTCTTAGTCTGTATCAAACTTGATCGGATAGCACAACTATAATATTGTTGGAAATAAAAAAATAATACAACGTTGTGACAAATAAGCAACCAAACGCAGTTCTTTCAATTACCGGTTTTACTTAAATCAGGCCACCGATAACGTTTAATTGTGGAAATAAGCAAACAACCACAGCACTCCAAATAACATGTTTATTTTTCAAACGAAGCCACCAACCACGTAATGTTGTGATGACTAAGCTAACAATCTCTACACTTGAAATAACTGGTTTATTTTGACTGAGTGTGATTTGGCATGTCGGTTGCATCCGGCTGTCTCCGTTTGGAGTTCACTCGATACCTTCAGGTTCTGTTTCTCAAGTTGATATGTGTTCTAAAATGGTTAACGAAATTTGCAAATATCACGTTTGGTTGAATTATCTATTACTTTTTAATGTTGTATAAAAGCACTAGTCAATGTGAGAAATGCAGATACACTTTTCATTCGAGTGAGTGTTGATTTTACTGTCGAGAGTGGAAAGATATTGTAGCTCCTGATTAGACATATTGCGAATTTCCCCCCATATTTGTTTTAGAGACATATTCCGCATTTGTGTGTTAAACCCCGTGACTGGATAAGACAAAAAGAACGGTACATCCAAACAAAGCTACTACTATCGGATCGTTATAATGAATAATGGTATCACATCATTTTTTTCAGTAATTGCAACAATGTTGAGTTTGAGATCACCCTCACTGTCATATACCTTTGTTTTTTTTTATATACAATACATTTAAAGCATCATCTTTGAGGGATGCTACTACAAGTCATAATCATTGTCAGCAAACACCTTAAGAAATTGTCTCGTAAATATTTCGTTCATGATCCCTGCGTTCTCTACTAATCAAGATCTAAAATGGGGAGAGTGAGATCTTAGAAAACAAGGTCAACCCGGCAACATAGTAGGATGTCTGTTCCAGTCAAACTCCGAAACAGTGATAACGTCCTCCTCGCTACGCTACATGGACTTTAAAGTGACAGTTTAGCAAAGCAACGTCACCGCTGTTTCTGAGTTTGTGTCCCAATGTGCTAGATCGATCTGCGCTTGTTTGCAGTGAAGTATTATATTCTAAGAAACACAATACTATATAATTACGAATAATATGAAGTTCTTCAAAACCTTTGAGTAAACACCCGTAGTAAAATACGAATAGATTATTCAAATGTCAGCTGAGTGGCAACGTCATGATTTGCTTGGCTTATTCCAATACTCCCACGTCGTATGTTTTTAATGAATGAGTAACCCAAAATCGGTCGGTGTAAATAACGCCATTTAACGATGACGTAAAAAAAGAATAAGCATTCTACGGGAAAATGTTCGAATGTGAAATTGAAAGTCGTCAGAACTTAAACATACGATAATAAGAATTTGTTGAAAGCCAATTTTCTTAAATAAAGTAAGAATATCATTTAACTTCATCAAAATATCCTGAATATGTTATTGAAAATCGTTTATGCATTTAACTATTTCAGTTTTCTTCGTCTTTTACGTCGATATTAAAAGTGTGTTCAATTACAGAAACAACAAATATTTCCCTTGACCTACAGCGCTTGTTGTCTTCTATATGGCAAAATCTGCCGATACTTAACTGCATAATGACGTACATGTATAGTATAACATATATGGGATAACAACAGTTCTTTAATACTAATTTGTAATGTAACTTATTTAGTGTAAATAGCATTGACTTTGCTGCAGACACTACCTTTCTTATGATATTGCGAATACTGGCAACCGATAACAGATAGCAGTAAACCAATGTTGTCTGAGTGCCATAAGAACACAACAACCCTAACCACAAATTCGAATGGGGGCATTCCTAGTAAAATGTAGTGTCCTCATGATGATTGCAGATATAGTCCCTAGAAGAAATACGAGCTATAGAGGCATAACATTTTCCCATCTGTAGACATCAAGGTTACAACTACAATCAAGTTTACTTCCAGAAAGTCTGAATTTGTTGCAATGGCAAAATATTTGAAACAAAAATAGGTATGCATCGTCTTTCAAGGGCAATAGCTATTATAAGTAGTCAACGATGTATTTCGATCGTCTTACGTATTTGTAGATCGTGCTTGCAGTTGTACATTTTTGTGTAAGTGTCTCTCTATATCTTATAGCCAAAACCATAGAAATAGGTACAAACAGTCATTAAAGTGAACACATTTCTGAACGGAAAGCTTAGTTTTTAATTATATTTACACACCGGGTAATTCGAACAGAAACCGTGGAGGGATCCTAAAACCCAACGAGCAATTAATGAAAAGTTAGTAACGGTGGGTAAGTAAATATGGATTCGATTCCCACGGAGTAATTATGCTTTTCATTAAATGCTCCTCGGGTTTCGGATGCCTCCGCGTATTTCGGATCGGGGTACCCGATGTGATTTAGTGCTTAAGAAGATTTAGTGCAAAAGACACTTATGTTACTCAAAATTCCGCTTTCAACTCTCCGTAAATAAATAAACATCATTTATTTCATCTCGAATATTATATAATAATATATATATATATTATAATACTTATATAATAATGTATAATTAAAATAAATATATTTTAATATAACATACCTATATATGGAAGGATTAGCCTAAATGTCGATTTGTAATTGGTCCAAACGTCGCGCATATCTTTAGTCCAAATGTTACATCAATTAGCCCAAACGTGTATCTCCACTGCGGTCATATATCGTGCTTATATTTATATTTTGACATTTTACATGATTTACATTCATTGATGTATTTTTAAAAATTATACAATATAATAAAAATTTATTTATTATGTTTTGTATCTGTACACCCATCTTGCTTGATTTGATTACTTTTGTTTGAGTACTGTCTTTAACATATCTATTTCTTGTATCACCTTTCTAACACCTGGTTCGGAATTTATATAATAGTTTATGATTGATAAATTTGGAGGTGTATTGACTGATACAATGTGATCCAGTTATCAATTCAACCCGTAGACTTATACTTTGGAAAGTTTGCAAGGTTTGCTAAAAGCTAAAGATATTGCATTGCCCGAATAAATGGCGGTGATTAATTGTTTTCTCAGTTGGGATTCTTTTTTGCCATGCACATTAAATATATAACCAATGGAAGACATGCTATCTTTCAAGTTAATAGTGTACTGAATTTTCATTAAAAAAAAGCCAACATAATATAGCATTAGATTTTCATTCTCAATCTGTTACATTATATCGTTTCTTATTAACGAACACTTTATATCCTATATGCAGCCCTGGGTGGTAAAGCTATTCGAATACGATCATTCCGAAGTATTATTTTCTTTGGGTGTTGAGAGTTGTAGACAAAAGGTAAAAACGAGACGGAAAATACCAAGGAGACATCCAGATAAGCGTTTCAGACGATCAATTTAATAAACACTTTGTGTTATTTTCATTATGTAATTTTATTAATAGAAAGTAAGTAAGACATTTGTAGGCACTAACATTTTGAAACAACAAAAAAAGAGAACATTCTTAAAGAAGTACCAAATAACACAATTCAAATACAAGCACATTGGAGTTTCTCCAAATATTTAGACAATTTCATACTTATACAAATACATAGTATCTTGTGTACGGTTCCGTTCATATAATATTTGATATCTATTTATGCTATAATCAGAGTCTAAGTTTGAATGAGTTGTTGTGTCTCTGAGTCCTAACTTGAAGAGGAGTTGGTTGAACAAAATTGATACTTCCGGAACAAACGAAATAACAATATACGTGCACGTGCCGTTAACGTGCGTTTAGGTTATGTTATGTTTGGTCTGCACCCATATCTGCTTGAAAATATGTTATATGATAAAAAAGATATATATATATATATATTCTTAATAGACACGAAAATAAAGTAAAAAAAAACCAACTATGACCGTAACAAGTTTAAACACGGCTTTTAATCAACTCAATATAACAATATATATAATAGAGAAAGAAAAAAAAAATAAATAATAAGAAAATGTTAAGTTAAAGTAAACAACGAACATTAGTAGTTGTACTCAATTAACGAAAAAAAACATCATCAATTTTAAAAGTTTAATTAAACATTACTTTTTATTAAGGATTTAAAAGAAACACACGTTGTGCTAAATATAAATCAGGGAGATAATTATAGATGAACGTTTCAACGAAATTGACAAATGTGTATATTTATCTGTTTCATGTGCATGAGAATATAATTTTATTTTTTTCCACCATGCTTTCTATGATACTTTAGAATGATTGCCAAAATACAGTGGCTATGATTTTATTATTGCAAAGATGTTGACGTTTACACATATGTAGACTATCAGCTGTTGACATTCTCGCCATTTGGTCTCTGGTAGATATTTGTCTTATTCGCAATCGTAGCATATCTCCTTATTCTTATAGTATGAACAGTTTAATTACGTATTTAGTCTGTTGTTTTTTTTATTATTACCATTAAAATTATTAAAATCTCTGTATCGCTGTATATGAACGATGCATTTGGTATAAGTTTTGATTAAAATGAAATTTCTATCCGAATAAATATGAAATAAAATGTATATGCAACTTGTAATTTACATGACTTTATGTCGTTGTTGAGACATCATAATCATCTTCTGTTTTTTGTCCAAAGAAATGATCATATGTGTCTTCCCTCCATTGTCATTCTTTTTGTGACTTCCGGAGTCATAAATAGTATCGACGGCATGATTATAAATGTTATCCTCTGATTCCTTGTGACGATTACTTCCCGAATGGTCGTAGACTCCTTCAGATATATCATACTGATCCTCATCGCAAATTTGGTTCTCTGTAGCCTTAACAGGCTTTGCAAACTCATAATCTGTAGGATTGTTAGAAAATATTTGTCTATTGAAACCCGTTTCGGTTGGATCTAATACCATGTAACTGTCTGCATTTCCAGTCCTGTTGTATATAGACTCCTTAAAACTCTTTTCAGCTGTAGGGTCAACGATAGCATATTCATCGTCATTTGACATGTGATTGTCTGTAAATGTTTTATCTTGACGGTCTGCATATGTAGGTATCTGAACTTTTTCTTTATTAACAAAACCGTTGACTGCACCTAAGTTGGTGTATTCATGCTTAATATTGTTGATCTGAGCATTAGGATGTATGTTGTCATAATCATGAACAAAAGTATTTCTGCTTTGTTCATACATGCCATCATTCTGCATATGACTGGAATGATTAGCGGTTAGTGGTAAAGCTATATCTTGACTTCCAATATAGTCATTTCCTCCGAGATTGTTTCTTATTTTTTCTCTTGGATTGCTCTTGAATGTATGCCTTTAATATAAATTACGTTAAGAAGTATTTTTTTTTTAATTCTAAATCAAATGAATTCTGTACAAATAAACCAGGTCTGCATAATTTATCATCCCTATAAACATGCATCTCATTGGCACTCATACCACATCTTCTTATTTATATAAAGAGTGAATGGCGTTAGTTCTTATTGTTTTCCTTTTAAAGGTCAATGTTTTGCATTGTAATAAAAATCAGCAAATAGTATTTCTAAAATTTCAAGCGTATTGATTAAATTTTTTTTGACATAGAATAAAACATCAATTTGAAAAGGATTTGAGAAATAATAATTATCAAATATTTTGAATATTACGTCGAATATTTCAAGAAGGAATATTGAACATCCTAAAAGTACACTTTTGTATAAACATACCTTCTTATGAGAATAACAATCACAATAACAACACAGACTAGTAACAAAGTACCAATTACCAAGCCTACAACTAAACCTGCAAAATTAAAAGAAAGTAATCATATTACCTGTTATATGGTTGTTGTAGCTTTAAGAACACCATAACACGCTTAAATAGATTTGTTTTATTCAAATCTTTTTGTTCTTCAAACAACAAATGTCAATGCCAATACAAAAAAAAAAAAAAAAATGAAATGTCCATTCTGCAATCCCTGTTTTCTTTGTTAGGTTATGAAATGTTTTATTATCCAATTCAAAGAACAATATAGTTTCCAGTGAAAATGAATACAAATGGTTTTTGTTACTTTTTTTTAACTCTTTAAAATTATAGCCCAAAATTGTTTAGGCCGATAAACTGTACAATCTTGTGTTGTGGTTTAAGTGACTTCATCAATGCTTTAACTTTGATTCTTATAAACAAACTATGGATTATGATTGGTATGCAATTACTAATCATACATATTGTATCGTTTTTCTAGGGCAGGTTTGTTTTCCAAAGTCTGCTGGCTTTTAAATCAGAAATATAAAGGCTGCACGAGCCTTTGGATGAAATAGTTTCTGCTTCACTAGTCACATTCATGGTGTTGATTTTGATGAAAATGCACGATTGGTCATTGCCGGTGATAAGGCATAATACAAAAGAGGCAAAAGATGCGAAAAGGGATAATCAAACTCATAAGTTGACGACAAACTGACAACGCCATGGCAAAAAACGAAAAGCAACGAAAAGAAAAAACACAAATAACATAAAAAAAACTAGACATGCTAGGTAGTAGAGAATTGATAAGAAGTAGTTGATTCGTAAACGATAATCAACGAGCGACTTCAGTCGCAAGTTGATTATCGTTTCCGAATCCACTACTTCTTATCAATTCTCTAGCTTAGCCCATTTCTAGTAAAACGACTTTCTGTTTTACGTTTTGACAATGAATCAACGATATTTCATAAAGATAGTTTCGTATTTTGTCTTTTTTATTCTATAATAGCTGGAAATGATTATATCCACACGGTTTGCATCTATATTTAAACATTTGACAAGTTAACATAAGTTTAAGATATCTTAAATGGGATGTTAGCTCCAATTTTTAACACCAGATTTTATTTTTGTATATACATATTTCATTTAATGTTTAATCATTACAAATTATTTAAATTGAATAGATTTTGGTATATTTGATTTATTCAAAAAGACATATATTAATATACAGAATTTATTTATCTTGTTTTGAAAAGTTAAAAAAATTTAATTACCAAAATTTAGAACCTTCAAAATTTATATGCATAATATTTAGCAACATGATTTGATACCTTGAAGACTAAACACCGTTAAGCTGTTAATCAAATAAATATTATTATTGTTGATGCCATATATCTGCCATTTCATAATGCTCAAATTCATGTTGCTTTCCTAAAAAAATATGTGCTTATGATTTAAATTGAAAAATTATATTTTAATTTTTTTTAAACTGTTTCCGTCTCATTAAGTTAAGATTATGTTAACATTATTACATTTTGCATATATCGTTCACCGGTCAATAAACTAGTTTTATCTGTGGTACGCATTCTAAATCTCCATTAGAATTGCTCTTGCTACGGATGTACAATGAAGAATTATGTTGATTTCATAATCTTACCATCAAGCTGTTCATAGCCGTGTCTAGTCGTTGGTAACAAATGTCACAACGGTGATATTAACAGTGCAAAGTTAAAACCTTGTATCCGGAATGAAATTTTTTCATTGTAATTTTTTCTGGACCAAAAATATTGTTTTAATCCTAGAACATGTAGAAGTATTATATATTATATATTTCAATTTTATATGATGGCGATGATTTTGTTTCTGTTTTAACTGTCAAAGAAGTAGTTTTAACCTATTTCTTTAAAAAAAAAAATAACACCCAAAATAAAACAAATTCAATAAACATGAACAAACCAAGATATATATATATATATTTCATTAGATTAAAAAAGCGAATTATCAATGAGACAGAAATACAGTTAAATGAGATGTATTGACAATTAAGCGCTTTGAGAGTACTATTCATATAATGATTGATGTCATGCATAGACTGAAGACTCTATTGAGTATGAAAAAAATACGCGCGGGTTCGAATCCTACACATGCCACTCGTTTTTGAGAGGATAAAAGATCGTAAGTTAAAAGTTTAAAGTTATGATGTAAGTTCTCTTAAGTAAATACTGTGGTCAGTGGATTCTTGAAAAATTTTCTACAGTAAGAACAATAGACTGACGTCAGAGAAATGGGTAAAAGAATGATAAAACGAACTCTACCAAAAACCGGGTTGATCACAGGTGGTGATGAAGGGAAATCAGATCCTCCGTTGCATGTGGTACCCGTGGTGTTGCTCATCTTAATATCCACCGTCATCTGAGAAACAGAAATTCCATAGTGGTCAACCAACACGTGATCGCGTACATAAAGGTTTCGAAAAGATTACGTAGATTTTATTATCTGAAACCCTTGTTTAAATAGCTTCCTTTAAGGCAGCAACTATCAAGGAAATCACAATGGAATCGCGAGTACTAGAATATCAAATAAACTTGAAGATATATACTCCATATGCAGGCGCTGCAAGACTGTTCTACATTTAAATGGAAAGTTTACAATTGGAAGCTTAAATCATCACTTTTGTCGCAAAGTTTAGTTTTTAACCTATCCTTAATGCCAATTTTCAAATGTAAGTTAAGAAATGAAATGGACTTTACTGTATCTGAGGTATCCTTTATTTCAAGATGCGTTCAACATAGTCCACAAACTTTAAATCATTAATGAGAAAACATCATAAATGAAGCGGAACAGGAAATTAAAGGATAATAATATCTTCTTTTCGCTCTTTCAAAGAAGCTTCCTTATGAGGTCTGCCTAATATAAATAACGGAACAAGTCGGTAAGAAAAGGAGAACAGTTGGTTCCCATAGGAATGCCGGTTGTTTGATGAAAAACTGATCCTCCAAAAGGGGATTTGTAAATGTTTTTTTTTCTAACCACCTGACATTATATCACATTTATGAAACATCTACATTTGATCTATAAATGTACTCATTACGTCCCGACTGATTATACATCGCAGAGTATGAAAGTTTGGAATAAAAACACAGGTCACACGAACATAGACAAGACCGTTACAAACGTACAATTAATTCAATTCCAATGTATGTAAATATTGATAGCGAAATCGACATTTGAATGGTTGAGAATATCCCACGTGACATTTAACAAAACTTCATTTTCCCTTCTGAACATCGGGACTACCTCATGCAACTTTACCCGTGGTTAATAAACATAACTTTTTGAATGTTTTTGAATAGCGATAGTACAGATATAATCGTGTTCAAAATTATTTTAGGACTAAAAAAAAAACAGAAAAAACTATAGTAAATAAAATCGGAACTGTTTATACATGTTATATCGTGCATAATTATAAAAGCAAGTGCATATGGAAAATGTATAGACATTAATAATGTATGTTCAGGAAGTAAAACATGTATATACAATGATATAAAACTTTCATTTCCATTGACTTACAGAGATAAGATGATATGTTCATTCTCGAAAAGTCATATTTCCCTTAGAAGATGTCTTCGGAAAATATAAATTTTCTTTGGTGAACCAATCTGCATATCTACCTAACACAAGGGGAATAAATGTATAATACTGAAAAATAAATTATCTCATAATACAATACATAAAACTAAAGCAAAAAGAAAATGAAACCTTTCATATAATTTGGGCTTTATAATGTCCATTTACTAGTAGCAAAGTGATTAAAAAAGAGACAGAAGATACCAATTCAACAATAGAAAATTATAAGTAGCAGAAATCCGACAACAACATGAAGTACAATTTCTGTAATAAATCAGAATCCGAAACATAGATAATCTATAACAGTCAACCAATATATTTGAAGATATGTGTTCTATACGCGATCGCGGCTGGAATGTTGCTACGTCGAAATGAAAGTTAACAATGGGAAATCCTTTTTTTTGTCATATAGTTATTTCTCGAGCATCACTGAAGAGACAATAATTGTCCAAATGCGCATCTGGTGCAGAAAGATTGCTACCGTTAATGTTATTGCTGCCACTGGGTCGATACCTCTGTTGGTGAACTCTTAGACCCCGAAGATATCGCCAGCCCAGAAATTCTGTCCAGCCATTACAATACGGATATTATGTAATTTAAAATTGCTGCTACAAACTTTTGGAAATTATTTCAAATTAAGGAATAATTATATCTTCCGCATGCAATTTTCCCTACTTTAACTTTACTTTTTGTCCTTTTTTGTTTTAATTTCGAATAAGTTTCGGATTTTCAAATATTTTGGTCCCGAGCATCACGGAAGAGACATTTATAATCGAAATGCGCATCTGGTGCTGTAAAAGTGGTACTGTCAATCTACCTCATTGTCAGCTTCAAGATGTAAATTAAGATATGAACCATAATTAACTGGGGCATCTTGTATTTCAAGTTCATTTTGGTAGATGCATAGTCGCCACACTTTGTATAATTCATTGATCTCATCACTACTGAGATATAAGCACACGAATATCTCTTGTTTACACTCTCTATCGCGGTATTTTCAAACCATATTTGCCTTTTTACAATTCACGGAGACGCTTGATCTTTGGTGCATTAATTTGCTCTCTTAAGATAATGTGATGTTTTCTGGCTTGTTCTCACTTATCGAAAATGTCTTTAAAAAAAAAATACCTGTTTCTGAATCGCTGGAATTACCCAATACTCTTGCTGAAGTAACATTTTCATCACTGACTGTAAAAAATGATGAATTTAAATACAAGCTATTGAAACCTCGCTATCACTATGTCGAACATTATATTTGACTATCATAAGACAGCCCCGTCTCAGAGATGCGAAATATTGAAATAGTGCATGTTGTATAGATTAAGTTTCTTTAAGAAAAGAAAATGACATCTCAATAAACTTCTCAATCTATTAAGGCGGCCGATTAACATGATTAAAGGTAAGATGTTTATGGTCCAAGTTCCTTTCAAGTCGAATAAGTAATTCTTCTAAAAATGCATAGTTTTTCCGTTCTTTTACATCAAATATTAAGTAACTAAATCACTATAACTCTATATGTAAAAACAAATAACTTGGTGACCCAAAATGTTTTATAAGTTATGTTCAGTCAATTTTAAGTGTGGAAACAAACAGCTCTAATCGTTGGAATCAATTTTCTTCCATTTTGATTAACAACAACATTGAACAATAACATTGGATTCAAGTGAGTACTTTTCAAATGCAAAGATTCAAAGTGATTACAATATACCATTTTTTTAAAGATATTTTTTTTTACAATTATTTAATTACTAAAATTATGAAACTTGAGACAGCAATTTTTGTTGATTGAACGCAATGAAAGAATAATTTACGGTCATTGAAGGACTACAGGTAATGTACAGCTGAAACTAACCGTTCTTTAGAATGCCCATCTCTTCATGACAATAGAGCGCTTCTTCATGAAGCTACATTGCTTAAATTACAAAGATCATCCCAATTCAAATTTAACTTAAAGGAAAAAGTAACAGAAACAAAATACCGAACTCCAAGGAAAATTCAAAACGTAAAGTCCCTTATCAAATGGCAAAATCAAAAGCTCAAACAAATCAAACCAATTGAAAACAACTGTCATATTCCTGACTTGGTACAGGCATTTCCTTATGTAGACAATTGTGGATTAAACCTGGTTTTATAGAAACAGGAAGGATAACGAGACCACATAGGCGTTTGTTAAATACATAGTATATTGCATCCGAAACGATATAAGTCACTTAATGAAAAGAGGATCACTGTTGTTTCTTTTTATTTTACGTATTCAGCCATACCTGCACTTGAATCTTCACTTGGGATAAATAATGAAACTGTCGTAGTTTCCACACCTGAAATTAACAAGAGGCTCTCAAGAGCCTGAATCACTCACCTGTAATGTTTTGCTTAAATCTTTCATCAATGATTATTTTTGCTTTTCAATATATATTAATGAATGGCTTAAAACTTTCATTGAAATGTTCTTTGTCATATTTTGTTCAAAATCAAAGAAATGCATTTTACCCCTATGTTTCATTTTAGCCATAGTGGCTATGTTTCTTGACGTACAAGAAAATAAAATACAAACTTTATACTAGATACTCTGAAACTCATTCAGTCCAAGTTTGGCTGAAATTGATTCAGCAGTTTCAAAGGAGAAGATTTTTTAAAGTAAGCAAACTAAAGGAACAAAATGAAAAAATGATTTTAAAGGGCAATAACTCCTTAAGGGTTCAATTGACAATTTTGGTCATACGAACTTATTTGTAGATCTTACTTTGCTGAACATTTTTGCTGTTAACAGTTTATCTTTATCAGTAACAATATTCAAGATAAGAATCAAAATCTGCAAAATTTCCTTAAAATTACCAATTAAGTGGCAGCAATCCAAAAATGGGTAGTTAGAATCAGCTGAAAATTTCAAGGCTGACAGAACTTGGCCTAATAAACATTTTTACCTCCATCAGATTAGCTCTAAATGCTTTGGTTTTTGACATATAAGCCAAAAATTGCATTTAACCCCTACGTTCTATTTGCAGCCATCGCGGCCATGTTTTTTTACGAAACAGAAAATAAAACACAAACTTTATCCTAGATACCCTTAGAATCATTCAGCTTAAGTTTGGTTGGAATTGGTTCAGTAGTTTCAGAGAAGAAGAATTTTTAAAGTTAGAAAACATGATAAACAAATTGTGTAAAATTGTCCTTAAAGGGCAATAACTCATTAAGGGGTCAATTGATAATTTTGATCATATGAACTTATTTGTTGATCTTACCTTGCTGAATATTTTTGCTGTTCACAGTTTATCTTTATCATTAATAATATTCAAGATAATAACCAAAAACTGCAAAATTTCCTTAAAATTACCAATTTAGTGGCAGCAACCCAACAATGGGTTATCAGATTCAACTGAAATTTCAGGGCTGATAGAACTTCACCTAATCAACACTTTAACCCCTATCAGATATGCTCTAAATGCTTTGGTTTTTGAGATATAAGCCAAAAACTGCATTTTACCACTATGTTATATTTTTAGCCATGGTGGCCATGTTATTTGACGAAACAGTAAATAAACAAAAACTTTATTATAGATACCCTAAGCATCATTCAGCTTAAGTTTGATTGACATTGGTACAGTAGTTTCAGAGGAGAATATGTTTGAAATAGTTTACACCAGACGGACGACGACGGAGCCAAGTGATGGCAAAAGCTCACAGTTCCTTCGGAACGGTGAGCTAATAATTAAGTCATAAATTGTATAAAGGTATTACGCATGAAGAAATATGAGAATCATAGGAAAGTGTTAGCTCACGAAATGACACAAAATCTGTCAAAATCACTGAAAATTCATGTGTTATTACCCTTAATCAATTGAAAACTAAACAAAGTCATACACTTTTGTAATCTGATGTTTCAATTCCAAATAGAACTGCTATTTTGTATGATGTGGAGAAAAATATAACGAATGATAGAATAAAAGATACTCCGTGCGAGCTCAGTAATACGTATATATCTTCTCAAATGACAATATTGAAACGAAAACTTTTTATCTTCATCATTTGTAATGTCCCTGGCAAATGACATATGTACAATAAAAGACAGGGACCTCTCTGTAAGCTGCTCTCCACTGCTAAGGGTTGATGTATTCCAAGTTATTTGAAATTAAAGATGTTGTTCATGTTAAAAACAAAAAAGTACGTATATAAATGCGAAGATTAAATCCAGCCGTATACTTTAACCTAACAATCTCCGGGTCACCAAGCATTTTCGAATAGTGATTGAAAGTTATGAAAGAGCATTTGTCATTTACTGATGGAAACTTAATACCAGCTTATCAATTTTAGTCTGAAACGGTCATTCTGGTCTGAGCAGACTTTAAACGTCATTTTTAGTTTTTTACTCAATTTCAAAAGTGTCCATTAAGGTAAATTCAGCTATGTGCTTGCAGTCAATTAGGGTCTGTTCAGTCTATATTCAGACGGTTCAGTAGTTGTTGTTTACCTGTACAGATCAACAACGTACTGAACAGTGCTAAATTGACCACAAGCGCATTGTTTGAACAGTACTGAATTTACCGCAGTCAATTACTTGACTGAAAGACTGAACATGACTTATTAATTTACTGTTGTTCAGTCTTTGTAGATGATGTCAAGATCAAAATGACGGTTTCAGTACTAGTGTAAAGTACAGCTAAGTATGAACAGTTAATACACTTAACTTTCTTTTTCGTTAAGACAATGTCGTGTCTTTTCATACAGGTAAAACATGTAAAATATGCAGACCTAAAACTAAATGGCTAAGTACGTTACCCTTCTGTACAGCCAGACAGGTAGTCAAAATCAAATGTTTAAATAATTTGAAGCAATATACATATGTACGTCACTTGAAAAGGGGAACATTGTTGGTTCTTTTTTTAAGGTTTTTTTTTCGACCTACCTGCACTTGAATCTCCTCTTGAGGTGATATCTGACGAGACTGTAGTCGATGTATCGTCTGAAAACAGAATCTTATCTTTAATAATGTTTTTATACAGATAATTAGTAAAAATATAACGAATGAGGCAATAAAAGGTACTACATGCGAGTTCAGTAATACGCATATATCTACTCAAATGACAATATACGGACAAGTTGTTCCTGGGTAGCTGAAGAGAGAGGGCATAAAAGGTTGTAGTATTCAATTGTACGCAGCCAAATTGTACCTCTATCGGATGTTTGAAATTCCGTGTCTTTGCAAAAGGAAGTCAAACATTAAATACATTTACAACTGTTACTAGCCCGCTCATCTTTTTCGGGACTGTCCAAATTTCACGATCCGCAAATGTTGCCATGAACAATGTCATAAATGAATGTGGAATTTTGCGTAGAAACAAGCACGTCAAGAATACGGTGAATACACGAATTCAATATTGGAGGGTAGACGTTTTAACAAGAAAGATGACGAGCAAGATCAAAGTTTCTTTGCACTTAGACACATGGAACAGACACTTAATACAGATAAGGACAAAAAAGCGGACAAATACACGGAACGCTGGAATTGTAAATGTGGTTGTAGGTGCTTCGAATGCAAAATGAATCGGAAACTTTTCAGAGAAAACTTAACATTCATTCTTTTCTGGAGCCTCTTTTGAGAATATTGAAAAAAAATATAACTTTCTGATTCCTATACTGACAGAAACAGTATAAAAATAGGCGTGATATGTCTATGTACCAATTATGTATTTGGTATCAAATACGACTATCATATTGTAATCCACAGTATAGTTCAAGCAGTAGCAAAAGTCAAATGGCATTACTCTGATTTTAAAATAAGTGTCCGTACAATAATCCTTAAATAAGGAAAGAGCCTAAGCGTTGCAAAATATAATATCATTGCAAATATTCCAATGCTTTTGTTAAACAAATGTGTGAACGGGAAAGATTGAATTGATCGATTGCTTTTATGTTTTCAAAAGACTTCTATGATTATAAAATCCGTGTTTCATAGATATGAGGCTAGTAATTTCAAAACTCCAACAAACAAGCGAACAGCGAGTTTTAAGTTCGGCTGAAGGGTATACGTACAAACAACGGTACAATAAACATTCCAAGTACGGAATTCTAGAAGGAGATACTGAATGCCCATAGCATCATTCATGTATATATGTCTCGATATCCCAATAGCATAAGTTCGAATCCCGGCAAGGGAAGAACAAACATTAGCTTCCGCAAATTTGTAGATTTAACATTGTTGTGCAAATATTTAGAGTAATTATGAATATAATATGTGTATTCAGCCGTGTATCACCTTCACTGGTGATCCAATGGATGGATCTGTCGTAGAGTTGTCATTTGTTTAGACGAACTTATCAAAATAATTATTTCTGTGACTGTATCGTACGATCCTTTACGATAGATATTTAGCTAATCTGCAATCAATTCCATCTTCATGCCTAATATATTATGTACTATGTTACAACTCTAGATTCTACTGACGAGGGAAGGTAACACTAGGCAACCGAAAGCTGAATTTTTAGTTCAGTTTATGTGGCCGAGTGGTCTAGAGTGCTGGACACAGTGCAGGCGGTGTTGTCTCTATATCCCAATAGCATGAGTTCGAATCCCGACGAGGGAAGAACAAACAATTAGTAAAGATACAGTCACAGAAATAACAACAATGTTAAATCTGCAAATTTTCGGGTCTAAATATCAGCACAACAATGTTAAATCTGCAAAATTGCGGAAGCAAATTTGCAGATTTATCATTGTTGTGCTGATATTTAGAGTAATTATGAATACAATATGTGTTTTCAGCCGACTATCACCTTCACTGATGATCCAATGGATGGATCTGTCGTAGAGTTGTCACATGTTTAGACGTATTTATACATATATCTATATGTGCTACTTAACATACTTAATTCAGTAGTTAAGTAATATATTGGATCATACAATCTCTAATATGGTCCAAGGACACAGTTATCGTCCTTTGGTTTTCGTTGTCTACAAATATAGTCCCTAGTGTGAACAGTGTATAACTTGCATTTTTTTTTGATACACTTTCCCAATTTATTTCTTGATATTTTATGCATGAAATATTAAGTAAGGGGATGAAATTACATGTTAAAAAAATTTGGGTGCTGAATCTTTATGTTAAGTAGTGATTTGGTCCAGTTAAAAAAGGTCAAAAATTCGAATGTCTGAAGCTGTCAAACTGAATTTTAGCCCCCCTTAACACAGAACTGTCAATATTTTGAGTTAGAGCTGGTAGAAGTTTCTATTATTTTGATATTATTTGTATCAATAGTAGTACACTACACTGTAAAAATCTTTTTGAGATAGAGCAGGTGCGATTTTTTTAATTTGAATTTATTGTCTAAAAGAAATGCACTACGAAATAACTGTGTTCTCGGGCCTAAGATGCTTGTGATTTTATTATTATTTATTCCTTATTTGTTGATTTATCTTGGGAGTAATAATGCTTAATACATGTAATTGTTTACTAATAAATATTGTAAGCAACACAAAACTAATGATGTATGACGAAAAATATAAGATTATCGCAATTAAACGCTGCTATAATGTGAATGGGTTCAAAAAAAAGGTAAACGCATTGTTTCATTGTTGGTTAAGCAACAAATGAATATATCATGTATACAAGAAACCCACTGTCCTGTTAATGGTATAGACCTCTGGGTCAAACAATTGTGGGATAGGTTTTTAAAAATATTTTCAAAACTTGGTGGAAATATTCGAAATGTACTAAAGAGGAGTTAGCTTCTTTATGAGATTGGTGGGGGATGGGAAATAGAAACTAAAGCCAGTACTATTGTCATTTCAAATAAAATTTGAAAGATCAGGGTAACGTTTGAAATGATATTGATTCTATACCATCAGAGCAGGTTATATTTTATACCGATTGTATAGCACTGAGGGTTTGAACGGAAATAAAAACAAAACTTATCTGATGAAAAAAGTAAAATAACAAAAATACCGATCTCCAAGAAAAATCCCTTATCAAATGGCAAAATCAAAAGCTCAAACACATCAAACGAATAGAAAACAACTGTCATATTCCTGACTTGGTACAGGCATTTCCTTATGTAGAAAATTTAGGATTAAACCTGGTTTTATAGCTAGCTAAACCTCTCACTTGTATTGCAGTCGCATAAAATTCCATTATATTGACAACAATGTGTGAACAAAGCAAACAGACATAATAGGTAAAATGTCAAAAATAAGAGTACAGCAGTCAACATTGAGTTATAATCTTAATCACTATAAAAACAAACAAATATGTCAACAAAGAAAACAAATTGGCATATAGACAAAGCACATAAGCAAAAATAAAAGACAATAATACAAAAAATGACCATAGCACAATAACACAATGGCGGAATGTATAAGTACCGAGGCACGCCAAAAAGATATTACCAAAAATGGACTAGATAGTAAGGGTTAATAATTTACAAATACAAATAAAAGAACACTATAACAGAAAACAGACGTACGTTGAAAGAGGAAATATAGAAAGGCAAATTGACTTGGATGAATTAACAAATACAGTTCAAATCTGAAAAAAATATGTCTCCGGGAAGGAATGAGATTATATCTGAATGTTATCAAATATACTTGGACCTTATCAAAACGCATTTCACTGACGTACTAAAGGAAATATTGGACGAAAATGAACTAAGAATATCCCAATAGCACGATATGTTAACCTTACAATATAAAGGAGGAGAACGAGAGTTCATAAAATACTAGAGACCTTTAAACTTGGTGAATATGGATTATTATTTATATCAAATGTATTAGCAGACCCTTTTCAATTGTTGTTAAAACAATTACCATCCGGTTAAAAACAGGTTTGTAAAGGTTCATATCATAGGCTTAACATTAAGATTTGATTGATATTTCATTTTTGTTTGTAATCGTTCAATAAATCATAATTTATCCGACTCTAGATCCAAAATTATGTAAATAAAAACTTTATCAAAGAAATAACTGAAATTAATGTAGATAAAGGATATGTGAATGTGCGGATAAAGTGCAGTCTAAAGGATATTCGGTCAACATTTTCTGAAAATAGCCTATCGATGCTTTTTTCTCTCTTTAGATTTCAAATATTCGAGAAATTTCAAATAGTAACAATCATTGCGTACCCGTTATGTGCCTCATTAACTCTATATAGAAATCCGTACCGATTTACATACGATACTTAAGAGTGTTTTATTTGTACTACAAATATACGTGATATATCAGAAAAGAGCGTGTACGGCAAATGAAATATTTCGAATTTTCTAAAGTGAAATCATAATTGAGCGTCTTCATTTCTGTATATTTTTTTTAATTTGTTACACCATTTTCATTTATTTTTTTATTTTGCCCGTTAAAATCTATTCTTATTATATTTGTTTTGCTTAGTTTCTGTATTTATAATTTCCCCCCTTTATTATGGGCACCCCTCTCCCCTTTCACACCTGAATAGCACATGCTACACAGGGTCTATAGGTCATCGCTTTTGCCGTGATACACATTATTGCACAATTACGGCACTCTGGCCTCACAGATGAAGAAAATCATCAGAATCCTGAAAATGATATGAAACATCTTTTGTTATTAATATCTAACAGTCTCCGGGACAAGTTTGCAATTCCGCTGAGTGCAAAAGTTGTCATCTTAATTTTTGGAGTTAAGTCAAAATAAAGTTGATAACTTGGTTGGTATTGATTCCCTGATATTTGTCCTAACAAATTTTGGCTCTAGCACCACTGTTGACAAAGTTATGCCCCTTTTTCAACAATTTCCACAGAGGAATAGTAGTTTTCCTCAAGGGAAATCAAATTTCCCTAAAGGAAAAAGATTTTTCCTCAAGGGAAATTGTATTTCCTCAAGTGAAAAAGATTTCCCTTAGGGAATTTGCTGCATTAATATTTCCTTTGAGGAAATTCTATTTCCTCTGAGGAAATTTGCGGCTTCAAATTTTTCTTTGAGGAAATTCTATTTCCTCTTAGGAATTTTGAGGCTTCAAATTTTCCTCTGAGGAAATTTGCGGCTTCAAATTTTCCTTTGAGGAAATACTTTTTCCTGTGAGGAAATTTTTGACAAACACTTTTCCTTGAGGGAAAATTCAGGACCACAAATTTCCTCTAAGGAAACATTGTTCTCCAAATTTCCTGTATGGAAATCTCTGTTCATCAATTTTCCCCTAAGGAAATGTTTTCCCCTATTTTTCCTCTATGGAAATTTCATAACAGTAAAAACAGTATGAATATAATTTTTCCTGAGACTGAATAATTGATACAAAAGATAATTAAAACTTTACAAAAATGTTCACTGATGAGTAACATGACATACAAAAACAATAGGCTAGTTGTTTTAGACAATACAATAATAAGCAAAACGCTATGAATATCATACTATTTGTGATGTTATTAATATTGTGCTCATATTTGCAGATTAAATAAAATAACAACTTTTCATGTTAATTTAACTTTTCTTCTGTTTAAGCTGCTGCGTACATTTATTCAATCCCCTACATAACAGTTCAGTGCATAAATAATTCCATCCACCAGACATCTTCCTTCAATTGGTAGAGAATTCATTTTTGCAATTTGTTCTTCAAACATCTTCCTCTGTATATTTGATATGACGGAGCCATGTACATGAATGGATAAAGCAGGTGTTTATTTCGACGACAAAATACTATTTTTTTCTACATTTCTCCCTAATCCTTCATTGAATATGTAGGTTGTTGCAATTACACAATTGTGTTCTTGTGCATCTATGATTGTACTCCATTTTGTTTACAGCCATTTTGTAGAAACCTATTTCTTTTTCCAGGTAAGCACACATTTCATTTCACATTAATCCAATTAGCACACAATGTAAAAAAGTATTAACCTAAAGTTTCCTCTTTGGAATTAACCTGTTGATGATCACGAAAACCAAGATGTCTGACCTATAAATACACAAAATATAAATTGAGAAAAAAAACAGCAATATGAAATAAGCTTATTTTATCATGTTTAATATGAACATTTTGAGAAACTTAAATTTGATATTCTTACTTATCATGCTTATGAGTTTTCTTAATTCAGTGTTTTGTGTCCACAACTTAATAACAGTCGTTTTAGTGCCTTGCAGTGATATTGAGTTGAGCCACTTGCAACAGTTTTTACAGTTTGTTCATATGTTGTGCTATTTGAACCACTGTCCTAGATTATGGTTAGGTTGAGTGCTCACAGACATGACTTTTTTATTAATTGTTATTGGCTTTGAACTAATTTGGATTGTTTAAATCTTTTCATGCTGGGGTCTTTATTGGCTGACTTATAAGGTATGGGTTTTCTCATTATCGAAGGCCGTCATTGGTCTTTAATTGCTTGCATCCACTTCATTGAACTCTGGTAGATAGATAACTCATTTACCATACCACATCTTCTTATTTTTATAATAGTCATCATTCAAGGGCAATCACTTTTATTATATAGAAGTGGTCTTACCATTTAGGCCTTGTTGTCTTCTGTTTATCTAGTTTTGCAGATCATTTCAACTGTACAGTTGTAACTGTTTATATTTTTTTTTATCTTCTATATTTCTTGCCCTAAACTTAAAAAAGGTAAAAACTATAATCTAATGACTATAACTATTATTATACATCAGTATGTGTTTTTCTATATACCATGATATAAAAAAGAAATGAAATATTTGTGCTATTTCATTTCACAGACTATTTGCCAGTCAACAGTTTCAAAGACATAACACCGGTCAATAGTTTAACAAACAAACATTCCCGTACTTCTTCGTTGTGTTCATACTAATTTTTCATTGGACAACAATGACGTGATTAAGTATTCTTCTATGATTTGTGTGCTTGACACCGTTAAACTCTGAAATATTCTTAACGGTATAATCTGTATGTGTCTGTCGTCAAAATTTCAAATTAATATATTACCTACAGAAGCAATTAAAACAAGAGGCTCTCAAGAGGCTGAATCGCTCACCTGTAATTCTTTGCTTAAATCTTTCATTTATGATTATTTTTGCTTTTTAACATAAATTAATAAATGGCTTAAAAATTCCATTTAAATGTTCTTTGTATCTGTAATATTTTCTTCAAAAGCAAGAAATGCATTTTACCCCTATGTTCCATTTTAGCCATAGTGGCTATGTTTCTTGACGTATAAGAAAATAAAATACAAAATTTATACTAGATACTCTGAAACTCATTCAGCCAAAGTTTGGCTGAAATTGATTCAGCAGTTTTAACGATGAAGATTCTTTAAAGTAAGCAAACTAGATGAACAAATTGTGAAAATTTGTCTTTAAAGGGCAATTTCTCCTTAAGGGGTCAATTGACAGTTTTGGTCGTATTATCATATTTGTAGACCTTACTTTGCTGAACATATTTGCTGTTTACAGTTTATCTTTATCATTAATAGTATTCAAGATAATAACCAAAAGCTGCAAAGTTTCCTTAAAATTACCAATATAGTGGCAGCAACCCAACAATGGATTGTTAGATTCATCTGAAAACTTAATGGCTGATAGAACTTGACATAATGAACAATTTAACCTCACATCAGATTTGCTCTAAATGCTTTAGTGTTTGAGATATAAGCCGAAAACTGCATTTTACCACTATGTTCTATTTTTAGACATGGCAGCCATATTTATTGATGAAACAGAAAATAAAACACAAGCTTTATTCTAAATACCCTAAGGATCATTCAGCCTAAGTTTGGTTTGAATTGGTTCAGTAGTTTCAGAGGAGAAGATTTTTTAAAGTTAGAAAACATTATAAACAAATTGTGTAAAATTGTCGTTAAAGTGCAATAACTCCTTAAGGGGTCCATTGAAAATTTTGGTTTTGAAACTTATTTGTAGATCTTACTTTGCTGAACATTTTTGCTGTTTACAGTTTATCTTTATCATTAATAATATTCAAGATAAAAACCAAAAACTGGAAATTTTCCTTGAAATTACCAATTTAGTGACAGCAACCCAACAATGGGTTATAAGATTCATCTGAAAATTTCAGGGCTGATAGAACTTCACCTAATGAACAATTTACTCTGTTTCAGATTTGCTCTAAACGCTTTAGGCTTTGAGATAAAAGCCAAATCTGCATTTACCCCTATGTTCTAATTTAGCCATGACGACCAGGTTTTTTGACAAAACAGAAAACAAAACACAAACTTTATTGTAGATACCCTCAGAATCATTCAGCTCAAGTTTGGTAGAAATTGGTTCATTAGTTTCAGAGGAGAAGTGATGGCAAAATCTCACTGTTCCTTCGGGTGGGGGGGGAGGTTAATATAAAAATTCTTCATGTATATTTAAAAATTTATTTGTATTTCAAAAGGAAAGAAAGTTACTTATCTGCTTATAGCATGCCACATGAGTAGAACAAGGTCCCATTAGGCCATGCAAGACTGAATAACATTTAAGATCAATATAGGCAGTAACACATTTTTTCATATGAAAATGCATACACATAAGCTAGAGGAAATAAAAATGTGTTTCGTTTTTGTAATTTGTAGGCTAAGGTGACATCATACAAGAAGTATCAGTCATTCTCAAACTAAAATAAAATAATTTCATCCCCCTACTTACTTTTTATGCATAAAAAATATAAATATCTCATGTCACTGGTGAAGAGTTGTCACATTTGTGTGATATACCAAATATTCATATGAATATGTTTTTAGGTCATGTAGGTGTAATGGGGCAACCATTTCAATTTGATTTGTTAGTGGTGAAAAAGGGGGGGGGGATTTTTTAAGGAATTACCTTGCCTTGTAAGTGCTGAAAATAAATAACCTGGCATAAGATATGATAAAAGGATAAACGAAAATTTAAATAAAAATAAAAAAAATTGCTAATCCATAAAAAAATCCCAATCTCAATCAGTAAAATAAATTATTGTCTGTTTCCAAAGTCATATGGAAGTAGTCCAAATAATTATGACGCATTGCAAGGCTTTTTTTTCTCTCTGACGCCGTAGGAAGGAGAAGTGAGTTGACATATACATGTATGTTATCATGCAAAATCAACAGTAATGAGTATACCTTTTAGATTGTCATCGTCACTGCAAATGGATCAATAATACTAGGGGGAATAGAACCAATAAATTGATCGGATCCGATATGAAGTTCCCAGTAACGGAGAACTTCTAACTTTGAGGTAATATTATTAGTGTCGGTGGTCTTACAAATGAATCAGGGTGAATTGCAGGTACATTAATTAGCAGAGAAGAGACAATTATCAACTTGTTACTCATTATCTCGCAGTTATTTACGGTTAATTAGCTGTATATATCCCAAAACAGGTGCTCGGAGCTAGTACTAGTCTATGACTTTTAAGTAACAATTATATTTATATTCACAATCAGTGGCGGATCAAAGGGGGATGGGATCCGGGGGTTGGACCCCCCTTTTTGTGAACGATCAATGCATTTAATGGAGACATATATTTGGACTCCCTTTATCCTGGCTGGAATCGCCCCTGATATTACATGTAAATCAAGTCCCCGGTTACTGTTAGCATAATGGTAATCACAAAGAGGATTGTAATTAAAAGGACCAGGATTTATAAATATACAATTCTTGGAGAGGGGAAGAGTGCACTTCACGATGATCGCAAAAAAGGGCCTTGCACGTTATTTTCATCATCTTGTCTGAAACAGTTTGAATAATGAGCTTCAAGGCGAAGCGCGAAAACAATAAGTCATGTGAAATACTAATGACAAACACGTTGTACGGACAAACCCTTAAATCCCTCAATGTTATGTCAAATGAATTAAAGCGAGGATAGGTAAATTTAATATCAAAACTAAATATTTGTTATATGTCCCTCCTGATTTCTCAAGAAATCATAGAATCAATAAATGTATAAATCTTAATTATGCATGTCTGTGTGAGATCCATTTCATGAGAACAAGGATTTCTATAAAATCCTTGATGGGACCCTTTATATATACAGTTTTTTATTTTCCCCGGAAAAGACTAAAAAAAATATAATCTTTTGGGAAATAATCCGATTTTGTTAAATTATTTCCCTTCATAATTATGATAAATCCTTTTAGTTCTTCAATTTTAAATTAAAATAAATATTTCATTTTGATCTAACGACAAACTTTTTAAATTGTAGTGGCATGGTCAGTCAACTGATTAGTTACATGGCTGATTACCAGTTTACTGGTGACCAAGTAATTTTCCATATGACAGTGGCGTGTACCCTTGGGTGTGTAGAACTTATTATGAATACCTTAATTTTCTGGGGAACATTCTGTCTACGTGTAATACTTAGTATATATTGCAACAGATGACATTAAACAAATTTTCCTTGTAGCATCGGTGTCCATTTCATGTTCAACCACTCAAAATTTTCACAAAAAAGATAATATAATAAATTCATTAAAAAAAAGATTGAAAAAACACTAGCAAATAAACTTCGCAATAAGTTAACGGGGATCTAAAATGTTTATGACTAACGAGTATTTTCACTTGTACGATTTTTCTGTGAAATGAGTCTAAGAGTATATACATGTATATCGGGATACTGACGGCATAGTAAAATATTTATGTACCTATTAGTTGCGGCTCATTTTGGTCTTTTAAGTTAGTTTCTTTCCCCTGCATTACTTGATCGCTTTTGTAAAAAATAACAGCACAACAACAACAGCACTCAACGTCAGTATTGTACCAAAAAATGAAAAAAAATATTCAAAAAGAATGCTCATAAAATTCAAATATTGGTAAGCACACACACTAACCTGTCACCACAGACATGATCTTTTTGTTAATGCGCCAAACTCGTTTCTTCCACAGGACAACGATGTCGATGGTGAGGAAAACCTAGTCCAAATAATTATGACGTCTTGCAAGGCTATTTAGGCGTCCCAGAAAAAAATTAAAATAGCCTTGCCAGACGTCATAATTATTTGGACTAGGGAAAACTTACCAAATCATTTGTTCCCCAAATGAGTATCCTAGTGTAAAGGTTTTTTAATACATAGCTATTTCATATTGGAATGGCACATATTCATGAAAAATCAACAAATGATCCGAAAGTCGGAAAGATGATTAGTCCTCTGACTCCACAAACTTGGACACAGTTGTGATGTTGCTCTGCTGAGCTATAAATAACCGTACGACCATCAGCAATGAGCAAAATTCACACCATATAGAAAGCTGTAAATATAATAAAAGGCCAAGAAATGACAAATGTAAAACAAATCAACAAGAAGCCTAACATTTATAATAGAATTTAAAATAAAATTGAAAATAGAAATGGGGAATGTGTCAGAGAGACAACAACCCGACCAAAGAGCAGATAACAGCCGGTTGTCACCAATGGGTCTTCAATGCAGCGAGAAAATACCACAAACTGAGGCGTGCTTCAGCTGACCCCTAAAAAAATGTATACTAGTTCAGTGATAATGGACGTCATACTAAACTCCGAAATATATAAAAGAAACTAAAATTAAAAATCATACAAAACTGACAAATGCCATAGGCTCCTGACTTGGGACAGGTGCACAAATATGGTGGGGTTAAAAGCCTATATACTGTAAATTTCAGAAATCATTGCATGCATTTATTAATATTGCCAATTAACATAATCATGATAATTTCCCTTTCAATTTTTAAAAAATTCTGATTTAAGTTTTTGTTGTATATTGGGACTTTGGACAGTTTCAGAATCCTTTCACCAATTTTTATGAAACTTTGGTGAATTGTTTTTATATATTGACATAAACTCCCTTTTCATTTTTATAACCCTTGACCGTCTGTGCGTCTGCCCCAAAGTTGGTTTTTGTTCTCTAATTTAGTTTGCCTCAACCAAATGTTATAAAACTTTTATAAAAGCTTATTACCACAATACTCAGATCAAGTGTGAATTTTGGTGTGGTGTAATGTTACCGTTCTAGAGTTATGCCCCTTTACAAATGGAAAAAATGCTGAATTTTTGGTTTCCCGCTCTCTAATTTTAACTTTAGTTTGCCTCAACCAAATGTTATGAAACTTGCACACAATGCTTATTACCACAAAAAACAGTTTGAATTTTGGTGGTGTCATTTTTACTGTTCTAGAGTTATGTCCTTTACAAATGGAAAAAATGATGAATTTTTCGTTTCCGTCCTCTAACTTAAGTTTGCCTCAACCAAATTTTATTAAACTTTAACACAATACTTTTTACCACAAAATCAGATCAAGTTCAAATTTTGGTAGTATAAATTTTACCGTTCTTCAGTTATCTTCCTTTATAACTTTATATGATATGCAAGCCGGAGTATCATCCCCTATTTATTTTTATATAAGATGCAGAGTTATGGAATTTTAGTTGTTGGAAAATTGTTTAAAATTGTCCATTTTCACACTTTGGAAGGTGTTAGAAATGTATTTGTTCAAAAATCACGGCCTTAAACTTATATACACTTGAGATATCCCTAAATGGAGCCAAATTATATTCATGTTTTGTGTCAATGAATACCACTCTGTGTGCATGTCCTTTTTTAGCTCACCTGGCCCGAAAGGCAAGTGAGCTTTTCTCATCACTTGGCGTCCGTCGTATGTTGTTAACTTTTTACATTTTGAACTTCTCCAAGAGAACCACTGAATGGAATGGAATCAAACATGGCATGAATGTTCCTTATGAAATGCTGACCAAGAGTTGTTACTTTGTTGCCGATCTATCATCCAAGATGGCCAGCAGCGGGGGACTTAGTTTAACATAGGACCCTATAGGAAATACATACAAATGTCTTCTTTTAGAGAACCATTGTATGGGATGAAACCAAACATAGCATGAATGTTCCTTATGAGGTGCTGACCATGTGTTGTCACTTTGTAGTCGATCCATCATCCAAGATGGCGGCCAGCGGGGACTTAGTTTAACATAGGACCCTATGGGAAATACATACAAATGTCTTCTTTTAGAGAACCACTGAATGGAATGAAACCAAACATAGCATGAATGTTCCTTATGAGGTTTTGACCAAGTGTTGTTACTCTGTAGCCAATTTATCAACCAAGATGGCCACCAGCGGAGTAGGACAATATTAAACCAAATATGGCCTCAATCATTATTAAAGTATCTGTTATGATTTTTATCTTTTTTTTATATGATTTCAAAAACCGAAATAGAATCAGGTGAGCGACACAGGCTCTTGAGAGCCTGTAGTTTTGTTTTTTAGTGGGGGGGGGGGGGGGGGGGGGGGGGGGGGGGTCATATTTGCGCAGTGCTCACAGTTTATCTATAATGTAGTTGATCATTAAAATTCATTTACAGCATAAACCCAAGCTAAAAGGGCAATAAGCTTGTCAAGCACTCATGGTACAGCTTTTTATTAAACACGCATTGATAAACATTAAACAGCAAAATAAATATTGATGCAAGATGTCATTAAATAATAATTTTTGCTCTTTTTCTGTGTAGCACAAGAACTATAGAAGATACAGAGAAATTAAAAACAGCAGAAATGATAGGCAATTTAAAATTTGCAGAAGTCAACAAAACCTAAATGGTAAGTAAACTCATCATAGATACCAGGATTAAATTTTGTATTTACGCCAGACGCGCGTTTCGTCTACAAAACACTCATCAGTGACGCTCGATATGACTCATAATGCCACTTTTATAAAAGTTATTGCCCTTGAAAGATGATTATCATGATTATTATAAGATAAAAAGATGTGGTATATTAAATATGAAAACTATTGATCATGGCTCTAAGAAAGCAATTATAGGCCAGTGACGGCCTTCAATAATGAGAAAATCCATACCCTATTGTCAAAGTAGTCAGCTATAAAAGGCCCTCAGATGAAAAATTGAAACACTCCCAACTGTAGAACTAATTGCCTAGTTTATAACAAAAAAAATTACAAAAAATAAATATGACAGATATGAAACAACAACAACCACTAAATCTTAGTGTCAGATTTAACTACAGGCTCTGTACTTTGGACAGGCACAATAAGAATATGGCAAGGTTATATAAATATAAGAAGATGTGGCATGATTGCCAATAAGACAACTCTTCACCAGACAACAAATGACATAGATTTCCTGCAAAAAAAAAAAACAGTCCGGACTAAGCAGGAAATTTATACCTTTCATTTAATCGAAAAGAAAAAAAGATCTGTTAGTACTCACAGTTACTGACAGCTAGTTAAAAATCAATAAAAACTTATACATGTAATTAAAAAAACAGATGTGTGAGCACTCAACCCTATCCTAGCTTTGGACAGTGGTTTAACAGCTCAACATATAAAGAATAAACTGTAAAATAACCGTTGCAATTGCCTCAACTCGAAAGATTGATAAAATGCACAAAATCAACAAATATAAAAACCCATAGACAAAAAGCACGGAATTAAGAGAACTCACAAGTAAGAAAGGAAATATTCTTAAAATGTTCATAAACATGACAAAATAAGCTTTTTTTATTGCTGTTTCTCTCTCCATTTATAACATTTTATTTGTTAATTTTGTGTATTTATAGGTGATCAGAAATCTTGGTTTTCATGATCAATAGGTCAATACTGAAGAGAAAACTGAAAGTTGATATTTATCTACATAGTGCGCTTATTGGATTAATGTGAAAAGAATCTGTCCTTTCCTGCAAAAAAGAAATAGGAAATTTCATCATAATCACATGATAATGGCTATAAACAAAATGGAGTTATATCATAGATGCACCAAAACACAATTGTATAAATGCAACAACATATTATATATATACTCGTCGAAAGAAGGGAGAAATGAAGAAAAAATTAGTATTTTGTTGTTGAAAGGAACACCAGCTTTATCCACTCATTTACATCGCTCCCTCATATCAAATATACTGAAGAAGATCTTCGAAATACAAATTGCAAAAATGTTTTCTCTAAGAATTGAAGGAAAATGTTTAGTGAATGGAATAATTTATGCATTGAACTCTTACGTAGTGGATTGAATAACTGTACACAGCAGCTAAAACAGAGGAAAATTAAAATTTACAAGAAAAGTGTTTATTTTATTATTTAATTTGCAAATATGAACGCATTCTTAAGAACACCACAAATGGTATGACATTCAAATAGGTTGCTTATTAATGTATTCCATTGAAACAATAACAAAGAAAACAGAATACTTTGCTACAAACAATATTTTATAAATCAAAGTTAAAGTCATATAAATTATGTACAATACCTTGACCTAAACAGTCAGACTCACTGTATTGTTTTTGTATGTCATGATAATTTTGAGTCAACAATTTATTAAAGTTTTAAATATCATATGTATCATTTATTAAGTCTTGTAAAAGTTATGTTCATACGGTTTGTATAGTGAAGAAATTTACAATGAGTAAAAATAGGGGAAAACATTTCCTACAGGGAAAGTTGATGTACAGAAATTTCCTTAGAGGAAATTTGGAGAACAATGTTTTCCTAAGAGAAAATTTGTGGTCTTGAATTTTCCCTCAAGGAAAAGTGTTTGTCAAAAATTTCCTTAAAGGAAATTGCAGATGACAAAATTTCCTCACAGGAAAAAGTATTTCCTCAAAGGAAAATTTGAAGCCGCAAATTTCCTCAGAGGAAATAGAATTTCCGCAAAGGAAAATTTAAAGCCGCAAATTTCCTCAGAGGAAATAGAATTTCCCTCAAAAGAAATATTAATGCAGCAAATTCCCTAAGGGAAATCTTTTTTCCCTTGAGGAAAATACAATTTCCCTTGAGGAAAAATCTTTTTCCTTTAGGGAATTTTGATTTCCCTTGAGGAAAACTACTTTTCCTCTGAGGAAATTGTTGAAAAAAGGAGCATAACTTTTTCAACAGTGGTGCTAGAGCCAATTTTTTAAGGACAAATATCATGGAACCAATACCAACCAAGTTATCAACTTCATTTTGACTTAACTCCAAAAATTAAGGTGACAACTTTTGCACTCAGCGAAATTGCAAACTTGTCCCGGAGACTGTTATCTATTAATTACGCGGGTTTTCAGTTACCACCCAGAACATGAAGTTTCGAAGATACTGCATGCCTCTTTTAAAACTAGTTTCATCTTATTTGATTAAATAGTTTACTTCTATGTTATAAAAGTCTCAGTATGAATTTACCTCACTTTGAATTATTTTTAGCATTTTGCGTTCTGAAATGAGCGCAAATAATCTTTTAAGTTCCAAATAATCTTTTAAGTTCCTTTATAACTTTATATGATATGCAAGCCGGAGTATCATCCCCTATTTATTTTTATATAAGATGCAGAGTTATGGAATTTTAGTTGTTGGAAAATTGTTTAAAATTGTCCATTTTCACACTTTGGAAGGTGTTAGAAATGTATTTGTTCAAAAATCACGGCCTTAAACTTATATACACTTGAGATATCCCTAAATGGAGCCAAATTATATTCATGTTTTGTGTCAATGAATACCACTCTGTGTGCATGTCCTTTTTTAGCTCACCTGGCCCGAAAGGCAAGTGAGCTTTTCTCATCACTTGGCGTCCGTCGTATGTTGTTAACTTTTTACATTTTGAACTTCTCCAAGAGAACCACTGAATGGAATGGAATCAAACATGGCATGAATGTTCCTTATGAAATGCTGACCAAGAGTTGTTACTTTGTTGCCGATCTATCATCCAAGATGGCCAGCAGCGGGGGACTTAGTTTAACATAGGACCCTATAGGAAATACATACAAATGTCTTCTTTTAGAGAACCATTGTATGGGATGAAACCAAACATAGCATGAATGTTCCTTATGAGGTGCTGACCATGTGTTGTCACTTTGTAGTCGATCCATCATCCAAGATGGCGGCCAGCGGGGACTTAGTTTAACATAGGACCCTATGGGAAATACATACAAATGTCTTCTTTTAGAGAACCACTGAATGGAATGAAACCAAACATAGCATGAATGTTCCTTATGAGGTTTTGACCAAGTGTTGTTACTCTGTAGCCAATTTATCAACCAAGATGGCCACCAGCGGAGTAGGACAATATTAAACCAAATATGGCCTCAATCATTATTAAAGTATCTGTTATGATTTTTATCTTTTTTTTATATGATTTCAAAAACCGAAATAGAATCAGGTGAGCGACACAGGCTCTTGAGAGCCTGTAGTTTTGTTTTTTAGTGGGGGGGGGGGGGGGGGGTCATATTTGCGCAGTGCTCACAGTTTATCTATAATGTAGTTGATCATTAAAATTCATTTACAGCATAAACCCAAGCTAAAAGGGCAATAAGCTTGTCAAGCACTCATGGTACAGCTTTTTATTAAACACGCATTGATAAACATTAAACAGCAAAATAAATATTGATGCAAGATGTCATTAAATAATAATTTTTGCTCTTTTTCTGTGTAGCACAAGAACTATAGAAGATACAGAGAAATTAAAAACAGCAGAAATGATAGGCAATTTAAAATTTGCAGAAGTCAACAAAACCTAAATGGTAAGTAAACTCATCATAGATACCAGGATTAAATTTTGTATTTACGCCAGACGCGCGTTTCGTCTACAAAACACTCATCAGTGACGCTCGATATGACTCATAATGCCACTTTTATAAAAGTTATTGCCCTTGAAAGATGATTATCATGATTATTATAAGATAAAAAGATGTGGTATATTAAATATGAAAACTATTGATCATGGCTCTAAGAAAGCAATTATAGGCCAGTGACGGCCTTCAATAATGAGAAAATCCATACCCTATTGTCAAAGTAGTCAGCTATAAAAGGCCCTCAGATGAAAAATTGAAACACTCCCAACTGTAGAACTAATTGCCTACAATCTTTTTTCCCTTGAGGAAAATACAATTTCCCTTGAGGAAAAATCTTTTTCCTTTAGGGAATTTTGATTTCCCTTGAGGAAAACTACTTTTCCTCTGAGGAAATTGTTGAAAAAAGGAGCATAACTTTTTCAACAGTGGTGCTAGAGCCAATTTTTTAAGGACAAATATCATGGAACCAATACCAACCAAGTTATCAACTTCATTTTGACTTAACTCCAAAAATTAAGGTGACAACTTTTGCACTCAGCGAAATTGCAAACTTGTCCCGGAGACTGTTATCTATTAATTACGCGGGTTTTCAGTTACCACCCAGAACATGAAGTTTCGAAGATACTGCATGCCTCTTTTAAAACTAGTTTCATCTTATTTGATTAAATAGTTTACTTCTATGTTATAAAAGTCTCAGTATGAATTTACCTCACTTTGAATTATTTTTAGCATTTTGCGTTCTGAAATGAGCGCAAATAATCTTTTAAGTTCCAAACAAATGAATTTAATGATATAACTGATGATATGCTTCTAACACGATCAACAGGTAAGTTGAATAACGTTCAATAGGATCTTCTGTATATTAGAGTAATTAGACAATCACCAGACGAGTTCAAGTGGGATATTGGTTATGTATATGCCACAAGTCCTTTCGTCAAATGAACCGGATACTAAAGTTTCGTTACTTACGATTTTGACAATATACTTTTAGAAAAAGAGATATGTGTTTAAGGTACAATAAGAATTCAGGTTAGTTTAATTTTGTAAAGAAATAAGCTTAAATATGCGCATATTTTTTCTCAAAATTAAGATGAAGAAGTTAACAATTTTTTTTGACTAGTTGTTTTCTCATTAATAAGTTTTTGAACATAAAGTTCCATTTTGCAGCTGTTAGGCCAACTAAATTTAATTAGTAGATTTTCATCCAGATTTTTGAAAAAAATGGGGCGGGTGGGAGGATTTTATTTTTTAAATTTTATTTCATATGAAACACTCTTTTGATGTGTTCTTCATACATGCAAGTGTAATAATAAGCTAATATCATGTATATACATGTATAAAGAATCGTTCATTTTTTTTTTAAATTCTTAAATAAATATCTCTGATTGGCAACCACTGTTCTACATGCAATTGCATTGCCGCTTTAGAAACCTATTAATAGTATACAACAACAACGTGGATAAATGCTCTCTTCAGTTGGACTGCCTACACCAAATTTATTTTACTTTCCAAGCTACGGTTTGTGGTCCTCATAAAATGAAGCAAATGCATTAGTATGCAACACAAGTATTATGAGTACAGTCTGAGAATAAAATGAAAACTCAAACAGTGTTGAAAAAAATAGGGTTGGTGCTTATTCAATATGCAAATATAATAGAATTATGTGCAAAACAGTGTAGCCGAGACCATTGATTGGCGCGCTAAAATATCCCATTGACTGGGTCAGATAAGGTGAACGTTCGTCTGTAACGCCCACAACTCACGACGTATTTATTATAAACATTTAAACTGTGGGGTTGCCAAAGGGTCTCAGTATATATGTTACAGTGAATTTGTATAATCAGGGATTATGTAGAATCCCTGGTTTTTCAGGGATTATGTAGAATCACTAAACTCATTAGTGATTATATATAATCCCTGAAAATGACCAGTGATTTTACATAATCACTGAACATTTTACTAATTATTTTACAAATTCCCTAATATGATTTCAGGGATTATCAATAATGAAAAAAAAAAAATAAGGAAAAGGTTTTACCAGTGATATTTTATTTAACTGTATGTTGAACCACAATATTTCACAAACAAATAAGTACCCCGGTATGGCAGAGGAAAGTACAAAATGCAAGCTATGGACAAGGAACAAAAAATGGTATTTTTACTTTGATGACAAAAGAACCAAGTAAAAAAGACTAAAATCCTGCTTAATTCTATCTGCTAACAAAGTATATATTTAAATTGTTTTAAGGCTGCTATTATCCTATATATTTCATACATATTACACTCTTTACAGCATTACGCAGTACTATAGGAGGGGACATGGTTGGTGGGCTTGGATCTAAAAATAGATAGTCTTCAATATTTGACGAAACAAATATATATTTTGTGAAAAGCAAAAGTTGTCAAAACTAGATATACAAAAAACAGAAGTACCATTTATATGATTTGCGTCTCATAAGTATACTAGTTTTGATAACAAATCAGTGGTTGATTCGAGTTGAATTGAGGGCGTTGTCCAAAGAGGGGATAAAGAACATGAAATTCAATTCTGAGAGAAATAACGCAACAGAATTCTGCTAGCATCAGCAATCAGTTCACGGCTGCTGATTCCCTTTTTTGGGTACCTTCAGATGATTGTATTACAAACTTTATTTCTCTTAGACATGCCGTAAAATCTGATTCGATATGAGAAAGACAAGGTTTTTTTTAATGTGGATAGTGTAGTAAAACAGATGCGAATCAGGTAGATGTGCCTGTAGAAAAACAGGGCAAATGTGCAAAAGTTTCTGCCATCCATATTTATTTAATGAATGTTTTAATATATTATGCTTAACATTTTTGTATTTTGTGTAACATATATTGAGGTTATCATTTTAATATATAGTGCTTAATATTTTAATTTTGTGTGACATTTTAAAATATTATGCTTAACATTTTTATTATACTTTAAGGTTATCATTTTTGTCGAGCCTGCGACTTTTGTCGCAGAAAGCTCGACATAGGGATAGTGATGCCGCGGCGGCGTTAGCTTACTTCTTAAAAGCTTTATATTTTAGAAGGTAGAAAACCTGGATGCTTCATACTTTGTATATAGATGCCTTATGTTACGAAGTTTCTGTCTGTCACATGTCCATTGTCCTTGAACTAATTTTCATGGTTCAGTGAGTACTTGAAAAAAAGTTAAATATTTGTTGTAATGTTAATTTCTCTCTTATTATGAGTAATAGGATAACTATATTTCGTATGTGCGTACATTGTACCTTGCAGGGTCCTCATGCCCGTCAGACAGTTTTCACCTGACCTCGGCCTCATTTCATGGATCAGTGAACAAGGTTAAGTTTTGGTGGTCAAGTCCATATCTTAGTTACTATAAGCAATAGGACTAGTATATTTGGTGTATGGAAGGATTGTAAGGTGTACAATTTCAGGGATTATGTAGAATCCCTGATTATACAAATTCACTGTAACATATATACGAACTACAGTGCACACTATATTATATACATATTTTATTTGCGATCATAAAATGTACGAAGTCGTCCATTACTATGTAAATTGGGTCGATTAAAAAAAAAGCTGAATATGTTTCTGTTGCCAAGGGTTTTTCACAAGTGTAGTAGTTAGCAGAAAAGATCACCAAACTATACATTTTACCTATTCAAAAACGTAAATGCAAATTTCACAAGGCTTGATCCAAATAGCCTTCTTACTGTCTAATAACTTGCAAGTACGAAAAAGACAGGAAAGAAGTATATTTTGTCTATATGTTTTGTGTTTGCACACTTTAAATGCATTCGTTCTAAAATAAAATTTTGACCAGATAAAAGTTAAAAGATGACATAATTGGACAACCGCAATTGTTAAATCGCTTTGACGTCCGAAAAAAAGATAATAATCAACACATCCATTGTAACTTTTAAAGCCAGTTAAATCCTTTTTTGCTGAAAGAACTGTTTTGCACATGATTCTATTACAATGTAAAACATGAACTTAACAAAAAAGAAGTTGTTTAATGACTTAATGAGGGTATAGGGACAGAGGGTGTTTGCTGTTTGTCAACAAAAAAAGACAGCCATGTGTAAATTTTAAGGGCTTTGTCGATTTTTTGAACACAATATACAGTCATAAATCTAACAACTTCGTGCTTGTGTCAATTTCTTTAATCCAGTCATGTTTTTTGTACCAATGTGTTCCACGATTCTTGCGCTTTGGATATCATTCACAGTCCAAATTTCCATAAACAAAGTCATTGTATAAATACAAAAAATCCACGGTTTTCTAATCACAGAAATTTGTGAAATACCGCGATTTGCATTCTTGGACACCGTGTATTACTGGTAACCCGAATATTTCACGCCCTTCTCATAATCAATCTCTATTCTCAGTAGACGATCATATGGTGTCATCATAGAGCAGCAGAATATGTCGACTTAATCATTTTGCATGTTTAGTTGATTACTCGAAGAAGTACGAAAACCGAAATTTGAAACAGGAAGTTTTGAATGAAACAAAATTATTGACGATTACCGGTAACGGAAATGAACAAATTCCGGAAATTGTAAATTTTTCAAAATAAAAAAAATCGGGGCGGGACGATTTCAGAGGGGCGGGCAGGGATGAAAATCTATCAATTAATTTTAATTGGCCTTACATGTAACAAAATAATTAAAACAATAAGTTTTTGTTTATCTTTATCAAAAGAAGGAAGTTCTAAAAAATTTGACCTTTTGTCCATAACTTTTAGTTTGTCTCTTAGTCCTACATTCTTTACCGACTTGGCCAAGGAGATTATCTTAAAGTCCCTTTCCATCCTATTTTGTTCGACAATTAAAAAAGGGAATTTCTATATCCGTCTCACGATAATTCAATGTTATAATTGTTTCTAGTACAAGTTCAAACTTCCCGCCCTTTATCTTTAAATCACTTTGCATAACCTATCAATAAGATACTTTTTTTTTAATTTGTTCACATATCATTTAAGTTTGTGTACATATACACGACAACAACAAAAAAAACATTTCTGGAATTTGAGTATGGTAACTTCTTTCCTGCATTAATTTTGGTCGATGTTTAGTAATTATATCCATGACCTTAGACGAAGTGACATAACACATTTGTTTTCCTACGTGGTAATACATCGAAATAAGGCGACCATTCATTTTGATAAAAAAAAGTTTTTAATTGATGAGGCGGAAACCAAAATGACGTACTGACTGACGTGCACAAAAACTGTATACTGATTGAAAGTTGTTTACTTTATGTCCATGCAGTTCAAATATTTCTCTTGCATGATCAGGACAAGAAATATATGATAGACGGCCAATAGGAAAGTGTGGATAGGATATGCTTTGGGTGACGCTTATTGGGAGTACCCGTTATGACCCGTCGTGTAAACATTAATTTGAATATTTTCTCTTGGAGAGCACATTAAAGGTTCATGTAGTGACGGACAGCATTTGAGATATGTGCCATGAGATTGATTTATATACTCTCTGTGTGTATAATGTGTCAAACAGTTCAATATATGATTAATTAGTAAAAACATTCTCATAAAATACACTTTAAAATACTTCTTTTTGTTTTCAAACGCAGTCCATTGGACGTTAAACAAGCTACCATCAATCTATCAAACTCAGTTTGAAATTTCCGTCAGAATATTACATTCTTAAAAAGAGTGTGAAAATACAGAGGCTGATTTAGGGGGAAATGGAGGGGGGCAGGAGCCTCTGGCCTTTGTTAGTCTTGCATGTTTTTTTAAAAATTTTAGTTCATTTATATGTTTCGGAGGTTTGTGTGACGTCCATTTTCATTGAACTAGTAAACATTTGTGCTTAGGGGCCAGCTGAAGCCCGCCTCCGGGTGCGGGATTTTCTCGCTGTGTTGAAGACCCATTTGTGGACTTGGGCTGTTTTCTTCTCTTTGTTCGGATTGTTGTCTCTTTGACACGTTCCCCAGTTTCATTCTCAATTTTAACTTCAAATCATATTATCTGTTGATATCAAACTTTATATTAATGGTTTATAAGCCTATCTCTTATTATATACATGTTCTTTGTACTTTCAAAACACCGTTTTACTGTCGTTAGCGTCAAAACTTGGTGCCTAATGCAATAAGAAGTCTTTTGCGGTATTCTATGAACCGGTAGGAAATTTCATTGGAAATTTTCCCACTTAGGAGCACCCTAAATTAAAACTGTTATACCTTCGTTTTAGCTTTGGGTATATAAACATAGTAGCATTTTTAAATGTTGCGTTTATGAGCACAAAATACTCGCAACATAGAATTTCAAGTATGCATAAAAGTCGGTCATGCAATTTAAAACTCATTGTAAATTTGCATACCAGTGTATTTTAGTTAAAAGAACTCTTTCGAGTTATGTCCTTCACCGGAAAATTTCGTCAATTTTGTGCGCCTTTGTGACGTCATGAACCAGATATAGGGGGTCACTTGTATCCCTGCTCTATTAAAGTTCACCAAGCGTCTTTGTGATCGTCGTTATGCAGGATAAACTAGAAATAATATTTGTTCCGTAAGTAGTTAATCACAATTCCCTAATGATAGCAGTGCTGAATATCAATTATAAGAATTTAATCTGCCGATTAATTCGTGCAATATAGCATTATCATTTTTTCAACCAATCGCCCAACATAGGAACGGAAGTGACGACGCCCCTAAACGCACGAATGATGTTCACTAAAACTAAAGTTTTTGACGGAAATGCAACGGACTCGAAAGTTGTCTATTTGCACCATGTGCACATCGTACACCTTTATGTATTTCTACATGCATATGAATATAACTAAAATATGCAAATAAGTGCATGTGAACATTGTCTTGACGGGATATATATATTGAAATATGAGAAAAAGAAAGTGTTAACATATTTCCAATGTGAGCAAATGTTTAAATAATAAGAGCGTCTTACCACTGCCCAAAGACTACTTAATGCACACAGTACATATTATCAAATAAAAAAATAATAATTAATTGGCAAATTCGTAAAACTATCTTTTTGCATTTGCCTGTTTGACGATTATGCATGCAATTTTTATGAAGTTATCGCTGCAGTTTTTTATCGGCGCTTGTCATACTTTTGCTATATGTCGTGCAGAACCAATGTTTATTATGAATATCAACGGTGATTATATAAATAACACATAGCTGAGAGGGTGATAGAGCAGATTGTTACCCCGAGAAAACATTGTCAACTGAGGCGAAGCCAAGGTTGACAATGTCTTTACGAGGGGTAACAATCTGCTCTTTCACCCTCTCAGATATGTGTTATTTAATTCATTATACTGAATGTTCTGTTATTACTGTCTATTTAATTTCAAATTCAAAGTAATAAACTATGTCTTCTTGTACATAACAATCATCCGTATTTATTAAAGAGCACACTTGAGCAAGCTTCTCCGTGAAGGGTAATAGAGTACTTGCCATGGGATAGTAAACTTTATCCAATAAACAAGTTTTAAAGATGAAAACTTGTACACTGAAGACTTTTATTGTAAGCTGTGGTATCTACAGTTTTAAAAATTGTTGAATAATAGCGAAATGAAATGATAGGATTCATAAATATTATGTTCATTGAAAATCTTGAGTGAAATGAAATTCAGAAGAATAAAGCAATTAGCCCGTTTTTTGTCACTTTTAATAAAACAGAAATAAATGAATGTTACATCGTTTGATCTTTGACAATTAGAAGTGCTATTATATTTAACGAGATCAATAGAAAAAATTACCGTAACATTTTTCGTCGTTATAAAATTTGGCATATCAAGAAACTTTATATTTTAAGTTTACTATAATTAAATTTGTTCCGGATAATATCAGCAAAATTTTCATTAAATTGAAAGGTCGAAGTTGACTTATTTGTGACATAAAGTTTGGGTTTTTTTTTTTCTTATTTCAGTAAACTTAATTGTACTTTTGTACACCTTAGTTTTCTCCTCAATATGCCTTAGCTATTTGCCACTGCTCGATAAGCAAACAAAAATCAACCAATCCATCTTAAATGTGCTATCGTCTGTTTAATACTCATATCTGTTTCACATTTGGTACTATTCTCTTAACCTATTTCATGCAGTAAGATTTTTTTTCTACACAGAACTCGTTCTTTTCCATTATTACGTTCCTTGAACAGGTTTAAATATAAAATTATAAATCCTAAAAAAATTAATTGTTGCAGTAGTTCCTGTGCTATAATCTGGATAATGCACAGCGAAGGTTTTAGGGTTGAGCATTATAGTTTCCAATCAAAGCACCAACCACCAACCCCGGCCCCATTTGAATCCGCCACTCGCCCTGCAATTTACAACTTTGTACAGACTTTGTCGTTTCAAAATATGAAATAGAAAGTGTTTCTCATTCCTAGGAACATTTTATAATATTGTGTGCACAATATAAGTATCAAATAGTGTTTCAAAGTCAAATATAATTGTTTGTTTTTCTAATTTCCTAAAATATTTTAGAATATCCATATAATTGAAATCTGGTTTGGATTTGTTTTGTGCTCAATGGAATTTATTATGACATATTAAATGTTAATTCCTTTTTAGTGACTATTTTGGGATTTAATGTAATGAGGTTTATATTAAGGTATATGCCAAAACAGGGTGAAAATATACTAGTAAGTTGGAGATCAATTAGTCTCCGTTTAGATACGACATGTCTTCAAAATTAATACAGGTTAAAAATTGGGGGGAGTTAAAATTTGAAAAATAAAACGTTTTTTGTTTGTTATTTTTTATTTTGCACTAAAAAGTTAAGTACAAACCTCTTCTATTAACCTTCTCTGAACAAATTCTTGAGGGAAATCTATATTCAATAACCCTTTCAATTGTGATTTGTGTTTAACCGATTTAAAAGTATATAAAACGGAACTTAAACTGTGTGAGATGGGGGTTTAACGTCAATAAGACAGCATTCAATTTAAGCAGAAACATAAAATATATCTATAATATGTATCTAATTAAACAGAAACAATCAAAGATCTGGCATTACGCGATTCTCCAACCAATTTTAACAATTAAGGAGAAAGCCTGAATATAAAAAAACAAATGATTTTAAAGTTACCAATCTTAAAGTTTTAATATACTTAAAGACATATTTCCCCCTTCGTTTATCCTACAAGAAAACTTTTCCGGGAGCCGTTGATTAAATATCGTCCGAATATTTCCAAAAACGTTCATGTAATATGATGCCGTCATGAGTAAGAAGAGTTACTGGTCAATCAAATCGGTATATATCATTTAATCTGCTCGTCGTAAATTAAGGGCACCCGAGCCGTTCATATTAAATGACATATAGTGATTAACGTGTTCAATAACTATAACATATTTGAGTGTCTAGTTGATGAAGGATAGAAAAGTATTTTTACTTGCAATAAAATAACAACAAGGTGTGTATTCCTAGTTATTAACCTTGCAATTTTCTATACCACGATTTCGCTAAATTCAATAATGCACTGCTAAACAAATATTGAATAATTATATATATATCACTTAAATGATGAAATTATATTGTTTTCAATCTAAAAATATTATACATGTACAAAAAAAATTTAAATGACTGAACCATTTTTATTAATACTGAATGATAAACCCTTATTGTTACAATATTGCCGAAAACAAATACGACATTGATAAGCAATCATGACATACCAATCAAATATTTGTTGTTTCGATTATTCATGGTTGACTAGTTGTATAATCAGTGGCACGTGTCCTTATTGTGATGAAGAGGGACAAAAAAGTATTCAACAGAAATTACCGATTTGTCAAAATAGGGTTAGTCCTGTTTCTCACACTTTTAATTACCCTAGTTATCAAACAGTTAAATAAACAAAAAAGACAATGGGTTTACTGACCATAAAATAATATAGTCTGTTCCAAATATATATCAAGATATAGGTGTATAAATGAATAAAATTTATGTAATCTACATGGGAAACTTAAATGTTTTTTGGGGTTTTCGTGGAAAGAAAATGTATTTAATTATTTTGTTTTTTTCATATAAAAAGTCGATTATTTCTTATTTGATTGTAATTTTTCATGGTATTAGACAATTTCGTGTTTTTTTTTTATACTTTTTGTACTTATTTTCCGCTACTTGATCTTTGTTTGAATAACAACAAGCTAACAATATACATGTATACGATATTTTTTTTAATCAAAGTCATATATAGCACTAAAAGTCATAACACACATTGCATTGACATAAATTAATACAGCACATCATCAAGTGTAAGCATTAAAATGAAATAAGTTATTAGTCTTTAATTGTAACATACATTGTAAAATTACAAAACATCATCTTTCAATATAACAGTAAGCATAGTAATAATATAGTACAAAATCAGTTTAAATGTAGAAGGTCAGAAGCTGCATCTGAGTAGTAAATTAATAACATCAATCTGGCCTTGCTGGTATCTGTCTTTGAGTAGCTGCAGTCTTGTGTTGAGAACTATGTACTTGCGTCTGGTTGGTTGACGGGCACCTCCTGCAGCAAACTGGATTATAGTGCATTCTATGAAGGCCTGGATCTTCTGTAGGACTTCGATTAGGTTGTTCAGGTTTGGGTGGACGTGCTGCACTTTCTTCTTCATTTTGTTTGTGCCATCCTTCTAGGTGGTTGGTTGTACGGTGTCTTTCAGTCTGGAAGTGGTTCTATTAGAATATGTGACCTTCAACCCAATACTCTGGTGGTAGGACTGCTGCTCTTCTAACTAGTTCAGTGACTTAAGCCAAAATTAAAGTTTGTGCAATTGTTTTTAGGTATTATTCTACAAGAATAAAAATATAACAGAATCCTTATTTTATTATTGAACATTTCACAAATGTATGTTACTAAATAATTTAAGCACATGTATATAATAACTTCTATTTTATTTTCTAAAAAAATCATTTTTAATATTATAACATAAAGACATAAAGAATTTCTTTTTAAGTTTACAGGTGAATAAAGGTAAACATAACCAGAACAATTTAAGAAACATCTTTAATTACTAAAACAACAAATACCCCAATGTTTATATAGGCATGTAATTAAAAGTGGAGAAACAGGATGTCACCGTCAAAACCACATTTTAAAAATTCACTGATGCAAACAGCTTTAAACTGTTTCATTTATTTTTTATGTGTGCATATACGATGATCATGAAGGAGGGTGTGGATAGGGTCCTTCATTTCTGTATTTTTTTTTAAATTTTTAGGCCTTTTTTCTCTATTCTTTATAAAATGTTCCTGTTATTCTCTACTCTTTATATTTTAGCACCTCATTACTCTCTATTCTGTATATTTTTGCCTATTTTTTTCTATTCTTTATTTTTTAGTCCTTTATTCTGCATATTATCCCCATTATTCTATATTCTGTAAAACCCATCCAGACCCTCAGGAAGTGTCCTTAAGGGCTCTTTTAAAAAAAATCTTACCACAAAAATTGATTGCAAGTTTGTAAGACGTATAAATAGTTTTGAGTTGAAGAAATCATTCAATGCCATGTGATTATATTTGAGTCGGTGCGTTTTTCGGTTGATGCAGAAGTCAAATAGACAAAAAAATTAGAAAGGGAAAATTCTCCAAAAAAGAAAACTAAACAGATAAATGAAAAAAAGATATAATATCAGTTTACAAATACGTACCAAAGTGCATTTAAGAAATAAATTCTATTATAAAGCATAATTGTATCTTATTATAATTTAATTAAATTTTTTTCATTTTATTTTAATTTGTGTTCAATGTTACCCTATTTGGAGTCCTCCAAAAATGAAAAATTCACCGGTATTGGTATTGCTGGTGAAAATATATCACACGTCCCATCTACAATATACAGAAATGACACGGCTGGGTATTGTAAAGTTACTGAAGGAAGTTTAATGTCAAATTCATATCCCCGGGCGAAGAAATTACCAGTTTGTCAAAACACCATTTGTACACCCAAATAAAGTGTATTGATCTTTCACGTTGTCTAGCCTGAGAATAAAAGTGTTGGCACTTTTTGTAGGTTTTTAACATTCACGTCTCAGTCATTACAGCTGAACGGACGTGCTGGGTCAGCTCTCCTTTACCCGCTATCTACGACGAGGGTTTACAGATAGATGGATCAACGACTTACTTCTTTCGATGACAGAAACCAATCCAACGCTGTACAGTAAACGTTTGTTTTCTACGTAAATACCCGCGTCAGCATACACTCTAAAACCCATTATGGTTGGGGGAGTGTTATGCCGACTGACGTCCGAGGGCTGTATCCTAGGTGTTGAATAATGGACCTCATTTCACTGTCTCACGACTTTGGTCCTGATAATGCTTCCTGTCATCGTTATAACTACGTCCGAGACTTATCGACCAGTACTCCGTCATCGTGGTTAGCGGGCTGCCAAGCTGACCAATCTGGCCCTGAAAGCAGCCGTTGTGGAGTATAGACTGCAAGAAAACACCAAAATGGTCAACAAACCAAACCAAAACAAGTCACCAAAACCAAGATGGCTGCCTACCAAAATGGCGCATTCCACCTGTTCCTGACCGACTGTAGAAAATATTTAAACGCTCACCAAAACGCCTTCGGGCACTGAGCCGACCGTGCGAGGGCTGAACAGCCAGTCAAGGTCGTTAAACACTTCCAGTAGTAGAAGTAGGTTTTTATTTTTTTTTAAATGAACAAGAAAGAAGATCTCCAAAAATCTTAAAATGAAAATGAGCTTTGCAGCCGCTAATCTTACGATAAAAAAATAGTTTGGTCCGTCGACATGAAATTTTACAGAGGCAGGTAATATTTGTAAAATTTAATTAAATTTTTCATTAAGAGCAATTTGTAGAACTGATTAATTATATCCTTCGAATATGTGTAAAATAATGAATATTTATATTATTTAGACTCTTTCATATATATAAAATTGCAGTAGGTTTGTAAGTACTATAGATTTGAATTTGATCATGGTTTGCATAACGTCCAGTGACAAATATTTCATGAATTCATGACATGAACAAATCAACAACTTTAAAATACAATCGATTGGTTATTCAAGGTGATTCGATCCAATTGATTGGCGTAAAGTTCGGAAATTTATGAAATTTGGATGGAAGCTTATCTTCAAGATCAAGGAATACCAACGAACAAAAAGAAAGAGTTATTTTCTAATTCTGTATTTTACTCATACATGGACTCATGCTCTTTTTACAGTCAAAATAACAGTTTTAACACCGACAGCAGCAATTGCAAGCGAGACACTGGTTCCATAGAAGCCTTCACGATTGTTAATATATCCATGGCAATCCTTGGTTTATATCAAACTCAGACATTGAGGGGAACAAATACCAGGGAATGTTGTCATGTCTTTTTGAGAGAGAGAGAGAGAGAGAGAGAGAGAGAGAGAGAGAGAGAGAGATTTTATATGACTTAATCAGTTTAATGTAAATCCAATATTTTATAATATCGAATTTAAAATGTTATTTACACAATGCTTCAAAATATAAACATATTTTTTCCCCATTTCAATCAGCATTAAAGAAATTAAGAATTACGCAATTATTATAAAACAAAAATTATAATGACTAAGGTAACATATTTGCTTTAATTGACAATCGAAATGTATATTTTTTCAGGCAAGTAAATTTATAACTTATTTCCCAATCTAATAAAATCCCATAGGGTAACTAGGGAATAGAATTATGATCATTATATATATATATATACAGGTCTTCTTCCGACCGGCAGTAAAACCCCGTGGGGCATTCGTTTGGCAGAGCGGATAGTACAAGTACGCAACGTCGTCCGCTCAGAATGGACACGTTAAATCCGATGCCTCGTGTAAAAAGAGTGCCACGTTAAGAACCCTTGTAAAACTCTTTGATTTGTCCGTAGGTGGCTTGTTACAAGGTAAAACTTCTGTCTCTATCCAATATACACTCATTCTCTAGTAGCAGTTTAAAATTTCTCCGACCTTCATCCCAGACGGCCTCTTTTAAATTACCTACCTATTGTATATATTGTAAATTTGTTCTCGTCCTGAACATGCATGAAGTATTTACCACAGAACGTTAAGCAAAAAACAATCAATCAATCCAATCTAATAATGCCTCGTGTAAAAAGAGTGCCACGTTAAGAACCCTTGTAAAACTCTTTGATTTGTCCGTAGGTGGCTTGTTACAAGGTAAAACTTCTGTCTCTATCCAATATACACTCACTCATTCTCCAGTAGCAGTTTAAAATTTCTCCGACCTTCATCCCAGACGGCCTCTTTTAAATTACCTACCTATTGTATATATTGTAAATTTGTTCTCGTCCTGAACATGCATGAAGTATTTACCAATCAATCCAATCTAATAATGCCTCGTGTAAAAAGAGTGCCACGTTAAGAACCCTTGTAAAACTCTTTGATTTGTCCGTAGGTGGCTTGTTACAAGGTAAAACTTCTGTCTCTATCCAATATACACTCATTCTCCAGTAGCAGTTTAAAATTTCTCCGACATTCATCCCAGACGGCCTCTTTTAAATTACCTACCTATTGTATATATTGTAAATTTGTTCTCGTCCTGAACATGCATGAAGTATTTACCACAGAACGTTAAGCAAAAAAAAATCAATCAATCCAATCTAATAATTAGTTTTGATTTATTCCTCTATTTTTTATATTAAATTATCTTATTTTAATGTTCTTAACTCAAAACCCAACATATACCATACGCGTAACAATATGATATACCATACGTTAGATGAAACGCTTAACGATACCATATACTATTCTACATATAAAACGCTTAACGATACCATTTACCATACGATACATAAAACGCTAAACCATAACACTTACCATACGATTCCCGAATGATGTACGAACGCTGACCGAACGTTGTACGGACGCTATACGAATGATGTACGGTCGACGCCCGAACTCTATACTAACGATAACCGAACGCTGTACGTACGATTCCCGAATGACGAAAGTGTTAACTTTTACGTTACAAGGACTGTAAATTATGGACATAGAAATTTCTTGATTTCCAAACGTGCAAATAGCTTTGTATTATGCCAAAGATTGTATAACATATTTTTTTGTTATCAATGTAATTGATAACATTGATAACAAGAAAATATGTTATACAATCTTTGACATAATAAATGGAATTTATATTAAGTATGTACAAATTCCACCAATAAACGGTTACTGCATGTTGTGAGCTTCATAGTACAATGACCAAACGTTCAGGAAATAGTATTCTTGAAGAGGACATGTTTGGTAGCAGACATCTAAATGGAAAAAGGAACATTTGTGCTTTCCTATCTGTATCATACTGCCAAAATTTTAGTTTTTGGAATATCGAAACGGAAACTTTTTACAGTAATCATTTGTAATCTCTCGGCAAATGAGATATGTAAAAAATGCAAGGCCACTCTATCAGCAGCAGTAGACTGCTTAGCTATAGGATTGATGTATTTTAGGTGATTTGAAATAAAAATGTTGTTTATCTGAGATATAAAAATTATGTGAATAAATGCGAAAATTAAATCTAGTCGTATACATTTGTACTTTAAGCTAACAATTTGCCATTAAGGATTTTCCAATAGTGATTGAAAGCAATAAAGGAATAATTGTGAGTTACTTATGGAAACTAAAAATACAGCAAGTGGAAACTGTTAATAAACTCAAATTTCTTTTCCGTCATGACAATATCGTGTATCGTGCAGCTAAAATATGTAGACCTAAAATAAATGGTGAATTACGTTACCCTATAATTTAATTTGTAACCAATGAGAACGGGATGAAGAACCAGACAGGTAGTTTGTCAAAATAAAATGTATAGAGAATTTGAATTAATATACGTTTTTGTTTTTATTTAAATCTACCTGATCAAAATCCATAGAATATTTTTTAATAATTTGTCATCATGCTTTTTCCAAAATATAATATAAAGTATGGGTCACCGGACTTTTTATCACGCTACAGGTTGTGCAAAATTGTCAAATTTTGTATAGATTATGCATGGAAAATAAAATTAAGTGTGATAAAAAATAAACTACATCATAGAATTTGAAGATAAAATGTGAGAAGATAGCTCTTATAACATGCTTTCAGTTAAGAAAAAGAAAAAATGGGGTCACCGGACTTGTTTTCTTGCTACATATTAAAATAGGTAAATTCACAACACTTACTATTATAAAAATTTCTTTATCTCCCTTATTTCTGAGTTACCTCCCCTTAAGTGGAAAAATTGAAAAATAATGAATCAAACAAAAACAATGTGTTTTTTTTAGAAAAAAAACAGCCGTAAATATGATAAAACACATAATTTTCTATATTAACATGAAAAGTCTTACACATGAATTACATACTACTCTCAAAATTTGCACATTTCATTAAATATCTAGACCAATAGTTATCTGCTACTTCAAAATCCAAGACGGAGGAAGACATCCCAGCCACTTTAAGGGTATAAATAGGTCAGAATCAAGGACGCGGCGTCGCCTTAGATAACAGGCATCCCTTTTCACCATAAATGACAAATATATCAGATACGTCGCATTAAGATCGTCATACTGATGACAATAACAACACTCTTCGCAAACGGTCATGTACAGTTCAGCTACAAGACATTTTGGACTTGAAAGACTCTGAACAACACTGTTTCATTTCTACTTGTAAAACAAAAAACTGCACAATCTTTACAATGTTGAAAATCTTTCGATTCTGCACAAGGACATGATCTGAATTGTAAATCAACATATCCACTTTACTAGTTATATTTTAACTTTTGAAGATTGGTATTTGTCGGTGAAACAAAAGAAACCAATTCAAAAGAAAAAGATATTCTATAACGGTACATAGACTAGTAATGGCGTCCGTAAAATAATTAAATAAAATTGACATTTACGACAAAGGGGAAGATTACAGCTTCCTCATTGTGAACTTTTCATTTCTATGTAGCCACATTTCAGCAGCGCCTTGGTATGGAATATATATGTCCCAGTTGATAGGATATTATAGAGCTTGCGTTTTTAGGTCATGGTTTCCTTTAAAGGGTTGCTGATTATCAAAAAGTTGATGATCCTTGGGTTCCTAGTGGAAAAGTAATGGCATTCAATCGAAAATTTTACTGACGGCATCACGCCTTGTTTGACCATTATGGCCTATCTGTCTCATAGATGACCACGGATATGTTCTTAATGTCATAACCACAATTTTGCCTTACTTTCCTAGATGTTGACATCACCGAATAAGTAATATGACCGAAATTGAACTTACAATGATAAGCATAACGGATGCCACTGGTGGACCAGAATCTGCTAACCCTTTCAGAAAGCCCAATCGTTTTTCAATTTTATTTGTGTAGCTCAGTTTTTAATTTTCTATGAAGTGTTTTGGTGACTTTTCAGTCTTTTCGTCGTCTTTCGTATTTGCTTTATAGTCTCTCTTCCACTTATATAATGTCCCCTTGATATGTTCAATTTTTTTAATTGGCGGCTTAACATGTAGGGCATCATCCTTTGTTCGGCATTAACACATACCAAAGAATTGCAATCAATATATAGAACATTTGTCTGCTTGCATGCATACACAAATGCGAAATGAACTGTTTCAGGTAATTTGTTTTTAAAAGGGGTGAATAAATCTTATAACAAAACGATTTGGCTTACGATATTTATCAAATATTGATACCTAGAATTTATTATTCCATAATACTCGACAAAACTTGCGCCTTAAATATTTTTGCTCACCTTCACATGTATGCATTATTTGAAATTCATACAATTGATAGCATCCTGGATGAGAACTTTTTTCAGTTGAAAAATCAAACACACATTTTTGTGAATTATCACGGTTTTCACATTCCTTCAAAAGATGATTTTTAGTCTGATCATATATTTTAGTACATTCCCGTTTTTCTGGGTCAAATGATAAACGCGAATTCGTAATGTTAAGATAGCCTTTGGGACATTTAGTTTCTTCAGGCGTTTTTTCGTCCAACTGAACACAATTGTCCTCGTGATAAAATAACCCTGTAAAGATATTTAAAATATTATGAGAAAAGCTTTCATTCTATGCTGTAAACACTTACAACAAGATATATTCTAATCCAGCACGGAAATTGATACCTCCACTGCTCTTACTTTTAAAAAACTTTCTAGATATGAGAAATCTTTTTACTTGCTTTTGAAATGCCCAAAATATTAATCGTATAAAATGATTTAATGAATTGTAAAAAGTGAATATATAGTTATAATCTATCAAAAAGGAAAACAGAAGAACGCGTGTAGTTTACTGTTTTGTTATCAGAGTAAAACTTTGGTAGTTTAACAGCTAACTAAACCTCCCACTTGTATGTCAGTTGTTTATAGTTCCGTTATATTGACAAAATTAGGTGAGCAAACCCAAACCGACATAAAAGGTTAATGTAACAATAAATGGGATCCAGCAGCAAAAATTGGGTAAACATACATCTCAGACATACAACACAACTGACAAAAAATTGAAACAAACATACAAATTAATCTAACAATGGCACCAACAAAATTGGTGTAGTAGATAATAAATTTGACACTGCGTCAACAACAACACATTTTGTCGTTGATTGTACATACCGTATATGATATTCACTTTCTCGATAAAGTAACAAATAAGTAAATATAAATACAAGGGTAAACAAAAAAGAAACAACTTGTAAACACTCTTTGTGTCTGAATCGCACCTCATGACTTACCTGCACCAGGAATGCCCAAAGATCAAAAGTCAAAATCCCGATGGTGGGTTGCATAAATACCAAGTCACGTCAAAAGTCATGCGACCATAAGAAACATAATAGCACGAAGACAATTAACGGGGAAACTAAAGTTAAATCAAAAGATATACAACTTCAGCACCTAGAATCTATATCTAAAGACCATCTTGTATTATTTGTGAAGTAGACATTGACTATTTAGCTTTATTAGGTCTTGGTACTTTTTGATGAACTTTTTGAGAAAAAAGAACTTGACGTTTGTTGACATGTCTCTTGAATATCGTATGAGTAGCGAAATGTATACCCCATACCCGGGTTAAGTTGGTATGTTGCTGCTAAGGTGAGGACTATTTATAATTTCAAAATTTAAATTGTCTCGTTTGTCATATATTCTGGTACTGAGATGATCTCTGTTGTCAAATTCGAGGTAAAGGTCCAGAAATGATGCGGAGGAAGCAGTATCTGTGGTTTCTTTAATCTCTAGTTCAGGAGGATATATTAAATGGACCAAATCAGAAAAGTTGGTTGGATTGTTAATGGAAAGAACATCATTAATATTCCTGTATGTAAATTTAAATAATCTAGGTTCATTGATCATCTAGCTTTCTACAAGTGTCTGAAGAACTCCAACTCACATGAAAAAAAGAAAAGGTCTGCCAGGAGAGGTGCAAAGTTGGTTCCCATAGAAATGCAAACAACCGACTGGAAAGTTCTACTTCCAAATTCAACAATTATGTTGTCAGTGAGAAATATGTTGTTCTTCGGTATAGCATGTTTATCTTGGGGTTCATTTGTAATAAACTATGTAGAATTATATCATAAAACAATAAGTTTGTAGCGTGTTTTACCATGTAATTGAGGAAAGCATTGTGGATTATTTCTTTAAGACTGGTTTTTAAATTTTTCATGTAGTATGGTGGTGTATAGAAGGTTGAAAAATCGAAGGTTTTGATAGAATTTATTTCCGAAAATGATAAAGATTATGCCTTTTTCCGGAAGTTTTTTTGAGTTCTAGATTTTAGATACACGGGCTAAATAATTAGAGTCTTAAATGTTCATTAGTTCTGTTATTGTTCAATGTTTTCAACTAATTGTTGATCATATTTAGTTTATTTTGTATATGTATGCGTAAGCAACAGATGAAATAAGACTCTAATGATTCTGTTAATATTATCAAACTGGTATATTCTTTTTGACCAAACAATTATACAATTCGAGGAGCACTTTGGGGTGTTTATTACAAGTACAATATTTAGATTACTTAGTCATCATATCAGTGTTTTTTTGTTAACCTAAGTCTACCTGATTAAACATTATGACATTAATCAATCTTATCTAATGATACATACGTAAATAAGTATTATTTTGGAAAATAATCAGTAACCGAATTGTTTTAAAGCTCATTTATATGCTATATTATTATGGAAAACTGTTAAAACGCATGGTTATGTACAGCATATAGGTGCTTGATTCGTGTCTAGTAGTAAAAGTTGCATTAACATACCTGTGCATGTTCCCTCAGCTAAAGAAATATCGTCTATAGCTATATCGATATCGTTCCACCAATTACTACCAAGAATGCCTATAAATTTGATACTCATATTCATTCTATTCTGCAGGTCTATCATTGCCCTTTTCCATTTGTTATCTTGGTTTGCATAATCCGTCCAGACGAGTTCATTATCAAAAGTGACATTTAATCTTTCCATTTCATAATCCTCGTCATGATACATATGATACCAAAATGTCAAACAAAAATTCCCGGATACATGTAAATTGACGTTTTGAAATTCTAGATATGCAATCGTATCCACGGTACTGCTCAAATACATATAGTTTCCGCTATCTGTATTGTACAGAAAAGAATAATCTTAAATTGACTATTTGCTATGATTGTAGGATAAGTAATGCATAAAGTACAAACTAATATAGATTCAACATGTTCAAACAAACGAAATGCAAATTAAAACACAAATAGAAAAAGAAACCAAACACTTGTTTGCTTAAGCACTAGTTGGTTTATCAATGTCTGAGAGTTCTGACATATAGTTGTATCAAGGACACTGTGCGTTCCCTTGCGACAGTTTTACTATCCTAAAATATGTTTTTCTTCTGTCTATAATGAAACTAATATCAAGAGTTGCTTCCCATACACCATGGATTTGAGTATGTTAGGACTCAAAAGTAATTTTGAGTAAATTTCAGTAGTCTCCCATTAAAAACAGTTTGTGTGGTGGTTCAAATGTTTTGAAAATAGATATAAGAAGATGTGGTATGAGTGCCAATGAGACAACTCTCCATCCAAGTCAAAATTTATAAAAGTAAACCATTAAAGGTTAAAGTACGGTCTTCAACACGGAGCCTTGGCTCACACCGAACAGCAAGCTATAAAGGGCCCCAAAAATTACTAGTGTAAAACCATTCAAATGGGAAAACCAACGGTCTAATCTATATAAAAACGAGAAACGAGAAACACTTATGAACCACATCAACAAACGACAACTACTGAACATCAGATTCCTGACTTAGGATAGGTGCAAACAGTTGCAGCGGGTTTAAACGTTTTAATGGTACCAAATCTTCACCCTTATCTGAAAAAATAGTATAACATCCCAACATAGAAAGACACACTATAAAATATCAATTGAAATGGCTTAACTCAATCAAAGGACATATTAACACCAGTGAACATACACTGAACAAATACATTTGATCTATGATACAATGTAAATACAAAATAAATAAACTAAGGGAAGAATAATTAAAGTAAAACTATATATTTAAAATACCGTTATAAAACTGTAAATGTCAATTCATTGACTGAAAAAAGGTGACAAGGCTACATACTACAAAGTGCTTACCAGATGCTGTTGAATGATCAGTGGTTTGACCCGTGTGATAAAATGGAGGCTGACCATTTTGCCTTTTCCATACGTATTTATTGAATTCATCGATATTCCAATCACATGAATTACTTTCAAAGTCGCAGTTTAAAATTAAAGCTAGAAAAGAAAGTTTTCTGAATACAAACTAAGTAACTGTTTAAATACACTGCATTTTTTTTTTTTTTTTTTGTTGCTTTTTAAAATTTCTTTATTTCCATCAGTTGCTTGTTACATTGTCTTCAACAAGTCCAAGCTTCTTGTGAAGAATACATATAATTTTTAATTCTATTATATTAATAAATGAAACATCAATCTTATAAATGTTTCTTAACATTAACTAAAAATTTAACTTCTTCTAACTTCTTTGAATAATACATTCGTTTTGTAAATTCTCTAATGAATAGACAAAAAACATCAAGTCTTTTCATTTTCTGATCAGATACATAGTAGGATTTATAAATTGAAAACCCAATAATAGTAATAAGATAGTTAAAGCCAAAAAAATATTTATCAGATATTTTATAGCCAAAAACAATATCTTTCAATGTGATAGCTTTTGCTATATTTACTTTTTGCAATAAATTATGAATTTTTCTCAAAAAATCGTTTAAAAAAGAACATGACATAAAATAATGTTGATAATCTTCTTCAGTAAAGCATTTGTTACATAAATCATTGTCTGTTACCTTCCATCTAAACAATAACTTTTTAGTAGGTAATATACTTTGTAAAAGTTTCCATCGATACATCTCCAATTTATTTTCTTCTAAATAGTAAAAAATAAAGTTGTACAATGGTTTCAAGTGAACTTCTGTCTGTAATGGTAGTACATTTAACCATACATTTATACCAATCGATTTCACAACTTTTTTCTTTACGAATCTGTTATATAATAACTTATTTGACAAAAAAGAAATGTCAATGTAATTACCACTTATTGACAAACATTGTCTTTTTAAATTGACTATACTTCTCGTGGAATTCTCTGTTCTAAGACATTGTAACCAATCTTTTGGAATTGCTTTTTTCATGGATGTCAACTCAGCTATCCAGTTGGATTTATTTTCAATATTTTGCAAAATTACATCTTGTGAAATTTCCCCATTTTCATCTAAAAGATCGTTTATATAAATCAAATTACCTTTTATCCAATTTTTGAAAAAAAGACTTTTGTTATTAAATTCAATGTATTTACACTGCATTTTGTTAAACAAAATTGACTGACATGCTAAAATAAACAAGCAACAAAGAAACTACCATATTACATAAAAATCAAAAGTAGATTTTCTCACACACACACACACACACACACACACACACACACACACACACACACACACACACACACACGGAACAATAAACTTGCCGTGGTTGAGATGTGAAGAATAGTATGATCAATCTACTGACATTTAACATCAAAACTGTCGGAGGAGCAATTGCCTTAAATAACGATGTCTATCATTTTTTTTTAAAGTTTTCTTGTTAACTCGAATTCTATAATTGACAGATAAAGAGAGAAGAGCCAAACTTCAAAAATCATCGGTTGCCTCCGTATAGGAGTCATTGTCCTCAAATTACAACTTTTGCCAATTTTTACATTTTTGCCAAAATATAGTAGATCAAGAATAACGGTAAACGGCAAAAAATTTCACCAGGACAAAGTATACAAATTTGTCAATGATCATCGGAGAAATCGTCAGTTACAAGACATTATCGCTATTTTGTGTATTTTTTCTTTGATTTTTTGGGGGGATATTTTTTTCGTTTCTTATAAAGCAAGAATCTTGCAATCTGATTGGTTAACTACCCGGGTTTAAATGACATTTTGCAAAAATTTCAAAAACATGTAAAACAAACAAAAAAATGAAATGCAAAATTACAATAAAATAAAAATTTTCACATTTGAAAAGAATATTTTTTTTAGGCTCAAAAAAGCAAGAAAACAAATATTAAAAATTAAAACAAAAATTTGTTCTTCCACAATTTTTTTTCCTCCAAATTTCCCAAAATAAAAAAAAAAGGAAAAAAGGTAAAACTATATACGATAATGCACAGTAACATCGGTGTTGAATAAAAAGTGAAAGTTCTTCATAACTTCACAAATTCCCCGGTATAGAAATAAGGAAAGGAACGCTTCATAAGAAATAAATTCGTTATCTTGGTGCCATCAGGGGTGTACAGAATTTTACATCTGTGTTGGAAATGCATACAGCCTTCGGCTGCGCCTCAGGGTGTATGCATTTTCAACACAGGTGTAATATTATGTACACCCCTGATTACACCAAGATAACTAATAATATCATGCTACTCGCTTGAGATAAAAAAATTTCGTCAGAAACTAAGAGCGCACGTGCTGTTGTCAATATAAACGTCAACGACGTCATAGGCAAAACAGCAATAGACAGATTATCCAAGGTCTTCCAATATAAACGTCAACGACGTCATAGGTAAAACAGCAATAGACAGCTTATCAATGGTCTTTCAAATTCGAGAATGTTTCTCGGCCACATCTCATTTCAGGGCCGTCGCCCTTCGTTGAGATTTTAGCTGAGAAACACCCTCTCGTTTTAAAAACCATCGATAATCTATAAATATTCTACAAATTAGTGTTACATGGTTTCATTTTATAAAAGTTTCCAAACGGATCATTAAGCTTTCATTGCGACGGCATTTTTATTCAACAAGTTTAACTTTGGAGTCACATAGACATTTCTTTTTCGCACTCCTTCCGGTATATTACTGATTTTACCATCGTGTCTTAAAATAGTTATTATTTTTCTTTTTTGCTGATTAATATTTTACCTCTCTTAGTTCTTCGAACGGGAACATTTTTTTATATCTTGCTAATTATTATGTTCCATTTTCTTCTGATGTCTATGTTATACCCATGATACTCTCCTACGGTAGATATTTTCCGACTCTTTCGCGCTTGGCCTCCAAACACACGGCCTTTTTATTTTATAAAAACTAAATTGGGAGTCGATTTATTTATTTTTATTTTTTTTTGTTAGATATTATGTAAAACATTGAATAATTGCTTTACTTAAGAACGTGTTCTGTTTGTATTTTTATTCCCTGTATTTCTATATTTGTGCAAATTTAACTCGCCATTGGTTCTGTTTGTATCATAAATATAAAGGGGCTATAATACATCCTGGTCTTATCGATTTGATAATTGCAAAGGATTTAGACAGATACAAATACAAGTGTTTGTATTTGCAAACTACATGTTTGTGCAGCTACTAAAATTATTACCAAAATGTAAACCCTCCATAATCTATATAAGTCATCTCCATTTATTCCTGTCAAAAGCTTGCTGTTTGATGAGAAATAAATCATATCAAATAACGCTCTGTTGTTATTGTACGGGTCACACGTGACAGCCTAATCATAACGTTCAATATTGCAAATGAACCCATGTATGATTTATCAGCATAGACGCGCTTTTGACAACACTCATCAGTTGCGCCCGAAAAAATCAGTTGGTTGGTCATGTCGGTTACGAAGTTGAAAGGCTTACATAAACATAACATATCCCCCAACGATTGTGCCAAATCTGGGTAATGCTATCTACATGTATGTCATGGGTACAACAGTCGTAGTATTTTGAATTATTATGGCTATCAATAGGAAGTTGAAGAAAATGACCTTATCAATAGTGCATGTAAGAACAAATATGACAACTGGACTGAACGAAACATATAAAAAGAGAAAAAATGCGTCAAACGCTGGCAGATATCATAGGGAAAAAAACTTTATTTAATTTTTCGAAAACGGAGTTGTTTACTATATTCAGGTTTTAATCATGAAGAATATATATACATTAATACATTTCTGTAGTGCCGTTACACAATCAGAAAGATATTGATGGCTATGATAATACAGTATTTTAAAGAGAGGAGAAGGATACCAAAGGGACATCAAAACTCATAAGTCGAAAATAAACTGACAACGCCATGGCTAAAAATGAAAAAGACAAACAAACAACAGTAAACAAAACAACACAGAAAACCAAAGACTGAGCAACACGAACCCTACCAAAATATGGGGGTGATCTCAGGTGCTCCTGAATGGTAAACAGATCCTGCTCCACATGGTCCAAGGACACAGTTATCGTCCTTTGGTTTTCGTTGTCTACGAATATAGTCCCTAGTGTGAACAGTGTATAACTTGCATTTTTTTTTTATACACTTTCCCAATTTAATTCTTGATATTTTATGCATGAAATATTAAGTAAGAGGATGGAATTACATGTTAAAAAAAATTGGGTGCTGAATCTTTATGTTAAGTAGTGATTTGGTCCAGTTAAAAAAGGTCAAAAATTCGAATGTCTGAAGCTGTCAAACTGAATTTTAGCCCCCTTTAACACAAAATTGTCAATATTTTGAGTTCGAGCTGGTAGAAGTTTCTATAATTTTGATATTATTTGTATCAATAGTAGTACACTACACTGTAAAAATCTTTTTGAGATAGAGCAGGTGCGATTTTTTAAATTTGAATTTATTGTCTAAAAGAAATGCACTACGAAATAACTGTGTTCTCGGGCCTAAGAGATGAATTCCGTAAATGTAGATTCTGTACTTTGGCAACTTTCCTGAATGATTTGCTGGTTTCAATTTGTCAAACTCAATAAAAGTAAAGGATTTACATCTTTGTTTGACAGAAATTAGTTAAAATGTCCCATTTTGGCATTATACGGCTAAAATAAGCATTTTAAAGCAATTTCCATTTTATGCCTAAGAGCCATGCTGACTTTCTATCTGACAGCTTTTTATGTTCCTGATATTTGTGTTTCTATGCTTAAATCAAATTTAATTAATTATTTGTGAACTCTGCATCTAGAGAAAAGTAGATTATCACAGGAAAAATGTGCAGAATATTTGTATTTATGTCCCTGGTTAAACGGCCTGTTTGATGTATGTGAAATGTGAAGAGCTTTGTACATAAAATCTGTAGTCCATCACAAATATTTCACTAAATCTGTAAAAAAAACACTTAACAATGATCAGTACACCCTATTCATTTCATATGCTACCATAATTTTCTTCTTTAGGATAGAAAGTGGTTCAAATATATGCCAATTGAGACTAAAACTACATGCAAGTTTTCCATTAAAAAGTGAAAAACTGGTCATCAGACCATACTGTCTGCAAAAAAAAGTTGAATTCAAGAGTCCTTTTGCAATTAGACTTCTTGTATCATAACATCTTAGCATAGAAATGAGCAAAAAGTAACAAATTTCCATTTCTTATAGCCTCTGTGTGCATTTTTAAATGTAAATATGGCCTACGGCCTAAATCGACTCTAAATAATTCTCAGTCTTACATGGCCTAAGACCATTTTATACTCATGTGGTATGCTTTTTGTAATTTTTCTTTACATTTTAAGTACATTTAATATATATGGAAGAATAATGTATGGTTAAAAAACTTCAAAAACTTCAAATTGGTTGAAAAAAATGCATGTTTATGTAAGGATTCCCTTATTTTGAAAATCTCTATTTTCAAGCACAGGCTCATATAAATTTGACTTTTGAATAACTGTGATAAATCTGATAAATCAAATGAGTGTTCCGTTGCTTTTAATACTTATTATATTATATTCAAGAGTATTTAAAAAGCAAATTTTTGCAATATTTAAATTTTTTAGGCCAAAATCTTGACAGTTGAAAATATTTGATTTAAACGTCAAAAATAAACATCCAAATTTCAATATTAAAATGGCCCTAGTTTCTATATTATATATCCTATGGCCATGAAACTTGGCCAACTATATTATAATTTCCTAAGCTTAGGTCATGCAAAGTTTTATTAAAATTGGTCAAGTCTTTCTATCCTATTAGGTCCAAGGACACAGTTATCGTCCTTTGGTTTTCGTAATATAGTCCCTAGTGTGAACAGTGTATAACTTGCATTTTTTTTTGATACACTTTCCCAATTTAATTCTTGATATTTTATGCATGAAATATTAAGTAAGAGGATGGAATTACATGTTAAAAAAAATTGGGTGCTGAATCTTTATGTTAAGTAGTGATTTGGTCCAGTTAAAAAAGGTCAAAAATTCGAATGTCTGAAGCTGTCAAACTGAATTTTAGCCCCCCTTAACACAAAATTGTCAATATTTTGAGTTCGAGCTGGTAGAAGTTTCTATAATTTTGATATTATTTGTACCAATAGTAGTACACTACACTGTAAAAGTCTTTTTGAGATAGAGCAGGTGCGATTTTTTAAATTTGAATTTATTGTCTAAAAGAAATGCACTACGAAATAACTGTGTTCTCGGGCCTAAGAGATGAATTCCGTAAATGTAGATTCTGTACTTTGGCAACTTTCCTGAATGATTTGCTGGTTTCAATTTGTCAAACTCAATAAAAGTAAAGGATTTACATCTTTGTTTGACAGAAATTAGTTAAAATGTCCCATTTTGGCATTATACGGCTAAAATAAGCATTTTAAAGCAATTTCCATTTTATGCCTAAGAGCCATGCTGACTTTCTATCTGACAGCTTTTTATGTTCCTGATATTTGTGTTTCTATGCTTAAATCAAATTTAATTAATTATTTGTGAACTCTGCATCTAGAGAAAAGTAGATTATCACAGGAAAAATGTGCAGAATATTTGTATTTATGTCCCTGGTTAAACGGCCTGTTTGATGTATGTGAAATGTGAAGAGCTTTGTACATAAAATCTGTAGTCCATCACAAATATTTCACTAAATCTGTAAAAAAAACACTTAACAATGATCAGTACACCCTATTCATTTCATATGCTACCATAATTTTCTTCTTTAGGATAGAAAGTGGTTCAAATATATGCCAATTGAGACTAAAACTACATGCAAGTTTTCCATTAAAAAGTGAAAAACTGGTCATCAGACCATACTGTCTGCAAAAAAAAGTTGAATTCAAGAGTCCTTTTGCAATTAGACTTCTTGTATCATAACATCTTAGCATAGAAATGAGCAAAAAGTAACAAATTTCCATTTCTTATAGCCTCTGTGTGCATTTTTAAATGTAAATATGGCCTACGGCCTAAATCGACTCTAAATAATTCTCAGTCTTACATGGCCTAAGACCATTTTATACTCATGTGGTATGCTTTTTGTAATTTTTCTTTACATTTTAAGTACATTTAATATATATGGAAGAATAATGTATGGTTAAAAAACTTCAAAAACTTCAAATTGGTTGAAAAAAATGCATGTTTATGTAAGGATTCCCTTATTTTGAAAATCTCTATTTTCAAGCACAGGCTCATATAAATTTGACTTTTGAATAACTGTGATAAATCTGATAAATCAAATGAGTGTTCCGTTGCTTTTAATACTTATTATATTATATTCAAGAGTATTTAAAAAGCAAATTTTTGCAATATTTAAATTTTTTAGGCCAAAATCTTGACAGTTGAAAATATTTGATTTAAACGTCAAAAATAAACATCCAAATTTCAATATTAAAATGGCCCTAGTTTCTATATTATATATCCTATGGCCATGAAACTTGGCCAACTATCTTATAATTTCCTAAGCTTAGGTCATGCAAAGTTTTATTAAAATTGGTCAAGTCTTTCTATCCTATTAGGTCCAAGGACACAGTTATCGTCCTTTGGTTTTCGTAATATAGTCCCTAGTGTGAACAGTGTATAACTTGCATTTTTTTTTGATACACTTTCCCAATTTAATTCTTGATATTTTATGCATGAAATATTAAGTAAGAGGATGGAATTACATGTTAAAAAAAATTGGGTGCTGAATCTTTATGTTAAGTAGTGATTTGGTCCAGTTAAAAAAGGTCAAAAATTCGAATGTCTGAAGCTGTCAAACTGAATGTTAGCCCCCCTTTACACAAAATTGTCAATATTTTGAGTTCGAGCTGGTAGAAGTTTCTATAATTTTGATATTATTTGTACCAATAGTAGTACACTACACTGTAAAAGTCTTTTTGAGATAGAGCAGGTGCGATTTTTTAAATTTGAATTTATTGTCTAAAAGAAATGCACTACGAAATAACTGTGTTCTCGGGCCTAAGAGATGAATTCCGTAAATGTAGATTCTGTACTTTGGCAACTTTCCTGAATGATTTGCTGGTTTCAATTTGTCAAACTCAATAAAAGTAAAGGATTTACATCTTTGTTTGACAGAAATTAGTTAAAATGTCCCATTTTGGCATTATACGGCTAAAATAAGCATTTTAAAGCAATTTCCATTTTATGCCTAAGAGCCATGCTGACTTTCTATCTGACAGCTTTTTATGTTCCTGATATTTGTGTTTCTATGCTTAAATCAAATTTAATTAATTATTTGTGAACTCTGCATCTAGAGAAAAGTAGATTATCACAGGAAAAATGTGCAGAATATTTGTATTTATGTCCCTGGTTAAACGGCCTGTTTGATGTATGTGAAATGTGAAGAGCTTTGTACATAAAATCTGTAGTCCATCACAAATATTTCACTAAATCTGTAAAAAAAACACTTAACAATGATCAGTACACCCTATTCATTTCATATGCTACCATAATTTTCTTCTTTAGGATAGAAAGTGGTTCAAATATATGCCAATTGAGACTAAAACTACATGCAAGTTTTCCATTAAAAAGTGAAAAACTGGTCATCAGACCATACTGTCTGCAAAAAAAAGTTGAATTCAAGAGTCCTTTTGCAATTAGACTTCTTGTATCATAACATCTTAGCATAGAAATGAGCAAAAAGTAACAAATTTCCATTTCTTATAGCCTCTGTGTGCATTTTTAAATGTAAATATGGCCTACGGCCTAAATCGACTCTAAATAATTCTCAGTCTTACATGGCCTAAGACCATTTTATACTCATGTGGTATGCTTTTTGTAATTTTTCTTTACATTTTAAGTACATTTAATATATATGGAAGAATAATGTATGGTTAAAAAACTTCAAAAACTTCAAATTGGTTGAAAAAAATGCATGTTTATGTAAGGATTCCCTTATTTTGAAAATCTCTATTTTCAAGCACAGGCTCATATAAATTTGACTTTTGAATAACTGTGATAAATCTGATAACTCAAATGAGTGTTCCGTTGCTTTTAATACTTATTATATTATATTCAAGAGTATTTAAAAAGCAAATTTTTGCAATATTTAAATTTTTTAGGCCAAAATCTTGACAGTTGAAAATATTTGATTTAAACGTCAAAAATAAACATCCAAATTTCAATATTAAAATGGCCCTAGTTTCTATATTATATATCCTATGGCCATGAAACTTGGCCAACTATCTTATAATTTCCTAAGCTTAGGTCATGCAAAGTTTTATTAAAATTGGTCAAGTCTTTCTATCCTATTAGGTCCAAGGACACAGTTATCGTCCTTTGGTTTTCGTAATATAGTCCCTAGTGTGAACAGTGTATAACTTGCATTTTTTTTTGATACACTTTCCCAATTTAATTCTTGATATTTTATGCATGAAATATTAAGTAAGAGGATGGAATTACATGTTAAAAAAAATTGGGTGCTGAATCTTTATGTTAAGTAGTGATTTGGTCCAGTTAAAAAAGGTCAAAAATTCGAATGTCTGAAGCTGTCAAACTGAATGTTAGCCCCCCTTTACACAAAATTGTCAATATTTTGAGTTCGAGCTGGTAGAAGTTTCTATAATTTTGATATTATTTGTACCAATAGTAGTACACTACACTGTAAAAGTCTTTTTGAGATAGAGCAGGTGCGATTTTTTAAATTTGAATTTATTGTCTAAAAGAAATGCACTACGAAATAACTGTGTTCTCGGGCCTAAGAGATGAATTCCGTAAATGTAGATTCTGTACTTTGGCAACTTTCCTGAATGATTTGCTGGTTTCAATTTGTCAAACTCAATAAAAGTAAAGGATTTACATCTTTGTTTGACAGAAATTAGTTAAAATGTCCCATTTTGGCATTATACGGCTAAAATAAGCATTTTAAAGCAATTTCCATTTTATGCCTAAGAGCCATGCTGACTTTCTATCTGACAGCTTTTTATGTTCCTGATATTTGTGTTTCTATGCTTAAATCAAATTTAATTAATTATTTGTGAACTCTGCATCTAGAGAAAAGTAGATTATCACAGGAAAAATGTGCAGAATATTTGTATTTATGTCCCTGGTTAAACGGCCTGTTTGATGTATGTGAAATGTGAAGAGCTTTGTACATAAAATCTGTAGTCCATCACAAATATTTCACTAAATCTGTAAAAAAAACACTTAACAATGATCAGTACACCCTATTCATTTCATATGCTACCATAATTTTCTTCTTTAGGATAGAAAGTGGTTCAAATATATGCCAATTGAGACTAAAACTACATGCAAGTTTTCCATTAAAAAGTGAAAAACTGGTCATCAGACCATACTGTCTGCAAAAAAAAGTTGAATTCAAGAGTCCTTTTGCAATTAGACTTCTTGTATCATAACATCTTAGCATAGAAATGAGCAAAAAGTAACAAATTTCCATTTCTTATAGCCTCTGTGTGCATTTTTAAATGTAAATATGGCCTACGGCCTAAATCGACTCTAAATAATTCTCAGTCTTACATGGCCTAAGACCATTTTATACTCATGTGGTATGCTTTTTGTAATTTTTCTTTACATTTTAAGTACATTTAATATATATGGAAGAATAATGTATGGTTAAAAAACTTCAAAAACTTCAAATTGGTTGAAAAAAATGCATGTTTATGTAAGGATTCCCTTATTTTGAAAATCTCTATTTTCAAGCACAGGCTCATATAAATTTGACTTTTGAATAACTGTGATAAATCTGATAAATCAAATGAGTGTTCCGTTGCTTTTAATACTTATTATATTATATTCAAGAGTATTTAAAAAGCAAATTTTTGCAATATTTAAATTTTTTAGGCCAAAATCTTGACAGTTGAAAATATTTGATTTAAACGTCAAAAATAAACATCCAAATTTCAATATTAAAATGGCCCTAGTTTCTATATTATATATTCTATGGCCATGAAACTTGGCCAACTATCTTATAATTTCCTAAGCTTAGGTCATGCAAAGTTTTATTAAAATTGGTCAAGTCTTTCTATCCTATTAGGTCCAAGGACACAGTTATCGTCCTTTGGTTTTCGTTGTCTACGAATATAGTCCCTAGTGTGAACAGTGTATAACTTGCATTTTTTTTTGATACACTTTCCCAATTTAATTCTTGATATTTTATGCATGAAATATTAAGTAAGAGGATGGAATTACATGTTAAAAAAAATTGGGTGCTGAATCTTTATGTTAAGTAGTGATTTGGTCCAGTTAAAAAAGGTCAAAAATTCGAATGTCTGAAGCTGTCAAACTGAATTTTAGCCCCCCTTAACACAAAATTGTCAATATTTTGAGTTCGAGCTGGTAGAAGTTTCTATAATTTTGATATTATTTGTATCAATAGTAGTACACTACACTGTAAAAATCTTTTTGAGATAGAGCAGGTGCGATTTTTTAAATTTGAATTTATTGTCTAAAAGAAATGCACTACGAAATAACTGTGTTCTCGGGCCACATGTGGCACCCGTCGTGTTGCCCATGTAAGTACAAACCTGGTGATATGTCTAATTCGGTAGGTCACATTCGGGGAAAATGGACGAGATTGTAGTTACGACAATTGGAACATAATCGTCGTCATCTGTGAAACAGATATTCCATAACGGTCAACCAACTCGTGATGGCGTCCCTATAATTCACGAAGGGATGATTTCAACTTCACCAATTGGTACTCTTGGTTGTATAGCTTCCTTGTGAGCAGCAACCCTCTATCAAGTAAATCATGATAGGAAACACAAGCCTTGGAATATCGTATCAACTGGGAGATATATACTCCGTATGCAGGCGCTGCTGGAATGATGCTACATAGAAATGGAAAGTTCACAATTGGGAAGCTGAAATCATCTCTTTTGTCGTAAAGATTTGTTTTCAAAAGGCCCTCATTGTCAATTTGTAGATATAAGTCAAGATATGAAGCAGACTTAACTGTATCTGTTGTATTCTTTATCTCAAGTCCAATGGTATAGATGCGTTCAACATTCTTCTGAAATTTTTTATTGATTTTTTGTTCTTTTAATGCGCAAATTAGAATTTTCTAGTTTCAACAATTCTGAATTAAAAACAAGTCTACATTAACTATATATGAAAACGTACTGAAAACTCGCTAATGGGTAGTCAATTTAAACAGGCGTGAAATTGGGTCTAATGAGTGTCCCAATTACTTTTGACAAAGTTCTAATTGCTACATGTAGAAGATTCAACAATACAGCTTGAGGACATTATAATTAAACAAACATAATATCGTTTGATTGAAAATAAAAATAATTATGTCAAATTGCATTGTCCCAATAGGAAAGGTGGGCACATCAATAACATCTTTTAAAATATACCCAACGTGTCTACATGTACTTACAATTACAATTTTGGTTTTCAATTAAGATGTCGTCAATACTTATTGCACCATAATGTTTTTTCCACCCATTTCCACGTACCACTTTAAAAACAAGCTTGAACGAATCATATGAATTCTTTTCCAAATAAATTTGTATATGATGCCATTTTTCTTCTTCCTTATCTGACAAATCAACCAATTCTTTTTCGTTTTGGTATACGAAAACACTGTCTCTAGAATTTGTCGTAAAGTACCAAAAAGATAGGCATTGTTGCTCCACGGCCACAATTTCTCCACTTTCTAGGTTTGCAATGTCATCAAGTTTCGAACCAGCTGCATATATATATACGTATTTACCTGTAGTTGCTGAAATTTACAATATTAATCATTTTTTATTTTATCAGAAATAGTAAATAAATTCATCATTAATACCCGGCTTAACATATTGAACGCCAGATGCGAGTTACCGTTGCATATTAGGATATGTAAGGCTCATTTTTTTCTAAAAAAAAAAGTATATCTACTTGTTGTTATTTGTATTATATAAAGCTGTATTTTATTTGAGAATGGCCATTGATTGATTATTGGTGCTTCCCGTACAGTAACAAATATAATTGCATATATATTCAGGACAAGAACGAAGTACCATATAATACAATAGGTATGAACAGTTGCGTTATTACTTTTCGCTCTCACCCCATATGGAATTTACTGACCCCATATATATCGTATTAGGTCACTAGCTAGCGCACTATGTAATTAATAATATTCAAAAAGCATATCGAAACAACTGATGAAGGTTAATCCAGAAAAACGCTTCTAACGCATGCAATTTATAACGTGTTGTTTTCATATTTCATAAAATAAATAAAAACGTGCACCCTGAAATTAAGGATGACAAAAGAATCCAAATCATTTGATAGAGCAAAGCGCATCTCTAAAAGAGAAAAAAAAACCTACTGCAAAGGAAGTTATGTCAGGACTCAAAGAAGTGCAAATCTTGATCTGCATGCTTAATCCATTACTCATTACAATTTAGTAAAGGTAACTAATTTGTCGGTTGTTATGGACTTTTATTTTTTGAACTTACCTTGGAATGTGGTATTTAAGTTATAATTACATTTGGTAATGCCTTGTAAAGAGTCAAAGCTTAAAGATATGTGGTGAATAAAAACACTAATAAAACGGTTTCAATTGGTCATTAACTAGCATTTCATAATAATTATATCGCATTTATATGTAAAAAGTCGAAACATTTTGTGTCACAACCGTACTTAAAGAATCTTATGATAATTTCATATTGGAATATTTTGTGTTTGATGTAGAAATGGTTCTAAGCTTTTATTTTAATATCAATTTGAAATTGATTGACACTTAGAAACATTATCCTTCTAGCACATTAAAAGAAACATAACTCTCACTTTTGTTAAGAAAAAATATTTTTAAAACATTATGAATCGAAAATAATATTATTATAGTGATTATAATAATGCTTAAGATACCTGTAGTACTATTTACAAATAATAACATATTTTTAATCGATCTTTTCTGAATTCATCCGTTGAGTGTTTGTTAAATAGTGACAAACAGGTGTGACTCAGTGGAGTAATTAAGAATATTTCAGCTGTAAGTGTATACTTCTTTAAATGTTTCGATGCTTTGTATATGTCCCCATTCATTGACCGTCTTAATTCTACAGAGAATCAGAACATTACAGAACAACAAAATTATTAAAACTTACATGCACTTGTATGATCGACAGAGGGTGTATATAAATAATCTATCCGATTTCCACGTTTCCACTTAAATCTATTCTCGTCATGTTCAGGGGACCAGTTACACAAGACTGATTCAAAATCACAACTAAAATCTAAAATCTCTGGAAGTACACAAAATATGACTTATTTATTTCATAATAGATTTCATAAAATAATTTTACCATATTTTTATTGTTGATATTAATACGTATAGTACATTTGAATATGTAATATATACATGTTAACAAGCAGCTGTTTATATACTCTTAAAAGATTATCATCATGTTGACATACAATATATAAAGTTTAATAAAGTCACTATATGTAACTTGTTTTCATCACATAGCTTGCATTTTTCGGGTGCATATGAATTACGCATATATCAATCACTCTTTCCCCAATATTCTTTTGAACACTTACTTTTGCAGGTATACCAGACATTTAAAAATCCATAATCATATAAACAATGATTAACGTCTGTAGTATAACGTATATCAACTTCACATGATATCTGTTTGTTGCATTCTTCCTTAATAGTGACAATGGCGTGCATTGGCATGGTACACTCTCCAGATGTTGTAAAACATGAAGTGTTTCTTCGTCTGATTGTAACATTGATATTGTTAATAACTCTCAAATCTACATCACATTCAAGCTTAATTGGAGAACTAACAGGAATAGTTACTTCTTTATTATCTGCAATATATGTATTAATAACATTAAAGACGTTTGGTATTACAACCAATGAGTCAACTGTCCCAAAAAGGTCAAAGTACAAGCACGTGAACAACTACAGGTCACCGAACGACTTTCAATAATGAGCAAACTAATACCGCCTGCTAGCTATAAAAGGCCCCGACATAACAAAATGTAACACAATTCAAACGAGAAAACGATATCGTGTTTTTAAAAAAGTAAAAAGTATGGGTCACGGAGCTCTTTCTTAAGCTTTCAGATTATGCAAAATCGTCAAATTGTGTGGGATGGAAAGAAAACTGAACTATATAATTTTAGGATAAAATATCGAGAAGACACGCGATCTTTCTTAACAGTCAATTCAACAAAAATATCCATATAACGCTGCTGTATTGAGATAAGATGTCAATTAGTGAAACTTAGACACATATACAATAAAAACAAAATTACTTTATGTACAAAAAACTATGATATATAAAACTCAGTTAATTCACACATTTAGATTCTGTGGCAGTTGCATTGAGGTTATATCATGTATTTCTTTGAAAACAAGCTTCCTGTTTAACCAAATAGAATCTGTTTATGATATAAAGTAAAACTGTGCATGAAAAAAAAAAAAAACAAAAAAAAAAACAATACACAGATTATATGGCCTGATAAAAGCCCAGTGAATCATATATCATTCGTTAGTATTTCTAACAGAATACTACTATGTCTTTCCTCCCCAAAACAAAATATGAAAGACGTATTTTACTGATTTCCATGCATACCATGCTACATTGGTACGAATGAAACAAGAAAGAAAATACAGATCTTTAAGACATGACATTCAGATCGTGTAAAGATATAGTTTAGACATATGTACATGTACTAAATAATTCTATGATTTTGAAAGTAAATTCAATATATATTTTTTCATTGGCAGTCATTATAGAGTTTTGTAAGGCTAAACCAAGTTACTTTCTAGTTCTTCGGACTATTTCTTTGAAAAAGGGTAGCGAGCGAGCGAAATTTTTTTATTTGTTTTTTTTTTCTGAAATTTGAATTTTGGCAGGCGAAAAAAATTTTTACTAGCGAGCGATATTATTTTGGAAATATTAAAAAAAAATCTAAGAAAAGCACTTTATGGAAGCGAGCGATCAGAAATTTACACAGTTTTAGTGCTTCATGTTTTTATCTATCTCATATCCTAGTTCTTATATTACCCTACTTTGCTTCTCAATTTGTTTTCCAACACCCTGTTGAACTTTTCACAACGTTACTAGTACAAAAAAGGTTAATTAGTAGCAAAACTTACAACTGTGTGTAGTCTGCTCAAATAAAGATCCTGCTGACCATGAAAAAGTGCAACAGCTTTGAACAGGCAGACATCCATGTTTGATGTAAGTTATAATTGATGTATTATAAAAATAAGGAGATGTGGTATGATTGCCAATGAGACAACTATCCACCAAAGTTAAAATGAAGTGGATGTATTCAATTATGGGCAACCGTTCAGCCTTCAACCCATACTGTTTAATCGGCTATCAAAGGCCCTGACATGAAAAATATAAACAAATCAATTGACAAAATTAACGACCTAGTTTATAACAAAACAATTTACGAAAAACAAAGTTGACAGGAATGAACCTACGACAACCAGTGAACAGGCTCCACACTTGAGACAGGCACAGATAGAATGGTATATGCTGTTTCAAATAAACGTATGCAAAGCATATATGCATGTATAAAGCTTTTATATACATTTGTACAACTATACATATTTGTGTATTTATAAAGGGCTGTCCTTCAATAACCACACCAAGTTATTGCTTCGCATCACGGTGCGGAGCTATAAGTTTCAGTCGATGTACACGCCATCTTGAAATAATTACTTATCACATATAGATTCTGATTGGTTGCTTTATGATGCGGCTGAGATACAGCAACAGTTATTGGCTTAAATGAGATAAAGAATTACAGACTTTTCTCGTCTCAGGATAAGAAATCAAGTGCCGGAAAATTAACTATGTCTATTTCAGTTCCGATCAACTGTCATTAATTCATGTTTGTTTTATTTTGCATATATTGCACACTGAAATTGAATATTGAAATATCAATTATTAATACGTGTTTATTTTCTTTGTTAATCTGCAATATGCACGATTTGTTTTGCTTAACAATGTTCCTATACAATGTTTGCATAAAAGCATTATCTGTATTTCATAACTTCTGCCAATCTAGGCACATCTCCAGAGTCGTGTCTATTTGTACATGTTTTAATTTTCAACAAGTAAAGAACAAAATTTTAAAAGCATGGGTGTATAACGCACACTCTTAAAGTAGAACAACATCATTTTCACTGAAACTAAATATTTATTGCTGTTTACAATTATATGTTATTAACATACCTAAACATTCATATATACCTAAACATTCATGTATACCTAAACATTCATATATACCTAAACATCCATATATACCTAAACATTCATATATATATCTAAATAAATTAAATACAGAACTAGTAATCAAAATCACAAGTCAATGACCAGCTGAAAGAACTAGAAAACCACACTCCACAAAAACACATCGACAACTAAACACTGAATAGCTAGTTTAAAATTTCAGAAAAAGTTCATCTTAATATATGTACAAAAATTGATATTCAAAGTCTAAAAGAGGGACAAAAGATACCAGAAGGACAGTCAGACTCATTGATCGAAAACAAAGTGACAACGCCATGGCCAAAAATAAAAAGACAAACAAACAAATAATAGTACAGATGACACAACATAGAAAACTAAAGACTAAGCAACACGAACCCCACCAAAAACTGGGGGTGATCTCAGGTGCTCCGGAAGGGTAAGCAGATCCTGCTCCACATGTGGCACCCGTCGTGTTGCTTAAGACATCCATTTTATATCAATCAATATCTCAAAATACCACATTTCCAATACTAAATCAACAACCACATGCACACATATTACCTTAAATTAGGATAGAGCGAAGCAGTGCACAGCTTTCTAGAAAGCTCAAACTTGTACTACTTTGTATTCAAATGCATCACATCAGATGCTATATATATTAACTAAACAAGAGGAACAATTCAGTACATTCAATTCAGGGTGTAATACCACCAAATTATAGTACGTCACATCCGGTTTCATACGAAAAAGGGTCGAAAAAAATATTCCTTGAATTTGACAACTAAGGAAAAGTTTAAAAGTCAATATATACTATGACAGAGGAGGTGGGGCCAAATAATCTCCATGGAAATGAGATGCGTTAATGTTTATACAACTGAATACCAAATATCTTTGACCTACCACTAGGGCTTCCCCATAAATTAACCTAATCACAAACTAATACATGTAAAATAAGCAAAAGTTTTAAAGTCAATAGACAATCACTGAGGGGCCAGGGCCAAAAAATTTCCATGGAAATGAGATGTGACAATTCTAATACAACTGCATACTGAATATAATTGACCTATCACTAGTGTGTCCCCTCAAACTGACCTAATCAGAAACTATTACATGTAAATTAAGCAAAAGTTTCAAAGTCAAAAGACCATGATTTAGGGGTGGGGTCAAATAACCTCCATGGAAATGAGTTATGCTAATGCTTATACAACTGCATATTAAATATCATTGACCTACCCCTAGTGGTTCTGAACTTCTCCGTAAACTGACCTACTGTGGATTCATTTTTATTCGTGGTATACCAATTTTCGTGGGTTTCGTGGGTCACAGCGAACCACGAATTTAAGAATTCAACGAAGAATAATCCCAAGAAATGTGTTTGGAGTCGGATGTTTATTTCCGGTTATGTTATGGTGTCAGACCACCAATTAAAAATCCCTATCTGTTCAACCAAATTTTGCAATTGTCACAGCTTTCTAAATATTTTACCTTAAGTTTAACTTCAGAGAAACCAGGTATATCCTGAACTGTACAGGTATCGTCTTTCTACATGCCAATTTTCAACATACCTTTAAAATCTTATAAGAAAGAAGAGACCTCCCAAACTGAGGTACATGTACCACTAAAAATAACCCCTGGTTTTCTGGAAATCTTAAATTAGTATACTATGGAGCGCATTAATCCTCAATGTTCAATGTAAACTCATAGACAAGTACATTTTTGCTCAAAATGGTCTTAATATATTTCTCTTTCACCAAAAGTTTCATTTCTGCAAATTTGTTGGTTAGTTTAAGTAAACAATGACATCAAATGCACTATTTTTTGACCGAGTAGGCCTACTTTTACATACGTTCTAAATTGGAGGGAGTAATTGGTGGTCTGACACCAAAAGAGCAAAAAAAGTTGATAATTTTTTTTTTGTTTTGCTTTATTCTTAATCCTTGGTCAATTTGTAGTAAAAATAAATCCTATCTGAGCATAATGCGACTTAAATTACAATATTCACAGCTCAATTTAAACTGACTGTAATGTATGACTTTTATAGAAAATACTTGAAAATTTCATTTTGGACTACAGGAACATAAACTTTCTATATCAAGATCAGATTTGGTTTATTTTGTCTTGTTTGTCCTACTGCTTTAAAGACTTTCCACTATTTTTACAATTAGTTTAGGAAAAAAATCCAAGGTTTTGAAGAGTCAAGAAATAATGACCTACCCTTTTTTTCACCAGGTTTCAGTAATGGGACTATTAATTGATCAAAAGTGCAGTTATGGTCATTAAACTGTTTTTATTTACTATCAGTAAATAAAATTTAAGGTAGACAACTTTCATTTGAGACAATAAATGGGATTTTGGAGAGTTTATGCACTGTTTACATTAGGCTATATTATCTGTCAAATACATGGTATGACGCAATGATATAAAGAGTAAAAATCAAATAAATTCATTAAATCTACATGACGACAAGTTTTTTGGGTAGAAAACAACCTATGTTTTAATGTTGAACGCCACAGAAACAACTTACTGTGAATTCATAACAATTTAGGACATTATTTTATATGAAAGCATATTGTCAGGGTGGGAAAAGCTAAAAATAGCACAAATTCAGGTTTAAGGCTCGAAATTTGCAATATGTGACTTTTTGCTAAAAAAAAGATTGAAATGTAGCTACTATCATTCCAAATGATCATTAAGACAAAATAATCAATTGTTTTCTGATTTTGGGGTTTCACAAATTTGATCAGCAATTTTTTGTTTTGCTTTATTCTTAATCCTTGGTATATTTGTAGAAAAAAAAATCCTATCTGAGCATAATGCGACTTAAATTACAATATTCACAGCTCAATTTAAACTGACTGTAATGTATGACTTTAATAGAAAATACTTGAAAATTTCATGTTGGACTACAGGAACATAAACTTTCAATATCAAGATCAGGTTTGGTTTATTTTTTCTTGTTTGTCCTACTGCTTTAAAGACTTTCCACTATTTTTACAATGAGTTTAGTAAAAAATCCAAGATTTTGAAGAGTCAAGAAATAATGACCTCCCCCTTTTTTCACCAGGTTTCAGTAATGGGACTATTAATTGATCAAAAGTGCAGTTATGGTCATTAAACTGTTTTTATTTACTATCAGTTAATAAAATTTAAGGTAGACAACTTTCATTTGAGACAATAAATGGGATTGTGGAGAGTTTATGCACTGTTTACATTAGGCCATATTATCTGTCAAATATATGGTATGACGCAATGATATAAGGGGTAAAAATCAAATAAATTCATTAAATCTTCATACCGACAAGTTTTTTGGGTAGTAAACAGCCTATGTTTTAATGTTGAATACCACAGAAACAACTTACTGTGAATTCATAACAATTTAGGACATTATTTTATATGAAAGCATATTGTCAGGGTGGGAAAAGCTAAAAATAGCACAAATGCAGGTTTAAGGCTCGAAATTTGCAATATGTGACTTTTTCCCGAAAAAAAAAGATTGAAATGCGGCTACTATCATTCCAAATGATCAGTGAAGACAAAAAAATCAATAGTTTTCTGATTTTGGGGTTTCACCATTTTTCGCTTAAAAGAGCAAAAAAAGCTGATCAGAATTTTTTTGTTTTCCTTTATTCTTAATGCTTGGTCAATTTGTAGTAAAAAAAAATCCTATATGAGCATAATGCGACTTAAATTACAATATTCACAGCTCAATTTAAACTGACTGTAATTTATGACTTTAATAGAAAATACTTGAAAATTTCATTTTGGACTACAGAAACATAAACTTTCAATATCAAGATCAGGTTTGGTTTATTTTTTTTCTTGTTTGTCCTACTGCTTTAAAGACTTTCCACTATTTTTACAATGAGTTTAGTAAAAAATCCAAGGTTTTGATGAGTCAAGAAATAATGACCCCCCTTTTTTCACCAGGTTTCAGTAATGGGACTATTAATTGATCAGAAGTGCAGTTATGGTCATTAAACTGTTTTTATTTACTATCAGTCAATAAAATATAAGATAGACAACTTTCATTTGAGACAATCAATGGGATTGTGGAGAGTTTATGCACTGTTTACATTAGGCTATATTATCTGTCAAATACATGGTATGACGCAATGATATAAGGGGTAAAAATCAAATAAATTCATTAAATCTTCATGACGACAAGTTTTTTTGGGTAGAAAACAACCTATGTTTTAATGTTGAACACCACAGAAACAACTTACTGTGAATTCATAACAATTTAGGACATTATTTTATATGAAAGCATATTGTAAGGGTGGGAAAAGCTAAAAATAGCACAAATTCAGGTTTAAGGCTCGAAATTTGTAATATGTGACTTTTTGCTAAAAAAAAGATTGAAATGTGGCTACTATCATTCCAAATGATCAGTTAAGACTAAATAATCAATTGTTTTCTTATTTTGGGGGTTTACCACTTTTCGCTTTAAAGAGCAAAAAAAGTTGATCAGCAATTTTTTGTTTTGCTAATTCCTTAATCCTTGGTCAATTTGTAATTAAAAAAATCCTATCTGAGCACAATGCGACTTAAATTACAATATTCACAGCTCAATTTAAACTGACTGTAATGTATGACTTTAATAGAATATACTTGAAAATTTCATTTTGGACTACAGGAACATAAACTTTCAATATCAATATCAGGTTTGGTAAATTTTTTCTTGTTTGTCCTACTGCTTTAAGGACTTTCCACTATTTTTACAATGAGTTTAGTAAAAAATCCAAGGTTTTGAAGAGTCAAGAATAATGACCCCCTTTTTTCACCAGGTTTCAGTAATGGGACTATTAATTGATCAGAATTGCAGTTATGGTCATTAAACTGTTTTTATTTACTATCAGTTAATAAAATTTAAGGTAGACAACTTTCATTTGAGACAATAAATGGGATTGTGGAGAGTTTATGCACTGTTTACATTAGGCCATATTATCTGTCAAATATATGGTATGACGCAATGATATAAGGGGTAAAAATCAAATAAATTCATTAAATCTTCATACCGACAAGTTTTTTGGGTAGAAAACAACCTATGTTTTAATGTTGAACACCACAGAAACAACTTACTGTGAATTCATAACAATTTAGGACATTATTTTATATGAAAGCATATTGTAAGGGTGGGAAAAGCTAAAAATAGCACAAATTCAGGTTTAAGGCTCGAAATTTGTAATATGTGACTTTTTGCTAAAAAAAAGATTGAAATGTGGCTACTATCATTCCAAATGATCAGTTAAGACTAAATAATCAATTGTTTTCTTATTTTGGGGGTTTACCACTTTTCGCTTTAAAGAGCAAAAAAAGTTGATCAGCAATTTTTTGTTTTGCTAATTCCTTAATCCTTGGTCAATTTGTAATTAAAAAAATCCTATCTGAGCACAATGCGACTTAAATTACAATATTCACAGCTCAATTTAAACTGACTGTAATGTATGACTTTAATAGAATATACTTGAAAATTTCATTTTGGACTACAGGAACATAAACTTTCAATATCAAGATCAGGTTTGGTAAATTTTTTCTTGTTTGTCCTACTGCTTTAAGGACTTTCCACTATTTTTACAATGAGTTTAGTAAAAAATCCAAGGTTTTGAAGAGTCAAGAATAATGACCCCCTTTTTTCACCAGGTTTCAGTAATGGGACTATTAATTGATCAGAATTGCAGTTATGGTCATTAAACTGTTTTTATTTACTATCAGTTAATAAAATTTAAGGTAGACAACTTTCATTTGAGACAATAAATGGGATTGTGGAGAGTTTATGCACTGTTTACATTAGGCCATATTATCTGTCAAATATATGGTATGACGCAATGATATAAGGGGTAAAAATCAAATAAATTCATTAAATCTTCATACCGACAAGTTTTTTGGGTAGTAAACAGCCTATGTTTTAATGTTGAATACCACAGAAACAACTTACTGTGAATTCATAACAATTTAGGACATTATTTTATATGAAAGCATATTGTCAGGGTGGGAAAAGCTAAAAATAGCACAAATGCAGGTTTAAGGCTCGAAATTTGCAATATGTGACTTTTTCCCGAAAAAAAAAGATTGAAATGCGGCTACTATCATTCCAAATGATCAGTGAAGACAAAAAAATCAATAGTTTTCTGATTTTGGGGTTTCACCATTTTTCGCTTAAAAGAGCAAAAAAAGCTGATCAGAATTTTTTTGTTTTCCTTTATTCTTAATGCTTGGTCAATTTGTAGTAAAAAAAAATCCTATATGAGCATAATGCGACTTAAATTACAATATTCACAGCTCAATTTAAACTGACTGTAATTTATGAGTTTAATAGAAAATACTTGAAAATTTCATTTTGGACTACAGAAACATAAACTTTCAATATCAAGATCAGGTTTGGTTTATTTTTTTCTTGTTTGTCCTACTGCTTTAAAGACTTTCCACTATTTTTACAATGAGTTTAGTAAAAAATCCAAGGTTTTGATGAGTCAAGAAATAATGACCCCCCTTTTTTCACCAGGTTTCAGTAATGGGACTATTAATTGATCAGAAGTGCAGTTATGGTCATTAAACTGTTTTTATTTACTATCAGTCAATAAAATATAAGATAGACAACTTTCATTTGAGACAATCAATGGGATTGTGGAGAGTTTATGCACTGTTTACATTAGGCTATATTATCTGTCAAATACATGGTATGACGCAATGATATAAGGGGTAAAAATCAAATAAATTCATTAAATCTTCATGACGACAAGTTTTTTTGGGTAGAAAACAACCTATGTTTTAATGTTGAACACCACAGAAACAACTTACTGTGAATTCATAACAATTTAGGACATTATTTTATATGAAAGCATATTGTAAGGGTGGGAAAAGCTAAAAATAGCACAAATTCAGGTTTAAGGCTCGAAATTTGTAATATGTGACTTTTTGCTAAAAAAAAGATTGAAATGTGGCTACTATCATTCCAAATGATCAGTTAAGACTAAATAATCAATTGTTTTCTTATTTTGGGGGTTTACCACTTTTCGCTTTAAAGAGCAAAAAAAGTTGATCAGCAATTTTTTGTTTTGCTAATTCCTTAATCCTTGGTCAATTTGTAATTAAAAAAATCCTATCTGAGCACAATGCGACTTAAATTACAATATTCACAGCTCAATTTAAACTGACTGTAATGTATGACTTTAATAGAATATACTTGAAAATTTCATTTTGGACTACAGGAACATAAACTTTCAATATCAATATCAGGTTTGGTAAATTTTTTCTTGTTTGTCCTACTGCTTTAAGGACTTTCCACTATTTTTACAATGAGTTTAGTAAAAAATCCAAGGTTTTGAAGAGTCAAGAATAATGACCCCCTTTTTTCACCAGGTTTCAGTAATGGGACTATTAATTGATCAGAATTGCAGTTATGGTCATTAAACTGTTTTTATTTACTATCAGTTAATAAAATTTAAGGTAGACAACTTTCATTTGAGACAATAAATGGGATTGTGGAGAGTTTATGCACTGTTTACATTAGGCCATATTATCTGTCAAATATATGGTATGACGCAATGATATAAGGGGTAAAAATCAAATAAATTCATTAAATCTTCATACCGACAAGTTTTTTGGGTAGTAAACAGCCTATGTTTTAATGTTGAATACCACAGAAACAACTTACTGTGAATTCATAACAATTTAGGACATTATTTTATATGAAAGCATATTGTCAGGGTGGGAAAAGCTAAAAATAGCACAAATGCAGGTTTAAGGCTCGAAATTTGCAATATGTGACTTTTTCCCGAAAAAAAAAAGATTGAAATGCGGCTACTATCATTCCAAATGATCAGTGAAGACAAAAAAATCAATAGTTTTCTGATTTTGGGGTTTCACCATTTTTCGCTTAAAAGAGCAAAAAAAGCTGATCAGAATTTTTTTGTTTTCCTTTATTCTTAATGCTTGGTCAATTTGTAGTAAAAAAAAATCCTATATGAGCATAATGCGACTTAAATTACAATATTCACAGCTCAATTTAAACTGACTGTAATTTATGACTTTAATAGAAAATACTTGAAAATTTCATTTTGGACTACAGAAACATAAACTTTCAATATCAAGATCAGGTTTGGTTTATTTTTTTCTTGTTTGTCCTACTGCTTTAAAGACTTTCCACTATTTTTACAATGAGTTTAGTAACAAATCCAAGGTTTTGATGAGTCAAGAAATAATGACCCCCCTTTTTTCACCAGGTTTCAGTAATGGGACTATTAATTGATCAGAAGTGCAGTTATGGTCATTAAACTGTTTTTATTTACTATCAGTCAATAAAATATAAGATAGACAACTTTCATTTGAGACAATCAATGGGATTGTGGAGAGTTTATGCACTGTTTACATTAGGCTATATTATCTGTCAAATACATGGTATGACGCAATGATATAAGGGGTAAAAATCAAATAAATTCATTAAATCTTCATGACGACAAGTTTTTTTGGGTAGAAAACAACCTATGTTTTAATGTTGAACACCACAGAAACAACTTACTGTGAATTCATAACAATTTAGGACATTATTTTATATGAAAGCATATTGTAAGGGTGGGAAAAGCTAAAAATAGCACAAATTCAGGTTTAAGGCTCGAAATTTGTAATATGTGACTTTTTGCTAAAAAAAAGATTGAAATGTGGCTACTATCATTCCAAATGATCAGTTAAGACTAAATAATCAATTGTTTTCTGATTTTGGGGGTTTACCACTTTTCGCTTTAAAGAGCAAAAAAAGTTGATCAGCAATTTTTTGTTTTGCTAATTCCTTAATCCTTGGTCAATTTGTAATTAAAAAAATCCTATCTGAGCACAATGCGACTTAAATTACAATATTCACAGCTCAATTTAAACTGACTGTAATGTATGACTTTAATAGAATATACTTGAAAATTTCATTTTGGACTACAGGAACATAAACTTTCAATATCAAGATCAGGTTTGGTAAATTTTTTCTTGTTTGTCCTACTGCTTTAAGGACTTTCCACTATTTTTACAATGAGTTTAGTAAAAAATCCAAGGATTTGAAGAGTCAAGAATAATGACCCCCTTTTTTCACCAGGTTTCAGTAATGGGACTATTAATTGATCAGAATTGCAGTTATGGTCATTAAACTGTTTTTATTTACTATCAGTTAAAAAAATTTAAGGTAGAAACTTTCATTTGAGACAATAAATGGGATTGTGGAGAGTTTATGCACTGTTTACATTAGGCTATATTATCTGTCAAATACATGGTATGACGCAATGATATAAGGGGTAAAAATCAAATAAATTCATTAAATTTTCATGCCGACAAGTTTTTTTTGGTAGTAAACAGCCTATGTTTTAATGTTGATTACAACAGAAACAACTTACTGTGAATTCATAACAATTTAGGACATTATTTTATATGAAAGCATATTGTCAGGGTGGGAAAAGCTAAAAATAGCACAAATGCAGGTTTAAGGCTCGAAATTTGCAATATGTGACTTTTTGCCAAAAAAAAAGATTGAAATGCGGCTACTATCATTCCAAATGAGCAGTTAAGACAAAAAAATCAATTGTTTTCTGATTTTGGGGTTTCACCACTTTTCGCTTTAAAGAGCAAATAAAGTTGATCAGATTTTTTTTGTTTTCCTTTATTCTTAATGCTTGGTCAATTTGTAGTAAAAAAAAATCCTATCTGAGCATAATGCGACTTAAATTACAATATTCACAGCTCAATTTAAACTGACTGCTGTTTTTATTTACTATTAGTCAATAAAATATAAGATAGACAACTTTCATTTGAGACAATAAATGGGATTGTGGAGAGTTTATGCACTGTTTACATTAGGCTATATTATCTGTCAAATAAATGGTATGACGCAATGATATAAGGGGTAAAAATCAAATAAATTCATTAAATCTTCCTGACGACAAGTTTCTTGGGTAATAAACAACCTATGTTTTAATGTTGAATACCACAGAAACAACTTACTCTGAATTCATAACAATTGAGGACATTATTTTATATGAAACCATATTGTCAGGGTGGGAAAAGATAAAAATAGCACAAATTCAGGTTTAAGGCTCGAAATTTGCAATATGTGACTTGTTGCCAAAAAAAAAGATTGAAATGTGGCTACTATCATTCCAAATGATCAGTTAAGACAAAATAATCAATTGTTTTCTGATTTTGGGGTTTCACCACTTTTCAATTTAAAGAGCAAAAAAAGTTGATCAGGAATTTTTTGTTTTGCTTTATTCTTAATCCTTGGTCAATTTGTAGTAAAACAAATCCTATCTGAGCATAATGCGACTTAAATTACAATATTCACAGCTCAATTTAAACTGACTGTAATGTATGACTTTAATAGAATATACTTGAAAATTTCATTTTGGACTACAGGAACATAAACTTTCAATATCAAGATCAGGTTTGGTAAATTTTTTCTTGTTTGTCCTACATGTGTACTGCTTTAAAGACTTTCCACTATTTTTACAATGAGTTTAGTAAAAAATCCAAGGTTTTGAAGAGTCAAGAATAATGACCCCCCTTTTTTCACCAGGTTTTAGTAATGGGACTATTAATTGATCAAAAGTGCAGTTATGGTCATTAAAACTGTTTTTATTTACTATCAGTCAATAAAATTTAAGGTAGAAACTTTCATTTGAGACAATAAATGGGATTGTGGAGAGTTTATGCACTGTTTACATTAGGCTATATTATCTGTCAAATACAAGGTATGACGCAATGATATAAGGGGTAAAAATCAAATAAATTCATTAAATTTTCATGCCGACAAGTTTTGTGGGTAGTAAACAGCCTATGTTCTAATGTTGATTACCACAGAAACAACTTACTGTGAATTCATAACAATTTAGAACATTATTTTATATGAAAGCATATTGTCAGGATGGGAAAAGCTAAAAATAGCACAAATTCAGGTTTAAAGATCGAAATTTGCAATATGTGACTTTTTGCTATAAAAAAGATTGAAATGTGGCTACTATCATTCCAAATGATCATTAAGACAAAATAATCAATTGTTTTCTGATTTTGGGGTTTCACCACTTTTCGCTTTAAAGAGCAAAAAAAGTTGATCAGCAATTTTTTGTTTTGCTTTATTCTTAATGCTTGGTCAATTTGTAGTAAAAAAAAATCCTATCTGAGCATAATGCGACTTAAATTACAATATTCACAGCTCAATTTAAACTGACTGCAATGTATGACTTTAATAGAATATACTTGAAAATTTCATTTTGGACTACAGGAACATAAACTTTCAATATCAAGATCAGGTTTGGTTTATTTTTTCTTGTTTGTCCTACTGCTTTAAAGACTTTCCACTATTTTTACAATGAGTTTAGTAAAAAATCCAAGGTTTTGAAGAGCCAAGAAATAATGACTCCCCTTTTTTCACCAGGTTTCAGTAATGGGACTATTAATTGATCAAAAGTGCAGTTATGGTCATTAAACTGTTTTTATTTACTATCAGTCAATAAAATATAAGGTAGAAAACTTTCATTTGAGACAATAAATGGGATTGTGGAGAGTTTATGCACTGTTTACATTAGGCTATATTATCTGTCAAATACATGGTTTGACGCAATGATATAAGGGGTTAAAATCAAATAAATTCATTAAATCTTCATGACGACAAGTTTCTTGGGTAATAAACAACCTATGTTTTAATGTTGAATACCACAGAAACAACTTACTGTGAATTCATAACAGTTTGGACATTATTTTGTATGAAACCATATTGTCAGGGTGGGAAAAGCTAAAAAATAGCACAAATTCAGGTTTAAGAATCAAAATTTGCAATATGTGACTTTTTGCCAAAAAAAAGATTGAAATGTGGCTACTATCATTCCAAATGATCAGTGAAGACAAAAAAATCAATTGTTTTCTGATTTTGGGGTTTCACCACTTTTCGCTTTAAAGATAAAAAAAAATTGATCAGAAATTTTTTGTTTTGCTTTATCCTTAATCCTTGGTCAATTTGTAGTTAAAAAAATCCTATCTGAGCACAATGCGACTTAAATTACAAAATTCACAGCTCAATTTAAACTGACTGTAATGTATGACTTTAATAGAATATACTTGAAAATTTCATTTTGGACTACAGGAACATAAACTTTCAATATCAAGATCAGGTTTGGTTTATTTTTTCTTGTTTGTCCTACATGTGTACTGCTTTAAAGACTTTCCACTATTTTTACAATGAGTTTAGTAAAAAATCCAAGGTTTTGAAGAGTCAAGAAATAATGACCCCCCCTTTTTTCACCAGGTTCCAGTAATGGGACTATTAATTGATCAAAAGTGCAGTTATGGTCATTAAACTGTTTTAGTTACTATCAGTCAATAAAATATAAGGTAGAAAACTTTCTTTGAGACAATAAATAGGATTGTGGAGAGTTTATGCACTGTTTACATTAGGCTATACTATCTGTCAAATACATGGTATGATGCAATCACTACAAAAGTCTAAAAGTCTGAAAAGACCAGTTTTTGTCTTAATTTCCATGAACTTTTACTCGACATTCTCCAAAAGTATGACTTGTGTCTTAATTTTTCTTGACAAATTCTCATTTATATTAAATTTGTATGAAATTTACTCGACATATTCTCGACATTCTGAATATGGTCTTAAAATTTCTTGACAAATTCTTGACATTTGAATACTGTCTTGAAATTTCTCGACATATTCTCGACATTCTTATTTTTTCTCAGTATGGCTTGACATATTCTGAACATTTTGAATCGTGTCTTAAATTTACTTGACAGTTCTGAGTTTTAAAAATCATGACCAATATTCATGATATAACTTTAATCTTTATTTCTCTTTGTATGAAATACTGTTGTTTCAAGTTACACTTCTGTACAACAAAAATAAAAGTTGGGCATGTAAAATAATTGAAAATTTGGGTATATAAATATTTTTACAAATGCAAATATGGCTATGAAATCTGTAGTATAAAATAATTCAAATGTGGGTGTGTTGATATAAAACAATTTCAATGTGGGTTTTTAAATAATTACAAATTTTGATTCCTAAATCTTATAGATTAAATGATTCAAACCAATCATACTGTAGACATATTTCATTCTACAGTCATAATATTCAATGTTGATATAGTAAATAATTATTATACCAAAATGTGGTTTATATAAATAGCAAATTATGATGATATACAAATCATTCACTTAACAGAAGAAACATTTGTGTAATGTCATCTGTTGGAATATATTAAGTATTACACATGGACAGGATGTTCCCCATAAAATTAAGGTATTCCACACCCCAGAGTACACGCAACTGTCAAATAGAAGTTATTGCTTTACCTGTAATCAGCCATACAACTTATCAGTTGACCGACCATGCCACTACAATTTTAAAAAGTTTGTTGATAGATAAAAATGAAAATCATCATGTTGATGAAAAAATATTGAATTGAAATGGATTTTCTTCATCAAAATTATGAAGTTAATTATTTTAACATAACAACAAATTGAATAATTCCCAAAGATTAAAAGAAAATTATTATCTACTCCAGGAATAATAAAAAAAATGTATTTATAATGGGTCCCATCAATGATTTCTATAGAAATCATCGGTCTTATAAAATGGTTCTCAAACAGACATGCATAATATAGATCTAAACATTTTTTTTTTCAGGGAGGAGTTATCACAAATATTTATTTTTGATAAAAAATTATAAAATTCAACACTCAAATTTGAATAAAAAAATAAAAAATGTTTTTGGGTTGTTCTAAAAAATGAATAAGGCTTTTGAATCAAGATGGGAACAAATTTTTTGGCCTAAACGAAAGCCCCCCCCCCCCCCTCTTTTTTTAGCCACACACACCCAAAAGATGAATTGTGGGGTCAAAAAGAGATACAAGACACCTATTTTAGTAAAGCAAATTTGACTGGCAGTTTTGCGAACGGCAAAAATCTAAATGCTGTTTGTCAATACCTTCGACTTATATTCCAAGTGAAAACAATTACCGGTACTTAAATGTTTAATAAAAATAAAACAAAATTAAACTACATGGGGGATTATTCAGGGTATTCCAACTTAGTTGCACCAAAAGGTTATCTTACTATACCAAATTAATCCTTGATTCTTCAAAGTTTAGTCTAGCCATAATAAAAAGGAGTATACAACAGCAATAGAATGTCATAAACAGTGCAGAAAAAGTCTGTTCACATTTCAGGCGAATTTTAAACTGTTGAGATAGTGTCAAGACATATTTAAGACTGTCAAGAATGTGTCGAGACATATTCAGACATTATTTAGAATGTCAAGAATATGTCGAGACATATTCAGACATTATTAAGAATGTCAAGAATATGTCAAGACAGATCGAGACAAATTTAAGACAGTCAAGAATTGGTCGAGACTAATCCAGACTCTTATCAGATGATACAGGAAGTATCGAGAAATTTTAAGACAATGTTCATACTGTCAAGACACTTGTCAAGAAAAATCAAGAACCTTATTAGACAAATTCATACTATGTCAAGAATGTTTAAAAATTATTCAGACAAATTAAGAATGTCGAGTAAAAATTCATGCAAATTCAGACAAAAACTGGTCTTTTCAGACTTTTTGACTTTTGTAGTGAATGATATAAGGGGTAAAAATTAAAATAAATTCATTAAATCTTCATGACGACAAGTTTTTTTGGGTAGTAAACAACCTATGTTTTAATGTTGAATACCACAGAAACAACTTACTGTGAATTCATAACAATTGAAGACATTATTTTATATGAAAGCATAGTGTCAGGGTGGGAAAAACTAAAAATAACACAAATTCAGGTTTAAGGCTCGAAATTTGCAATATGTGACTTTTTGCTAAAAAAAAAGATTGAAATGTGGCTACTATCATTCCATATGATCAGTTAAGACAAAAAAAATCAATTGTTTTCTGATTTTGGGGTTTCACCACTTTTCGCTTTAAAGAGCGAAAAAGAAAAAAAATTTGATCAGAAAATTTTTGTTTTGCTTTATTCTAAATCCTTGGTAAATTTGTAGTAAAAAAAATCCTATCTGAGCATAATGCGACTTTAATTACAATTGTCACAGCTCAATTTAAACTGACTGTAATGTATGACTTTAATAGAAAAAACTTGAAAATTTCATTTTGGACTACATGAACATAAACTTTCAATATCAAGATCAGGTTTGGTTTATTTTTTCTTGTTTGTCCTACTGCTTTAAAGACTTTCCACTATTTTTACAATGAGTTTAGTAAAAAAACCAAGGTTTTGAAGAGTCAAGAAATAATGACCCCCCTTTTTTCACCAGGTTTCAGTAATGGGACTATTAATTGATCAAAAGTGCAGTTATGGTCATTAAACTGTTTTTATTTACTATCAGTCAATAAAATTTAAGGTAGAAAAATTTCATTTGAGACAATAAATGGGATTATGGAGAGTTTATGCACTGTTTACATTAAGCTATATTATCTGTCAAATACATGGTATAACGCAATGATATAAGGGGTAAAAATCAAATAAATTCATTAAATCTTCATGACGACAAGTTTTTTTGGGTGGTAAAGAACCTATGTTTTAATGTTGAATAGCACAGAAACAATTTATTGTGAATTCATAACAATTTAGGACATTATTTTATATGAAAGCATATTGTCAGGCTGGGAAAAGCTAAAAATAGCACTAATTCAGGTTTAAGGCTCGAAAGTTGCAATATGTGACTTTTTGCCAAAAAAAAAAGATTGAAATGTGGCTACTATCATTCCAAATGATCAATTAAGACAAAAAAAATCAATTGTTTTCTGATTTTTGGGTTTCACCGCTTTTCGCTTTAAAGGTGTCAGACCACCAATTAAAAATCCATATCTGTTCAACCAAATTTTGCAATTTTCACAGCTTTCTAAATATTTTACCTTAAGTTTAACTTCATAGAAACCAGGTATATCCTGAATTGTACAGGTATCACCTTTCTACATGCCAATTTTCAACATACCTTGAAAATCTTATAAGAAAGAAGAGACCTCCCGAACTGAGGTACCACTAAAAATAACCCTTGGTTTTCGGGAAATCTTACAATAAGTATACTATGGAGCGCATTAATCCTCAATGTTTAATGGAAACTCATAGACAAGTAAATCTTGGCTCAAAATGGTCTTAATATATTTCTCTTTCACCAAAAGTTTCATTTCTGCAAATTTGTTGGTTAGTTTAAGTAAACAATGACATCAAAAGCACTATTTTTTGTCCGAGTAGGCCTTCTTTTACATACGTTCTAAATTGGAGGGAGTAATTGGTGGTCTGACACCTAAAGAGCAAAAAAAGTTGATCAGAAATTGTTTGTTTTGCTTTATTCTTAATCCTTGGTCAATTTGTAATAAAACAATCCTATGTGAGCATAATGCGACTTAAATTACAATATTCACAGCTCAATTTAAACTGACTGTAATGTATGACTTTAATAGAAAATACTTGAAAATTTCATTTTGGACTACAGGAACATAAACTTTCAATATCAAGATCAGGTTTGTTTTTTTTTTCTTGTTTGTCCTACTGCTTCAAAGACGTTCCACTATTTTTACAATGAGTTTAGTAAAAATTCCAAGGTTTTGATATTGCCCGTAGGTAATATTGTTTATGACAGGAACATTTATTTTCACACCTTTAACTTATATGACTGTTAATTATATCGTGATTATGGAAATGAGCTTTCAATCAAAGAGTTTTGAATGCCTTATAACATTCCGACAAGAATTTATAAATTGTAAAACAAACAAATAATTTGTCCCTGCCCATTATTGTAATAGAAGTTTTCAATGAACACTTTAACCTAGAATGACCAAGCGAGGATTTTGACAATTCAAAATTTTTTCAATGAATTCCTATTTTTTTGTTTGTTTTTTTATTGATCAAACCAAGGAGGTAATATGATTTTCTAAATCAAAATGAAATCCACGAATTACGTATCTGATTTTTTTTTTGTAATCAGCAATCCACGAATTTACGTATACCACGAAACGTCTTTTTTTCTCTATCCACGAACATTGATACCCACGAAAATAAATGAATCCACAGTAATCACAAATTAATACAATGTTGACGTCGCCGCCGCCGGAAACAACATACCTTTGTCTCGATTATTGACTCTGTCAAGGCGAGACAAAAAAGGGGTGCAATTTGATTGTTTTACTTCCGGTGATAGTTATTATCTTATATGCAGTGAAATATTATGTGAAATTTTCATTGTAGTACTGGACAGGATAAATCTTTACTCATTTCAAATATTTCCTTATTTGAAACAAAGATAAATTCTGCACTTTTTTTTGAAAAATGGCAATTTAACAAAGACGTATAGGAGAAAAACAATGGTGGTATTACTTCTTAGTCATTGTTTTGCTGAAGAATTTAATTACAATTAAATCTTTATGTATATTGGGATATTGCTCTGTGTTGAAGGCCATACCTTGAACTTTACTCATTACTGCCATTAAACAAATGTTGTCTCTGGTGGAAAGTTTGTCTCATTGACAATCATACAAGTTCTTATCTTTAGAAGATTTTGTAAATTGTAAAGTTTGATTGATGTATTATATTCAATTACCACAAACAATTTCTTGTCAAGTTCTATGCTTTATAACTTTGTAACGATACTCATGATATTAGCAAATACAAATTAAAGATTCAAGGAAAAACCTTTTTATTCTAAGAGATAAAAAAACGTAAAAAATATAATAGTTTCATTGCGTGCCCTTTCATTGTATGTTACACCTTTTCGGGTTTTTCTTTCATTCTTATGCATGTTATATTGTCATAATTTGGGTCTTTCAATTCGGTGGTGGTGCAAGGAGCACTTCAAACAAATCGGTAAAAGAATTGTCCAAATCACATTCCACTGCTGTGTTTGGCAGTAAGGTCTCGTCTGCGTTTCCACTGTTACTATAAATATTCCACTCATGTCGTACGTTTAGAATATATATCATATCATATTAGGCCATAAACGTTGTGAATGTTAGATCTAGATCGTTATTGATGTCAATTTCCGTGTTTGTAAGGCGCTAATTTCAAACGCACAACTGATTGAAATTTTTGTTACATAAATTTAGAGACAAACGCGCGCGGCTCCGTTATGGACACGGGTTTTTAAGAAAAATACTTTTTTCTCGACGACCTTTCGCAACACGCGGGTAATCCGACGAACGAGGTATTAATTTGGCGTGGCCTAAACGTTGTGAATGTTAGATCTAGATCGTTATTGATGTCAATTTCCGTGTTTGTAAGGCGCTAATTTCAAACGCACAACTGATTGAAATTTTTGTTACATAAATTTAGAGACAAACGCGCGCGGCTCCGTTACGGACGCGGGTTTTTAAGAAAAGTGCTTTTTTCTCGTCGACCTTTCACAACACGCGGGGAAATCCGACGAACGAGGTATTAATTTAGCCAAAAAAATAAACGTATTTTGGGCTCTAATTAACCACAACGCCACCAAGTCACAAACGGCTATGAAATAAACACATCCATGACTAAACGGATACTTGTAGGCCAATATTATGAGCAAACTTTCGCGGCTACTTATTATTTGAATGCAAAAAAACTGTACGTCCAACAATTGACGAAAAGGACTTTTTTTTCGAAAAAAGAAATGTATTTAAAACAAACAAGAGAAAGATAACTATATCTTACACATTCTGCAAGTCGTATATATCAAATTCATACAAATATTTCAGACACTATTTGTATTCTGAGTTTCAGACACTATTTTTATTCTGAGTATGAGATATTTTTTTTCTTTTTGTTCGCAAAATCAAATATCAATTATAATAAATTTTCGACTTCAATTCAAAGTGAATGCCCTTTTTTATTGCGTTTGGCGCAGATATAAGTTCTTTTGTAAAAAAAATACAACTTCAATATTGAACATAAAAATTTACAAATTCTATAATTTGAAATTGATTTCATTGAATTCACATAACATGTATACCACCATCTTGGATTGTAAAATAGCAATACACAATCGGTTTAGTTCTGTGATTATATCTGCAAGTTTTGAGACAGATTGACAAGCCTAGGACACCTGCAGTCTACCGGACAAGTCGGGCTTTAGCTGGCCCCTTTAAAAATGTATACTGTTTCAGAGATAATGGACGTCACATTAATCTCTGTAACAAATAAATGAACATAAATTGAAAATGGGGACAGGCGCAAAAATGCGGCGAGTTTAAACATGTTTTGTGAGATCTCAACCCTCCCCTTTACCTCTAGCATATGTAGAATAAACAAACACACAACAATACGCACAGGTAAACTCAGTTTAAAAGAATTCCGATTCTGGTGTTAAAATAGGTAACAGAAGAAACTTAACAAAATGACAATGATCAACGTTAATTAACAAAGGACTACTAGCATGCCAGCCCCAGACCTCAATATCACTGATTGAAAGATTATGTCTTCATCATATGAAATTCAAGCACAATCAAAGACTGTTAAATTAAAGTTAAATAAAGAAAAATAAATGTTTATTGCATTTTTTATACTGTTTCCACAAATAACAAACATTGATTTTTGTTTGAATCAATTTTTCAACCTAGCCATTTAAGGGGATATTAACTCTTGTAGTTAAATTTGTAGCTTGCAAAATAGAAGGCGACCTATACTTTTCAATCATACTTTTGAAAAACAGCATGGTAGAATATGTATTTCGGCAAATTATAGGTAAACTATATCCGAGATAATATATAGTAATGATCCTACTTAAAGAGTTTTCTTTTAATTTTTCTATTTTTCTGACCATCTAGTCTAAAACGAAAGTGCTCTTTACAGTGTTAGTTGTATTCAAAAAAAGTTGATGAATAAAATTCACCTAATTTAAATACACGTCTTTCAGATTTATGTCAGAGAATATACATGATTATCTTTACTAAGAGTTTCTTGAAAAAAATCTAAATAATAATATACTTATGAATGTGTATTTCATGGATTATGTTTAATGCTGAATGTCGTATAATCTTAGAAATAATAAAGAAATTTATTATGATCGTTTTTCTGAGTGTAAATTGTAGTTCATAAGGGTTTGTTGAATTTGTAGGTATTTCGGAAACAAATTGTTATTCGTAGTGTATTTCAAAAACCGTTTTATCTTTTACGTGAGAAAAAGTAAGGCAACAGTATCGATGATAAAATCTCATAAATCTATTTATAAGTGACAAATCTGGGTTATTGTTGCTCAGCCTTTAGTTTTTTATTTAGTGTTTTGTAGACTATTGGTTGTCTTTTCGTCGGTTCGGTTTTTTTTTTGTCATGATTTTGTCGGTCACTCTTTGACTGTTCTAAATTGAACGTGTGACCAAGATGAAATATACAATGTACTACATGTATATATAAAAGAAGATCAATTCACTTTACGATGTAAATAATCCCACTTTTGTATCTACACTAAAGCCTAATAAAGAAAAAGTAAAACACCAAAAATACCGAACTCCAAGGAAAATTCAAAACGGAAAGTCCTTTCACCATTGGCAAAATCAAAAGCTCAAACACATCAAACGAATGGAAAGCAACTGTCATATTCCTGACTTGGTACAGGCATTTTCTTATGTAGAAAATGGTGGATTAAATCTGGTTTTATAGCTAGCTAAACCTCTCACTTGTATGACAGTCGCATAAAATTCCATTATATTGACAACAATGTGTGAACAAAACAAACAGATATAATAGGTAAAAATGTCAAAATTGGAGTACAGCAGTCAACATTGTGTTATAATCTCCATCACTATAAGAACAAATAAACACAGTGATAAATACGTATTACATTGGATGACACAGCTTTTGAAAAACAATCCAAACAATCAAATTTAATATTACTTAAAAAATAAGTTGTTTTTTGAGGTTTTTGTTATTGATTTATCATTCTTTATAGCCAAAAATAAACACAACTGTAATTTATTGATATAATTGTCGGCCATAACATTAAAGTATATGAAACATTATATGATGAATGATTTCACCATAATTGTTTTTTCTATCATTGTGTATATTTCGAGGATCGAACTTGAATTGATCACTATGTACTTGATGTAATGTGTATTTATTGTTATTTACCCAAACACCCCCCCCCCACCCCCCCTTTCCAAGAAAATATCGAAAGGTAATAATAATAATATTATTATCAATATTATCATAATTATCGTTGAACAAAATAAATAAATAAAAAGAGATGTGTGTTTACGCGTAATTGAGATAGCAACATGAGGATGAAAACTCGAGAGGACATGCTTAAATTGGTCAATATACATTCTATAACAATAAACGTGTATTCAATTAATCTCTAAATCACATATGAATCTAAGAATTATGAATGAACTACCATAAACACAGAATGTGTCATTTAAAAAATATTCCGGCGGGTGATACTGGCTAATCAAAGCATGGTTTTAATATTAATGATTTTATCCGAAAACAATCGTTTTGCAGAAATTTCAGTCTATGAGTTGCTGCTCTCTTTATAACCTTTCATCCAACGGCGTATTGAAGTGAATGTAAGCAATAATAGACAACCGTACGGCCTTCAACTATGATAAAACCCTTACCATATAGTCGGCTATAAAAGGCCCCGACAGGAAAAAAATGAAACAGTTCAATTGAGAAAACAAACTATTATTGGTATATTCTAAATATATTTACGTTTGAAATATTGATAGATACTATTGCATTTTGTATTTTGATTTCAGGAACCTTTTTGTCCAACTTTGTTAGTAATGGGAATAGTACGTCCATTGTAATCTAAGACATTACTGCAAACATGTGGCTTTTAACCTAAACTTAGAATGTACCAACCATATAAAGGAATTGAACGAAATAGCATAATCAAGTACAGAACAATTCGTATTATGCAAGTAGCAATGATTGTTGGTTGTCTTGTATTTTTGTACGAGGAATATCGGTACCACGAGTAATTATATCATGGAAAAGAAAGGCCAAAGTCTAAAATTTCGCTTTGTACGTCTTCAAATAAAACATGTACTTTAAAAGTATTTCTCTCTTCTTATTTCAGACCTTTTTTTATTGTAAACTTTAAATAAATTGCATAGTGTGTGGAAATTGTCTTTGTTCGGTGTCTATATCATATTTGTTTTTCGTTATTGTTTTGAACATAAATTAGGCCGTTGCGTTTATAGTTTTAATGATCTTACATTTTGTCATGTCGGGGCTTTTCATAGCTTACTTAACGATATGAGTTTTGATGAAGACTGTACAGTAATCTATTGTTACTTAAATTTACGTCATGTGGTCACATTGGCAACCACAACACATCATATTTTCTTTAAGTATCTTTTGAATAGCCATTTGTTTCGATGAAAGCCTATTTAAAATTGGCTGAAACCATATTTGATTATTTAGTGACGTCCTCGTCGCTCAGTCTGTGACAGAAAGTTTTCACATTTACAAATATTCCACAACAGGTTATTTGTAAAATTATATCCATATTTATCACATTAAATAAGTCAAAGTTGGCCTGTCAACTATGAGGTTGTGAGTTCGAACTCGGATAGTGGCAAGATAACTTTTATGGATTAGGATTACCAGTTTTCTGCCAAAGGTCAGTGGTTCTCTCTGTGTACTTCGGTTTCTTCTACCAAAATAAAAAATTGACCGCAACGCTATAGCACATTTATCGTTACCATTTTTTAGCGATAATGGTTGTTCAAACAAGTTACAAGACAAGTGTTACTAGTGGAGCACGGTTTTAGTAAAGCTGTTTTGCCTGTATTATCTTGTGTAGCACGGTTTTGGTAAAGCTGTTTACCTGTACTGAATGTTTATCTTTTGTATAGTATTTAGTGAATTATTGTATGTTAATGGTCTTTATTTAAAAGACCATTCTGTTGTGTGTTCTTTGTTTATTTTCGATTTTTGATAGGCCTTTATTATCTCTTATTTATTCAAATCGTGCACACCTTCAGCAAAATTAGTCATTTCCATTTTTTACAAAGACTCTTAGATGTGCTACCACTATGTACTTAAACATTCATATTGACATTGCACATTGATATAAACTGTTAAGTATGATTACAACAAATATATATACTATGTGTCCCTGCACTACATCTTGCATGATTTGAATATCTTTGTTTGAGTACTGTCTATAACATGTCCATTTCTGTTATTATCGTTCTAACATAGCTGGTTCGGTATAAATATGATAGTTTACGCTGAATAAATTTAGATGTATTTTGACTGATATAATGTGATCTACCTATCAATGGATCAGTAGACTTTTATTAACGAAAGTTTGCAAGCTGTGCCATAGGTTTTAGAAATCACTTTGTCCAGATTTATGGCGGTGATGTATTGTTAATTAAGATGGGATTCTTTGTTGTCATGAACATTAATCATGGAATTAATTAAAAACGTGCTATCTTTCTAATAAATGTTGTACTGAATTTTAGATAAGTTTTAATTTTAAGTATTAAATAGCCTGCATAGTTTAACAGTAGATTTACATTCTCACCCTGTAAAATGATATCGTTTCTAATTGATAAATACTTGATATTCTACAAACATACCGAGATGGTTCATCTTTTCTAAAACGATCATTTGGGATAATCATTTTCTAAAGAATTTCGGCGTTCTTCTAGATAAGACAGAAAAGAGGAGGAACTAAGGTACCATGGAGACATCCAGAAAAGAGCTTAAGACGAACAATAGCAAAACATATACCGATTTAATGTTATTTTTATTAAGTAACGTTATCTATTCAACATTTTATGCACCAACATTTTGATACCAACACATGATAATTCTAAAAGAAGAACAAAAGAATATTGTTAAAAATACAATCACACTGTGATTGCCATCACTATTTAGAAGTTGCATACTTATACAAATACATAATAGCTTGTGTACTTTTCTCCTACAATATATATCAGTCTTTATTCCTTTTTTGGAGTGGGAGGAGGTGTGGTCAAAATATCTCTTGGTTTCCACGCCAAGAATTTACTTCATATGAACGAGTTTGTCATTATCCTTTAATTATTGTTAAAGCTGAAACTATAGTATTTCAAAGTTTTGCCATATCAGTTAATGTCCATTTAAACCGTAAAGGAGTTTTTTTTTGTGTGTCGTATGCAAACCTGGTGATTTGATTAAACAAATTGATACTCACGAAATAAACGAAATTACGAAATTTGTACACGTGGCGTTAAAGTGCATTTAATTTATGTAATGCTTGGTATGCACATATATCTTCTCCAAAATGTGATATATAATAAAAAAAATATCTATGAATCTGTATTATTCAAAGACACGAAAATGAAGGAAAAATAATAGCTATGACAGTATCAAGTTTAAACAAGGCTTTTATTCAACTCAATAAAACAAGATGTAATAAAAATACAAAAAAGAATATAATTATGTAAGTAGAAAATGTAAAGCTCAAGTCAACAACGAATATTAGTAATTGTACTCTATGAAGCAAATAAAACCCCGTTCTTTTTCAATGTTTAATTAAGCATTATTTTTATTTAGGGTTTAAAATAAACGCACGACGTGGTAACTATAAATAAGGGAGATAAGATATGAACGTGTCAACGATATGGACAAATATTTGTCTGGCATTTATCTTTATCAAATGCATGACTTTTTTGTATAATAACTTATGTTTCCTTTTTCGTAGGCAGTTATCACCAAGCTTTCTGTGATACATTAAAATGAATGCAGAAAAGTAGTGGCTATCCTTTTCATATTGCAACTTATGTAGACTGTAAGTTGTTGACACCCTCGCTGTTTGGTGTATGGAAGATATTTGTTTCATTCGCTATCGTACCTTATCTCCTCATTCTTATAGTATTAAACATCTAAATACATGTCGATTCCATGATCATTATCTTCAATTATTACCATTAAATCTAATAAAAAAACTCTGTATTGCTATATTAGAATATATGCCATTAGTATAAGTTTTTAAGTAAAATGAAATTACGTTCCAAATAAATTTGAACAGTGGCTATCCTTTTAATATTGCAAAAATGTTGATATATACACATATGTAGACTGTAAGTTGTTGACATCCTCGCCATTTGGTGTCTGGAGGATGTTTGTCTGTCTCATTTGCAATCGTACCATACATCCTTATTCTTATAGTATTAAACACCTATATACATGTATATTTCATGATCATTATATACATCAATTACCATTAAATTTAATAACAAAATTATCTGTATTGCTGTATTAGAATATAAGCATTTTGTATAAGTTTTTAAGTAAATGAAATTATGTTCGAATAAATTTGAATGCAGAATTTATATGCTACTTGTATTTTGCATGAGTTCAAGTCGTTGATGAGATATCATAATCATCTTCAGTTTTTTGTCCAATACAATGATCATATGTGTCTTCTCTCTCTTCGGTATTTCTTTTGTAACTTCCGGAATCGTAAACAGTATCCACGGCATGGTTATAAATATTATCCTTTGGTTCCTTATGACGATTATCTCCTGAATGATCGTAGGCTCCATCATTAGATAAATCATATTGATCATCATCGGCAATTTTGTTCCCAGTATCCCTAACAGGCTTTGCAAACTCATAATCTGTATGAGTATTAGAAAACGTTGTACTATTCCAATCTGTGGCCTTTGGATCCAATACCATATAACTGTCTGCTGTTGCAGTCTTGTTGTCTATATTCCCATTAAAACTTGTTTCAGCTGTAGGATCAACGATTGCATATTCATCGTCATTTGACATGTGATTGTCTGCAAATGTTTTATCCCGACGGACTGCATTTGTAGATCTCTGAACTCCTTCTTTATATACATAACCATCGGCTGCACTGACGTTGTTGTATTTGTGTTGAACATTATTGATCTGAGTACTTTCGTAACCATTGACACTAGTATTTGTACTTTCAAGTTGGTCATATGTGCCATCATTTTGCATATGGCTGGAATGACTCACTGTTTGTGGTAAAGCTATATCTTGACTCCCAATATAGTCTTTTCCGCCGAGATTGTTTTTCAATTTTTCTCTGGGTTTGCTCTTTAATGTATGCCTTTAATATACATTACGTATAGAACTATTTTTGTATTCTGGTTAAATAAATTATGTATGAATAAGTCCTGTCTATATTAAAAAACATGTAAAAAGGGTAAATTTTGCTATAGATATAATGGCTGTCCGTTAAACATGTTAAAGGTAAGAATTTGTATTGCGATAGATATCAGCAACTATTATTCGTACAAGAAAACTTCTCGCATATAAACTGAATTTCTATATAACAAAGAATCAAATATTACGTCGAACATTTCAAGAAGGAATATTTGACATCCTTAAACTACAATTTTATATAAACGTACCTTCTTAATAGAACAACAATAAAAATAACAGCACATGCTAGTAATAAACCACCAATAACCAAGCCTACAACTAAACCTGCAAAATGTAAAAAAAAAATCACATCACATGCTATATTGTGTAATAACTCAATGTTTAGTTTTTCTATGTCGTGTTTTGTGTACTGATGTATGTCTTTTCGTCATTTTTTTCTTTTTGTCAGTTTGTTTTCGACTCATGAATTTGAATATCCTTTTGGTGTCTTTCAACTCCTTTTATGAACACCGTAAACATATTTGTTTATTCACATCTTTTTGTTCTTTTACATTTAAATTGTTTCACACAATCAGAACCAATGACCAATGCCAATACAAACAAAAATGTAATGCACATTCTGCTATCCCTGATATACCTATCGGGTCATGAACTGTTTTTTTACTCAGTTTATAGATATAGTTGACATTGAGAATGAATAAACATGGTTTTCGTTACTCTTTTCATCTATTTAAAATTTAATCTCAAAATTGTTAAGTCCGATACATTTTATTATTTTGTGCTGTGGTACCAAATGCCAATACTAAAGCTTTAACTTTGATTCGTGTAAATGAAATATAGAATACGATTGGTATGCATTTACTATACATACATATTGTATCTTTTTTTGAAAGTCTTCCAGCCTTTAAATCCGAAATATAAAGCATGCATGAGCCTTTGGTTTAACGTTTCAAAGTTCTACAGAAACAACCAAAAAACGTATATGAAATAGTTTCCGCTTCACTAATAATCCATGGTGTTGATTTGGATGAAATGCATGATTAGTTATAACCGTTGATAAGGCATTATACAAAGGATGCGGAAGATACGAAAAGGGATAACAAAACTTACATGTCATCACCATGGCAAAAACTGACAAACGACGAAAAGAAAGCGAACAAACTACCAAACAAACCGGGATGATCTCAGTTACTGATGAAGGGAAATCAAATACTCATGTGGCACCCTTCATGTTGCTTACATAAGTACAGAGTCGGTGATGACAAATTCCAGAAAGGAAGACGGGATTGTTGTTGCAACAATTGGAACCTATTCATCGTCCTCTGAGAAACAGATATTCCATAACAGTCAACAACTCGGAATGGCGTCCGTAAAACTTTCAAAGGGATAACTTTAATTTTACCACTTGAAATCCTTGGTTCAGTAGATTCCTTGTAAACAAGCAGTAATAATCTTTCAAGGAAATGATGAGAAAAAACTCGTTCAAACTGCGTAATATCGAATAAACTCCAATTGCAGGCGCTGCTGGAATGTTGCTACGTAGACATGGAAAGTTTACAATTGGGAATCTAAAATCATCTCCTGTGTCGTAAAGTGTTGTGCTCAACCTACCTTTAATGTTTACTTTCAAATATAAGTCTAGAAATAAAGTCGATTGTGGTATCCTTTATTTCAATTTAAATTGGACCAATGTGTTAAACATAGTCAATCAACCATAAATTATTTAGTATGAGGACATCATTTATATAGCGAAATAGTAAGTTTAAGGATAATAGTAGCTTCCTTTACCAATCATAAGATGCTTCGGTATGAAGTCTGTCTCATATAAATAATGGGGAAAAAACTGAATTTGTAAATGTCTCTTTTCTAATCATCAGACATTATTAAATTTACAAACAATCTAAATGTACTCATTAAGTCTCAAATGGTTATAAACGACAGAATATAATGGTTTGAAATGGGAAAAAAAAGGTTACAAGGACACATACAAGACCGTAACCAAAAGGTACAATTAATTCAATTCCACCGTATACAAATATTTATAGAGAAATTAATTTTTGATTGGTTGAAACTATTTCACGTGACATTTGAAAAAAAGCCTTCATATTCCCCTCTGAACACCGGGACTACCTTGTGCGACGTTAACCGCGTTTAATTAATGTTAATTTTCGAATGTTTTTAAATTGGGATAGTATAGTCAATTATGTAACACATGTAATTATGACATAAAAACAAAACAGAAAAACCTTTGAACAGAACTGTTCCTGTCGTGTTTAGTTATTAAAGCAATAGGATATGAAAAATTGTATATAAATTAATATTTATTGTCAGGAAGTAAAAAAAAAGTATAAACAGCGCATACAATTCATTTCCTGTAGCTTAGAGAGATATGCCTATATGTTCATCCCCGATAAATCATATTTACCTCAGCCGATGTCATCGGGAAATATTAGTTTTTTTGGGTGAAAAAATTTTCATACCTTCATAACACAAGTGGAACACATGTTTACTCTGAAAATCTCAAAATACCAAACAGAAAACTAAAGCAAAAAGAAAAAGAAACACTTCATCAGACTTGGGCTCAATAATGTCCATTCACTCATAACATTAATTAAATAGTAAAATAACAAAAATACCGAACCCCAAGGAAAATTCAAAACTGAAAGCCCTTTATCAAATGGCAATTTTTTTTTAAATATAATCAAAAGTGCCCAAGAAAGAGACAGAATACACTAAAATTGACAATAAGTAAAAGTCGTATAAAAAACTGGCAGCAACATGAAGTATAAATTTGGTAATAAGTGAGATTCGGGGATGTCAGAATCGAGGAAAAGAGGAAAGTGGGTACGACAACTGTTGCATGCACTTTGTCAAATGCGAGAAAGTGATTCCATAATGGTCAATAAAATCACGATGCAGCATTTCTATTAATCCCAAAGGAAGAGGGAGGTTTCCGGTATCATGGGGGCAATACAAAATAATAAATCCAGTAAACAGACAATGCCATGGTCTAACTGAAACGAAATACGACAAAAAGACAAATGACAAGGTTGGGACAGACAAAAATAAAGATTTGTAAAATGTGCTTTCCTCCCAAAGAAAAATACCGGAATTAAGCACATTTATTCCGGAAGGCTTGGCTGCCGTTGTATTACTCTATAGGTTGCACTTTGTAAATACAGCTGTTTCACCAACCACGCTGTTTTGGGGAGATATATAATGGTCATAGATATTTTGTTTTGTTTACGTACTGGTTCCCAGATATGATCTCTATGTTTCATCTCATAGATACATTACTTGAGAATGTTACCAGTATAAATACACATGGATAGCGGTCAAATTGAACACAAGCAGTGGGATATCCAGTGAGCGAAAACAAAAGAAAATTCACTCTTCTTATGATAGAGTCGAGAAAGTCAATAATAAAACAATACCGGTGACGATACTGATCAAAAGTTATTTCAAAATAATAACTATACCCCCGCTTTAAAAAAGGGGTGTATACTGTTTTACCTCTGTCTGTCCATCCGTCCGTCAGGCCATCCATCCATCCGTCAGTCCATCCATCCATCCGTCAGTCCATCATAAGTCAGCTATACCGTGTGATGCGTTTTCAGATTCATCACTCAACAACTTCCTGTTTACCCTACACTTGTATCATTTTACACATGAAAGCCAAGTTGAAAATTTTCGTCACTTTTTTCTCAGGAACTACACTACAAGGATTTCTGAAATTTGGTTTCAGGGTTTATATAAGTCAGCAATACCGTGTGATGCGTTTTCAGATTCATCACTCAACAACTTCCTGTTTACCGTCAAGTATTTGGGCGGGGGTATCATCAGTGAGCAGTAGCTCACAGTTTCACTTGTTGTAGATTTTAAAGAAATTATTTGTTAAAATGTGTTATTAGAAATATACATGCAAATACACGATGTTTTATGTTCAGTATTTATCAAGATAATTGCTTTAGAAGCTTGTGAAACTGAAATTTAAAAAACTGCCAATCTTTGCTGCATATTGATAAAAAAAATTGGAAAACATCATGTACATACAAAATCGAAAGATCTTTCATTCACAAATTTTCTGAGTGTTCCAAAAAGCCCTTAGCATGTTACAATTCCCAAAACTATGCTTATTTTTATACATCTAAGTTATCGAGCACACCGGTCTGCTCTTGTCACATGTACATACAATAGAGAACTATTGTCTTTACGTGAATATAAACATTTAAAAGTCTGTCTGTGCTGGTTAAAAAATTAAAGATAACTATTTTTACAAGGTAGGTATCTTTCTACTATTTTGTATACAGTGTTAAGAAAAGGTTCTCTTGAGTTTTGTACAAGTATTTGCGGTCTTCTCGATCTATTCACATTCAATGTATTACATCGATATAAGGTCTGTTTGATTTTGCTTAGTAACTTAATTTCAAAAGTGCCAATCTTATTATGTTTATTAATCGATTCCTTTGGTATTTTTTTCCCTGACTTTCTCTAATCTAGCTGTATATATATATACGAAAAATTAGCATGTTCCAGACAGGTATACAGACATTAAAAAAATAAATTGGAGTTGCTACTCCAGGAATTTATTCGCATAGCATCATTTTAAACCAGTTTTACACCAAGCTTCTATAGCCTGCTGTACTCGTCGTTTGCAACTTAAGGAGGAAAATGATAACATTGAGTGGAAGTTTTGTTTTTATTTCAATTTATTTCTATTTTTACTATTTACCAGAACATTTTTCCGTTAATTCATAATTGATAGCGTCCTTGCTAAAATGGGAAAAACATTGAGAAGATCTGGTTTTCAGTGTTTACAGGGGAGGTAATATTTTGTCACTAAATTTCCCACTGCAAGTGGAAGGGAGGAGTTGTACAGAATTTAAGTATAAGCTTAGACGTTTGGCATATAAATGTTGAAAGTATGCATTACAGCCCTATGTTTTGATCTTTGGAAAAATAATAGTGCATATGAACTTTCCATTCTAGGATATAATTTTTTACGAAACTTCATAGTAAAAGTGCCACAGTTTTAGCCGTAAAAGGAGTTCCTTAAAGGGAAAATACATTGTCTATAATTACAAAAGTGCAACATATACAGGTAAAAATAAGTCGAACTCGGAATAATACAATCGAGAAAAAGGACCAAAATATGGTTATAACAAGTGGAACATATCCGTCGTCATCTGAAAAAAAGATTATCCATAAAAGTCAACCAAATAAAAAGTAAGATAACAAAAATACCGAACTCCAAGTAAAATTCAAAACGGAAAGTCCCTTATCATATGGCAAAATCAAAAGCTCAAACACAGCAAACGAATGAAAACAAATTTCATATTCCTGAATTGGTACAGGCATTTTCTTAAGTAGAAAATGGTAGATTAAACCTGATTTTATAGGTAGCTAGACATCTCACTTGTTTGACAGTCGCATACAATTCCATTGTATTGACAACAATATGTGAGCAAAACAAACAGATATGATAGGTAAATATAAAAAAATGAGGTACAGCAGTCAACATTGTGTTATAATTCTATAATCTTATAGAACCAATGCTATGTGTTATTGTGTAAAAATACCTACGGATAATCATCAATGTTTGCATAATCGAACTTATAAAACTGGGAACAAGTCGACTGAAAAAGCCTTTGAAATATTGGAAAAATGTTAAAAAGCCTTCGGTTGCAAAATTAACCTCGATAAAACAAAATGTGTTTTTTTTTAAAAGGGGAAAATAGAGCTATTACAAAAATAACTTAGATCAAGGCTTTCATAAAAGATTGAAGGGTGCACCATAGTTATAACAATGATATCAGGAGAATATGTGATACAAAATTGGCATGATAAAAAAAACTGTTTTCACGTATGAAAAGCAAGCAATTTTACAGAGATAAAGTAATGATCATTTAAAAACAACTTAGACTTATATTGTGATACCCTGTTGAAATGAGGAGTAATCATGCCATGAATGTGAAAGAGAAATAAACATTGATTCTGTGATTTCTTTTGGGGCTCAAAGGGGGAAACATTGTTGAAAAAAAAAAATGTGTGGATGAAAGCTTAGGGGGATCAAACTGATCAGTTTGGAATGTTTCATAAAAATAAATCATATAAAACTAGTTTATAGAATATAAGACAGTCCAACATAATGATTGAATGTAATTGCCAAATACTGGCTGAAACACTTTCACAAAAAATACTTTTTTATTTAACTGTAAATTTCTAAATTTGAATTTATATTATGCCCCCTTTACATACAGGCATTTTTCTAACGAGTCCTTACGGATCGCACAAATTCACGGATCATAACGATTTAGTAACTTTTAAGACCAATTTAAGAGTTGTTACAAGTATTGACGATTTATAAGGGGAAATTACGAGTTATTACGATGTATTTATTGCAAAATTACACGATTTTTTACAAGATGTCAATAACTACGAGCAACTTACAGGCATTTTACGAGCTTTTCACAGATTATTACGTGTATGTTACGGAATATAAACATTCATCGAAGCTGTACGCGTTAGTTACGACCTGTTAATGTGTTGTTATGAAATGTTATTAGTTAATTACCGGTACCTACATGTCCTTACGATTTTGCATGTTTTGTACGTTCCAAAAATCATAAACAATACTCAAGGATACGTAAATTATACCTATCTTTTCGTATATTACTCGTAACTAATCGTACAGTGCCCGTAATAACTCGAAACAATCCGTAAAGCCATCGTTAGAGGACCCAAAAGAAATTATAAGCTACATATAAACACTCGTAATAATCCGTAAATTCGGATGGTTACAAGTTATTGAGAGCGGTTTAAACTTACGATTGTTACGAGTTATTTACGGAAAAATCAATCCATGGAATACCGTAAAAAAATTTGCTTCTCCTTTCATGAATCCTAAAGAGTGTCTGCGAGTTCCAATGAGTTATTCCCGGATACCAGCGATATATTTACGGATGCATGCGATTTGTTACGAGTTGGCGATCCGTAAGGACTCGTTAGAAAAATTCGTGTGTGTAAAGGGGGCATCAGGTAGCTAAAAATTCTACCAAATATTGATTACTGTTATGAGCTTCATAATGGAATTACCGAACGTTCCAAAAATAGTACTCTTGAAGAGAAATTATTTGTAAGCAATAACACAAAATGGAAAGGAAACCTTTGTACTTCCCTATCAGTACCACATCGCCAAAATTGAAGATGTTTGGAATATCGAAACGGAAACCGTTTATAATAATCATTTGCAATCTCTCTAACAAATCTGAGAAATGTAAAATAAAAGCAAGGACCCCTATTTCAGCTGTCCTGGGCTATTTAGAATTGATGTATTCCAGGTGATTTGAAATAAAAGATGTTGTTCATGTGAGAAAAATTGCGAAAACTGATCTAACCGTATATTCGTACCTAACAATTTGCCTCTAAAGCTTTTTCCATTAGTGATTGAAAGTAATAAAGAAAAAAACTGTCAGTTAACTAAGGAAACTAAAATTACAACTTAACGAAAACTGTTAATAAACTCAAATTTCTGTTTCGTCATGACTATGTCGTGTAAACTATGCAGACTTAAAATTTAATGGCGAAGTACGTTAACCTACTACACTACAATTCAATTTTAAACACATGAGAATAGGATGCATGGCCAGACTGGTAGTTTGTCGAAATGAAATGTACAAATAATTTGAATTAATATACGTTTCTTGAAAAGAGCAACATTGCTGGATTTTTATGTATTTATTCAGCACTACCTGCACTTGAATCTCCTGTGGTACTATATGACGAGACTGTAGTCGTTTTCTCATCTGAAAACAAACAGTTTATTTGAATATTTTTAAGATATCGCTACATAAATAATATTTGGAAGACATGGTAAAATGAACATGCCTATTGAAATATGACAAAATGGTTATCATCATTTTGATACAAACGGAACTATTCTACATGTAATACGTGTAAATATCTTGTCGAGATTCCAGTCATTTTCCAAATATTTCTGTTTTAATAAAATATGTAATTGCAAAACATTTCGCGTGCATTAAATTTAGCTACATTTATATGGTAGAAGGCATATCTGTACAGCTATTAAATTATGTTATAATGTAAAAAGATATTTCATCAGACTTCAAGCAAAGTATGCGAACTTGCATTAGATCTCCTGTGTTGGAATTGCAGAAAATGGACTGCAAACTTCACTTTGATTATTTGTATTTCACATCAAATGACGTATTTGAAATATTTTAATTGTATTTGATCGAGTTTATCCAGTCTAGTTGAAATCAGTGTCTTTATGACATTCTGAACTAATGATAATTATTGAATTTGCCAGAAATTGATAAAAATTAAATTTCAGTAAAAAATGAATAACAGACCACCCCATGGACCCAAAAAGACGAAATAGCAATCAGCAGTCCATAAAAAAGTAAACAGAAAACTTATATCAAATTGAGCAACAGGGGCCAACAAATATCGGGTCTGATCTCGTGTTCCCTGGCAGAATATCATATCCTGCTCCATAACAGTAAGAGATCAGTCACATTCGGAAATACGTCACATTCGGTTATATCATGGTAGAAAATATGTAGATGAGATGTTGGTGACGACAATTGGAACACATCTCTGGTCATCTGGGACACACATATTTCAAAACTGTCAATCAAACCACAATGCAACATTTACAGTAGAAAGTAGAAAGATAAAGAAGTTTCTAGTATCAATGCAAGGTGGACAATGAAAAACACATACAATGATCTAAGAGAAAATTGACGAAAGGAAAAACAACAATAACAAACGCTACTCAGAACGCTACCGATCAAGTAGCTCGTATCCAACCCCCTAGCCCCCACCAAAAAAAAATCCAAAAAAGAACGCATGCACTCCGGCAGGGTAGTCAGCTTCTGACCCACTGATCCATCCATTGATGCAGTAACTTTCTATCAATGAAATCAAGGTAGAAAAAACAACCCCTGGAATATTGTACCAACTTGGAGATATATACTGGGATGTTCCTACACACAAAGAAAAGTTCGCCATGGGACAATGAAACCAATTCTTTTGACGTAAAATTACGTTCCTAAACGGCCACATCATCAACTTCTTAATGTAAATCAAGATATGATGCAGACTTAAATGTATCTTGGGTATCTATATTTCGAGTGCATTGGGATAGATTCATAATCACCAAATTTTGAATAATTATGTGAAATGATATCTTCTATTTTGCTGGACGTGAATGAAGTAGCTGATGCCAGGTTTTTGTCACTTTTCTTGTAAAGGGTAGTGAACCGATGTTCAAATCTCGTAAATCGATTTAGAGAGACAAGTCATTAATGTTAACGGTACCATGTAAATAAACTCGTCATAGATACCTTGATGAAAATATTGTACGCCAAACGCGCGTTTCGTCTACAAAAGACTCACCAGTCACGCTCAAACCAAAAAAGTAAAAAAAGACCAAAAAAGTACGGAGATGACCATTGAGGACCAAAAATTCCTGGATAGAAAATCCTTAGTATTTCGAAAAAATTCTAAAGTTTTTTAATTACTTAAGTTACATTCATGTTTTACACTAATCATTTTGGGGTCCTTTATTGCTTGCTTATATATAATTGTTTACTTTTTACACTTTGTGATTTGGATGGAGAGTTGTCTCATTGGCACTCATACCACATCTTTTTATTTACAACACTGAAGTGCAGACAACTACTAACTGCAACAGATGTTCATTTAACAATTAAAAACTCTTCAGAGATATTCGAGGCCAAAATACTTGAAAATCCAAAGCATAATACAAACGATAAAGCGTTAATAAAAAATATGTGACATAAGGTAAAGTCACATCCGGTCAAGGAATCAGCGCTTTACCCGAGGGAGATATAGTCCAAAATTTAAAACGATTTTCAAAATGTATAACAGCAAACGTCAATCAAGCATTAGCAATAATCACTACAAAAGTCAAAAAGTCTGAAAAGACCAGTTTTTGTCTGAATTTGCATGAATTTTTACTCGACATTCTTAATTTGTCTGAATAATTTTTAAAAATTCTTGACATAGTATGAATTTGTCTAATAAGGTTCTTGATTTTTCTTGACAAGTGTCTTGACAGTATGAACATTGTCTTAAAATTTCTCGACACTTCCTGTATCATCTGATAAGAGTCTGGATTAGTCTCGACCAATTCTTGACTGTCTTAAATTTGTCTCGATCTGTCTTGACATATTCTTGACATTCCTAATAATGTCTGAATATGTCTCGACATATTCTTGACATTCTAAATAATGTCTGAATATGTCTCGACACATTCTTGACAGTCTTAAATATGTCTTGACACTATCTCAACAGTATAAATTTCGCCTGAAATGTGAACAGACTTATTCTGCACTGTTTATGACATTCTATTGCTGTTATATAATCCTTTTTATTATGGCTAAACTAAACTTTGAAGAATCAAGGATTAATTTGGTATATATAGTAAGATACCCTTTTGGTGCAACTAGGTTGTAATACCCTGAATAATCCCCCATGTAGTTTAATTTTGATTTATTTTTATTAAACATTTAAGTAATTGTTTTCACTTGGAATATAAGTAGAAGGTATTGACAAACAACATTTAGATTTTTGCCGTTCGCAAAACTGCCAGTCAGTCAAATTTGCTTTACTAAAATAGGTGTCTTGTATCTCTTTTGGACCCCACAATTCATCTTTTGGGTTTGTGTAGCTAAAAAAAGAAGGGGGGGGGGGGGGGGGGGGGGGGGGGGGGGGTTTCGTTTAGGTCAAAGAATTTGTTCCAATCTTGATTCAAAAACCTTATTCATTTTTTAGAACAACCCAAAAACATTTTTCATTCAAATTTGAGTGTTGAATTTTATAATTTTTTTATCAAAAATAAATATTAATAAATAATAAAAAAAACTCCTTCCTGAAAAGAAAACAATGTTTAGATCTATATTATGCATGTCTTTTTGAGAACCATTTCTATAGAAATCATTGATGGGACCCATTATAAATACATTTTTTTTATTATTCCTGGAGTAGATAATAATTTTCTTTTAATCTTTGGGAATTATTCAATTTGTTTTTATGTTAAAATAATTAACTTCATAATTTTGATGAGGAAAATCCATTTCAATTCAATTTTTTTTTCATCAAAATGATGATTTTCATTTTCATCTATCAACAAACTTTTTAAATTGTAGTGGCATGGTCGGTCAACTGATAAGTTGTATGGCTGATTACAGGTAAAGCAATAACTTCTATTTGACAGTTGCGTGTACTCTGGGGTGTGGAATACCTTAATTTTATGGGGAACATCCTGTCCATGTGTAATACTTAATATATTCCAACAGATGACATTACACAAATTTTTCTTCTGTTAAATGAATGATTTGTATATCATCATAATTTGCTATTTATATAAACCACATTTTGGTATAATAATTATTTACCATATCAACATTGAATATTATGAATGTAGAATGAAATATGTCTACAGTATGATTGGTTTGAATCATTTAATTATAAGATTTAGGAATCAAAATTTGTAATTATTTAAAAACCCACATTGAAATTGTTTTATATCAACACAACCACATTTGAATTTTTTTATACTTTAGATTTCATAGCCATATTTGCATTTGTAAAAATATTTATATACCCAAATTTTCAATTATTTTACATGCCCAACTTTTATTTTTGTTGTAAAGAAGTGTAACTTGAAACAACAGTATATCATATAAAGAGAAATAAAGATTAAAGTTATATCATGAATATTGGTCATAATTTGTAAAACTCAGAACTGTCAAGTAAATTTACTTTAAATTAAAATGATTTAAAATGTTCAGAATATGTCAAGCCATACTGAGAAAAAATAAGAATGTCGAGAATATGTCGAGAAATTTCAAGACAGTATTCAAATGTCAAGAATTTGTCAAGAAATTTTAAGACCATATTCAGAATGTCGAAAATATGTCGAGTAAATTTCATACAAATTTAATATAAATGAGAATTTGTCAAGAAAAATTAAGACACAAGTCATACTTTTGGAGAATGTCGAGTAAAAGTTCATGCAAATTAAGACAAAAACTGGTCTTTTCAGACTTTTAGACTTTTGTAGTGAATATGCATGCGTGTACCAAAGTACTGGCTACTGGGTTTGTGATACTCTCGGGAAATAAAAAATCTACCTACAGAAGCACCAATTGTACTATATTAAATGCAAGGGAACGCACCAAGGGAATCGAATGAACACCAAAAGGAGCAAACTTTGAAGCGTTCTATGGACTTCAACGGTCTTGCAATGTTTATAAGATTTTGAATATGAATGTTAAATAGCAGATACAACAAAATCTTTATATCGGGGAAATGGTTTCAATTCCGTTTTACGTTTTTACAGTGTTAAAATATACCATACATACAGGTTCACACATAACACATTGAGTTGATCCATAGATGTACGACCGTTTTGTCCGGATCGGACAAATAAGTATCCTATATAAAGTAGAACAATATGAAGTAAAAACAAATGTTTTAAGTCAGTGAGCGGTTAATCCGTTCTACCGTGATAAAATGTACCGAAAATTAAAAAAAATATATACATTCAAACCAGTGAGGTGCGAAATTTTGGTTAACGGTGAAGACCTTACTGTGATATTAAAAAGGACAGCAATAAAAACACCCATTCTTTGCTGTCGGTTTTGTTAAGTATACATATAGTGATTTTGCATTATGAACTAATACACTATATCCTTTTATTTTCCATAAGATAAAACATGAAGTATATATTACTTTCATTGACATTTCGATAATACAAAAATACGTGAAATGTATTGATACATTGAATCGAATAGGTTAAAGGAAGTAATACAATAAAGTTAGCATAACAAAGTAATCTCGCGGTCAGGTTTGCTAATTCTTTTGAATTTAATTTTGATGGTTCATCAATGTCCGCTAAAGTTTTAAGATTGTATCAGCACGCAACGGGTATTAAGTCTACATCATACATCTACATACAGCGTTAACACTGCAACGCGATGCAAGGGGGTAAATGGTCTTTCCTAAGCATTATTGGTTTAAATGCTAATTATTTTGGAAAGAATAACTAATCGCGTATTCGTTGGTTTAATTGAGCGATCCTAGATTATCTACTTGGAAAATATCTACGCAATTATGCACAATCGTCTCACGAATGATACTATATGTACTTAATTAAGAACAGAATAATCCAATCAATAATTTCATTAACACCTTGTCAGTATATGATTACAAAATACATTTTATAATTGTAAAGAAAACACATTTACAAAGGCGTGATGATAAAAGTCACTACTGATGATTGTAACTAAACAATTTACTGATAATCACCACAGAGTTTTTTTTCTTTTTACGAATTATTAACATGTAAATTGTTCCAGGGGAGAGTCGGTTTTGCAACTTTTTGACTAACAGTACTGTAGACAAAAATATTCGCTTTGATGGTACCAGTTTCGTGGAATGATTATGACAATTTTAGCCCAATCTGAAGCCATATGCAAGCTGTAGTTTTAACCGGAAGATTGGTCTTTTCAAAAAATGAATTTTAAAAAGAATTTTAACAGGAAACGAATTTGAAGAGATTATTTTGGTAGTCGATATTTTGGTTTTACCGAGCGATACTCGAGTATTCGAATACTCAATACTTGTTGACAGCCCTTCTTATTACCGATTGTTGAAGCCTTCATCTTTATAATGGACTACGTTAAATGGTCCAATTGTGAGTTGGTTTCTATCTAATTTTTTTATCTTTGGGGTAACCCATAATTGGAATAACATTTCGTCAGTTTCAATTTTATTTCAAGGTTACATGAGTTATTTAAATGAAAAGATCATTAAAATCAAAACTTTACATTAAAATGGCATTTCATCGATACAATTTTCGATTTCATATAATAGGTCTGCTTTATTGTTCTGTAGATAAATATATTTGATAAAATAGAAATTGTTCGCAAGAGACCATTCTTGCGTTTAAGCAAATCCCGGTAATGTACACTACCGGCGCCTATTTGAACACATGTAAAAAAAGTGTCGATAAAATATTGAACAATACTACTGACCTGTACATAGATATGTGATTAATATCTTCTTTTTGAAAGTAAAACATTCATAATTGTAATTCCAAATTAGTGACGTTAAATCAAACTTGCAGTTGCTGTACAAATACGTTGTTCTGCAAACATGAGCTAAGTTCGGTACAATTTCATTTTCCATACCAATGCACTCCTTTCCATTATTTGAATTTGTAAAAGATGGGTACAATGTTACATCTAAACTTTCATTTTGCAAGTAAAATGTCGCACATTTCTCTATTTCGTTTTGTTGATAGATGTTTAAACACGTTTGATTGAATGCTTTATCCTCTGAAATGAATATACAATGCTTTATTTATTGAACATATAATACAGTTTTGTGTTTTTTCCTTACGATCATTATACGTAGAAATAAAAATGAAAACAACACGTTAAACATTTATTGCGTCCGAAGGGCTTTTGTGGATTTGCCTTCATCCGGAACGCTCAAATCCAAATATTATTTAACCAAGGATGTAAAAAAACCAAAACAGTTGATGAGCTATATGACCAAAAAGGACCTTAAAAAATAGCTAACTTCATTTAAGGTCAACTTTGTCTGAGGGAGTTTAAAACTTGGTTTCTTATATTTTCTAAATTTATCAAAGGGCAATTTTAGAAAGGTTTGTTATAAATCATGTCAGTACCGAAGTACTGACTATTGAGCTGATGAGCTGATAGAGGAATATAAAGCTTACAACTTGACAATCGTATCAGGCATTTTGTTTTATATTTATCAGAAAATGACGTTAAATGTATCAATATCGCCTCTTCTTTTATGCCATATTATTTCTTTTTGTAGCTCCCTTTCGGGCATTTATTTGCTTTTTCAAATTCAGGAAAATGTGCTTTAATGAGTGTTTGATTAAGGGGTTTGACTTGAGTTAGTGTATGTTATTGTTAAGAGCCCCCACCCGAATTTATGTTTTGATAATGCATTGTGTATACATTTTATATAAATGTATATGGACATATTATAGTTTTTCATATAACATGTTGTTTTATTTCTGCATTTTTTACTAGTCCAATGAGTTTGAGTCAGACAGTGCAATAAAAACTTCTGAGATAGAAGTTAATCTACTGGTTTAGGCTCGGCCCCTTCGTTAACAAAACGATGCCAGATGAAAATGATTTTGTGAGAATTTAAAAATATGATATCTGTATTTCAATTCTTTGAAATAAGGGACCTGATACTCTACTTTCGGTTTAGAATAGTATATTGCGGTGTCATCTGATAGCTTACTTTTCACTAATTCCAATTATATTTGGTTTTTATGCCAATTCCTTTAGAATGAGGAAGTTTCTTCCGGATATAAAACGCTACGTCCTTTGTCGTATAAGAGCTTTCAATACACAGAAAATATATTTTCCTATATACATATTTTTTGGGTAATGAAGATAATTGCTACGTCCGGTTTCAACCGATAGTTTACTTCACACTGATTCTAAAAATGAATGGTTGCTTTGTACTTTACATGAAATGCGAATTAAAATGGCTACTTGTAATTTCACAAAGTCACTTCCAGTTGAAATTTTTCAGGGCTATTTGTCTTTCTACCTAACGCAAATGACCTTATGGCTGATGATCCAGTATGACGTTTTCGCAAATGTGAAAATCTAGAACGTCAAATTAACATTTGATCGAACCTCAATTTCAAGGTTAAAGTAATGGATCTCAAATCGTTAGACCTTAGGTCTGTACAATGTATGTTTAAGAGCGTGTCTTACCAAACATCTTATGTTTTATATTCTAGGAGATAAAAGTCCTATACAAATTCACCACAGCACTATGACCTAAAAAAAATTGTGATGCGTCGTGCCTCAACTTACAATTTACCAGATACCATATACCGATAACTTTAACGGTTTCTTTGGAGTTGCAATAACAAGTATAGTTTTAAATTTGAAACATGACCATGACTTTTCTGGTTGTCACTGTGGACCAAGGACCTCATACCAAAAGCCATTATGACTGTATGACTTGTAGTAAATGAGGAACATCAACATATCACTCACGTCATAAACAAAAGGACATACATATTTTGTCATGATACCTGAACGATTAGGTTCAAATTCATTGTACAACAGACCATCCTTAGGAAGTAAAGAACATATTGAGAAAAGCTTTCAAATAGAAGTAATAATAAGAAAAACGGGGATAAAAATCCCCTTTAGGAAGTACTAGTATTTTGTTAAAGAGAGTTTGTTTATAAAGCGCAAAAACTGTTCAATATCAGATACCAAACATATTTTCGACATGTTGCGAAATAAAAACGGCGGAAAGTAAGCTATAAAACAAACAAGTGTTCAGTTAACAATTCAAGGTACCAATGATCTCAAATCTTCCTTTTTTAATTTGAATACAAAATAGTAACTCTAGCGTAAATGAAAATGTCTAGTGTCGGAAGATATCTTATCTGAATCTGATTTTAAAAAAATCGTAGTTTATAATACCTTTTTTACTTAAGGAAGATCTCTAGAGAATAACCGATTTTCTGTTAACTTCAAGTCTCTTCTGATGGTTTATTATAGCTTATTTTTCACGTATTCCTAAAATATATGATTTCTTTTAACTTTTTGATTGAAATAAAAGAGAAAATTTATAAAAAAAAATGTGATTTCCGGTTACATTAATTTGTTAAGTTACTTTATAGATATGATTATAGGTGCGTTTGCAGGAAATTAGTGCAAACTTGATACTTTCAGTTTACAAAAGGTCACTTTCGCATGCCTTTTTCGAAGTCTCATGTTTCTTTACTAAAGACAACATCCACATTCATGGTTTATCATGTACCAGTATAATGTTAAAGCAAAGGATAATATCTATAACGTGAAATTGTTCTTTTATCTTGATCCCAATTCTGATGTCGTAAAGTACGAAACTCAAATCAAAAGACCGTAGATCTCTCAAGTGAATGATTAATTAGTTAAATTAGTCAAATCAAAAGACCGTAGATCTCTCAAGTGAATAATTAATTAGTTAAATTAGTCAAATCAAAAGACCGTAGATCTCTCAAGTGAATGATTAATTAGTTAAATCACCAATATAACCTTTAAATATTTCAGTAAAGAAAACTCCATTTGAATGTGAACGTACCCCTTCAATAAAAAAATTTCACTTACGATATATCGCAGGTTACAATTTAGTTAAACATTTTTCGTAGATATCTAAAGCGGTTTTGAAACGTATACATTACAAGGAAACGCAAAAAAATCGGAACATAACCTTGACCTGTGACATAGATCTTATATTTGTTTTGTGAACAAAAGACCTCACATAAAAGACCCTGCAGCCTTTTTCACAAAAAAAAACTTAAGAGTAAAATACTCGTAAGTCATACACATTTCAGTATAACTTACGATCAATTTTTAATCATAAGTTTAATTGTGAAAAGAGTCATTTGGTATCTTTCACTTAATGTATATTAGACCTTTCCAACTAAAATTTGAATACATTGTTATGAAAAGGAGTTTGAAAAAAGTACCTTTCGATTTAAAAAGTCACTTCCGATTTTTATTTAAAATATCATGAAGAAAGGGCTGTAAATTAAGACCTCAGGTCTCTGATGTTTGAGGTAAATGAGTTGTATCACCATACTTATTATTTAGACTTTCCGAGGGAGGTAACCCCTATTTAATGCCACCATAATCTTTCGACCAGCATATTTTCAGTTACATTTCGCAAATAATAATTTAGTAAACATTTTCGTGGATATTTAATAAGGCTTCTGACGAGTGAAAATCGCAAGCTAAACGTGAGATTGACCCTTAACCCTGACACCATAATGTTTTGGTAGAACTAGAAAAAAATATGAACGGATCGGACGGATACATATATAATGAAATTCGTTTGTGAAACGAACTCCGAAGTATTAACATGCGATAAACTCGGACCTCTATGAAAACACCTTTACTAGATATTATGTAATCAACTATGTGGCAATAACATATTAAAAAATATATAAATTACTATCATTTTTTTTTTATTTCATTAAAGGTTCTTTTATTTTTCTGCTAAACAAATTACATAATTGCAGAATAATGAAATGCTCAGAATGTTTCAATAATTCTGAAAAGAGATGAAATGCTATCATTTGAAATACGTACCTTATTTAGCAAACATGCATTTTGATACCACTCGATGAGTTAGTGTTCATGTAAATAATATAACAGTGAAGATACTTAAAGCTTTGTTTGTGATGTACCAAGAACAAACAGTTAACATAATTTTGAAAAGGCTTAGGGAGCAACCATTTAACTTCAAAAGGGGGAAAAGGGGGGGGGGGGGGGGAGGGGGGGATGATGTTTTTTTGTCTGAGTCATTTTTTTTTTTAGTTTTTAAACGCTATCAATCAAATTATTTTTTTCAAAATTTAACACTATAAGGTATGGGGGAAATCTGGATTCAGTATATATTTTTTTGGCATCTGCTTGACCACAATATTTTTTTTTCATCAAATTGGGGAATAGAATATTTTTTTTTAGGAAAAACAATAACCCCCCCCCCCCCCCCCTCCTAGTTCCCTTAGCCACTGTTCGGATATACGGTTACCGTAGTGATTAACGACCTTGACTATCCATTTGACACTCGCAAAGTTGGTTCAGATCGGTACTAAGCATTAACAATACGTATCTGTGAGTGAGTGCAGTTACTAAAAGCTAGTTCATATATAAACTAAAAAATAAGAACACCTCTTGGTGTAAAGATATCAATGCAGTTTAAAATTCGTTAAGAACTTACAAACTTTACAAAAATAAATAACGTGAATGTAGAAATTTGTTTTGTTAATTGTATGGATAAACATGGTCCTTAATATGATATAGTTTGGAATTATCATATGGCTTTATCATAAATATTCCTTACCAATGCAAGAACCCTGTGACAGGGAAATATCATCGAATGAAATACTGCCACGTTGTTTCAAATAACCTTCAATGACAATGATATCATTATATGCTATATCAATAGAAACCGTCTTTTCCTTCCATTTATCTCCTGAATCGCCATAGATAGATAGGATGTTTCTGAACTTGACATCAGACGTCGTGTATAACGTAAGATTATTCCAAGTGTTACCAATCATATAATACCAGAAAGTTAAGCATATAGGTCCTGTTAATTCAATCGGCTCACTCTCTAATCGCCCTGTACCAGAACTTTCAGATTCAAGATGAAAAAAGGATCCTTTTGCTGAAATAAATCAATCCGTTTTCAAACTGTCAACTCATACACATCTCCCTGTTTCTTACTCATTTATTTCTTTGTTTAATTTTATTTTAGATAACAAATTGTAATTCTATTCCCTTTTTATGTCAATTGTTGTCTAATTCAGGATAGTAACACAGTTTACATATCTTTTTTCCTACTGAACATTTGTATTTGTCTTTTTATCGACTTTCTGTACCCAATAAAGGTCAAAGTAAAACATTTTTTTATATAAAATTCAAAATTTGGAATTTTCATCAAACATAGAACAAATAATGTCTTTCTGACAAGGCCCGATTTGGTGATGTTACATTTTACAAAATCTACCCGAATTGTTTTGTAATATAATCCTCTCAGATCGGTGCTAGGGTCGTCTTAAACTTGCAGTGAGGTGAGCGTTTTTTTTTTTGGTTCCGTGTTGAAGGCCTCACTGTGACTTTGAGATGACCAAAAGCAATAAAAGCACTGTTCCTTTGCTTTTTGTTTGTTTTTTGCTGTGCATGTACTGATTTTGTGTCATTGATGGATATCGTTTTTCTATAATAATAATCATATATAAAAATTCATATTAAAGACAAGACAGTTGAAATCATTAATAAAAGAAAGAATGTATTTTTTCTTAAATGTTGACCTAGGAAGAACCAACTTACATGCAATTGTCCATATTAATACTTAAATGATAATACAAGTACATGCATATAAAATTTTTTTTTTTTTTTTTTTTTTTTTAACACTCAAATTGATACTTTATTGCACAACTTGCTGTTAACAATAACACTTGATGTACAGCATTCCATCAAGTATCCCTGTTAATAGTGCCACCGAATATCCAGGGAGAATATTCAGTAGAATTAACAAAAAAAAATTCTATCAATATCTAAATAAATAAATTGCTATTACAAATAGTTGTTTTAAATAGTCTACTACAAAATATGTTAATTTTTTCTATATAAAATACTATATATTCATGTAACATTACACACGTTATCACAAAAGTTCGTCAATATATTACGGAATTTATCACTATTTATTTCGGAATGAGTTTTTGTATACTATCTTAAATGTTCCAGAAACTAAATGCGGTCACTGGTCGATGACCTCGCACGTTTTTTGTGCTTCAAGTTGGGATTTACACAATTCTGCAATGTTTTGTAATTTGGAATAAAAATACGAAAAGGTGAGATGTTTTAATTATATGTTTTTATCTGTTATAAATCAAATGATTTGAAATAAATGTGTTATTTATTTGACCTACATAACGTTATGAACAATTGAACATGATCCCGTGTCGTGACCTTAAAATACCTATCAGCTATTTTGTAAACATACACATACTTGAATTTTCTGAAGTCATATTCGTACTACACACACACAGACAGATTCAAACATCCAAGATACACACACAAAACTCCTTCATAGTTGCATGTTTTATACATTTTAAGCATCACATTTGAAATTATATGCAGATAGGCTATAAAATATTAATTGCCTCAAATTTTCAAGAATAACATCAAATTCTGTACACTTAGTTACTATATCTGCCCAGTAACATGGTATTAGTTATATTGTTCTTTATTTTTACCCCTTTTTCTTTATTTCTTAGCCAATTATTTTGAAGCAAATAAAGTATCCACACCCATATATACATACTTGTACAATGTAGACACACACACCAACACACACACCAACACACACACACACACACCAAGTACAGATCTTTTCATATATATATTATAAGTAGATTATAAGTACTTGTATACCTTAACATTTTAGGTATCAGGTGCATTTATAAGCACATTGACAGCATATTGATGTTACAAAATACTTTATGCTACATGTATATTTTCACATTTCTATAACATTACCTTAGTTTTTTCTCAAAATGTTATACACTTTTGTTAATAAACAATTTATCTTCATGTTTACCAAACTATATAATTCTACTATATTATTTATTTCATATTTAAATATTTTCATTGTATCTACCCATTTAGATTTTTTATTCGAAACATAGTGTGCCTTATAGACTGAAAAGAACATTAAACTAAGCAAATGATTAAGTGCAAAGTAAGCTTTATCATTAATTTTGTATCCTATGACAAGAGAACGGAGACTTATAACATGTTCTTCCATGCCAACTCTTTTGAGTAAATCTTTCATTGATTTCCAAAATATTTTATGATATTGACATGTAATGAAGAAATGGTTATAGTTATCTAGTTCATTGCAATAAGTACATAGGTCATTTTGTGCAATTTTCCACTGGAAAAGCAGCTGTTCATTTGGTAAAATAAAATGCATTAATTTCCATCTGAACATTTTTATTTTATTATCTTTTAGATGAATTTAATAGAGTCTTTAAATTCATTTTTGAGACTTCCATTACCAAAGAGTCTTTCCCATTTAGCAAATCCAATTGGCGTTTCTGTTATAAATTGACCTTGCACTATTTTATATATGTCTTTATTATTGATAGTAAGGATATCAGTATTGTCTCGAAATTTGATTCTAGTTCGGTTAATATGAACATTAGTTTTGAATGATTCTTCTGATTTTAATATGTTGACTCATCGTTTTGGTATGGAATTTTTAATTTTTAAGATTTCTGCAATCCAATTACTTTTTTTTTCAATTTTGAAATAATTTTTTCTTCTGATATCTTCCCCCTTTTATCGATTATGTCATTAATATATAATATATCGCTGTCAATCCAGTTATCAAAGAACAAACATTTTCCTTGAAATTTTATAAATCTATTTCCCCATATTATTTGTTTTCTAATATCTAAATAATTCTCAATTTGATCATGATTAATATTGTTACAATTGTTAACATTTATCCATGTTTTTATCATCTCTTGATAGAAAATTGGTGTTTCGTTCCATGTTTTTTTATCTAGCATTTTTATTTTATTCAAATTTATCTTGAAAATAAGTAAGATTTTGCCAAATTTATTGAGGTATAGCTTTGGTAATACAGCCCAATTTGCATTCCCTGATTGTATTATTTTCATAATCCATTTTATATGTATTGATTTTATATAAGACTCGATATCAATCACATATAAACCCCCCTCTGAAAATTTTTTAGTAATTATTGACCTTTTTATTTTATCTTTTCCTCCATTCCAAATAAATTTATATATTAAATTATTAATATTTTGTAGTTTATCTTTACTTATGATACTATTAGTTGCAATGTAAGTTATATTTGGTAGCAAAAGAGCTTTTACGATTAATATTTTTCCCAATTGGGTTAATCTTCGTTTTGACCATCTATCTACAAGTTTCGCTATTTTATCCATGACTTTTTCCATATTCAGTGTGTCACATTCTTTTCTGTCATAACCAAAGTAAATACCTAAGCTTTTAATTGGTTTATTTGTCCAATTTATATTTTCATATTTATCTTTTGAACTTTTTAATTTTCCTAACCATATCCCCTCTGTTTTATTTCTATTTAGTTTTAATCCTGAAAAGCTGCCAAATGTTTCAATTATACTAAGAGCCAGACTTATTTCTTTTCGTGACTGAAAAAAAAGAGTTGTGTCATCAGCTAATTGACAAATTTTTAAATTACATGATTTTCCATCTAATTTTATTGTTATTCCTTTAAAATCTTTATTACTTCTTAGCCTTATTGCCATTAATTCTACTGTTATGACAAAAAGAAGAGCAGAAATCGGACACCCTTGTCGTATACCACGATATATTTTAAACGGACCTGAAACCCACCCATTATTTAAAATACAGCCTTTAATGCCATTATACATAGTTTCCACCCATCTGATAAAGCCATTTTTAAATCCAAACTTTTTTAGCGTTTCTGTCATAAATGTCCATTCCAAAGAGTCAAAAGCTTTACTAAAATCCAAAAAAAGTATTGCTCCTTCTATATTAAATTTTTCAGAGTAATCTATAATGTCTTGTATTTGTCTAATATTAAAACCTATGTATCTATTGTTGACATATCCAGTTTGATCTAGACTAATTATAGAAGGAAGAACATTTTTCAGTCTCTGTGCCAACACATAAGCTAGTAATTTCGTATCAATATTCAATAATGTTATAGGACGGTAATTATTTAATGAAAAAGGGTCATTCTTTTTAAAAATAAGCGAAATAGCACCTTTCTTTTGAGAATTTGTTAATTCTTTTTTTTCAAAATTATTATTGAAAACCTTGACCATAATATTCTTTAGACTACCCCAAAATTGTCTATAAAATTCTACTGTCAGCCCATCCAGACCAGGGGATTTATTTAATTTCATTTTAAATATTGCATCTGTACATTCAGTTTCTGTTACATTCCCTTCACATTGAATACTATCCGAGTCTTTTAGTTTTTTTGGTATTTCTGTTTCTTTAATATACATTTTAACATCATTATCATTAGGATTAGTTGACTCGTAAAGCTTTTTGTAGTATTTCACTTGTAAATTTAGAATTTTATCTTGGTCAGTTGTCGTAGATCCATTTTCATCATATAATTCAGTTATGATCTTTTTTGTTTAACGACTTTTTTCTAGTCCCAAGAAGTATGCACTATTTTTTCCCCCTTCTTCAAACCATTTTACCCTTGACCTAATTTTTTGCCCTTTAATTTTATCTTTATACAAACCCTCTAACTTATTTTCAACCTTCTCAATTTCTATTTTTAAGTTTTGACTTTTATCAATACCATTATCTATTTCATTATTAAGATTATTCAGTTGTTTTTCTAGAATATTAATTTCATCCTTTTTTAATTTAGCTTTAATTTTACAGTAGTCTAAACTTGCATCCCTTACTTCTATTTTCAAGTTATCCCATAGTATCCCCAGATCATTGCAGTTGAATGAATCTTTTTCATATTTAGATATCAACTTTTTGATTAAAATTGTGTAATCTTCATTATTTAAAACACTTGAATTTAATTTCCAATAGCCTCGTCCCTTATTTCCTCTGTCAGTATTAATTTTTAATGATACCGCATTATGATCAGTTAGTTTTTGGATTATAGGTCTAATGTCACAACTTTTACAATTTTTTTGTACTTCTTTTGATATAAAGAAATAATCAATCCTTGTGGCTTCTGATCTATCTTTTCTACACCAGGTAAATTGTCTTGTGTTTTTATTTTTGATTCTCCAAATATCTAATAATTTGGATGATTTTATCAGCCCTTTCAAACTTGTTACTGGTTTATCAAATTTTTTGGGGGATTTAGTTTTGTTTTTTGTATCAGTCAATGACCAAATATCATTGAAATCGCCCCCAAGGATAGTTTGGCCTAGTCCATTTTTATTTATATAAGATTTAACTTTTTTGAAAAAACTATTTCTTTCTCTTAATCTATTTGGAGCATAGATATTAACTAGTGTGTAGATATTTTCATTAATTTCAATGTTAATTAAGAAAAATCTCCCTTCAGAATCCTTGTGTTCATCTATAATTTTGCATATAAAATTTAACAGTAATTCAAAGTGTACATACACAGAAATTAAGAATATGATCAATGCTTTCTACTGAAATAAATTTAGTTATTAAACATCTACATTTGAACATTTCAATAATGCCTTTAAATTTAATACGTACATACATCCTTATCATTACAGTAACTACAAAATGTTCAAGGTCTGTAAGATTATAAAAAGAGGGTTCATTTCGTTTCTCTTGTTATCTTGAGTACAATGTATACTGGAGTGTCATTCATCATCAATTTAACATAGGTGAAATAATTGTTTTTTTAAATCTATTTTCTATTCCTGTCATTTTCAAGAATCAAGTTTCTATTGCAATGTAAGTACTATATTGGTAGGAACTCCAACAAACCAACTTCATACGATTATGGTGCAATGCCATAAAATCTTTAAGTATCTGTTAAATAACACGACATCTCATATTGATGCATTAGTTCAATCAAAGTTTTTAGGAACCGCGTCATTTACCGTAATCACAAAATTATCCAGCATGTCCGAATGTGTACATAATTGTCAAGGAAATGAAATTTAACGACCTAGCCAAAACATATAAATGAACTAAAATTAAAAAAACATACAAGACTAACAAAGTCCAGAGGCTCCTGACTTGGGATAGGCGCAAAAATGCGGCGGGGTTAAACCTGTTTTTATGAGATCTCAACCCTCCCCCTATACCATTCCATTTTAACTGAACTAGTAAACATTTTTATTTAGGGGCCAGCTGAAGCCCGCCTCCTGGTGCGGGATTTTCTCGCTGTGTTGAAGACCCATTGGTGGCATTCGGTTGTTTTCTGCTCTTTGGTCAGGTTGTTGTCTCTTTGACATATTCCCTATTTCCATTCTCAATTTGAATTAGTCGTCTGCAACTATGACTGAGGTTTACTGCTAACTTTGATAGATATTTTTATAAAGTGTTAACTGCATGAATGTTGAGCGGCAAATATTTCATGCATTTTCAACACTAAGCAAAAATATGATAAAAATAGAAATAAGGCAATGTGGTATGATTTCCAATGAGACAACTATCCACCAAAGTTCAAATGAAGTCGATGTAAGCAATAATAGTCAACATGACGGCCATCAACAATGAACAACCTCATACCGTATAGTCGGCTATAAAAGGCCCCGACATGAAAAAAATGAAACAATTTAATTGAGAAGATCAACGGCATCATTTATAACAAAACAATTTACGAAAAATCAATATGACGGACATGAACAAACGACAACAATTGAACTACAGACTCCTAACTTGGGACAGGTACATAAATAGTACACGTTTCTTGTACTTAAAATTGACTTCTTACTCACTCTTGCAGATTATAATAAATGGATTTGGGTATAATTGATTAGATCTTCAAAATTAGTATTGGTATTTGAAATATTTCTGTCTCGGGATGAAGAGTAATAAACAGTCGAAATGAGCATCGGGTGTTGTAAAATTGGTACTGTTAATGTTAAACATATACCTGTATATATAGTGAAAAAAGTGTGGGTGTACATACACACTTGTTTTTCTCCCATTTATGACGAACACGAACTTATTTTCGTCTGTGATTTTGATTAAATACTTGAATTCATTGCAGATATTCTACAAAATTCTAATAAAAACAAGGCCTTAAATTTAGCAGTGATTCTTGTGTAACTATCAAAAGCTTTCCTTATATCTTTAAAGTAAAAATGCAATGATTCGGACAACTTGCAGGCTATGTATATAAGACATTTCAAAGTTAAGTACGATCGGTAGTACTACATTATCAAGAAATATAACCGCCGTACCAATTTCCAGATGTTGCTGAGTCTCAAAGCATAAATACAGAGAAAAACATTTTGCTTCAAAGACGAATTGCCTGAAACGTAAATTGAAGAAAAAAATTTGATCTGATTATTTTCACAAGAATTGCACTTGTACACCTATTATGCATTTCAATAATAACGAAACCTCAAAACGCACATTCACATTTAGGTTTTGAGTACGCCTAATATGTTTTTACTTATTGTGAAATCTAGTTTGTTTTGCACACAGTCCTATTTCACGATAACATATCTGTTTATTCAATAATGTAACAAAGACTTACAATTTCATTGCATAACAAGTTATTTCATTTACAGATGTTTAAAGACTTATATCCGAATTGTTACCTTGCATTTTTCATTGTCTTTAGTGTGTGTGTTTAATTTATAAAGTTCGTTGTACTCTGTAACTGTTGTTTTTATATACAATATTTCTTTTAATTATATACGCTCTAGTTTATAGGTTACATTTTTCTAAGCATGTAGATATTCGGTATTCAAAAGAGACAAAACATTACCTGATAATTAAGGAGCCCTGTTAGCTATATTGAGCGCACAAAATATTTTTTTCTTTAAAGGTTATTAAGCGGGGCTCCGTAAATATTCGTTGATGGATCCAGGTAAAATAATTTTAAGAAAATGTTTCTGCAAGTGATTAAGGTTTTGAAAAAAAAATATATAAATTTATATAAAGTAAAAAATATATTTGTAAATAAAGTCCATCTAGAAACAATTTTTTTTTATGAACAAAACATATCATTCGTCAAACGTGGAAGTAACAAATGTACAAGCAAAATAAAAGATATGAATAAGTGTAGTACTAGATATTTGTTTTTGTATAAAATGTGTTTGAAATAATCATGGAACACGATATAAGATGACATTTGTGCAATCTGATTCCTTATTGTGTGCTAATTTTTTTAGCTGTCTTATACAAGTAGGGTGCCAAGTGTAAAAGAAGCCTATAGTAAACAAGTTTAACTTAACGGAATAACATACGGCTAAATATATTTGCAAATAATAGGAAAATCATTATATTTTACAATCATGATTATCGTCGTAAAATCCCGTGGTTACGATTTTCTAAATTTCGCGATTTTACAGGTTACAGTAATTTCAAAGCTGAATTGGCATTGATATGACTTAGCAAGCCACTATAGCCACTGAAATATACGTGTCGAGCATGCATGTTGTCTATTTAATAAGGATGGTTTTGTGAAAAGAATACATTTATTGGCAATGCAGTCTATCATTCAGGTTAATAAAATATTTGCTGCGAAAAAGGTATAATATATCAAGCAATTATTATAGGTTACCATGCGACCGTCAAAATAGAGAAAAACTTAAACCATATAGCCAGGTATGAAAGGCCCGGCCATGACAAACTGTGAAACAATTCGAACGAAAAAAAAACTTCCGATTTATGACAAAACATTTAACGAATATGTTTCGAAACTTTGGGCACTTTTTTTTCTGTCTATTGGTGAAAGATGTAGGTTTAAAAAAGGAAAACATAAGAGTGCATTTGCTTAAAGGTTTGGCCTGCTTTACTGATCATGATAACATTGAAATTGAAAGTCTTGAAGAGAATATAGTCATACAAAAAGTATAACACTATCATTTCATGCACCAAATACAGTTGACTAATTGCTTATAGTAACTGAGATACTGACTTAACCACAAAACTTGTTCACTGATCCATATAGTGAGTCGAGGTCAAATGAACCGTAAATGACGAACCTGTAGAAATTGCAATGATACCCTATACTTATAACCCTAAAATTTTCATAAGTAAGTTCACATGACGAAACTACTATTCAGTTTTATAGCAGTCGCTGAACCGTGGAAATGAGGTCAAGGACAATGATCATATGACAGACAAAAACTTCGCAACGCATCTGTATACAAGGTATAAAGCATCCAGGTACTCTACCCACGAATTATAAAGCTATGCAAATACTTAATAGTTTACACCGTTTCCGCCCCCACCGTCGGATAAAATTCTCTATTTTTGTTTTCATTCTGCGACTTGCGTCGCAATAATAAAGTATTACAACAATATCGAACTCAAAGGCAAATTCAAAAAGAGAGAGTCTCTAAAAAATGAAAAAAAAAATAAAATCAAACGCTATCAATCAACAGAACATGTAAAAACAACTGCCATATTCCTGACTTGGTACATACATTTTCCGGAGAAAAGAGTGTGTTAAACCTGGCTATATAGCTAGATAAACCTCCCATTGTATGTCAGTTGTTTATAGTTCCCCGTAGTATTAAATTTGAAAAAAATTGGGTGCGCAACCCAAACATGCATAAAACAGACGAGACAACAAATCAAACTGTCTCTGAACTAGACGTGGGAGGCTGACTTTCAATCTGTCAGTAGAAAACAACTTCTACTATTAGTTTTGAAAATTTTTCTATATATGTTGTCTGCAAGTGTTAAATGTTGTAAAATACATTGCTGCTGTACAGAATCCTCTTCCTGTAGATATTTATTAATTACAGGTCAATTATAAAACCAGTTTCAGCTCAATAAGTCCTATTAATGTGTAAGATGGAGTGATTTACTTGTTTCTAATAAACATATTGCTTTCATAACTTTGACTCTCCCCCGTTTTCACCATTCGCAGCACTTCACATTTCCGTAAAGCAAATATATACTAAAAACTGCTGTTTCAATCGATTAACGTTCATATTACACAAGTTTTGGAAGAATGTACAAATGTAGGTGCTTCCACACTCGATCGCAAAAAGAAACTTAGATATTTACCCAGAAACTGACTAACACCTTTTATCAAACGACGGGAGACACAACAATTTTTAGGGGCAACTTACAAAATGTTAATATATAAAAAAAATCATCTATATATTTCACTTGTTCACAAATTCCAAATGTTAAATTATAATGAGCAAGGTCACTGTTATTAATAGCGTATTGAAAATTGTACATGTACAGCCTATAAGTATACATGTCAATATCGGGTTATATTTGGCAACATCAATATCAAATTGGTCCTCAATATAGGAACTATACAAATAATTATACGAATTAAGTTTGCTCCTACCACATGTATGTCGGTGCGACAAACTGTCTAAATGTGACTATACGTTTTCCCTGAAATTTAAGATTTGACCTTTGACCCAAATTTAAGAAAAACACGTTTGAAGATAACGACGGTTGTCGATATTTATCGATATTTCGATTATTTCGTTAACCCAACCCGCATAAATTCGTTGACCGGGCACCCTATTATATAGGATTATCTTCATCCGTCTAGGAAAAGGCAGTAATGAACTTTTTTCTCTCAAAGATTTGGCAAAAACAGTTACTGAGTGTACCTTCTTTACATTATGAGACATTTTCACACTCTTACACCAATAAAAAAGAGGTGGAAAATACAATGGGACATTCAAAACTCATAAGTTGAAGAAAAACTGCCAACGTCATTGAAATAAAACATATGTTTGTTCGATTTTCATAATAACATATTAAATACTTAGTCTTATGAAAGGAACATGATTATTCACAGGTGGTTCAACACGACATTGGTATTTATGAAATACAAACCTGATGCAGTTGTATGATCATCATTGGGTCCAATGCTTGTGGTATCGCCCTGTACAATATTCCAGGAAAAATAGTATTCGTAGTCGTATAATGCATTACTCAGACCACACGTGCTAAGTTGCTCAAAAGTGCATATTATTTTACTGCGTTCTAAAATAAATAAACGAAAATGTTGATCTCGATAAGGAAATTCCATACTTAGATGTTCCAAAAGTTAACAAATGAATACAGAGTGGATTCTTTTTCAGATTTATCACGATTTTCATGACTAACTTCCTCTCACAAATACTGTCGATCCCTCATTTTTTAAGATGAGATTTTTTAAAAACTTTAAAGAATATATTTCTAAATTTCTTTGAGAGGCAATATTCAATCAACAGATGTGGCTACCTTACCTAATTTTCTGTAGAGGGCTTCCAATATTGTGTGCCATCTTTAATCTCCTTGCTTAAGTTGATATGATTTGTATATTTGTTTTATTTTCACGAATGGTATAAATTGGCAAGATACATTTTTTGGGGTACGTAAGACTGGATTCAGCCCACCACATTTGTGCCTTTACCGTACCCTGACAAATGTTGTTTGCTTTTGTTTTAACATTCGTTTTTTTTCTCTCTCTCGGAATAGATGGGTGTTGGTAGGATCTTTTGTACTATCCAATATTTAAGGACATTACTGTTCTACTGTTTATGGATCATGTAACTTTTGTTTCAGTATACACGTTTGTAAGCTAATGTGTTAACAACTGTATAATATTATCAAACACAATAGAAATCCTAGTAAATTACAAATTGAAACTTACATTATTCTCTAAAAGCTAAATCTGTGTAAAAACATTTAAAGTACTAATTTCATTGAAACGAGGTTTGTATTTCGAAAATATTGTCTCCTTAGAGATGCTCGAGGTCAAATATTTGAAAGTACAAAACCTACTACAAACGTTATAGAGCCGATAACTCCACAGCTACTTGTCTCTGAAATTCGTTTCAGTTATTCCTTGAATAAATCAAAAGGTACTCAATTCCCTTTTTAGAAAAATGACACTCGGTCGCAAACTTTCGCTGTATTTCCATTCAGCGGGTGTCTATCCCATTAAAACTTGATATGTCGTAAATCTACATTGACTTACCTACAAAATGATGTAAGACACACTTTTTGCCGTTGTCGGCATCATTCGTAGCAGGCCTTCGACATAGGGCACCGTAAATTATTTCGTCTGTTCGCAGTGAAATGACATTTTAAAGTCTTATTTTCAAGTATATGTAAGCATATATCAAAGTATGGTGGTAATCTTATTCGTCTACTTTCGTTTTTTGTCATTGTGTTTTTCTTCGACATATGATTTGTATAGTCCGTTTTTGGTATCGTTGAAATCTTTTTTTACATCATTAATAGTTCAGAACAAACAGAAATAAGCATATTTACCTGTACAATGTCCCTCTTCAACATAAATATCATCAATAGCTATATATCCTCTTGGGCGGAAATTAGGATCTTTTAATTTTCCTTCAATTACAATTTGATAATATTCGTATGGATGTAGATCTACATTAGCCTGGTTCCATTGTTTGTCCTGATTACCCGTTATCGTCCAAATGTTATCCATCGACTTTTTCAGTTTCTGATACACATTTAAAGTTCCAATTTGATCACCATACATATGATACCAAAAACGTAAGCACTGACTTTGTTTACGAACGATTGGTTTACTTATAAGTTGTGCTTTATCGTTTCTACTTTTACCATTTGCTTCAATATACATATAGAAACCATAATCTGCAAATTACACAAATGAAATTACACATCATGAAAGAACAATCAATGTTAAACGGAGTATACAATCATACAAAAATCTACGAAAGGACATGTAAACATGTCTCGTTCCAACCCATATTATGTCTATGCTTTGATAGATTTCATTAATAATAACAAAATTGATTTTGTTGAAACAGGTTGACTGTGAACGTGCTTACACGATTTTCATTTTTTTAATCGGTAAACATTTTCTTTTTCTAATAAATACTTAACGATCCCAAGTGTGATAACTTGTATGATATGAAAAAAAAAAAACCATTAAGCATTGGCCATTTTTACATACGATTGGATTACTAAATGTATCGTCTTATTTTTACCATTTGCTTCAATAAACATAAAAAAAAATATCACCTGCAAATTACATATTTAAAAATATACATCATGCATGAACCTCAAAAGCTCATCACCCCAACAGGCGTATGCTTTGTTGAAATTCCTTTAAATTAAAAGAATTATGGGGATATTTCTTGCCATACTACTAGCTGACGACATAAATAGAATAAAAAAAATTGGATGCTCTGTCAGTTTTTAATGTTATCTATTGCAAAACTTCTTTCGCTGTGTATTTCTTTAGTTAAAAGGGCATTAGCTACGAGAAATAAAATAAAAAAATAAAATGTGATTTTTTTTTTCAATCATAAACAATCAATAAAAGTGAAATAGTGAAATAATAATTCGCTTTTAGCAGCCAGATTGGTTCAATTTTATCAAAATAAGAAACATCGATGATGAAGTATTCACTTGCAGGTGACTAGTTCGACCTCATTAAATCCGTATTCATGTGACCTTTAATTAACCCCTTAGCTAGAGATGGGTTACGCATGCACGGATAGCATTTTTATTGACAATATCAAATAAGAAAAAAGAATATTTTTTAGATGAAACCCTACTAGTAACCTTACTTTGACATCTTTATTCAAACTTTGACAAGTGAGTAGATTTTACAAATGTCAAAGTTCCCGTTTTGCATATTCCCGTTAATTGCATGTTCTAGCATGGACCGTAGCTTTTACATAGGTCAAGCAAGGTTGGCCGTATCGTGCATTCTTATTATAAAAATACATAATACTCATTGTATGCAGTTGTCAATATGGACGGGTATGAGACGGACGACATTTTGAGTCAGACGTTGGATTAGGCAGAAGAGACTGAAGATAACGCAATATTTATACCCCAAAGTACTTATCAGTCTAATGAAGGTAATCATAAAATTTAATGTATTTTACATGTTTTATCAAAAAAAGCCCCATCCCCTTCCCAATATTAATTAAACTTTAATATTCGAACATACTGTGGAAAAGGTGTGTCTGGATTAGAAACCCGACGACCGGACAAGCTTAACATACACAAATACAGATTACATATGTAGGAACGCCCTTTTTTGGGGCCAGCCACCACAATAATCGCAAACTCTACTCGGTGCCATCGCTTGTCTTCAGCAATTCAAACATTAATATTTGTTTTATGATTATGACTTAGTCTAAATGATTACTATAAGCTGTATTTTCAAAGTGCAACCTATAGGACACTTTATAAATTCAGCTGTTTTACAAATCACGCCTCTTTTCGAAAGACATAATACTACTCATAGATATTTCCCATATATGAGATGAAACATAGAGATCATATATGGGAACCTGTACGTAAACAAAATATCTATGAGTAGTATTATGTCTTTCGAAAAGAGGCGTGATTTGTAAAACAGCTGAATTTATAAAGTGTCCTATAGGTTGCACTTTGAAAATACAGCTGTTTCTCAAACCACGCCTCTTTTGTGGAGATATAGAATATTCATAGATAATTAATTTTGTTTACATACTGGTTCCCAGTTATGATCTCTAAGTTTCATCTCATAGAGACATAAATTGGGAATGTTACAAGTAAATATACATATGCATATTGTCTATATAGAAATCTGTGGTAATCCTACAGTCAAGGTTGGGATAGTTAAGAAATTTAGTGTATTTGACCTTTGAAAAAATTGTAGTGCATATGCACTTTCCATCCTAGGATATGATTTTTTTTTCAAAACTTCATAGTAAAAGTGGTACAGTTTTAGCCGTAAAAGGAGTTCCTATGGGAAATTGCATTGTCAATATTTACAGAAATGCAACCTATATTGGGTGAAAAAGAGAACATACAGAATTTAACCAAATTTGGTTTATCTCACAGATTTTAAAGCAATTAACTCAAATATGAAGTTTTATAAATATTTCATGAAGATTGAGAAAATCCTGGGCTTTAACTATGATGACTCAGCATAAATTCACAGTTTTACAGTATGCACAGTTTACTTAAAGCCCTGAATGCAAAATAAATTCATAATATATGCATATTTGTAAGTTAAATTGTTTAGAAGTGCCTATATTTACTCGTCGCAGTCATTGAAACTCATAGATCCTTCCTGAATATTATTGGTGGGGTGTTTTTGTCCTGTCGATAACCCAAAAGTAAGCCGTAACGCCTAAATCTGCTTTTTTGTCACCGCGGCATAAAAAATACAAGCTAGAAATACAAAAATATCTCAACAAAACTTACAATAGTGTGTTCTATCCTGATTATGTACTAAATATTCCACGTTGCTAGAAACAGCAGAATAATTTAGGAAATTTGAGGCAGCCCAGGGGCAAAAAACAGAGAAAATTGCCTACCCCCCTGGGTCATAAAACAAATAATTTTACTTGTAAATGCTATGATTTTATGATTTTAAAGGTCTTTATATAGAAAACAATAACTGTGCTTGGAAGTTATGCAAAAATTAGATGTTAGCAGTCACTTCTATAAAATTTTAAGTGAATTTATACATCAGACTGGTATCTGCATACATACAACTATTGCAAATATGGCTTTGGTTTAACACTTCTAGCTCATATATTAGCTGAATTATGTCAGATTTATGGTTAGAGATGATACTGTTGTGACAAGAATTCTAAACTGACCATTTAAGGCAGAAATTGTGAACTTTCATTGACAAATAGGCATACAGTAAAATGTGGACTGGAGACACAGGCAGGATTTGATACTTTATATAATCTTGAATGTTGGAATTATTGACTGCTAAACATAACATTTACAGTATTCTGAAATGCTTTCAATATGTTATCAGAACAGTTTTAAACAGGTTCTAGGCATTTCATGTCAGAAAACATGCAAATAGGGTAAGCTAGCAATAATTAAAGTCTTATTTTCAAATTCTTTAAAAAACTGAAACAGGGGAGGGGGTATCAAATGAACAGTTAAAGAAAACTTAGAGTTTATGCAGTGATTTCTTTAAGACTATAATTCTGATAAATAAGTATTAATGTGAGAAATAGTGTTTTTAGAGAGTTTTCTATTGGAATAAATGTTTGTATAGGTTGCACTTTGTAAATACAGCTGTTTCTCACACCACGCCTCTTTTGGGGAGATATAGAATATTCATAGATAATTAATTTTGTTTACATACTGGTTCCCAGTTATGATCTCTAGGTTTCATCTCATAGAGACATAACTTGGGAATGTTACCAGTAAATATACATATTCAATTGTCTATAAAGAAATCTGTGGTAATCCTACAGTCAAGGTAGGGATAGTTAAGAAATTTAGTGTTAGTTTAAACTCTTAGAAGTTCGGGGCATATAAACGTTGAAAATATGCCACACAGCCCTATATTTTGACCTTTGTAAAAAAATTGTAGTGCATATGAACTTTCCATTCTAGGATATGATTTTTTTCAAAACTTCATAGTAAAAGTGGTACAGTTTTAGCCGTAAAAGGAGTTTCTATGGGAAATTGTTTTGTCAATATTTACAGAAATGCAACCTATAGACATTTCATAAAGATTATTTTCATTTGAAATAACATTTTTTCATGTCAACTGAAATTAAATATGATTAGGTTTGACCGGCTGTATTTCGAAATTTTTAGTTATAATCACATTTCGAAATATCTAAGATTACACATTTGTTCCGTTATAAATTATTAAAGGTATGTTCGTCCTACCAATTTGTCGCAATAAAAATCAAATCTTGACTTTTTTGAAGAGATTAAAATTCTAATAAGGTGTTTAGTCCTATAAAACTAATTAAATTTCTTAATGGAACTTTTTTTTTCGTTATCAAGCAACATTCACGATTAAGGTCATCTAAATGCCACTCATTACAATGTACACACCATTCAATTTCCATAAACAACTGTTGCGTAAATCATCCTAGTTGGTGACATCTTGGGAAAATTTGCCGTGTGCATATTAAACAGAATCATACGTTTTTTTTTAATAAATTACAGTATATTCATTTTAGCTAAATACCCTTAATAAGTGATAAGAAGCATTCACCTGAGTTCGTCGTATGATCCGACAAAGGTCCTGTATTCCACGAAAGGGTCTTTCCAGAGTTATGTGTCCAGTTAAAATCATCTTCTGACCCTTGGTACCAATTGCACAACGATTTTTTTTCAAAACTGCAGTCTAAACTTTCAGGTGCTTTATATATATAAAAAAAGAAATGTTATATGGTTGTTCGGTATAGATTTATTAGATAATATTCTCTTGAAATACAATATCCTTAAGGTTGGGTCAGGTTAAGTAACCTCCGACCGAATAGTTATATACTAGTACAATCAATGTTGTAAAACATGATACATTAAAAAATATATACATGTACGTTCAAAGCCGACAGTTGGACTGGTGACACCAGCAAAACCTATCGCATGGTAAGAAATTCGGTATCAAACACTAAATCCAAATCACAAGAGATAATCGAACCATTGAAAATACGTAAAAAGGTGACTGCAGTTTTCAACTTCGATGTGTCGATATTGTTTCAATACGAAATTACGCTTGCATGTTCCATCAGACATGAAGCATAGAAAGTTTGATCTAAAATCTACTAAAATTATTAACTTTCACATATTTTTACTTACAAAATTATAAGATTAGGTATGAAAGCGTTCCTCTGACCACTCATAGGCTCCAATTGCTTCATCGTATGTACATGTTTAAACGTTTCATCTCACAATATATTTCCCCTTTTTATGTCATTATGTAATGTTTATAGCTCTTTATATTATGGTTTCATTTAGATGGAATCGGAACCACATATCCCATGTAAAGTGTTATGGTATAATAATTCTTATATGATTTGCATATCTACAAATACTTGAATATGATTGGTCCGTTTGAACTTTTTATTTGGTTTACACTTCCATATACCATAACGAGATGCAGAATATCAACATTATTATTTTTTGTGTACTTTCGGAAAATGTCGATTTCACTATGATCTATTCATGCGCGATATGAAACACATGCATTATATCTTGGGGTTCCAAGAAATTCAAATTGAAGAAAAAAAAACTACAGCACTGTTATTCCTATTCTAATACATAACAAACAAAAATATTCATTAAAACTTGGAAAAATGTATAAAATCAAAATAAGATAACACTCCGCAAAATTTCATGAATAATCTTGGCGCATTAACGTCATGGTTATACGAATGAAAACACTAAAGCTGAATATTCCGTTACTAGTACGCTTCAAATTCATATAATGTCTCTTAAAATAAGGTTTTCTAGGTTGGTGTTGTTTCATTTTCACTTCTATTGCACTAATCAAACATTTATGGATTTGAGCAAGTCAATATGGCGGTTCACTCCTTAGTAACGAAATGTCACCTCGGAATTTGACGACTAACACCAAATTGTTACTTAAAAATTGCAAAATGGCTTTGGACTTTTTTCAGTTTGTGAATTAATCGCTCTAGTTTACACATCAATAACCTCTAGAAAAATATGTATTCAATCCTATAATAAAAGAGAGGCAAAAGACAACGAGAAAAATTCAAAAAGTTTAAGAGAAAATGACAACCCCATTATAAAATACGAGAAACGTCAAAAAAAAGATAAAAAAAGTTCATAAAACACAACGTAGGAAACAAGTCTAAGCAACACGAACTCCACCAAAAACCTGATCTTGCGCAATGCCAAAATATATGTTTAGACAGGACGATGGACTGCAAAATGTTCATATACAGCTGTATATCAATAGTATTTAGTTATGTTTTAATTTATTTACAACAAAATCAATGTTTGTACGATAAAAACAATATTCAAAGATCTTATAACAGTGTTTAATTGACAACCTTTATGATAATAGATATAGGAAGATGTGGTATGAGTGCCAATGAGACAACTCTCCATCCAAGTTACAATTTATAAAAGTAAACGATTATAGGTCAAGGTACGGCCTTCAACACGGAGCATTGGCTCACACCGAACAGCAAGCTATAAAGGGCCCCAAAAAATTACTAGTGTAAAACCATTCAAACGGAAAAACCAACGATCTAATCTATATAAAAACGAGAAACGAGAAACACGTATGAACTACATAAACAGACGATAACTACTGTAATCAGATTCCTGACTTAGGACAGGTGCAAACATTTGCAGCGGGATTAAACGTTTTAATGGTACCAAACCTTCTCCCTTTTCTGAAACAATAGTATAACATCACAACATAGAAAAATACACTATAATATATCAATTGGAAGGCTTAACTCAATCAAAAAACGTAAATTAACACACAATGAACGAATAAATTTGACCTGTGACACCTAAATGCAAATACACAGTTAATAAAAAATTACAAGGGATAAATAATTAAAGTCAAAAGTAAATAAACAGGTTTAAACAAAGTTAAAGTATGATATCACTGTGAAATTTCAAACTATTTTTAGAAAATCATCACTTTAGTTTATTTTAAGGATCGAAAAGTTTCACGGATCGTAAATAAAGTTACGGTCTCTATAAACAACATTACCGTTAGAATTAGGATGTGATATCCAGTTTTCTACAGGTACAGCCAAACAATTAAACCAAATATTTGTGTCTATGAAAGATTTTAATAAATGTATTCAATAATCTGCGGTTGCGAAACCCCATACTTATTAATTTACTAGTGAAACATAGATTACGTTCATTGAAATCTAAAGTATCACTACAGACACAGACAAAGCGACGAGTAGTGATACATAAACACCAGAAGTTCGGTCCAAAAGAACATCACCATCCACACAAGGCAAATTAAAAAAAAAGAGAACGTAACATCGGCCCGCCTGTCGTAAAGTATTGTATAGAGTTTCCAGTGTGAAACTTGAATATCTTAATCTAGAAAAAGACAATTATGGCTATTTATATTTTTTTAAATAAAGTTCCTGTATATTTAAAAAAGAATTTCTACTTATTTAACGAAAAAATATCATCAAGATAACGATAAGTGTTGTTGAAGATATCAATTAAATAGAATTTAAATACATCTTTACTGCGTTTGGCCTTAAAATATAATTCAAAACAATACATGAACAAGTCTGTTATCAAAGTGGCGCAATTAATGCTTCTAAGAATACTTACAATCTGTCGATGAATTTTATTGCCGGAACGCACATACATGTTGTGAAACAGAAATTTCATACTTTTAAGAATCTCATTACAACTCCTTATATCTAGCAAATTAACTCTTTCATTACAAAAGAAGGGTTTTTATGATTTGCAGCAAATGAAATTGCAATAAGATTTTTAAAACGACTATGTAATTAGATTGGAAAATGTTTGCCTGAAAAGATTGTGCGCAAATGTAGTGAAAAGAGTCGACAAGTCAAAAGTGTCAACCGAGTTAAAAGGTTGTCTACATTAATAAAATAGTTAATTCCATCATTTTCATATGCTTTATTACAAACGATAACTATGTGAAATCAGATAGGGAACTAGTTAATAGCAGTTGTTTTGTGTAATTTACGAAACTAAGACAAAGTTCAAATGTTCAATGGAGGCCTGAACCTGAGATGTGTTAATTATATGATTATTTACTATTTTACTACAAATGGAAGACTCGGATCTGATTCTAGAAGAATTTATAATTTCATTGGGTGGACGTTTAGTCTCCGACGCTTTCATCAGCCCAGTATCCAGTACTTCAGTATTGGCATGAGAATACGATTAGTGTTTTGGTTGAAATTTTATGTTATAAAAATTTTGAAAATCATTTTAACATGAGGAATATATCTCCTTCATACAAAGCACTATTCCTTGTCTTAATTTGGCTATACTTTAGGTGGTTTGATTAGCTCTTCAACATTCAATAAGGTTATCGATTTTGAAATATTGTGGCCTCAAGCATCACTGAAGAGGTATTAATTGTCGAAATACGCATCTGGTACAGTCAAATTGGTACCGTGTATGTCATTTATTCTCAAGTGCTTATGTGTAGTATTTACGCCCAGCACCACCACATAGTACGAACAAATAACACTTTGCAAGTACTAGAAGTTTGTTTCTTATTCTTGAAATCAGCGTATTATGTGCACTATTAGTAATTTCTATATTATTGTCAAAATGTGAAATTCGAATATCCACAATAATCATACATTATTAATTTATTATCAAGAGATGTTGTTATACGATTTTACAATAGGATGAAAAAACGTTTGTAATTACCTAACGACAATGTTTTCAGTCGTTTTGGATGGAGGAGAATATGTTGGTAATTTTTTCAGAATTTTTCTTAACTTCTCGATCTTGAACGATGTTGAGGTCCACGTAATAATATGGCTAGAGGAATCGTATCTAAAATTCGATGATTCACAGTCGCAAGTTGAAGGATCATTATTTTTCTATATAACTGATGTTTCTATAGATAAGATATTTTTATTCCAATTAAAGGGCCAATGAAGAGCAAAGTAATTTAGTTCAATGATTTTGATAATTGACACAATAAATAATTTTGATAATCATATATAAATATGAATATAATCATCTCAACTCAGTTGTAAATGACGTATAATTAGAAATGAAACTTCTCCTGGTTTTATTTCCGTAGGTTTACTAAAAAATAGGTGGTTCTATGTTATCAAAATAGAGAGGTTATCAATTTTAATGGTTGACCTTGAAAATACAACATAAGTTCATAAACTCAATACCCTATTAAAATAGTTAATTTCAAGAAAATATCGTTTATGATCAGGTGTATTGATACTTTGGAACAGCCCATGATGACAAAACGCTGTGATTATACGCGCACAGTCGCGGATTGTTGGGCTGAAAAACGAAATTGTATAAGTCTCCTTGAAAATATCTTTTTTTTCAGATATCTAATTGGTTTTAAAATTTGCACGATAATTGATACATAACATTGTTTAGTATTCCCTTATTTTATACTTTTCTTTGACTGTAAATACTATTTTACACTATTTCCGTTCAGAGTGATGATATCTGAATGAAGTACAAAATTATATACAAAATTAAATAGAAGCTCTAACTGACGATGGTACATTATATCTTATTTTATATTTAGTAATAAAGTATTAACTGTTTAAGTTGATTTCAGCAATGGTTTGCTGTTTTCTTTGTCAAACTACACAAACCCAACAGCTGTTAAATTATATTTAATGTATTTATCGGCGTTATCTCTAAGTATCAATTTTGTGTATAATGTAGGTGATATCAATAGACAATTCCTTATTTTTGATGCAATCACTTTTAGTTGGCCTTTTAGCACCAAAGTCTTTGGTTTGGTGACCTTCATATATGTGTAAGTATATATTTGAATGTTTATAGGTCACATTAAAGTCTCGCTGGTAAACATACTACACAAATGAACCCTATATCTCCTGGTAATTTCAAGTAGCTGACACTAAACTGTAATAGCTAAGTGCGAGCGAGAATAAGACGATGTTGAAATATCTTCGTGAAAATGTTATTTTATTATACTATAGTAATCTTTGGGGTTGTCTGAGAACTCGCTATTGTTATTGACCTCTCTGTGAAAGAATCATACTTCATGCATATGAATCAAGACAAACTGATGCAACATAGAGGGGAAATATACCAAACATTGCAACCTCATGAGTCAAAAAACGCCATGGCAAAATCGAAGAACTACCAAAAGAGAAACAATAGTATACAAAACAAAACATAGATAATTTAAAAAACTGAGCAACATGAGCCCCACTATAAACCAGGGGTAAACTCAAGTGCTCCGGAAGGGTAAGCAGATCCTGCTCCACATGTGTCATCCGTTGTGTTGCTCATGTGAGTACACACACGGTGACGAGTCTAATTCTGTAAGTCACATTCGAGAAAAAAAGGACTGGATTGTGGTTACGACAATTGGAACATATCCGTCGTCATCTGTGAAACAGATATTTCAGAACGATCAACCAAATCGTGATAGCGGCCGCAAATATTCGAAGTGATGACTTCAATTTTTCCACTTTGAACTCTAAATGTAATAGCTTCCTTGTGAGCAGCAACCCTCTATCAAGGAAATCATGATTGGAAATGCAAGCTCTCAAATATCGTATGAACTGGGAGTTACATACTTTCCAAAATGAATTAATACATATGTGTATGTATAAACGCTCACTATGTCAAGCATCAGACCAAATGAAGTTGTGTGACTGTAAAATGCTATGTTTATCCCCTACTGTGTTATCCTTTCATCTGTTTGGTATTCAACCGACGTTTATAGACTTGAACTTACCTACCACCAAATCAAATCTTCTAAGTAGAAAATAAGGGACTAAGCTAGAATTTTAGGCATGAGTTCTTATGAGTATTTCCTAATGTGTGGTTGACAGCAATACTTTTATATAAAACATGTTTGTCAAAAGGATGTATTTCACCTTTTCCCGTTGGACACATATGTCGCCTTATGCATTTAAAACATTAACTTTCAAGTAATATACATGTGTACATTGTTTTGTTTATGTATAACAAAAACACATTTAAACCTGAACTTGTAACACATGTCTCCGTAGATTTTACACTGCCTCATATGATCAATCACTCAATCTCCAATGTCAGAATACTTTGCATGTAATAACTGTTTGAAATAGACGATAGATTAGAGACGGTACCGTAGAAATGCCAACCTTAATACGTAAATGTTAGGTAACAAAGAGCACACACAATCATCAATTTAAGAATGAATCAATCGACACATTTAAGCCATTTCACATTGTTCGTCTTGTTTTAGTAAAATATATCATAGTTTGACAATATATCTTAGTGAGTGTATGACTTAAAACTTCTTTGAATTCTTTATGTTGATTTGATACATTTTTCATCTCTTTGATGGTAAAAACTGTAGGGTCGGTGTTACAGATTGCCTTATATGGTTAGCCGTTTTGACATACATGTTCTTACTTGGGCTATGATGTTTCTTGATTTTGAATTGGAACAGGAACACTTTAAAGAATATTTGCATTTCACTGATTTCCTAACAGTATTTTCAGTTCACGTAAATTTCATTATTGAATCACAAAGAATTGCATCAAGTTGACAATGAACTGAGATATTCCTGCAAAATATGTCCAATAAGTTATTCAACTAACTGTTAGAAAGGTTTTCTTTATATTGATTAACAGTTTCATTTACATTCATAATAATTCTTGTTGAAATTTTGTATAGATTGTAGGGTAGGAGCTAACCTATAATCTCCTCTGAACAGCGATGGGCGGAAGCTTTTTATTCTACTGAAAGTAATAAAACATACCGGATACAACCCAAAATATTTAGTGATAATATATATAATCAGTACATTATAATGATTAAGAAAAACGAACATGAAGGGACTACGGTAACTGCAACTTTTAGACAACAAAGTTTCCAGTGTAGCGTGATCGTGCCTTAAAGAATCTGACTTCGTTCCTTAAGTAGTATCGATGTCTTATAATGACATTTAAAAAGAAAGAAAGACCCATTTCAAAGACAACGTTGACGTTATTTTCAAAACTATATCATAAATATTAAATGCATATGAACTAAAGGCCAATGAAACTTAATATAGCATGCATTTTCCCCCATTCATATTTTCAACCAATTTGAATAAAAATGTTTTACCTGCGCACATATAAGACATGTTGAAACGTCGTTGTTGATCTAATGAGCAAGAGGAAGACATGTTTGATCTATACATCAAACAATGGTTTGAGTTGTCACAAAACTTTCTGAGAGCTTCATGATCACGTTCATCAATGATACATGGTTCACTTTCACAATATCCCTCGTCATCCACACGAACATTTAATACTTTAATAAATGCCTCCTCGGTGCAATTTAATAGTGTAGGGTCTTGATTAGCATCCATGACAGCCGTATATTCTGCAGAAGAACATCATATTTCATTAAGTCAATATCAAATGCAGCTATTAAATCCTGTATTAAACGCGGATGTGTCTTTTTTAACACATCGTATAACTGAACATTACATGTATCGTCTTATTCGATTGATTATTTGATTGTTGCTTGCTTAACGTCTAGTGGCAAATATTTTATGCATGTTCAGGATGATAACAAATTAAAAATAAATACAATAGGTAAAATCTGTAATAAGAGACCATCCGGGTTGAAGGTCGGGGACATTTAGATTGCCACTGGAAAATGAGGGTATATGGGATGTGGACAGAAATATTGGCTGGCAACACACCACCTAGGGACTCTTCAAAGAGTTTTTACAAGGGTTAATGTGAACAGAGCGTGGCACTCTCGTACACGGGTCATCGCACAGCCAAACGGACGCCCCACTTTGGCAAGGGTTTTTATTACCGATCGGAAGAAGACCTGTAGTGTCTATATTTTTTATTTCCCAGTCACCCTTGAAAAGGGGAGGGGGTGGCTTTTTATTCGAAACCCGACGAATATGATCATCCTCCGTCGTTGTCATATAGCACAAGGAAATTATTTTGCATTTCATTTTTCATTTCTTCACTTCCCGAATGAATTATTAACATGATTAAGGCGGTTTATTGTTTCCATTTACTAAATACCGGTATTAACGACACAACACCAACATAAGTAATGATCGAGTATATTAAATTGTTTATTTCGGGTTTTAAACAAAGCAATTGTCTATTGATTGTCTTTTTGCAATCCTTAATGTCTTATTATCATAATACAAATGAATTGATGTGCGTTTATTGTAAAAACAGTTAAGCCTATTGTTTTTTTAACAATTGAAGTAAACAGGTTTTGGCACTCAGTTGATATGTTAACAAAAAGGATTTCTAAGAAAATTGGTGTGCTGCAAAGATTTAAAAGTTTTATGTCAAGGCTTGCCTTACTTAAAGTATACACGTGTATTATTTTTCCACATTCCATTTATTTTTGTATCATTTACTCATATGCAAAAAAAAAATGTTTACATTGATCGTAAACCATACTTTTTGGAGAGTTCCGATGGATGCTTATTCCAGATTATATTTTATATAGAAAAGCAATTCAAGTTATCGTGTATGGATCTTTTTACAATCGTGTTGGTCCTCGGTCAGGGTTGGAAGTCATTGGCTGAAAAAGGTGTCCTAAAATGGGCGTTTTCATATTGATCCTGTATTTTGTCATTGTACAATCGTATTGCATCTTTATCAGCTGTATTTTACCTCGGCTACGCCTCTGGTCATACCTCCCACCAATACAACTGTATTTCGATATATTACAGGATCTTTCTGAAACACCCATTTAATAATACTTTATTATTACTATGTTATTTTTGTAAACAACTGTTTGTTATTTTGTGTGTTTGGTTAACTCACTAGACCAGCTAAAGTTAAAGTTCGTCGGAAGGAATAAATATGGCCGTTTTTCGAACTAAAATTAACTCATAAAACAGATAAACCTCAGGATTTTTTAAAAATATTTTCCTAAACATAAGACGTATTTATTATGTATTTATCTTTTTCCTGACATGCCTTAAAACATTTCCGGGTGTACGACAATAAATGTCTGCAATAGGTGATATAAATTGTTAATCTGAGGGGACCGTATCATGTAAAACTTAGGTGTTTGTATATTTTACCATCTTCTGCACATCGAAATAAAGGTAAGTTTTTAATTGCTGGAAACTTCTTTATATCTTGTTCCTGTCGTGCTTTAAAAATGTATTAGATGCACCGGTTTGGCTGTAGTCAGAGTCGATTTTGTGTTGAAACACGGCCATATTTGTCTATTTTTTTCTGATGCACCTTGAGGTTCATTAAACCAAATCGACAAACATGGCTGGTTTTACACCACAAAAAATACTGTTAGTGAAGACTAAACTTTGCAGTCGGAAAAGAGTTCAGGCTTAAGTAAACTTTTCTTTTTTTTCAGTACATTTTATGAATAAAATGATTAATATGCTTAAATTTTTATTTAAAAATGAGTAAACGAAAATAAATAGAATACAAGTAAGATATACCGCTCAAATTTAAGCATTTGTAGTAGAACGACTATGTTTTGAATTCAAACTCGCCTATATACTTCATATCTTGGTACTGTGAATTGTTAACGTTCTTATGTCAACATGAAGCCTTAATATATAAAAATAATGGAATCTGAAGCAAGACGGTATATCAAATATGTTTCCTTTATACGTTTTCAAGACAAAACAATCAATCTACAAATATACCTGAACATATAAAGGTGTACTCAACGTTCTCTTTTCAATGAGATTTTGCCCATTTTTAGGATTTAGAAAAACTGTAACCGGGGGCATAGACGCAAGTTAATGCTTTAAATAGATAAATCTATTATCTTTGTGCTTATTTTTTTCTGCAGAATTTAGGATTATGCACAAAAAAATAAACATGTATTTGCACCTACAATAACCGACTGTTTTATGAATATTGGTCTTTAATTTTTAAAATTGACAACCATCTCGAAGCTTTATTATAATCTTACTATAAACACGTATATAAGATGCAAAACCTTTTTAATTATACACCTTCATTAAACTTGTAAAGTCCATAGATTAAACAGATGTAAACAATTCAAATATACTTTATATACATATTAAAACAGTATATCACTGCTCTCCTAATTAACGTGAACATAATATTGGTAGGCGGGTCAAACGCATACTATATACAACAGCTGTACTGACTATTAGGCAATGTTCTCTAGATAATTTATCTAAACTCAATACCTTATAAAGAATTTTATTTATAAAAGTACATTTATACAGACATTGTTACATTATTGGACAATGAAACCATACATATTTGAGTCTTCGATATCTATCAGTGCTTAGGGAAATTGTCAGTACAACTGTTTTAAGTAGTATTTGTTTCACCCGTCAATCAATAGAAGGTTTGCGTGTGTAGGCGTAGCTTACCACAATTGTTGCGTGTAAACTATCATCGAGAGTAAACATTTAAATGTTGTCGTGTGCATGTATTACAACGTTGTATGAAGTTTTAAAGAATTCTGAACTTTTTCTTTGTTTCATGTTTTTGTCCAAATAATGGATATTTTGAAATAATCTTTATACTGGTTTATTAAAAAATTGACAGTCAGCATACTAAAACGGATAATATTATGTTTAAAATTGACTATGCGGAATCATAGCCTTAACTCAAGGCATGGTCAATGCTTAACACAGCCCTTTTCTATTAATATAATACAGGTGTAATTACATGAGATGTTTAATTAGTTTGAATACCCTAATTTGTGATAAATAAAGATAGAAAACAATGTGAGCATTCAAGGAAACCTCAACTTATAATTAAATTCATCTTTAAAACCCCCAAGGTTAACCAATAGAATAGAGTCATAGGTTCATCCACTTCCGTTTTGATGTAGACATCATTTCAAGTTGAGTACTTGAAGAAAAAAAACTTCGTATTGTATTCAAGTTATAATGCAAATTTAAGTGATATCTTAAAATATAAGTCAAAGGTAACATATAATACCCAGTCAATATGTTACACCACTGACTAGGTTAGAGGGAGAATTGAGTGCGTTTAAAAGGGGTACAGTTTCGTAATTTGCCCCCCCCCCCCAACCCTACATAAATAAAAATTAAATAAATTAAATAAAATAATAGAAAACATATAACAATACTTCACTAATGATAATAATGGTAAGCTGTTAATTTGTGTTTAATTTTGTCAAAATAAACATAAAAACATCGCTAATTTATCATTTGCTTGCAGTCATACGACCACTTTCGGCAATATTCGGAGTCATCTCGATGGTTAATTAGATGGCGTCTAGGCTAAAACTCACACGAAATACTGGTACATTAATTGGCCATAATTAGTCAATGCATTGTTTATTGTTTTTTTTGTTATTTTTTTTAGTTTGGATAAACTTTTGAAGATATAATAAATCAAATATGAGAATTTGAGTCAAATCAGTGAACATGCATTTGACAGCTATTGTCCTTTTAAATGACATAACTTAATCTTTTCCCATTTGATTGTGAAAATATGGTTTTAAACAAAAACACAATTACACCACAACGATGATAACTTAACTTGTTGCTAGACAAATAACGAACATTCAAAAAAGTATCACACCTGCTTCACTTATCTTCCTGTGTTAAGGATGAATTTTATGAATTTACACTTGTACCCTAGTGTACATAAGTAACACAAATTAATCGAGCACTTACCCAATGGTGTATGTATTTGCATCACCGAACAAAGTATGAATAACTCCGATGACAACCACATCATTAAAACGTTCCAGACTATAAAATAACAAGGAAGTTTAAAGTCATTTAGGTCAGTATAATTATTATCGTATTTGTTTTGAAATATATACTTGTACTTTAAATTCAAATTCACAGTCTAGTAGACTCATTCCTTTGTACTATTTATTATCTATGGTTACATGTAGTTGAAGAGACGTATAGTCATTTAATTCACTTTATATTTGCAAGTCATATATTGATAAATTTTTTACTCAATCTTCCTTTTATTTCTCACAATCACAGAACCAATAATTGAAAGTTCATGAAATTGTATTTTGTTTTGTACATGAGTATTCTTCATGATGAAGGAAATCCAAGAAAACAATGCGGAGAGAGCAACACGTTTATAAAGTGTTATTTTTTATCACTGATCGATACCACTGTTGCATGGCTGTTACATTGTATAGCCCCGAGGATATCATCAGCTCATAAGTCGGTGCTCCGGTAATCACATGATTTATTGAATGTTTTTGCAATCAAATTCGTTTATTTTTAGGCCCATTTTAATCATATAGAACTACATGTGTTTAGGTAGCTAAGCATTTATTAGTTTTCATTTTATGTATATGAGGTTTCTTAAGAAAGTAAATCGAGAAAAGCGCTTTGCACGGAACAAATTTGTAAAGTATTATTTTCATTTTTCTAGCACTTGGTACCGCTTCTCATGGACTGTTTGTCCTGAGGGTAATACCACCATCAGCTTAGTAGTCGGTACTTCCGCACCACATGCTTTATAACATTATTTTTTCGATTAAATCTTGTTATTTGATGCTCCTTATGAGTGTTTAGTTAGCTATACGTCATTGAATTTCATCTTTGTTTGTTTACGGTCGTTCATTACGAAGGGTTAATCCTCAAAAGCGTCGGTCGCCTTAAAATCTATAAAGTATTATTTTCATTATTTTTGTAAAATGTGATCATTACCATGATTACAGAGACTAATAATTCAACTTAAAGTATCCAACACCTTTCAATTATATATTGATCCAAAAGGTTATTCAACCAGACGCATTGCAGTACAGAATCAGTTTAAAAGAATTTTACAGATTAAGTAGAATTATAATATTTTTATTATGTAAAATGGTGTATTATAGAACATTCAAAACTTAAATATATTACGTATAATATTTGTATCCAAGTCACAATTTGAAAAAGTAAACAAAATCCATCTAAATTGTAACTTAGTACCGTATTGATATAATTTGGCACGATGCAATATAAGGATACATTTGCACATAGTTATCCCAAATAACTGTACCAAAGTATACTGCTTCGGCTAGATCTGTTATGTGTGTGTAGGGAAACTATGACAAATGATTGTGATTCACGACGGAGGGGTGTAACGACATATAACTTTCAGAAAATATGTTGTCTGGAAACGGAACCTTACTAAAAATGTTCTGTTTTGAAGAGGCATTATCAAAATTTATTTAGTGTTGATTGAATTGTAAAATAGAAAATATTGGGTACATATCAGGGAGACAACTACCCAACGACAAATATAACCAACAGACATCTAGAGGTCAGTATATAAATAACACATAGCTGAGAGGGTGATAGAACAGATTGTTACCCCGAAAAAAAAACATTGTCAACTGAGGCGAAGGCAAGGTTGACAATGTCTTTTCGAGGGGTAACAATCTGCTCTATCACCCTCTCAAATAAGTGTTATTTAATTTATTATACTGAATGTTCTGTTATTACTGTCTATTAAATTTCAAATTCAAAGTAATAAACTATGTCGTCTTGTACATAACAATCAGCCGTATTTATTAAAGCGCACACTTGAGCAAGCGTCTCCATGAAGGGTTATAGAGTATTTGCCATGGAATAGAGTAAATTGTCTCCCTCGTATTAACCAATCAAAATCTGGCATTTTGACATGAAGTATAATAACATACAATATTCAACAGTAGACAGGTGTATATACAATACGTCAACCTTTAAAAGAATTAAACATTATCCATTTATGTGTCAATGAAAGGAGTCATTGGGTGTTAGGTAATGAGAAAGCAACCGAAACAAACAAATTAAAACCATAAAAGACATAAAGATGGCAATACTATAATTATGGTCTTTAAAAGGCACGTGTTTATAGCACTGTGTCCAGCTGTGTCCGCCTGTAGCCCATGTTTCTTAAATTTTTATATATAAATGGCACTGTGTCCAGCTGTGTCCACCTGTAGCCCCTCTTACTTAAATTTATATATAGGAATTGCACTGTGTCCAGCTGTGTCCGCCTGTAGCCAACAATTTCTATAATTTTTATATAGAATTAACGTTGTGTCAACTTGTGTCCACCTGTATCCCCTTGTTTCTTAAATTTTATATAGGAATTGCACAGTTTCCATTTGTGTCACCTATTTTTTTAATATCTAAATTATATAGATATAACGTTGGGTCCAGATTTGTACTCATATATTTATCCCATACGTAGATGGCGTGTATCCCCGGACACAAAAAGCATGCAAACTATATTTTGCACCGGAAATAGGACATATCTATCATGCATTGTAATTGTTAATCTATATATTTGTCGAAAATGGGCAGTTGAGCATTTTACGCAGCTAGTCATTTGATATGATTAGTAAGTTTTCCATTATACCATGGCAAACTGCCTTTACGCGCGTTTACTACCAAAGGTAAACGTGCGTTTACATCTTACAAAATAAGAAGACGCGCATTTTTTACGTTAACGCGAAATTAAACGTAAAAATAAACGCTCGTTTACTGTTTATGTCTACTGAAATTTTGGAGTTAATGCCGAGTTTACGTGGCGTTTATATGAAGTGCGCGTGAGTGAACGCCGCTTTAACTTTTTCCACCTGTTTACATGTAATGCTTGGTCTGCACCCAACTGTATGCATCATGCGTCATAAAGACCATTGCACATCAGCGAAAGGACCATCGCATTTTGACGCATACCATCGCACTTCAGCCTGACCATCGCACTCCAGCGGCTCCATCGCACTTGAGAGTCGTACATATATATCTCCTAGTTAATACGACATGTCATGCTTGCAGTTCCTAACATGATTACCTTGAAAGAAGCTACTGCTTTCCAAGTGGTTCAGTTGATTCTTTAAAGCTTACTTGAGCAACACTAATAGTGCCATACATGTAGAACAAGAACTGATTACACTTTCCGGATTACCTGAGTTACCCCGGTTTCTGGTGGGGTTCATATTTCTCAGTCTTTGGTTTTCTGTGTTATTTTTTGTTATTGTTGTTGTCCTCCTGTTTTTTTTTTATTTTTCTATAATGTTCTCTGTTTTTGATACACTCATGTCCCCTTAGTATATTCTTTCTCTTTTTTTAACTGTCGACATGGGTGGATGGTCATTATATTTGAAAAAAAGTTGAATATTTTATCAATTTGTCTACATATCTATGATGGACGTGCACCAACGTTTAACCATTTAGACTTTCTTTCCCATGTGATTGCATGCTGCAAAAACGAAGTTCACAATATGTGCTTAAACTGGCTGATAGTCATAATCATGGTGCAAACAATGTTCAGTATATTGTATAAGTTTGTTACATACTTAAATAAACGGTATATTATTCAACAGTCTGCATTATTTTTTTTTATATTTTATTCGTTTTTTAGTCTTGTTGTTAATACTATTTACCAACCGTAGATCATTTATAATTTAAATGAAATCACCCGAACTTAATGTTGTGCTCAATAGATGACAGTAGCACTGTACATGGTACACGGTTCATGGTACAACGTACATGTTTACTTAAATCAGATTAATGTAGGAAATATATCCTTAGTTGGTGTCTGGAACCTACCCTAACATTTTGAATTTATATTTTTCAAATGTTGGGGTATTACAAAGTTCTAGACACCAACTAAGGATATATTTCCTACATTAATCTGATTTAAGTAAACGTGTACGTTTTAAAACAAAATACAAACTATTAATGATTAATAACTGGTAACATAGGTGTATTCTTTGAATGACTACATCCTTTGATCTACAAACAAAAGACAAACAACACGTTTATTCGTATATCATTCCTTTTTTTTAATCAGTAATAAGAAACCCCAAACTACGAAAGGCAGCAGGATATGACAAACTGCAAAACAAACATGTGAGATACAGTGGAAGTAAACTACGTACAGTTATTCTCCGCGTTTGTAATGCAGTGAAACAATTTGGTCGTATTCCTTCGTGTTGAGGCATGGTATATATTGATTTCCGTGTACAAAGGCAATTGATAAGTGCAAACAAACGCCCGAACGCGACTTTTATTAACCTCTTTGGAAAATAATTCGATCCCAAATTCACAACAACAAGTTTTTCTAAATGTACTTAGTTGTATTACTGCCTCTTTAACTCCAAAGAAACTTCATATTACCTTTTAGAATTAGGCTGCAAATTGTACGTTGCGTTTTTTTGGCAGTTCCCATACGCGTGCGTTTGATACGATGTGGCATAGTGGCCTTATTTACAATTTGTTCCGACTCGGGATAAATGGTTAGCTATAACAAGTGATTGCTGATTGTTATAGCGATATAGCAAATGCCGTTTACGTCAATAAACATGAATCAGTACCCTTCAAAAACGCAGTAAGGCGTCAGACAAGGGTATGTACTATCGACTGTTTTTTACTTGGTTTACCTGAATGACCTAATAAATGAACTTTTATTGCTTTTTATTGGCTTTGAACTAGCTGTCAGTAATTGCTGGTACTCTCATACCTGTAGTTGATGTCTTTTTTTTGTTGCGAGGGATGTATAAATACCCTGCGACGTCCGGTCTGTGTTCTGGCTAAATGTTTTTTGTACTGATCTGAAGAAATGAGCCTTCTTCAAAGGATTTTTATAATTTGTTCTTATGTTGTACTATTACACCACTGTCTGAAGTTGAGGGAACGTTGGCGCCTTCAAACATGTTTAACCCCGCCACATTCTATATGTGCATGTCCCAAGTCAGGAGCCTGTAATTGAGCGGTTTTTGTTTATTGCTGTTTCACATATTTGTTTTTTGGTTTATTTATTTGTATAGTTTGTTTTTGTGTTGTGCCGTGACACCACTGTCTCAGGTAAGGGGAAGGGTTGGCGCCTTCAAACACGATCCTGTATGTGCCTTAGTTTTCTTAATTCAATTGTGTCATATTTGTCATGTCGAGGACTTTTATAGCCTTTAATAACCGACTATACGATGTTTTTCTCATTGTTGAAGGCCTTTTGTTTGCCTATAATTGCTTACATCCACTTCATTTGAACTTTGATGGATAATTGTTTCATTGGAAATCATACCACATCTCCTTATTTTTATATAGTCATATGATTTCCCACACATATTTGAAAAAAAAACATACTTTATAACACATTTCCTTATTTTCATACAGAACTAAAAACACACAGCCTCTTACTATATGATCGATTAACTGAATTGATTAGTGTCAATTTCATATACAGACTGTTTTCCTAATCAAACATGACCATTTCATATTTTCTGCTTGGCACACAGGATGCACCGTAGGGCATTTCAACACCAGGGCATTTTTTGGAAGTTCTTAACGAAGGATTTTCTTTTCTAAAATACTCTTAGCTGTAAATTGTTTTCCGTCCAAAATATTGAGTGACATTTTCATTTTATGATTTCAAAACTTTATAATTGTATAAATATAGGCAGGTTGTCTTTTGTCAATTTCTTATAGGAGGAAATAAACTATGAGGATGAATCAAAATTCAAGGTAATTTAAATCATATTCTGTCATTTGCCATAAATAAGTACTTTTTAAATGTTTCCTGTTTGTTTCAAATGAGGTCTTCTTCTTTTTTGATGAGAATTGATAAAAAAAACTTGTAAGTCTTGTTGAGTGCTCACTGTAAGTATGTAAAATATAACTAACATAAGAGATAAATTCACTGAAGTAACGATTAAGGATTCCAAAAATGTTTATTCAATCATACAAACAAGCACATAGCTATATACAAAGACAAAGAACAAAAGCACATACACATCAAAACACATATACTGAATTTTAAAATTTTATTATTTAATTTTTTTTATGATTTTGATTTTTTTTTAAATGTTAAACAGCTGTATTAACTTCTATTTCGGTAATTTTATTTAAAATCATTCAACGCAACGTATTTTATTTATTTGTTTCAAGTCTTTTTTACTTTTAAGTTGGTATACAATTTTTCTTATTATTGCATTCCGCTTCAATAACAAATTGTATTACAAAAATGATATTTTAAAGATGCAAAAAAACTATGATCTTTAAATTATGGTAACCTTTTTCATTATAATACAATTTAATAATATTTTAATACAACACCCAATCACTAAAACAACATCTATGCTATTTGTTTTGCTAGCATTCGAAGAATAGATATCTTTTAAAATGTGAGATTTCAGGAAGACAGCCTAAAACATAGACAGGTATTGTTAAGCATTAAACAAAACCTCTTATAAGATTGGAAGAAACAAAAAACCCAATAAATTCAAAGACTCGACAATTGCAAACCTTTGTTGAAGTAAAAACAAAATTAAAAATTAAATTAAACATTAAATCAGTAAAACACTTAATACTTGCATAATTTTACTACATATGAATAAAAAGAAAACCCAAATATACATAGAAAAAACAAATAAAGCAAATTAAAGGCATTTTTATTTGTGAATCTCTTTATATACAATTTAAATTCACCCAAATTATACGAAATTAGGAATAACTATCAACCACAACTTTTAATAATAATTATTTAATTGTACTCTAAACTGTGATAACTATTTCAGCAGACATATGACGAACAGACAAAGGTAAAACAGTAAACCCCTTCATATGAACAAAAAACAGAAAAACAAAAAAACATATTTTTTTTTAAATTAGACAATGAAATTTATTTAATGATACAAGATTTAGAAAAAAAAAACAAACTTTAAGATAATTATACTAACTTTAAGTTTAATATCTGATATGACACCCCATTACTGATACAGCTAAGACTTATCTGTTTACTTTTAGTGATTTATTATTAATTAACCCCCTATAAGAACAAAACAAAAAAAAAAACAAAACAAAAAAAACCGAAAAAAAAAAAAAAAAAAAACCAAAAAAAACCAAAAAAAACCGAATAAACCAAAACAATTATGCCAACTCCAATACAACTACATGTGCAACAAACTACTATCTTCCTATATTATGAACTGACGGTTCGTGAATCATATTAAGAAATACTCGCCGGTATTATTGGATAAGGTTGTTTCTTTCAATACACTGAATGTATATGGAGAAAGACACATGACAAATTTCCCTTTATTATTTTTATGAATTTACAGAGGTTTTTTTTTAGTTCTCACAGTTTTGACAAGTTTATAAGAATTTCAATTTGCGAATATTACAGTTAATAATATATTTATTGCCCATTTATGATTTTTTTCCTTTTTCATGTGGGCATACCATGAGATAATGAAATTCATTCCCTATGCCACGTTTACATATAAGTGACATTTTTCTCTCTCTTAAATGTTTGTAATATTGTTTATAATCAGTTTATGTCAATCAGAGGTAAGATGCACCGTATCAAATACCTTCTAAAAGTCTAATAAAAGATATTCTTCATCTTATATCTTACTATTTCAAAGAAGGAATCTAGAGGAAACATACAGATTGCACATGTATATGAGCATACTGAAATATGCGGTTAGAAACAGTTACATATAAATTCATTTGGTGAACGTGTTGGCCGTCGATTTTAAAGACTCATTTATAATTTGGTAGTCTGAAGTTGTCTTTATTTAAAGAATTTTAGTACAACTTAGTATTTCATTCTTTCTTGTGGGCATATTAAAGGTTAACATGTTGTTTTTGGTAATTGTACTTCTGACTTTTTTACAAATTATTTTTATAATATTTTGGCTTAGGTTGAACAGCAGTGACAAACTTTGTAAGGAATACCTGGTTTGAACCTCGACAGGTAAAAATTATATTTACAAATAAAACGAGTAATTCATTGATTAGCTTTTTCTTGACATTGCATCAGCAGCGGCAACCAAATACAAAGAAATGTAAGGTATACGACAATAATAACTAATTAGAAAACCATATTCTGTTTACAATTTATAGTTTATAGTAACAGTATTAAGTACATATGTGCTATGTTGAAAACAATTTAAACATGATATACATGCAGCATAATTATATTCGTAAAAGAATAAATATGAGATAAAAACAAAGTTAAGAAGGAATATTGTTTTAATATTTAAAAAAAAGAAGAAGAGTATATTTGACGATGAGACAAATTTGAATCAAAGACTAACTAACGTAGATGTAAGCCACCTCAGGTCACCGTATAGCCTTGACAATTAGCAAATTCCATTACGTATAGTAAGCTAAACTAGCGGCTCTTAAAATCCTGAGTCGCTCACCCAGGTCTATTTGCATTTTCAATAATGGCTACTCTCAAACATTGTAGATAAGAATATAAATCACGGCTAAAATTGTATTGCTAATTATGTTTTCCGGTAAAGAAAATCGTCAATTTAAACGCAATAATTCCTTTATGAAGACAACTAACATTTTTTCCTTGATGACCTTTTTGCAGATCATCTCTTGCTTTTACTTTATCTATATATATATATTTTTATAACAGTTTTCAAGAAAATAGGCAAAAACGCAAAACATAATTACATCTATAACATGTATAAGAATCGACTAACAAGTTTGGCCATGTTGACCTAGATCAAGATCTTGTTCTGCTGATCTTTATAGTATTCAAAATGCTATTCTGACCATATTAGATTATTTGTAGAACTTATCTTGCTGATCAATTTTGCTATCTAAAGAGTTTTTCTGCCTTTTATAGTTGTCAATATAACATGCAAACAAGCACAAAATTGATAAAATCGTATTACTACTAGGGGATGTTTAATGAGCTTGACTACTCATAAGGGTCTTGCACGGTCGGTGAATCTTTATAAAAGGGCTATAACTACAATACTGAGTCGACTCACAATAACGACCGTGTTGACTATTTGTTTATCTTGCTTTTCATTTTTGCTGTTCAAAGTTTCTGTCTATCTATTATATTTTTCAAGATAATATGCAAAAATTACAACAAAATAGAAAGAATTCGTCATTCGGCAATAACGCCTATAAGAAGTCGTCATGAGTGTTAATGTAAAACTACAAAAGCATGCCTCACAATCTGTACCTTTTTATTCTATAAAAAAATGCGATATAGATAGAGAAAATATGATGGGATAAAAGCGGTGTTCAAGATATTAGACAAAAACTTGCATTTTACCCCAGGCTTATGTTCTATGTTTAGCCATATCGGCCATGTTGAATGGCAAGCGGAGTCATCGGACACATATTTTAATCTATATACCCAAATGGTGATTGTGGCTAAGTTTAATTTTAGCCTAGTAGTTTGAGAATAGGAGATTTTTCGTAAAAGCTAATGGGCAAAGATGGCAGACGACGGACGACAAGTGAGGAGAAAGGCTTATTAGGACCTCCGCCTTATACAATTTAAACGAGAAAACTAACAGCATAATTAAGTTTACAATTGAATCTAAAACATATTAATGAATTAAATGATAATAAAGATACATACTATGTAATCAGAAAATGGCTAAGATCAACTCGTTAATTTATAAACTTCTATTAAACTAAAATGATATTTAAAACTTTTATAAAGCATTATTCCTTCTTACAGTTTCCACGAAACACAAAAGGTGGAAGCTATGAATAATGGAGATAATTGGCTTAAGAGACCATGAGTTACAAAACTATTGTCATCGTATTTTCCTGTATCCTATCAACGCATATGCTTCTGTTTCTCTTTTCGCGAAAAGACGTTAATTAACAAACATTCGATGATACATTTAAATGATTGCCAAAAACACATTGATCGTAAATTATATATTACAATGTAAAACCCGAATGTGAACACATCTGTGTACATTGAACATTAAACAATGTTTGACTATTTTCAACTACTACCAATTATTTATTTACAAAGTATCTCCTGCTGTGTTAAAATATGTACATTTCTTTAAAACTGAACCGAAATTACGATCAGATTAAAAATATCTATAAACATATATATCACGTCTATGCAAGGGTTCATGTCGTTGTTGAGATATCATTATAATCTTCTGTTTTTTGTCCAAAGAAATGATCATATGTGTCCCTCCCTTCGTCATTCCTTTTGTGACTTCCAGAGTCGTAAACAGTATCAATAGCATGGTTATAAATGTTATCCTCTAATTCTTTGTGACGATTATTTCCCGAATGGTCGTAGACTCCTTCCTCAGATAATGCATATTGATCTTCATCGCCAATTTTGTTCTCCGTATCCTTAACAGGATTTGCAAACTCATAACCTGTAGGAGTTTTAGACAATTGTGTTCTATTGAAACCTGTGACGGTCGGATCTAATACCATATAACTGTCTGCTGTTCCAGTCCTGCTGTCTATAGTCGCATTAAAACTTGTTTCAGCTTTAGGATCAACCATCGCATATTCATCGCCATTTGACGTTTGGCTGTCTGCAAATGTTTCATCCCGATGGACTGCATATGCAGGAGATTGAACTTCTTTATTATTGAGATATTCCTTGTCTGTGTCCAAGTAAGAACATATATACTGAATATTGTTGATCTGGGTATTAGTATTTGTGTTACTACTGCTACTTTGTCCATACATACCAACACTTTGCATATGACTAGAACGATCAGCTGTTTGTGGCAAGGCTATATTTTGACACCCAATATAGTCATTTCCTTGGAGATCGTTTCTTATTTTTTGTTTTGATCCACTCCCATGTATATGTCTGTAATGTATTTCAAATCAAATTTTACTGAAAACATTGAGAAACAAATATGGGTCAATTTTCTATTTTCAATTCTGATTTGGTTAAATGTTTAAATTTAATTTCTCAAGAATAATTAATAACAACATTGCACTGGTGCTGCCAATTCTTGAAATTCGCCACTATTTTCGAGAAAAAAAAACACAGCATATTAAAAAGTTTCACCAAACCCGTTTCAAATTTATTTTAAATATGCTCCTTTATTTTTAAACAAAGTAATACTCCGTATCGCTATTAAGTTAATTCTGAAAGAAAAACCAGTCATTTAGACAACTTCCTGTTTGAGTCTAGTGTCGCAAAAACAAAGTGCATCAGTAATGTGCTGAGGGAGGAAAACGTGTAGAAAGTGAACATTTTGAAAGAAGTAGGTCCGGCAACGGCTGATTTTGGCCTCAAATTTTAGATTCATCTGATGAAAGATTTTGGACAATTTGTAAACACTTAATTGTCTACTTCAGTCGATTCCATTAGTTTATGTGAAAGATGTGAACTGCATAAGTCATTAAAGACGCTCAAATTCAAGCTTAAATATGAAAAATCTATCAAATAGGCCATAATATGTCACTTTTCAGATGGTTTTTGTCAAAAATGAAAGTGGCCGCATCCGTGTTCACTCTCAACCTTTATATATGTTATGTATTATCATTAAATACAACTTACATTTTAAATTTAAAGAATGAACACAAATGCGGCCACTTCCATTTAAGACGAAAACCGTCTAAAATTTGACTCAAATGCTAAAATTGTGAAGATTTCAGTAATCTATCCTGACTTAATGATGCTAGTACCCGATATATATGCATTGTATTGTCAAAAATAGCCAATATTTATGTAGCAGAAGTATTCTTATTTCCAATTGATAGATCTAAGTTTACATTTTAACAATTTTGTAAAACTGCTATATTTTGGGGCCATAAAAGGGTCTTGTTGGACCTACACAGTCGTTTGTATAGTTTATGATTCAATACTTTAAACACAAATTAAAGTAAGAAAAATGCTTGTTTTGAAGTGTTTACAATTGTATAAACACAACTCTTTGAAAATTTTTATGCGCAGTACATTGTTTAAAGAGGGCCCAGATAGCTTCAAATGGTTTGAAAGAGTTGTGTAATTTCAGAACTATCTGGAATGGAATAAATTCTGATATGGTGTATTAGAAAATGTTCTAAAATCATCAAATATACCAAGTTTATACTTGTGTACACGCGTTTCGTAATGAGAATGAGCTATATTTCTGAAAATTTAATATATTAACATAGGTATGGATTTCAACAAATTATCGAGTATATTTAATGACTCTACCATTCAAAACTTTATACCTCCCTATTCTGATAACACAGAACCACCCATTATTTCGTATACATACAAAACAAAAACAGCAGAAGTTTAATTTTTAATTATATGTCAGTTACATCAGACGTCAATGTAGAAAATAATACTCCTCTAACTTAAGACTGTTGAATTTTAGATATGATCCCAATGGCCATGTTATTACAGGGGACCTTAATATCGTTCAAGATCGAAAGGTTAAAACTCTTTGAAAAAAGGACCAAAATATCGTCCTCCATCTGGAATAGATTGGAAACAGTGTCGTCAGGTCACAAAATACGCTTTTTCATCGTATTGTAAAAATTGGTGTAAACGGGAAAAATCTGATAACAAATCTCTCGATTCTTATTTAAATAAATGCATGAATGTTGTGGATATTCGAATATCACAATTTGAAAATAATTTAGAAATAAATAAAAAGAGTATATAATACGCCTATTTTTAGAATAAGAAACAAACTTCAAGTACTTTCAAAGCGGTTTGTGTTTGTACCGGCCGACAAAGCAGCCGGCAATGTGGTGGTAGTATGCCGAAAATACTACACGGACGTTCTTAAGAATAAAATTTTAAATTTTTCTACATTCAAGTCCGTGCGCTCCACAGCGAGTCATATAGTAAATAAACATATCATAACCACAGCACAGCTTAAGGCCTCTTCGGAACATTTGAAGGTCCCTACTATGTATCTATCTAAACTACAAAAAAAAAAACAGTAAAATATCGTTTCATCTCAGCCTCTAGTAAGTGTTCTACAACAAATCTATCAGTGCTTTTACCTAGTTCCTTAACTTCTATAAAAGAATTTATCATTAACGTTTGTAATAAAATATATGAAAATAGTGGAACTAACTATTTTTGGAGTGTAAAAAATTCTTCTATTCTTTTGAGGTTTTAGATAAATTACGTGCTTCTGATGGTAGTTTTTATTCTTTTGACAATTTTGAGTTTTCAACTCTTTATACTACACTTCCACATAATCTTATCAAACAAAGGTTTTCCTATTTAATTAAATGGTCGTTTGGTAAATCTGAATGCAAATACATTTGGTGCAACTCATTGGAAGCTTTCTTCTCTAATGAGAAAGGTAAATATGCTAGATATAATACTGGAGGTGTGATGAGATGATTGAAGCTGTTAATTTTCTCCTTGATAATATTTATACACGTTTCGGCAATAAAGTTTATATACAGGTTGTAGGTATTCCTATTGGCACCAGTTGTGCCCTTTTAATAGCAGACTTGTTCTTGTACTGTTAGGAATCACAGTTTATGACCAAACTAAGTAAAGACCCGTCTAAATTGCATTTAATTGATAAATTCAACAACACTTACCGTTATCTTGATGATATTTTTTCGTTAAATAATCAAGAATTTTTAAAATATACTGCCGAAATTTAACCAAAGGAACTTACTTTAAATAAATCAAATATAAACAGTAATAACTGTCATTTCCTAGATTTAAATATTTCAGTTTTACACAGGAAACTCTACATTAAAATTCACGATAAAAGGGACGATTTTTTGTTCCCTATTGTTAATATTCCTTTTATGGATGGTAATATTCCTTTGGCACAAGTTACCACAAGTTATTTAAAACCTTTACAAAATTCTTCCATAGATATAAAGATTTGGTTTTAAAGTCTGATTGTACCTGTAGAAAACGTATTTCAAACGGGATAACACATTCTCATTTTTACGGAGATGTTCCTTACCGAGTCCGGAAATTTAGAAACGATCCGGGTAAACTTATCGATCCTTTAAATAAACTTATTCTAAAAAAATTACCAATTCAACATTGTAATTAGATCTTTGAATATTGTTTTTATTGGTATTAATAGTGATTTTGTTAAAAGTAAATTTAAATCAAACTAAATATTATTTTTATATGCATATGCTTTACAATCTGTCGATACCTGTATCTTGGCATTGCACAAGGTCATGTTTTTCTCCGACTGTTTATGACGTCTTTAGTCTTAAATGTATGAATGTTTTTTATTAGTTGTTATTGGCTTTGAACTAGCTGTCAGTAACTGCGAGTACTCTCAGATCTGTACTTCGTGTCATTTTGTTGTGGGATGTATAAGTACCCGTCCACGTCCAATCTGTGGTTTTGTTAGATATATTTCTGTTTGTATCCATCTGACGAGTTAAGCCTTTTTCAACTGATTTTTATAGTTTGTTCTTATGTTGTACCGTTACACTACTGTCCCAGGTTAGGGGAGGGTTTGCGCCTTCAAACGAGTTTAATCCCGCCACATTCTGTATGTGCCTGTCCCAAGTCAGGAAGTGGTAGTCGTTTGTTGCTGTATATCATATCTGTTTGTCGTTCATTGTATTGTACATAAATCAGGCCGTTTGTTTTCTCGTTTGAATTGTTTTACATTTGTCATTTCGGGGCCTTTTATAGCCGACTATGCGGTATGGGTTTGTTCATAGTTGAAGGCCGTGACGGTGACCTATAGTTGTTATTTTCTTTGTCATTTGGTCTCTGGTGGAGAGTTATCTGTTTTGCAATCATACTACATCTTCTTATTTTTATATAAAAAATACCATTCGCATATACACTAAATAATGGTATTGCAGAGAATTAAATATTATTTGAAAAGGTTTAGGGACATATTTTAAATGACTAAACACTTTTATCGAGAATATTACAAAGAAACGTTGTTGCCATGGCGTTGTCAGTGTTTGGCCTTATTGAAAATTATATTTAACATTCTGAACGTATTAATAAATATCAACGTACCTTCTAACGAGAACAACAATCAAAATAACAACACATATTAGTAATAAACCAGCAACAACCAAACCTACAACCAAACCTGCAAAAGTGACAAAAATAATCATATCACATGCTCTATTGTTGTTTTGGAGTTAGGAACATTGCGAAGATATGTTTTTATCTTGATGTATATCTATTTCTATTTTCATTTTAAAAAAATCCACTAATGACCGATGAGAAACGGAAAAACGGTATAATTCGCCTGATTTTCCTTGTTTTTTTTCAAAACTTTTATCATTCACTTTGTCGTTTTCTTTGTTATTTATAGTAACTGTTTTTGATGTGTATATTTCATCTTATCTCAGGCATGTTCACCAAAATTTTCATGGGGTTGTGTTGAGGTAAGAAAAATTCCTCAGTCCATATATTCGTTTTAAAAAAGATACGTGAAATTTAAATTATAACACGGCCTCGAGAGTTATTTTGGAGCTCAAAGCATATGTATATGTTTAGTCCAGATCCCTTTCAGTGGAGCCGGGAGTCTAAAAACACTATTCAGAAGAGCCCTGCACCAACAATATGAAGACTAATATGAAAGAATCAGTATATGGCATAAAGCCTGTTTTATCACCAAGTGATAAATATTGTAAATACACACGATAAAAATCACATTGTATTTTATGTCATGTGTTTTCTGCATCTCTGTTTTCGATTACCTTTTTTGTTTCGTGTCCTTTCTACTGATTAAAATTGCATAAAGAAGACAAAAAAAAAGTCCTGAAATCATTATGCAAAACAATTAAGATATTAGAGTATTAACGCTCTAATACCGGGGTATGGCTCATGCCGCAGTCGTGACATCCGTCGTCTGGCTGAATCCAAATCCCGAACATTTTATATAAATAAATATTTACCTGTTTCTACATGACTTGAATCATTCATAACTGTTGGTACTGAAACACCTTTGGCACTCACTGAATATAAATATATATATATACCAATATTTAAAAACGTAAACAACAGTAAATATCCTTCATCAGTATGATGACAATATATTCTGATTTTTCTAAAATAATTTTGGTAGTAATACAAATTTAAAACCGAAACATGCGTGTAACATTCTAAAATGTAAAAGTTTACGCAATTTAAAAATCAACAACGGAACTGCGTATCTATGTATTTCAATTGAAACTAACACACCCAGCTGCGGTGGTTAGCACTGCGCGATTCGAACAACACATTTTCATTGATCCCATTTGGTGCCAACATTTTTAAGTGTCTTATCCAACATTTTTTCCGAGTGATTCTCAACTCCCTAGACCAAGCATTATTGTGGTCTATGATGGTAGTAGTCAATCGATTATTATATACCTTGGTGTGGCCAGGGGATCTCAAAAGTTGACTAAGGTAGGTCTGGCTTACATTTAAAGTCACTACTATGGCCGTTCATACGTTTGTGGAATCGCCGTTTTGACTCACCAACATACTGTTTTTCACATTTACACTGTAGAAGATATACAAACTTTGTAGCCTTGCAATTAACATTGCAAAACATGGTGTATTTAGTACCAGTGGAAAGACTGTTTACAGTCTTGGTATGCAGTATTTGTTTGCAGTTCAGATATCGTTTGTTCCCACAACCTTGCAAGTGCCCACAGACGTAGAGCCTGATTAAGAGGACAAGTCAGCACTCACCAGCAAGTCTTTATATCTTTTGGGCCTACGGAAAGCCAGTACGGGTGGCTCGGGGGACATGTACACATATCACGAATTATTAAGGAAACACCATTTGTGTGACTGCTTCTTCATTGTTTGAACAAATCAACATTTAAAATGAACAATTTGCCAAATGTACGATTACAGACGACAACGTCAGTTAAAATGATCATTATTTTCAAATGAATTCAACACAATAATCATAATGAAAGGCAATGAATGTCACGCGTCGACGAAGTCTAGCGGGGAGACGTATATGCGCTCTTGTTTTCTGTGGAGTCGGTGCACGTGCACAATTTGTAAATGCCATTGTCGATCGACTTTTAAATATTTTCCTCCTTTAGGTGTTTATTTTTGTGATAAGGTCAGTATAAGAGGAAAAACCAATGGTAAGTCAATGATATTAAGAATGCAGTTAAATAAGAATGAGAACATACATGATTAATGAATATTATTAGGCACCGCTTCTTAGTCTTTGGATTATTGACTTTGAAATATTTGCATAGTATATGTTTAAGTTTGTGATTAGATCAGTTTAAGATGAATCACTATTGGTAAGTTAGTTTTTTTTTGGTACACATATGTACTAGCACTACCACACAATCCCATTTACACGGAAAGTGTATGTTCCTGCTTCTCAGTCATGGCTCATCAAATTTTAAACTTTTGCATAGTTTACATGATGAAGTTTTTGATTAAGTCAGTTTACGGGTAACCACTTATAATGAGTCAGTGACATTGTGTATGCAGTTGAATTAACATTGGCATATCTCACTTCACAGAGAATGTTTGGCCCTGCACCTTAATTTATGGGTCATTAATTTTAAGCTTTACGCAGTGTACATACATGTCAAAGGCATTGCTGCTTTAATTTCAAAATTTAAATTTTACTATCGAAATTAAATAAGGACGATAGAAGTAATATGCAAAATAATTTTAAAATATCATAAAATTTTACTTTCTTAAGAGAATCAAGGTAACAATATATGGTTTTACATAAAAGATATCTATTAAAAAGTTATTATAAAACTGAACGTCATTGGTTTAGTAGTAGTCTATATATAAATCTCGATGGTCAAGTAGAAGGCAATACAACATGTTTAAGAATGACGCAAAATCGAAATTGTGTAATACGCATCAAGAAAGGCAATGACTAATTATTTTTGTCTATTATATATATAATTAGTTGCGATATTGGTTTAGTTGTAAGGAATGAGTAATATTGTCGATTTAATGCCACAAAAGGGCAGTAAATTGAAGGCATTTTACAATTCGTTGTAAAGGATAGTATTTGCATGAGGCGTTAATTACCAAAGAGACATTCAATTTCATACTTCGATGACAATCTGTCAACAGCATGGCAAAATACAAAAGCCACGAACCACGAAAAAAACCAGGGGTTATCTCAGGTGCATCCTCATTATTAGTTTTATAATGCATAATATAGAATTTATGTCTCGGCTTATAAATTGAGGATCCATTAAAAAATACAAAACTAATCGATTTCAGCATATATTTATATTGTTTGTATTGTGATATTAAGAAGAATGCATTTGTAGTCTTTAAAAAGAGAGACGAATAATAACTCATGATTCACATTTTAATGGCTTTTAAAATTACTTGAACTTAAACGCAACGACATTGATATTTTGAACGAGAAAAATTCGTCTCTTACGTCTTTGAATATTTCATTTGTATTGATATGTTATCTGCACAATGATTAAGTTCAAAATGTTCACCGTAAACATTGAATATGTCATTTTTGTTCAATTATAAAATTGTGTAACTTGGAAAATTACAAATTCTGGCGACTAAAAGTAATGAAAGAATCATTAACTTAAATAACAGTTATTGAAGTAAACTATAAGTAGAGCTTTAGCTGAGATAACCCGTTATCTTAATCTTTTTTATTTTCGTGATGTCGCATTTTATCAGGCAGATATAATACTTAGTACCTAATACAGACAATGATGGAAATGTCACGCTACAATTCAATTTCACCTCAGTGAAGACAGGATATACAAACGCACATCAGGTAATTTGTCAAAGGCAAAATTAAAGCAAAATGCATGTGTAACTTAAAGGTAAAGACGATAGTTTTTGGTTATTTGGTGCTTTTTCACTCCTACCTGCACTTGATTCTCCGATGGAGGTTACAACTGGTAAAACAGTAGTTGTTCCCTCCACTGAAGAAGAGAAAAAAATGAATACTTAATTAAGAGAAATTACTTTATAAAATCATGAATTGAATGTTAAAATTAATAATGATTACAAGTATTCACCTCAATACTGAAATAACTTAACATTAAAATGTTGAGTTTGGTGTTGTTCAGTGTCAAATACTATATATAAACCTTTTGGCAATGATGTTGTTTTCTGTACATGTTATATAGAGGAAAAAAACATTGTCTGTCTAATCATTAAGTGCTTTCTCAGGAGAAATCAAAGTTATGTTTTGGTATTTATCTAAACGAATGGTTCAGATTAAATGGGACTTTTAAACTGTTTCGGTTCTTAAATATCCTGGCTTTCAAATATTCGGCTTTGAGAGTTCCTGGTGAAGGTTAATCCAGAAAAGCGATTCGGACGCATGAAATGTATAATGTGTTGTTTTCAATTTTTAAGGTAGATCATAGGTATATGTTTCCCCGAGATAGAATTTTCTTATACTTTGCCAAAATGAAGATTTTACTATGCTCTTTTCAAAAATATAATAAAAATGATGGGTCACCGTGCTATTTTTTAAGCTATGAGTCGTTGAAAATTGCCTAAATTTGGTTAGAATGATCATGAAAAAACACATTTTTGTGCTTAAAAAGAAATCTATGAGATAGAATTTTGAAATAAATTGTGAGAAGATAGGTTTTATAATATTTTTTAAGAAAATAAAAAGAAATGATGGTGTCACCGAACTTGTTTTCTTGCTACAAGTAAAAATTAAAAATTTCCCTATCACTCCAGTATAAAATTTTTACTAATAGAGTTATCTCCTCTTGAATTGCTAAGTTGAACAAATTTATTCTAAAACACAAATGTTTGGTATTTGTTTAAATATTTTGGATAATGCAATAAATCAGCAAGTTTTCTTCATATATATAAACTGTCTAATCAATAAAATTGCACATCTGTCTACAAATGTGCAGATTTGGGCAAATAACTAGACTGATAGTGTATTGCAATAGTACAATCCAAGATGGCGGTATACCATGAATCTACCTTAAACTAAATGATATTGGTTACATACAACGACATCGTAATTTTGGAATTTAAACACATCACGTACGTCGTTAAACGGCATTTATGACTGTTTGTTTTAATATTCTGTGTTAGCAAAGATATTTGCTCAAAACTTTCAGTGCAATCATCCCTTTTTGATTGTTTAATATTTGTTTCGTCGTTTTTGGTTTTTTGCCATGACATTTTCACTTTGTTTTCGACTTTTTGTTTGAATATCCCGTTGGTATCGTCCATCTCTCTTTTACAGTTTTAAAAGTTTTAAAAGCTAATGAATAACTACAACTGTACAGAAACCTGTACAGGCAACATGATTTAAAATAACCGCTTTTTGTGAATGAATTGTTTTCACATGAAGCAAAGGATTATGTCATTTGATTATTCGATTTTTAAATTGTGAATTTTGAGATTTTTATTCTTAATTCATTTTTGTCCCTTTTATGCAGTTTATCCTCTTTCCTTGTAGTTATTTAAAGATCCCAAGGTAACCACGATTTGGCTGATATCAACCTTATCTTTGCTTTTTGGAAGAATATCGAAACGCATAGCTGAATATCACCTACATGTACTACTGCTCAGATATCTGCATTTTTAATTAATGAAGTAAACTAAAATGAATATTATCTAATAGTATGAAGTGATATGATTTAATCGAACAACTTGCCGGCTAAAACATATTTCTTGTAGCGCTTGGTTATAATGGAAGAATTATTTAGTCATTGATTGAAGGAATTAAAAGTTTAGCTGCATTCAAAAGTAAAATTTATTTTGATTTTATCCAATGTACGATAACCCTTTTGATTTATTTTTAAATTAATTTTTTAGTAATTATGTAGAGATAAATAAAGTAAAATAAAATATTCGTGAAATATGTATTTTCAGCACATGATACTACTACAGTATCATCAACTAACTTTAACAGATGATTCAAGGGCAGGTATGTTCTTCATGTTCTTCGACATTTCTCTCCCTATTGCAGCTGTATGATAAATCACAACATCTTCCGATGAACGTTTTTAGTAAAAGGATGAAACTGAACGCTATTTATCATGTTTTTCTTCAAGACAATGTTGTGATCTATCATACAGCTGCCTTTGAATCATCTTTTGATTCTTAGACAGAATCAGGATTCTTAATGTCTTAGACTTGTGCAAATGTTTTGATTGTTTTCAATCGTGTAATTAAAGAAAACACGTCATAGATACCAGGCTTATAATTTGGACCACTAGACGCTCGTTTCGTCTGCAAAATACTCATTAGTGACGCTCGAAAGTCAAAATAAAGTTCGAAGTTGAATAGCATTTAAGACTAACAATTCCGAAAGGTCTTGTCAAGTACAACTAAGATAGTTTACCCGATCTACTTCAAATCTCTGTGTCTGTAACTGACTATGTTTAAATGCAAACTAGTCAAGAAATTGACAAAGACATTTTAAATAACTATTTTTGTTTTATAATTTCGTAACTTATAAGATGTATTAAAAAAGATCATTTTGAGAGTTTGTTCCGAGTAAATCATTCAACAGTTACACCAGTGGTTTGCCCTTGGAAACGGCATTGTAAGCAAGCAAAACTTAAATCACGATTGCTAAAGCAGGAAACAACGAAAAGACAAACAACAGTCAGTATAAAAACACTACTGCAAATAGGGTAGCGAAGAATGAAGAGATGAACATTTTGAAAATTGGAATGATGGAAATGGCAGAAATTTTGTCTTCAAGTAGGATCTTAAAAAGAAATTAAACATCATAAATTTCGTGCGTCCAAATTGCAAGCGATAAGATGTATAGTTTATATTTGTACAGTCGTGCACTCAATTTTATCAGAATTATTCTTTGTATTTGTTTCAAAAACGTTATGCTTAGTTGAATTTTGTGTTTTCTTATAATTTGTGTTTTGAAGAATATTGTGTTTTCTTATAACATTGTTGTTTTGTTAAGAAAAACAAAACATGTTATACTAAGTTTTATTTCTGCATTCAAGTATTGATATATGCAATAAATATATGTATTTTCAGTTATTTACATCAGTTTTACGGACACCATCACTAATTGGTTGACCGATATGATGTACCTGTGTTTCAAATCAAAACCGACATGTTTTCGCGTTCTTAGATTTTTAGATAGCAGAATACTAGTCTGATATGTACATTTACCGAGTGGTGATGTGTGTAAAGGAGGAGACGCTTATCCTGTTGACTCATCCGATCTCGCTCCTTTTGAAGTTCATTCGATTTCCTCGGTTTTCGTTTTATTACCGTAATTTTAATTTACTTAATATATTAGTTAGATTTGAACAAATATATTAGTTAGATTTGAACACCAGCAAACTACTTGAGCTACAGTTGCCTCGAATATATGGGTTACTTTGTTTTTCTCCTAAGTAACATTTCATGTGTATCTATCAACAGAAAATTGTTCGTAGCATATAACTCTATAGTAACAACAATTGTCTGTTGAATTCGTCTTATAAATTGTATTACCTTCACATGTATGTCGTATTCGAAATTCGTGTAACTGGAAGCATTCTGGTTTGGAACTTATATCAGTCGACAGCTGATCAATAAAACATTTTTGTGAATCATCATTTTCATCTTTACATTCTTGAAGTAGATGCGTTCTAGTCTTCTCATATTGTTCTGAACATTCGTTCTTTTCGGGGTCAAATGATAAACGAGCATTCGTGAAATCAAGATAGCTTTTGGGGCAATACGTTTGTGTAGACACATCCTCGTCCAAATCTACACATATTTCCTTATGATCAATTAGTCCTGTAAAGGCATCGAAAAAATCGTTTAAAAAGAGATAATTATTCTGATATAATGCAAACAATTTCAACTTAAATTAAATTTGTAACGACCTACAATCCCCGTACACAGTTTCCTTAATTTTTATATTCTTATGGCAGTGTATACTTTGCCTTTGTGTCATCCAGATTATCTTTTGCAAAAACAAGCTGAAACGACTGTTTCACAATGGCATTACAAGTATGTAAAGATAGACATGATAACAAATTAAAACAACACGTTATAAATTGCATGCGTCCGAAGCGCTTTTCTGGATTTACCTTTATCAGGAACGCTCCAAGCCGAATATTTGAAAGCCAAGGATGTATAAAATCTAAACAGTTCAAGAGTTATATAATCAAAAAGGGCATAAACATAATAGCTAAATCCATCGATGTCCAGCCAACTTTGCCTGTTAAAGACTCATCAAAATATAGTTCGTCGATTAGGAGGAGTTTCGTTTACAAGATGTATTCGTGCATCTCCGTTTTTAAATATGAATGGGGTTCCATGTTTGGCTACAAAAAAAAACCTAATTGTTTAAAAAAAAAAACGATTAGGCGCACAAACTTCTTTTAAATCAAATCGTATAAAAAGAGGCGGAAGATATTTTTTATTAGTTGTTATATGTTTTGAACTCACTTTCAGTATACGTAACTACTAGTACTTTTAGATCGGTACTTTTGTTTCTTTATATTTTGTATTGGTTGTTTTTTGTGCTTTGTATCGAAGTGATGAGTCAAGCTCTTTTTGACTGATTTTTGTAGTTTATTCGTATGCTGTGCTGTTACACCACTATACCTGGAATTGGTAGGGTTGTTCGCCTACAAACACGTTTAACAAACCACATTATATATGTACCTATTCCAAGTCAGCAGCCTGCAATTTAATGGTTGTCTTTGTGTTTCTGTATCGTATTTGTTATTCGTTTTTTGTTTTGTACATTAATCATGCCGTTTGTTTTCTTGCTGACAAAACATGTTTGAATTGTTTTACATGTTTCAATTGGGGAATGTATAGCTTGCTATATGCAGTATGGATTTTGCACATTGTTGAATGCCGTACGGTAAGCTGTAGTTGCTAACCTCTATATCATTTGTTTACTGATTGATAGTTGTTTCATTAATTTATATTGAAAACTCTAAAGTCAAAGAGAAACTCACAGCACAATGCAAAACAGAAAATCGAAGCAAAGACTAACAAGGATAAAACACTGGATTTAAAACTAAAAACTTTCAACGCAAACCCATCCATTTGGGGTAAGTTTTCATTGCAACAGATGGGTACGCTGATCCTGCTCCACATGATCTGTATACGAGCATGTAGATCACATAAATTACCAGTTTATCTGACCAATAGTATAAATAGTTTTATTCTTTTAACCACGTACACACGCAAAATTGTCTAGTTATCTGAATTCAATCCCACTAGATTTATGATTCTTTAATTTTCAGGTACAAACATAGACATGATAGATACGATCCGGGTAAACTTATCAATCCTTCAAATACATTTTTTTAAAGGTTACGATTTCAACACTGTAATTAGATTTTTGAATATTTTTTTTATCGGTATAAATATGGATTTTGTTATCAGCAAATTAAAACCATACTAGATATTGTTGTTATACACATATGCACTTTGACGGTACTACAATCTATCGATACCTATATTTTGACTTTGCACAAGGTCATGTTTTCTCTGACAGTTCATGACGTCTTTAAACTAAATCCATTAGACGTTGGATGTGTACTGATAGATATTTTAGTCTCAGACACGTGATATTTTGATTAATTTTTATTAGCTTTTACATAGCTGTTAGTAACTGCAAGTTCTTTCAGATCTGTACTTTGAGTCTTTTTTGTTTTTAGGGATGTATAAATACCCTGCCACGTCCGGTCTGTAATTTTGCTAGATGTTTTTTCTGCTCTGTGTCGATCTAATGAGTTAATATAAAAATAAGAAGATGTGGTATGATTGCCAATGAGACAACTCTCAACAAGAGACCAAATGACACAAAAATTATAGGTCACCGTACGGCTTTCAACAACGAACAAAGCCCATGCCGCATAGTCAGGTATAAAAGGCCCCGAAATGATAAAATGTAAAACAATTCAAACGAGAAAACTAACGGCCTAATTTATGTACAAAATAATGAACGAAAAACAAATATGTTACACAACAAAAGCCTGTTTCAACTAGTTTTTATAGTTTGTTCTTATGTTGTGCTGTAACACTACTGTCCCAAGTTATGGGGAGGGTGAAGCGCTCACAAACCTGTTCAACCCCTCCACATTCTTTATGTGCTTCCCAAAGTCAGGAGCTAGATCAGGTTGTTTTCGTTGGTTCGTGTCTGTCATATTTGTTTTGCGTAAATTGTTTTGTTAATAATTAGGCCGTTAGTTTTCTCAATCATATTGTTTCATATTTTTCATGTTGGGGCCAATAATAGCCGACTATACGGTATGGGTTTATCTCATCGTTGAAGACCGGTGGATAGTTGTCTCATTGGCAATCATACATATACCACATCTCCTTATTTTTATAAAAAAAATGTTAATGTTAACTAAGTATGGCTGAATTAAAAAAAAAAACTCCAGTTAAGAACCAAGTTTTGTGTTTGTATTATCTTTTAAGGTGCAATTTATTTTCGGGTATAATTTTGTCTAGCAACCCTCTGAGAAAGGCCATTCGAATTGCCCAAATATTTGTTTTTCAAGAAGGTTTAATAGCCTCTTATTGGTATATATTTGATTTTTGCTTTTGTTATCAGTTTCTTTGTACAAATTTTTAGACCGGTATACATCTGAGGAATAATTTAAGTTACAAACCTTTGCATGTTCCTTCTGTTAGAGAAATATCATCTATTGCTATTCCGTCCCCAAGTAACTACGAAGAATGCCAATAAATTTGATATTGGGCAAATTTCTAATGTGCAGGTCTATTGTTGCTTTTATTCATTTATAAGCCTGGTTATCGAATTTCGTCCAGACAAGTTTATCACCAATCATAACATGTAACCCTTCTTTTCGGTCAATTTTAAAGATGTACATATGATACCAAAATGTCAAACATGAATTTCCTGATAATGGTATATCCAAGTTTTGAAATTCAAGGTATTCAATCGTTTTCATATCAAAATTACTGCTCAAATACATATAATATCCGCTGCCTAGAAAGAAAGTTTTAATTTTCATCAAAATAAATGATAACAGAACTAGATGTATACAAATTCTGAAACAAAATAAATAGAAACGATTACTTTAAGACTGCTTAGCATATTAGTTTACGATTTACCATCGCAATTGTTACATCATATGGTGTATTTTAGCTGTTGAGGAAAACTAGTTTTATTAATCGGATGGTTCCTGTATGTTTAATGCTAAAAGCACAAAAAAACATAATAATAACAGAATTTTATGAGCATGAGCAACACGACGAGTGTCACATGTAAAGCAGGATCTGCTTACCCTTCCGGAGCACCTGAGATCACCCCAGTTTTGTTGGGTTTTATGTTGCTTAGTCTTTTGTTTTCTATGTTGTGTTTTGTGTACTGTTGTTTGTCTGTTGGTATTTTTCTTTTATAGCCATGGCATTGTCAGTTTATGTTCGACTTAAGAGTTGGAATGTCACATTGGTATCTTTCGCATCTCTTTGTTAAGAATACTAAAATTATTGTTTCTCATATATAGTCAGCTTTCATTATCACGTTATAAAGACATGCATGTTGCGGGTAAACACACATACGCTATACAACTGTATTTATAAGTATTCAAAATTAAGGATAAAATGTGTTTAAAATGTAGAGAGAAGGATTTTATGATTTCTCTCAATTAATAACAGGAACCTGTATATTACCAACAATTGTGTTTGGTTGTCTCCTACATATATCTTAAGAGAGCAATCGTAGATATATTTTTTTTATTCTGTCTCTGATAAGTTTATTTGACTCCTGTTTAAGTTGTGAAATACTTTATTTTGATAGAACAATATCTCAAACTTAGTTCAATTATTTTCTACTGTTCATATTCCTTAGTCACTTTTCATGACAGTTTATCAAAACAAGTCACACCGAAACCGTAATTGTGGGCTAAAAGTGAACTAAAACCATGACAAATGTCAAATTAAACATGTTTGTTTTTTTCTCTAAAAGAATATTTCTCAAAATTGACAAAGACAAAAAATATAAAAGTAAGCTAGCTTTAATCCTTTCGTAAAAGTTATTGAATCCAATATCTTCTTGTCTGAAAACATGTTCTTTCCCTCAAGTTATGATTTTTTGGGGATTTTTTTTTCGAAAATTGTCAATGCATACATGTATACCAAAGTTTAAATAAAATTGGTTGAGATGGTTTAAAGTTACATACAATGTTCATGCTGAATTCCAAGGGTCAGGTATTATACTTGTTATTGTCAACAAATAAAGTTAAAAGTCCTGTAGATAGAAAATAATAGTGCATTGACTGGATATATCAACGATATAAGGATGAGGCTTAGAAACGGGAAAATGCGAGGCTCCACCGAGCTTTTTCCCTGTTTCGGGCCTCTTCCTTATATCGCTGATATGTCCAGTCAATGCACTATTATTGTCTTTATACTGCAATCTAGAAAGAAAACATTTTCAATTGTTGTTTAATGTGTTAATGTTATTTATTTGATTTAAATATTGGGAAACGCCCCCTTTAAAAAAGGCCTCATATCTGAGGAGGAGAAATATACAACACAATGAACTGTACATTACCTGTTGAAACCCGCGATCGATGGTGAACGAATTTGTTTGAGAATGGACTAAAATATCAACAATAAGCATAAAACATAATGAGTTATAGGTTTCAAACAAAAAATATTAACAAGTGAAATATGTTTTTCCAAAAATTGTAAAAGAGATAAGTTTGAGTCGTTCCACGCATCATTGTATACATTGAAAACAAGAACAAGTTGAAGAGGGCGTATGAATAATTAAATATAGTTTCGGCAACTTCTATTTAAATATTCATGAGGAAAAGTGATATCGGGTCAGTGACTGTATATGACATAGAAATATACAGTCAACGCATTTTGACTGCTCAAATAGAACGAGTGCAGTATAAAAAGGTTTATTATGACAGTCCTTACTACAGGCTTAAGAAAATTTTGAAACATGAGATACAAAGATACAATTATTGTACATACGACAAATCATCATGTTTAGGGTAATTTCTTCCTTTCTCTAAAGGTTTTCTTTCCACTAAATATCTATAGTATTCACTTAATGACTGTTATAGGAATAACACGTTTCTTGTCCATGAAATACCAGCTATTGCCAAGGCGAAAATCTTTTTATTTATTTTATGTTTTTGTGGGTGTATAATTGATCATTTTCTATAAAAGCTTCAGAAATTACTGAATGACAAATTAACACGTATACAAATAGTAGTACTTTCATGCTCTTTTACAAAGGAAACATAAACATAAGCTATGTTAAAAGTCAAGCACTGTCCTTATGAAACTTGTTGAATTTTCTGTGCACAACTGTAGACACTACATTTTAATTTATATATATATATATATATATAGACACATGTTTTCAGAGGCAATAATAAATAAAGACTCCACCACTGCATCGAGTGTGATACGATATTTCTCCACTCAAGACAGAAAGTGGAGATATACTTTTTGTGCGAGATTTGGTGGTAGAATCTGTTTCTCCCATGATTTTTAAATGATATGCAAACAAACTAAATCCAATGTCTGCAAAAATGTGTGTTCTTTCTATGTAACGTTATCAGGTATGGTCTCCATATTTCGTGACGTCACGATAGGAAATTCAGAGGAAGAAAGAATGATTTGACTTCATAATTGAATTTTGACCAATGAAGAACTGAAATTAAACGAACCATACATTGATGAAATAAAAAAAAAACAAAATCAGCCGATCACGAAAATAACAAATCGACTAAGAATTAGAGAAACAAACATTCAAGGTAACAAGGTCATAAGGAGCCTACATTGTTGAAAAATTGATATCGCTGTATCTATAATGCTTTATCCATTTGCGAATGCGCGAAGCGAGAGGTGTGTGGGTGTCTTCCCTGGAAATACAACTTATTTTTTTTTGCTAAAGGGTTGAATGGCCCCCTGGCACTAAGCTTACTATTAATTATATTGAGTGTCATTCGTACGTACATTGAAATACGTCATAGTAACCAACTAGGTGGTGACATTCCCAACGTATGTACCTCAAGTGTGGTAAGATCGATCTCCGACTTGGTTTATGATGACTAAGTCATTATTTCAAAGTTGGTTTTATTCCCAATCTATACAATTTTCACTGAGTCTGAATTCGCATGAAAATCAAAAGACATTTTCATATATCTTATTGACACGTCCGGTTTTTCACAGTTCAGAGTATATAAGTTGGTGGCCACAATGTTGTTTTCTCTTCAAGTTAGTTTGTATCTTCATGTATCACCAACGTAACGAATGGAAAGCAACTGTCATCTTCCTGACTTGGTACATACATTTTCCGAAGAAAATGGCGGGTTAAACATGATATTACAGCTAGCTAAACAACAAACACATTGTGATAGCTGTTTATAATATTTACAAAATAAGGTGAACCTTTAAGAAATGCTTTGCGACTGTCATACAAGTGAGAGGTTTTTAGCTATAAAACCAGGTGTAATCAACCATATTCTACATAAGGAAATGTATGTACCAAGTCAGAAATATGGCAGTTGTTTTCCATTAGTTTCGTGTGTTTTAGCTTTTGATTTTGCAATTTGATAAAAACTTTCCGGTTTGAATTTTCCTTTGTGTTCGGTGTTTTTGTTATTCTACTTTTTATAGCTGATGAAATACTTAATTTAATCAAATTTCCGTTACCACTTTTACTGCACCAGATGCGCGTTTCGACAATAAATGTTGATTAAAAAAAATCAACAATAATACGGTATTTCGAGGCAAATTCAAAAAGGGAGAAGTGCATAAAACCTGACAAAATAAAACGTAAGACTATATTCAGCAATGGAACGAATGGAAAACAACTTTATATTTGTGACTCAGTACAGGCATTTTCCAAGGAAAATGGTCGGTTAAACCTCCAACTTGTATGACAGATACTTAAATTGATAACATCAACGGTACCAATATTACTGCACGAGAATCGCCTTTTGACAATACATGTATATACAGTGATGCTAAAGGTCAACATATTTAAATATTTCAAAGAATTAGAAGAACAATATATTATTAAACTATTTTGGCGATATTTACGTGTATTCTGTAAATGTTCATCATAGTTATTTTTGTCGAACATCTAAAGATTAGATATCTTGAATTTTCATTAAACAAACTGCTACAGCTTATGCACGTATTAAATCATTTGTGTGCGAATACACAGTATGCAATAATTCGCCTGTGAAAGTCTTTGGTTGAACTGTTCATCTTTGCTAATTATCATAATCTATGAGTAAATGCTGTTTTATTCCACTAATACAAGTTACTTAAGAAATAATTCTTTCATGCCATGCTCTATGCTCATTTTAACATGGGAAGGCATTATATTTGTCAATATCTTTATACAGAGCGTTAGCAAGTTGTAAAATGTTGACAAATATAATGCCTACCAATGTTAAAATGAGCATAGAGCATGGCATGAAAGAATTATTTCGATTCTAATAGGACAATTTAGAACTTTTGTACTTCGAAGTGGACCTAAAATACGCGTTCAAAAGGCATCCGTTTTGATTTGATGAAGCAAAAACGTTCTAGAAAATCAACCGTTTCACGATAAACAAATGAACAGATACATGTAAACTTACTTTTAGAATGATTTTATTTAATTTCCTAGCGAGTAACATCAAAACAAACGTCCATTTTGATTTCCGGCGTTGTTCAAAACACAGCTGACGTTGCAAATTTAATTGTGCAATCACGTGCAGCCAATGTTTTATTGGAATTAGAACATGGCTAAAGCGAAAGAAGAACGTCATATTAGAATTATATAGCATTACATTCTTTTGTTTAAATGAGATCTTCCAACATAGAGTATCCAATATATATTCATTTTCCCAACTAACATGCATTTTCCACGTATGTATCTATGCAAAACTCAAATGTTATTTATTTGCTTGCATTTATACGTCTGTTCAGCTTGCACAAATCACGATTAAATAGGCTGGAAATACATATGGACCAAATGAATTCAAACGCAAAGCATACCATTATGTTCTTACCAGATGCTGTCGAATGATCGGTGCTTGGACCCGTCCTCCGTAATGGAAACTGACCACTTTGTTTTATCCATTTCTGTTGGTTGGAATAATCATTATGCCAACCACATGAATTAGTTTCAAAGTCGCATTCCAGAACAGAAGCTAAAACGATAGACTTTTCACATATTATATTATGTTACTATTTTTTGGTAATGTATTCCTGGTTTTCTCAAAAATAATAAAATAAATAAATGAGTCTGAGCCTAAAACAGCTATAAAAATATATAAAAAAATAAACAAACAAACAAACAAACAAACAAATATTTGTTTTGTCATTGTTGTAGGCCTTGCAGTGACCTATAGTTGCCTAATTTTACGTCATTTTATCGCTGTAGGAAAGTAGTCTCGTTGGCAGTCATATAACTTCTTCTTTTTTTTTTATACATAAGTCACAAATGAACAAACAAACAACAAACATTTCCAAAGTAAAGAAAAAATAACCCAAATATTTAACAAAACTCAACGATATCAACAGAAATAAAACACAAAACGAAGTGCGAAGCTAAAAAGCAGGAAGAAATTTGCGGCTTGCCGAGCGTTTCTATCCTGTCTCTTACCTAGTACAAACATCTAATAAAAGTGCTCAAATTCAAATATGTAAACAGAAAGTCGTGAATTCCGTACATGTACTGTAGCGACCCAAAACCTAATATCATAAATATCAAACGTTTAAAGGCATATTTTTTTGTGTGCACATTATTGTCTCATATGTCACAGTGCTAGATATGATTTTACAGTGCAGTGTTTATTTTTAAAGAATAACATACATGTACACAAAGTAATATAACAATGAAAATTTATTAAAAGTATACGTCTATACTTACAGTTACACTTTTGGTTTTCAATTAAAATGTCATCAATAACTATCGCACCAAATGAACCATACTTGCCACGCGTCACTTCGAAAACAAGCTTGTATGGGTTATATGACATCATCTTCAAAGGGATTTGAACACGATGCCATTTTTCATGATCGTAATCTGAAATTTGAAGCAGGTCCTCTTCGTTTTGGAGTACGTATACAATGTCTCTAGAATTATTCGTAAAATACCAAAAGGAAAGACACTGGTGTTCTGTGGCAGTAATCTGTCCACTTTCTAGTTTTGCAACAGCACCTTCTTTCGCACCATACTCATTATGTATAAATACGTATTTCCCTACAGAAGCTGAAATGTAGAACAATTGCCACTGTAATGTGCGTTTATAAATTAAAATCATAAAACATTTCACATTATACGGCGTAAAACCAAATTTAATTCAATTTATTATTTAATAATATTGTAATGCAGAATATTGAACAAAATCCTCCATCCTTGAATGTTTAGCACCATCTTTGGATATCCAGCATAACTTGTGATTTTCTCAACATAAAGATTAAAATTTGAGATTACATGTATATGAGATAAGTTTGGAAACAATTTTAAATTTAATCAAATATAATTTTGAAGACTATTATTATGTTTTAATTTTTTTGTTCGACCAAAGAAATGGTTTGTACTGTTTGACATTGAACTAATCAATTAAAAACTCATCTAAATTAACTTCGACCTTCAATTCTTTTTGAATCCAGGATTGGGGAATTTACAATTAGAAAAATCCATATATACATGGTATCAAGCTGTGCAAAAAAAAAAAGAGATAATACTTAAAGCAGAAGTATTCATTATGCTCCATTAAAACATTTGATCTGTTCGCATAGACATAAATTCAAAAGATTCTGGGGAAATTTTTGAAATAACATCCTTGCTGTAAAAGTGGGAGCTTATTGTATTTACCTTGTATATTCGTTTGTCTGTCTGTCTGTCCGTCTGTCTGTTTTCTCTCTTTTCTTACCATTTGTCTGACAAATATTTTCGTCACACTTTTTCAGGTATTACTTTACAGAACTTTATATTTGATGATGAGTTGCAACATGTGAAATTTTTTTTAGATCTGTCAGAAATCTACTTCTTGCAAATTGATTTTAAGAATCTTCTACAGAAAAAAACTCATTAAATTTTGAAACCAACAAACATTTTTTTTTTTTTAAACGACAAATGTTCGCTCGATTTGTTGTGAATAAGTTTGTTGTGCTTGTACACTGTGTCTAAACTACCCCGCAAAAATGTTTGGACTCAATAGTATATAATATCCGGTACGGTGACGGACCATCAACAGACAGAGAAAAAGTAGGATTTCTGTTTATTTATTTGTTGTTTTAATGATTGAAGAATATACAAACACATTTAACTATTTTCGATTGTGAGATGTAATATTTTCTATAACCGTTCTAGATTAATGGAGAAATAAGTTAAAAGTCACATCAAAATGGTGAATTGAGTGAACTTAGCCTCGAATTATCATTAAATATCATTAAAGCAACAAATAAATAAACAGAAATCTTACCTTTTCTCTGTCTGCTGATGGTCCGTCACCGTACCGGATATTAGATACTATTGAGTTCAAACATTTTTTGCCGGGGTAGTTTAGATATATTTATTTAATCGGAGTTTATATTGAAATTATATCTTCCATTTGATAACAAGAATTATTATTATATCAAGAAACAAACTATTAATTTTAACTAAAATCCTAAATCTAGTATTTTATTTACAAAGTAAAAATAATGATTAACGATTCCTTGGTCATGGTCGAACAGCGTACGTTTGGTTACGGCGAGTTTCGTAATTTTGAAAACAATCTCTTGTAAATCATTGAAATAATTAAAAATACGAAGACTTTTCTACCCCTATGCATAGATGTAGCGAAAAAAATAAAAATGCTTAGCTGGTTTAAAAATTTAACAAGTTTAGTCTTAGATATATGATTTTTTTATTAGTTCTTATTGGCTTTGATCTAGCTGTCAGTAACTGCGAGTACTCTCAGATCTGTACTTACTCTTTTTTTTTTGTTGTTGTTAGGGATGAGGGAGATATATATATACTCTGCCACGTCCTGTTTTTGTTTGATGTTTTTCTTTGTATCGATCTGATGAGTTAAGTCTTTTTTCAACTGATTTTATAGTTTGTTCTTATGTTGTGCTGTTACACCACTGTCCCAGGTTGGGGGAAGGTTGAGTGCTCACAAACATGTTTAACCCCGCCACATTCTTTATGTGCCTGTCTCAAGTTAGGAGCCTCTAGTTCAGTGGTTGTCGTTGGTTCATGTCTGTCATATTTGTTTATCGTAAATTGTTTTGTTATATATAAATTGTTAGTTTTCTCAATTGAATTGTTTCATATTTTTCATGTCGGGGCCTTTTATAGGCGACTATACGTTATGGGTTTCTCTCATTATTGAAGGCCGTACGGTTGACTATAATTGCTTACATCCACTTCCTTTTGACTTTGGTGGATAGTTGTCCAATGGGCTATCATACCACATCTCCTTACTTTTATATTGTGATAATATCAAAAAACAGACACGGATGTAAATTAATAAACAATGTTCAAATGTTCAGGCTTTAATTAATTTTTTGTTTGCGGTAAGTTCATGCAAAAATACGATCTGTATTGTTTCTTATTCTGTTAGAGGCGAATAATGTTTTAAAGGCTATATCATATAAATGGGTAAACACGTTAATTAGGAGCTATGAAAATCAAGTAGCTTGAGCATTTTTCTGAGAAGGTTTTAAAAAAATACAGTTTAACAACTGTTGGTTATATTGATAATTTAGAATCTTCACAGAAGCTGGAGTACGAATGTTGTGTTAATTTACTCTTTTATTGTGTCATTTGTATGCAAGACTGACATCCCTTTGTACTATGTCCCATAATGGAATATCTGTTTCATACATGTAGATGATAGCGGATATGTTCATAATGTCGTAACTACAATCCCCCCCCCCCCCCCCCTTTTCCCGAATGTGACCTACCGAATTAGATTTATCACCGGGTTTGTACTAACATGAGCAACACGACGGATGCCACATGTGGAGCAGGATCTGCTTACCCTTCCGGAGCACCTGACATCAACCCAAGCTTTTGGTGGGGTTCGTGTTGCTCAGTCTTTAGTTTTTTATGTTGTGTGTTGTGTACTATTGTTTGTCTGTTGGTCTTTTTCTTTTTTAGTCATGGCGTTGTCAGTTTATTTCCGACTTATGAGTTTGAATGAAGAGCTATTATCCAAAAAGGTAAGAAAATTATAGCCGAAGCCAGGCTATGAATCAGAGCTTTGAATGAGGGAGATATACTCCTTAATTATAAATTATTTCTAAAATTTGGTAACAGCAAATTTCAATAACAAAAAATCCGTATTTTCATGCCAGTACCGAAATACTGGCTACTGGGCTGGTGATACCCTCGGGGACTAACAGTCCACCAGCAGGGGCATCGACCAAGTGAAACATATATTCCATAGCGATCAACCAACTCATGACGACGTTGGTAAAATTCTCGGACGGATGACTTCAACTTTAACATTTGGAACCCTTGGTTTAATAGCTTCCTTGTTAGCAGCAACCCTCTACCAAGAAACCATGATAGTCAACGCTCTGGTATATCATTACGGCATCAACTGGGTGGAAACCCTCACTGGAAGTGTCCTTTAAAGTTTTCAATGAGCTGTCACTTCTTCAAATGTCAATTTTTCGGTTGTTCTTATTTTTGAATGTTAAGCTAAACAATAATCTCTTCTTTTTCCTCTAATTTTACAATTGTGACGTTACGAATAAAGGATATGATGTATAATGATATCTCACATAAGAATGTTATTTTGTGGCAGATCTTTGAAAAAGAAACATACAGTTTGCCTACCTTAAAGTTATGAAAAAGAACCACACTGATTCCTGCAACATATACACCGAAGAAGATATCATACAGTTTGCATACCTTGGAGTTATGAAAAAGAACCACACTGATTCTTGCAACATAATCACCGAAGAAGACATCATCAAACCATCAAACTGCTGAACTTTTTGATCGACAACATATTTGTTGAAGTTAGTTTTGATATTTTAGCAGACAATCGTCCTATAAGACGACTTGTTTTTGTACTCATATGAAGTAGTGAAAACCTTCTAAAAGACTTCATTTTCACTTTCAGTCATGTCACTCAATAACCCACATTTCAGTGAGTACTAGTACTACGTCACTTCATGATCTATTCCCCGGTATTCACATATTTTGACGACTTCAAACTAGAATCTATGACCAAGTGTTGATTTCAACTTTTCAATTGTCAACTTCTCATTTTCAACAGTAACATAACCACTGTTTCATCGTTAAGATTTTATACATCTCAATTTTTACGGTATGCTTGTGCAGTTTTACAGTATAAGGACTTTGTTACCAGGTGATTGTTTCTGACATGATAAGTGCTCCTACAGAGTAATAAGGAAAAATGACTGAAATCGAAAAAAAGTCAGTTATACGGTCAACATCATGAATTCATTGACCAATACGATGTGTTTGTGTCCCAACTCAACTGTATGGCGGTTGATGCATGCAAAGCAGGAGACGCTTACCTTGTCGACGTATCAGGTCTCGTTTTATGGAATATAAGTCCGACGTTTCTAAATAGAGGTTAGAACTGATCCCAAATGTATATATAATCACAACAGAAAGTCCGAAAAAAGAATGTTTATAGAGATAAATCTAAAATATGTTTTGTGAAATTGTAAAAAGGGTAAGCTGAATTCTGTAAAAAAAGAACAGCATAAGAGATAAATAAATTAAGTAAACTCACAAGCAGTAGTGTGGTCAATGTTGGGGTACCAAAGACCACGATCCCAATAAAATTTATTGTTGCTATATAAAGGTGACCATTTGCACCAATCATCTTCGAAATCGCAACTAAAACGTACGATTGCTGTAAATACAAAAACAATACCTCATGAAAATATCAATTGAAAGTTTCGCTGAAAACTATTTTCATGCATGGTTATGTTATATCTTTTCTGTACAATGTTTTTTCGCCAACTGAATGATAACAAATGTAAGGTAAATCAAGATACATTTAGTTATATTTTTCTATAAGCAATATTAGACTTATATCTATACCAACATGAGTTACAATATAAAAATACACAGAAACTTAAATATATCTCTTCCGCTATCACGGTTATTCGTTTCGTTTTTTTGTTTTGTTTTATATCATTTCATTTTGATGTTCCATTTTCACAGGTTTTGTTCAAATATTTAGGTGTCATGCGTCTTGAAGTATTTCTAAAATATTCAATAGACTTTATAGATTGATTTCTAATTCAACACAGGCAATTTAAAACTCATGAAAATGATTTCATTTACAGTTGTTTAAATTTTCAACAGCATTGTTGAATTGAAAACGATAACGGTTAAGATAATAAAGCAGTTGTCTTTATTAACAACATCACTGTTCTATTGACTATAACAACAAAAAATCATTACGTATGACTGACAGTGATGTTTATATAAGCATTGTATACACTACACCCATTGGAAAACCAAACAATCTTTAAATATAAAGCTTGCGATCATATGGCCAAATTAGCCTAAATAGATCTCTTTCTTTCATTTTTAAGCCCAAAGAGTAAAATCAATTAGATATGATCATTAAGTTCATTACATACTCCCAACTATTCACATCAGTATGTTTTTCATTTGGCTGACAAGAGAACTATCTAGGCCTTTGAAAGGAAGAAAAGGTAAAACCGCTGCGATAAATAAGTGCACATGTGGGTTAAATTCATTTCATTCGAGCGTCACTTAAAACAAAATCTTTGATTTTGTAAATGCACAGTTTCACAGCTGAATATACAATGTATGCATGTACTTTGAGGTTTAAAAAAAAGTATGTTACATAATAAAAATGGCCAACGTAGATACCAATATCTTGTATTAAAGGGAATGATAAATCGTGCTACTGTGAATCGAACTAAACATTTTCTGCAACTCACATTATTAAGATTCTTTATTTCTTGATTGATAACATAATTTTACGTTTGGAAAAAGTTGGTATTTTCATTGGAACCAACTGTGCTCGTCTAATTGCCGACTTGTCCCCTTATTCATATGAGGCGGACATCATACATGAACATCTTAGAAAGAATAAAAAAACTATCTTTATCCTTTAACTTCACGTTCCGCTATAAAGATGTCCTCTCAATAATTTAAAGTTTGGGGAATATGTTGAACCATTTATTTGAATGAATTTAAGATAAAGAATACAACAGATACAGTTAAATCTGCCTCATATCTTGACGTACATATAGAAATTGAGAATGATAGTCGATTGAGAACAAATTTTAAGACAAAATAGATGATTTCAGCTTCCCAATTATGAACTTTCCATTTCTATGTAGCATATTCCAGCATATGGATTGTATAACTCCCAGTTGATAAATCATTCCAGAGCTCGCATTTTCTATCATGATTTCCTACATAGAGGTCGTGCCAGCTGCTGCTTACAATGAGGTTATTGACCCAAGAGTTCCAAGTGGTAGAGTTGAGTCATCCCTTCAAACATTTTACGGACGCTATCGTGTGTTGGTTGAACTTTATGTAATATCTGTCTCACAGATGACGACGGATATGTTCCTTATGTCATAACCACAGACCCTTCCTCTTTCCCCTGAATGTGGCCTGCCAAGGTTTTTACTTACATGAGCAACACAATGGGTACCTCATGTGAAACAGGGTCTCTTCGATACTCTTCCTGAGCATCTTAGATCACCTCTAGGTTTTTGATGGGGTTCATGTTGCTCAGTGAATTTGAATATCTTTTTGGTATCTTTCGTCTCGCTTTTGATAAATCTTATGATAATAAAACAAGCCTCAAATCTGCAAGTTTGACGGCTTTTTGAACATTTTGACTATTTGTCTTTGAACGATTTATAAAATCTGTGTTTTTTTAAAAACGTTTGAATTCAGTTTTAGTATAAATATTTTGGATATCCGCTTAGTTATCAAACAATAATAATCCGTTTTAATAATTATGATAATAGTAAAAACAAAACAGATATAAAAAATAATAAAACTCTGTAATAAAAAGTGTAGTTTCAGATTTGGAGTTATTTAAATTCCAAGTTTTAAATAGACCGAATAAAATGTTTTCGCCTTTGTTGATGAACCAACACAAATTCAAACATATATAAAGCCAAAACTCCTTTAGGTACTTCATCACAATCACGTAATTTGTAAAGTCTAAAAGGTAATATCTTGTAAAAGCATTTTTTGACAGGGCATACTTCACACATACAATCAGCCTTTCCTTAGATCCAACTAAATACTTACTTTTGCAAGAATTCCAAACGTTAAAATATCCATAGTCAGGCAAGCACCACGTGTTGTTTAATATTTTACGTATATCAACTTCACATGATACTTGTTTGTTGCATGTTTTCTTAATAGTTTCGATGGCTTGTATTGGTAAAGTACAATCTTCAAACGTTGTCAAACATGATGTGTTGCTTCGTCTGATTGTAACATCGATATTGTTTACTTTTAAATCATCAGCACATTCAAGCTGAATAGGGGAACTAATAGGAAGAGTAACTTCTGTTCGATCTGAAAATATATACATACATAAAAACCAATTTTAATAAAAAAAATAACTTGCAAACTATTTTTTATTTTATTTTTTTTAACTGCCACTGGGAAAGCAGTGTATTTAATACGGCAAATTTAACTGAACATCAAATAGTAGGACCCTCCGACCAGGTGTTATTGGGGTTCTTCATGTTCTAACTGTGTAGACTATATGGCATGGCATTGACAACAAGTGCTTATTTGACGTTGCCAATCAGAGCCAAACCACCACAGCACTATTTTCCTTTTAAATCAAGGTTGTACTATCAGATGAAAGAGAATTGGGTTTCACTATATGAATACCCAAGAGTGTGTGGATAGAGTGTTTTTATTGTCAGTTGCAATCACAAAGGTAAATATTTCAAAATAATTTCAGCCTTCGGTAAAAACTTTTCTCACATTTTAAAAGCTTGTTAAAAAATGGGCAAAGTGAAGAATTTGCTTAATCATTTTATATTTTTTGAGGCAGTCTTGGCACCAAACAACATTATCACAATTGTTTTGATCTAGTTTGGATTTATATTGATCGTTTTGGAATATGTCAAAGACGCCAAATGGATTTGGGATGACACAGATAAGAATTAAAGTTGAATATCAAGATTTGGCACGTATCTTTATGTTTGTTTCCTTATTAGTTTGAATAAGATTTATTGTTTTCGGTTTGATTATCTCATTTTTATCGCTAGAAAATTTAAACGACATGTTATTGTAGCTCTATTGAGAACGACTGCGAGTTATTTCGTGTTTTGGGGTTAGATGACAAGACTTATTAATGCTTATAAAATGTGAAACAAACGACATTCAATGTTTATCAGAAGACGGACTGCATTGCTCAAGTAATTTTGTATTGAAATGTTCGCATCAAAGTTAAAATTTCTAGTTCATTAAATAGTACAAGCAACATGACAATGTATCAGTTCTTAAGTGATAGGTCATTTAAAAACATCCCTTATTACTAGGGAAACGATTCCCTGACATAATTCAGGGAATTTGTAAAAAAAAAATGTTTTGTTTTGAATAATTTATTGAAAAAAGGAAAGCCTACAGCAGTTACACTCATACTCAAGCAAGTTTCTGGTTAATGTGTCCCTTTTTATTGAAACAAGGTGAGCAACAGGCTAGTGGGCGAAAGTCAGGGATATGGTAATCGCGTACAGGTAAGATAAAAATAATAATCATAGTAAAGACTGGCCTATTGGTATCAAAGTTCTTAATTCCGTAAAACTTCATATAAAAGTCCATATAAACGCGCATTAAGGATACAAGCAACATTCGTGCTGAGCTACACACGCAAACCGCCTATTGATAGAAGGGTCAAACGAATACTATAAAAAAATGTTGTACTAACTATTGCGATAAGCTTCGCTAACTAACGTTAACATAATATTGGTTGACAGGTTAAATGCATATTATAAACAACAGCTGTACTGACTATCATGAAATAACATTGCATGACAATTCAAAGAATTTTATTTATCAAAGAACATTTTTTAATGCTGTATATTTTTGTCATTTGTATGTACCATATAGTCATTCGTAGTATCATGTAAACAATTATCGTTTTCTATGTGAGTTGCACTTTATGCTTTATCACTTTACGCCATAATAAGCACTAAACATTATACCTTTTAGCCACTTTTCGGAATTTTGACGATAATATTGTAAAATATTACGAATACAAATGATGATAGTAATTTGACACAAGGACGGAAGAAGACCCTTAACCTACTTAGCGAATTCCTACATCAAGAAGGAAAGAAATAACTAATAACACAATGAGAACACACACAAAGATAAACAGAATAATAATCATAGGAGTAAAGCACTTGTGCGGAAAATCATAGAATAAGGAGACTAAAATATAAAATACCTAAAATAAAAGTATGGCAATATTTTTCTTGATCCCCTTTTCGACCCTTGTCCTCTGACCATTTAAGAGGTTTTTTTTGTTGCACATTAGATAGTACCTTTGGCGTATTGTTTAGACATCATGTACATATATGCATTTTAGTAAATACCATGTCGATCAATTGAATTGTATTTTTCATTATCAGTGGTAGTTTAATAAGGTATATTTATTCGATTATATGTTCAAAATACGGATATGATTTTTACCTTTGAAATTCCTACAGTGGAAATGATTTATTATTTATGACTCTTATGACAGTGTAATGTCTTTATCGCAAAAAAAAATGAATTATATATGGAATGTTTTGATATGGTGGTTATTTTTGCAGATTATACAAAACTTCTGAAAAATTTCTGGGATTTTACAAAATACCTGACATTACAAAAAATTAAATTTACTAATACTTTATATGGTCTTAACTTATAAATTAACTGTTTAAAAACTTTACATTTTTGAAATACTAAGACTGACTTTTCTACCTCAGGAATAGATTACCGTAGATGTATTTGGCAAAACGTTTAGGCATTTTTAATCCGCAATGCTCTTCAACTTCGTACTTTATTTAGCCTTTTTATTTTTTTTTTTATTCTAGCGTCACTGATGAGTCTTTTGTAGACGAAACTCGCGTCTGGAGCAAATACAAAATTTCAATCCTGGTATCTATGATGAGTTTATTGTAAACACTTCATATCAATTTCAACAGACGAACAGATTATGCCCTTTGACAGACACGGACTTTTCTTACGTTTCCTGTAAGCTCGCTAAATCTTATTCAACCGCAAGCATCCGTAAATAATTACTTGCTGGTATCCGTAAGAAACCCTTAATGATTCGTGAAAGGAGAGTCATGTCAAAAAAACATACAATTGTTCACGGATTGTTTTTTTTTCCAGAAATTACTTGTGATAATCAATGAGTATCGTAAAATGCTCGCAACAACACGTAAACATCCAGAAACTGCTCGTAAGAATCAGTAAATGACTCGTGACAATTTGTTCAGAAAACAATTGTGTATGTGAAGAGGGCATTATACAGTAATAACATGATGTATAGCGTAATTTAAAAAAAAATCTCTGTTGATAAGTAAAAAAATCATTAAGAGAGTAAGTTCCCAACTCCTAAAGGCAAGTTGACGGTTACTTAGATTAACTCGGCTATTCTTTATAGGTCCCATTTGGTCAAATAGCTCTTAATGTTTCCACGTTATATGTATACACCCCTGGCTTTCAAACGTATGGATTTGAGTTTTATTAATGAAGGTTAATCCAGAACAACTCTTCGGACGCTTTTAAATGTTTTATAATGAGAAGAGAAAAAAAAAGTGGCGAACACTTCGACTACGAGCGCTGATTTGTTATCAAATGATAACGTTTTAATGGTATTTTTTAATAGAGTCTAAAAACTAAAAAAATAAGACTATTTAAATCTCGATTGTTTTCTTTGTTGCAGGTAGATATGTTTGAAAGGAACACCGAGAGGTAAAAATATTTTAGTATATCGTTTTATGATATATTGGCCATTATAAATTGTTACTTTGAAAAAGTGACAATTTAATATGTTCAACCTGATAACCGACATGTAAAACATCCCACAATTTTCAAATACCATTAGCATTTATACATGAGATTAAGTATCTGATTGAAAAAATAATAACGAATATAAATTTGATTGGGCATAGATTCCAAATGTCAATATTTCGGTTGATGAGCCGTGATTTAATTTTAAGTCTGTAATTTTCATAAACTAGTGGTTTTCACAAGAATAATTTTCTACATTGCATAATAGAATTTACATCGGAATGCCATGAAACATAATTTGATATCCTGCAAAATTATGCTTTACCACAAAAAAGTCATATAATGGTGTTAATTAGCTATACCAAATCAAAATAACGTCCTCAGGGGTTTATCTTATACTTATATTTTTAACTCGGCATGCAAAATAAAATTCTAATTTTCTATGTGTAAAAACAATCGAGAGTTGAAAGGGTACTTAATAGATTTAGTAACTGTAAAAAGGGTCAATAGTTTTCATTAAAAAAAAAAAACAAGAGCGAATGATCCGTACTTGTTGTGCATATTTCAATTGTTGCGAGAATAACATTATTAATTTCGAAGGCATTTAATTATAAGTCAAAACATCGCTCTGTATAAAAACATGCATCAGGATACCGTTTTTTTAAAATCGAACAGTATCTTGTGTTTACCCATTACAACACTTATGTAAAGTTTCCACTTTATCAATCCAAGCAAACTCAAGTCATGGTACACTATGTAAAAACATTACTAAAATCTGACAATTAAACTCTAGGTCAACAAACCGGAAAATTAAAAAAGAAAGGACTTTTCTCCCATCAATCCCTCAAATAATGTAAAGTTTAAAGGAAATCAATCCAGGAATAATGGAGTTAGCACGCAATTTGTGAAAAGTGTCTTAGATTTGGGGCCAAACTCTGGAATGTCAAATAAAATTGAGAATGGAAAAAGCCAAAAATAAAAAAAATAAATAAAAGGGGAGCTTTCTTCCGTCAATGATACTGCAAATTTGAGTTATCGTACGAAATGTTGACGGGCTGACGGACGGACTTTTTGATATAAAAACAATTCATCTGCTATAGGGAAGCTGGTCTTAGCTTGCTACAAGATCCTAAATATCTTTTAATTATATGATTTCTATTTTAATTTGCGTTCAGGACTTGCGATGATTTAATAAGGTGTCTTCTATTAGGTTAACTTTTACCTGTGTTTTGTTAACAGGGATGCAGATAAACTCTTTCATAGGCCCTTGTTCTAGTTTATTTAAGGACCCTATTTAGTTTTGATGTATAAAATACTACTTTTTTAGCCCGAAAATGACGTACAACATAGAACCATGATAAGGACTAGATTTGGTGGCAACCTGTTAATAAACTTATAACAAAGTACAAAAATTTTAAGGGTACTCTTTATATTATGAAAGTTATTATCTTTATGGAATTGAAATATATAGTAACAAATTGTGTAAGTGAACATGAGTTAACGTTTGTTTGCTGCTAGTTGTACAAATGAAAAGAAAAAATGAATCGAGTACTTACCCGATATTGCATTTATATGAATCACATGAATCACTGAAAGTATGAATAGCTCCGATGGCAACAACATCATTCAGAAATGATAGATCGTTTTATTTTTGTTTTTTTAGAAGGAAGTTTACAGTTTTATATATAGGTCAGTGTAAATATACTGTCTTTCAAGTTTATCTTGTGTAAATTGAATTATGTTTCCTATGTACTTAAAATTTAAATTTACAGTCGAGTAAATTCGTTATTGTGTATTATATACCGAAGAGACTTATAGTTCAATTCATATTCATAGATTGTTTTAAAATTATACAAATCAAAATTAAGTAGAATAGGACTAACATCACGGAGTCAATTATTGAGAGTCGATGAAACCTAGTAGATAATAAATATTCCAAAGACTTATTATCACAATTAATATTAAAAAGTAAAGGAATTATATCTGACAAACAAATTTTGAGGCCAATACATTGCTGTTGGAATTAGTTTTGAGATACTTTTGGTAATTGTATTTAATTCGTTTTAGCAAACTTGTATACTGAATATTTTGACTGTGTAAAAGATAAAAAAAACACTTTATAACTTTCATGCGTCCAGTACGCTTTATCTAGATATTAATTGTACCTTCATCGGAAACGCTCATAGCTAAATATGTGAAAGCAAAGGATATATAAGTACCAATACAAGTAAAGAGCTAAATGACTAAACGAGACCCTTTGTATATTTGTATTGCAATGAAAGCAGTTTGATTTTGTTAGGAATATCATTATTATTCACGAATGAGATGAACACTCAACTGCAAAAACTATCAAAATTAAGCGAAGTGTAGTTACCTGCATTCTTTGTGAAGAAGAAAGAAGTAAACAGAGGTAATCATGGAAATAGCACCCATCTTAATAATAATAACTAATGATTTATTGATTGAAAAAGGAAGACACTTACAAATTTTGAGAAAAACCAATCATGTCAATCCTACAATACCAATGAAGATGAGAAACATTTTATTTGGTATTGAAAGAAACATTGAACCTTAGGCCAAGTTGTATACGAATACTTTTTAAGGTAAGCTATTTAAAAGTTTTAAATGAATTGGAGACTAATATAAATTTAAAATATATTCTCTGTCTATCAAAACACACACACACACACACACACACAGAGGTTGCAAGCATAAGGATATTATATATAATAGTCGTTAGTGTAGGAGACTCTTATAATTGAATGATAAACTATAATCATAATACATACGTTCTTTTTGGTATTTATTAATGTTTGTTATAAAATTACATGTTGTTAAAATTATTTAAATGATTTTTTGTTATTCAATTGAATTGAATTATTATAAACATAACGTTTTAAGATTCATTGATTTTTGTTTGCTTAAAGTCCAGTGGCAAATATTTTTTTCATGTTCATGACGATAACAAATAAACAATAAAAATAATAGGTAGGTCTTGTAATACGGACCTTCCGGGATTTGAAGGTGGGGGAAGTCTTGATCGCCACTGGGAAATGAGGGTATATTGGATAAGGACAAAACGTTTGCCTTGCAACATGCCTCACGCAGGCCCCTCAAAGAGTTTGTTGCAAGGTTTATTCACGTGCAGAGAGCGTTCTGACCATATGGGCTGCGTACTTTTACATATCACATAGCAAACCGCAAGCCCCACATTAGCGAGAGTTTAATTGCCGATTGGAAGAATAATAAAGTAACCAAATTTCTATTCCCCACTCACCTTTGGGCAATAACGTTTGAGGAATATGTGGTTATACATAAGACAGCATCAAAACGATACAAGCAAAAACCCGTAGTATTCAACATACTGGTGTTTATACAATATGTCATATGAATTTTCAGCTGGCTAAAAATAATCTATAAGATCTCAAACGTCCCTTCTTGATCTAGTCCAGTGAAATAAAGAAAACAAATTGTCTGGGAAAAAAATGTACAATGCAACATAAAGAGCATAGTGTTGTGAAAGACAACCAGTACAATAAAATAATGGTTTTTTCTAGACATTGATATCGCAAAGTATTAGCAGCCGTGAGCTACAATGTGAACCTTTTTGAAGAGAGTGTGCAGCGAACGAGCAAAAAGCTTCACATTGAGTAGAACGGCTGATATTTAACGATGATATATAAAATGCGTAGAAAACCGATAATCTGTGTATCTGTCTATTAATGTTCCTTTCGCTCTCCCTTAGACAGTTTTACGTTTGACGAAAACAAGCCTCGCACATTGTTTCGTCGCTGATATCTTCTCCTTTGACATGGTGACGTTGTAAATAATGTCTGCTCACGTCGCAAACGTGATACGAATATTACCGAGTGATTAGTATAAGCGACGGGATGGACGATAAAAGAATAATATCGGTTCAAACCTAAAGCATACTTACAGTTACCTTAAGCAGACTAGATTATAGTACATGTATTTAACCGAGCGTAAGAAATTTTCGACAATTTAAAAAAAAAATCTAAATGTTTATTTGCGCCAAAACAAACATAAAGAAAATTTGAACATAACTACATAGACAATTTGCCTAAAACAAAAATGGCGAAAAAAGTAAGTCAGAAAAACAATGATATATAATGTACAGAAAAGTCAAGATTGGGTAGCCAAACACATGACCCCCCGACCGCAATTCTTCCCCTAAAACACAACATGGTAGAAATTTATTATACACATACATAGAGTCAATTCGAACCAAGCAAGAAGTTGACTATGCGATAAGAATATAAGTAATCATTAAATAAAACTGAGGAATATACAGAAAAATTAATGTAAACAGAATACTCAAGATTGAGTCAGCGGGAAAAAAACTTGAGCGTCAGCAATTTTCACCTTTGTACGCACAAAGCTTAATCCACCGATAAGTTCAGTCTAGCATAACATTGGCAAGATAAACTTAAGTATGGTAATCTATCACACATTTATAACGGCCATTCAACGTAAACATTCGGGACATCCGAAGTGAAAAAGTGAGAATGATTTGTCACAAATTTTAAATAAACCTTTTTAAAAACACTGTTATAATGGCAATTAATTATATAAATTAGATTCATAATTTAAACATAAAAAACTCATTAAAACATAACAGGCTTATAATTGTGTATTTCGTCGCCAAAAGACGCTCGAATAACAAATAAGAAAAGCCAAATAAAGTACGAAGTTGAAGAGAACTGAGGGCTAAAAATTCCGAAAAGTTTGCCAAATACAGCTACGGTCATTTATTGATGGGGTCAAAAATCTTTAGTTTTTCGAACAATTTAACGTTTTGTAAATATTAATTTGTAAATATGAGAATATCAAAGATAATTCATGACAACAAAGAAGTGCTTACTACTGGGTTATTGATACCCTCTGAGACGAAACCTTTACCAGCAGTGGTATCGACCCAGTGGTTGTAAAATAAGCATCAAGGATACCAGGCTGATAATGTTGTACGCCAAGCGCACGTTTCCTCTACAAAAGACTCATCAGTATATGAAAAAAGTTAAAAGGCCAAATTAAGCACAAAGCTGAAGAGCATTGAGGTTCAAAAATTATAGAAGCAAATAGCAAATAATGTTTGATTTTAGAGTAGAAATTGGAACCATTCCATTTAGAAACTGTTTATAGGAGATCTTCGAAATGATGCCCTTTCAGAACTCGAGACTTTTGATCGGACTTAAGTATTGCAAACACGAGATAATTATTTTTACTGTAAATTACAAAATCTTCAACGTATTCTTACAAATATTCTTTGTGTTGTATCAGTATTTCTGGCGGTCAAAATACATAAAAAGTAACTTTCATATAAGTAGTGCATATGAAAGCTAAATATTTTATTACAAACATGTTTGGACGTAAACAAAATCTATTTGCCAAGATGAAAATAGTAGAGTAAAGTGCATTACACAAAATATACAGAAATGCATACTGAATATCCACACTGGATGGCGATTGTTCAAGTAGTGGTAGTCCGTAAGATGTGTGTATTTCAGGTTTCAACGGGGTATATAATGTGACATTCCCGGCTTAGGGTTTTTATTCCCAGGACTAAAGGCACATTATATACCCTGTCTGAGATCTGAATAACATATAATATTCATTTACCTGGTACACATATCGATTTTTTTCATACGTTATATCTTATAGTAGGGTGCCCAGTCAACAAATTTGATCGATTTGGGTTAACGGAATAGAACACGGCTATATTTTATATCATTGGAAAGAGGAGAACAAGCCTCGTCGAAATATTGATGTCGTCGTTGTCTACAGTGGTCACGATTTTCTTAAATTTGGGTCAAAGGTCAAATCTAAAATTTGGAAGAAAACGTAGAATCATGTTTAGACAGCTGGCCACCCCTACATATTTGCGTTTATAGCAAAATAAGTTCGAATAATTCAAAGGATTATAACTAAAGTTTCTATATTTAGGAATACTTTGATAATTTTATTTCAAAATATGGTTCGAGATTGACATTTGTACTTATAGAGTGCACATTTACAATTTTCATTCAGCTGTTAAATAACAGTGACCTAGACCTTTTAAAAGTTCCAAAATCGGAATTTTTACATAAGATTCAATACAAGTGATCTTTAGAAATGTTTTTTAGATATGAACATTTATAAGTTGCCCTCCCAAAATGTTATTTTTTCCGTCTTTTGATAGAAGGTGTTTGTCATGATTTTCTGGGTAAATATCCAATTTTCTTTTGGTGAACCTGGAAGCACACCAAATAGTACTTAGTTCCAAAACTGATGAATATTAACGCAGAATTGATTGAATTAGCAGGTCTGAGTATATATTTGCTTTACAGAAATAAAAAAAAAAAAAACTGATCACGGTGAAAAAGGGGGAAGGGTTTATCTTACAAGTTATGAAAACAAAATGAAAATTAGAAACAGCAGGCTAATCACTCTATCTTACACACTTATATCAAGTGTAATGTACATGACTTATCGAACATAAATTGGCCTACAATTGACATGAAGTTAAAGATTATCTACAAAATGAAAGTTTTGTACAGCATCGATGTATTTTACAAACACTTGTAAACAACATCAATCTATTTAAAATATAGATCTCTGATTTCATTATCCTCATTTGAGCTTATATATAAGATCACGCGAGTTAATAAAGATCAGAATTTTAATAAGAGCGAAACAACATAGAAAAATTACCGACGCTAGTAGTAGCTATTACGTTTCATTGTCTACTGTTAAGTTGAAAACCCATCGACTAGGTTTAGGTAAGAGAGATAATTTCAGTTGTTCTTTTTTAAATCGCATTCAACGCAAGTAGCAGAATGCGAGGCATACATAACACAATCTGATGGTGGTGGCGGTAACACCGTAAACTATTTGTATTGCTTTGTATTTCAGAGGGCAGAGGAACTGGATGAATCATACTTTGTATATAGATCCATTGTGTTACGAAGTTTCCTTCATATAATCATTATCCTTGACCTCATATTCATGATTAGGTGACTGCTAAAAAACTGTATAGCTTTTTCGTCATGTGAATGTCTCAATTATCACGAGTTCTAGGATAACTATATTTGGTTACTAATATATGGTATCTTTGCAAGGTCTACATGACCGTCAGACATGATTCACCTGACCTCGACCTTATTTCACGGATCAGTGAATAAGGTTAAGTTTCAGTGGTCAAGTCCGTACAGTCTCAGATAGTAGTGGGTTAAATATATTTGGTGAATAAAATTGTAACAAGGTGTATGTGATTTTGTGGCAGAGTTCATCTGACCTTACCTCATTTACATGGAACATTGATAGTGTTAGTTTTATGTTATACTTGTTGTATAATATAAAAATTAGGAGATTAGGAAGCAAGCAATTATAGGCAACCGTACAGCCTTCAACAATGTGAAAAACTCATACCGTATGGTCGGCTATAAAAAGGTCAGTTATGAAAAAAATGAAAGAATTCATTTGAAAAAAAAACTAACGGCCTGATTTATACAGAAAGCTAGTTTCTACGGTAATGATGTTTATGATCATACTTTTCTCAGACTATTGGTGACGTCCTTTCATTAGTTTTCAGTAAGGGAACACCCATTTGATTTCGAAAATAAGGAGGGAATGAGGATTTTGAAAATGAATTACTTGGCCTGGTATGAACTGAAATAAATGACTTTGCACAAGACAGGATGAGAATGAACACTCTTCAACATGAAATGCAGGATAGTTGAGGATATGAATGTGTACAAAAGTGAAAATAAATTTTCGCGCCGCCAGCCCCATACCTTTCTTCAGAATATAAAATGTTCTACCCTAACGGTGAGTACTATTATATCGGTACTTTGTGTTTTGTCTTCATGTTAGTTGTTTTTGTGCTTCATGCAGATTTGATAAGTCAAGCCATTTCAAATAGTTTTTCAGCAGATTTTTCTTATGCTGTGTTGTTATACCATGGTCCAGGTCAGGGGAGGGTTGAAGGATCACAAACATGTTTAACCCCTCTAAATTCTGTGTATGTCTGTCCAAAATCAGGAGTATGCAATTAAGTGGTTCTCGTTGGTTGCTGTCTGTTGTATCCGGTTTTTTTGTTGCACGAACGGTGGTATATTTTTGTTGTCGTTCCCACCGAGAGGGATTTAGGTCGAAAACATCATACAAGACTTTTGATGTGCCATATTCCGTGTCTAAAACAAAACCGACCGATTTGATTTTTATACTACAATTATAACAAAATATTTATTCAATAAAAAGTTTAAAGTTTTGAAAAACAGACACAAAAGAGATTTCTCAGAACAAAGTGACAATCTATAAAATTAGCTGGCTATTCACAACAAATAAATCAACCACACAACAAGCAGAAAAGACAAACGTTTTGAGTGACCTCTGTCCTTGTTAATGACCTAATAGTGTAAGTAACAAAATGATTAATGGCACGAGATAATCCGTGTTTAATCAATACCAAAATGTTGTGGTGACTTAATTTGTGTTTTTAATTGCTAATTTTTTCAAAACGACTTTTATTTCACGCATGCAATTTGGCACACACATGCACTGTGTCTTATTGCTTAAATCAGAGAAAAAAATATTGTGATGATTCACGTAATAATTTTGCTTTCGATGAAAATAGGGTAAATTTCTGGTAAAATTTTACTCTTACTAAAATGCTGAAATACTTATATCAAAATCACTTAAATACTTTCCGATTTCGTTATATGATATATATAATATATAACCTATATCATAGGTACTGTTTTAACCACCAACAAAGAACGCAATAATTTTTTTTTTCATGGTAAAGATTCCCCGTACAATACGGTATCTGGCGGTACCCTGTAAAAACACAAAATTTAGAAAATCGTGACCACGGGACTTTACGATGACAATCATGATTGTAAAATATAATGATTTTCCTATAATGTGCAAAAACATCAGCCGTGTGTTATCCGTTAACTTAAACTCGTTAACTAGGGGACATTTTGGACATTGGGCACCCTACTATTAGCGTTTACTTAAGTTTTGACTGTGGGCGGACTGTACATATTAATTGTATGTCAGTAAAAACTCAAAATGACTCTCTCGATGGATTTTTTAAAAAAGTTTGAACCGTGTGTATTTGAGTTGAAAATGTATTTTATGAATACATTCATGGATCCCTTTAACACACTGATTCGTAAAGGTTATCAGTTTATCATTGTGGAAAGATTTTTGAATACTATTATTGTTTAATTGGTACTAACATTGATTTTAATTTTGATATACAGTAATGCAATCATTGGTCCTGCAATTACATCCTGTCGATACTATGTACTTATATTGTGTCATTGCACAAGGTTATACTTTTTTCTCAGACTTTTTATGACGTATTTACACAAAGTCCGTTTAATGTGTTCTCAGTGATATTTCAGTCTAGGAGAACATAATGTCGTTATTAGTTGTATATGAAAATGCATTTGAACTAGCTTTCAAAAGGAATTCTTAGATTGATACTTTGTGTCTTTTGTTTTTATGTTATTTGGTTTTTTTGCAAAGTACTTATCTGATTAATCGAGTAATTTTCAATTTTTTTTTACAGTTTGTTTTTATGGTGTACTATTACACCACTGTTCCTCGAGGTTTGGGCACTCACAACATATTAAACCCAGTCACCTTCTTTTTATTCAGGTCAGAAGACTTAAAGACATAATTCAGTATTTATCGTTCATTGCTGTCTGTCACACTTGGTTTTTTAGTGCCTAGTTAGTCTAGGCAACTGATTGTCTCCACAAAGTCATAATATACATCTTATATAGATATAGGAAGATGTGGTATGAGTGCCAATGAGACAGCTCTCCATCCAAGTCACAATTTATAAAAGTAAACCATTATAGGACAAGGTACGGCCTTCAACACGGAGCATCTTACTTACTTTTTGAACATTTTTTTAAAGGAAACCTTTGACTAAGACATATATCATAAATATTGATTGTCATGACAGATTTGAAATATTTCAAATTATTCAGTATGAAGTAATACATTGACCATACAATTTTAAGTTGCCTAACATTTGACTAATTTTCCCGTTTCCTGTTTTCGGAAGATTCCGAAAATCTTTCGAATTGCCTCAAAATAAATATTTGTTGGTTATTTTTCCTTATACAATTAAATTTGTCATGATTATGATTGAGTTACATTGAACAAATTTTCCGGTTTCGTATTTTCGGAGATTTATGATAAAATCAAAACTCGAAATTCTTGTCATGACAATCAATAAGTAAACGTCAGTTCCTTTATAAATCTAGTTTGTGAAGTTTCAAATACACAGGCAAATTTTCTCCACATGAATCTCACGTGAATTTCACCTCAAACGAGCTTGTACATGAAACTCACGTGAATATTTTCATGTGAATTTCACGTGAATTTCACGAGGACTTTACAAAAAATAAAAACTGGTATTTTTCATGATTTTACTTAGATTTAAAAATATAGATATTATTTGAATAACTTTATTTTTAAAATTCACGTGAATTTCACATGAAAAAAAAATCATGTGATTTTCACGTGAGTTTCACATGATATTCATGTAAAACTCACATGAACTCATTTCACGTAAGTTTCACGTATAAGCTCGTTTGAGGTGAAATTCACATGTGTAGGAGTTAAATTACATAAATATTAAACTTTCAAACTTTTCATTAAATATACGATGATATAAATCCAAACTCATCAATTGTCAATTGCCACCACTATTAAATTCGTATATTTTTAATATATCAAATATCATGACATCCTGGACACTAAAACATTCAAATAGTTGCAATTTTATTACTCTGATTGGACTATAAACCACGAGCCAACGATTTGAAATTCAATGGGTTTTTTTCCAAGGATAAATAATTATGTAAGCAAAATATTTCAACAACAAACTGTTGACACAGAGATTAATATGGCCTTGAATAATTTGATTGTAAAATGCAAATGTTGAAAATAGAACATGTCACTGCATGTAGAATGGTAATACTTAAACATGTATTAAACTATGCAAAAACTTCATAGTCAACGAAAAATTATGACTGAACGTGCAGGGCCAAAATATCTTCATGGAGATGAGATGTCCCTTGGCTATAATACAATGCATATCAAATATTATTGACTTAAAGTTTTTATAACTCATAAAGTGATCTTATCTTAATTTTAAACGTATCAACTATACAAAAGTTCCAACGTCCAGGAACGATATGTGTGGGCCGTATGATCTCCATGAAATGGGATTTTATATATATAGGTCAGTAATACTATATATGGACATATTTTATGATGTTACATGTAGCAAATTGTACGTTATAATTTCAATTTAGCAATATTAGTACAAATGTTAAATGATCAAAATATTTTTTTTTACCTGATATTTGCAAAGTTACAGAAAATAAATCCAGCAATAAAAAATAAAAAAATGACTTGATGCATTTTTTCTTCAACCTAAAGATAAAACGAGGAAGGTCAATTTATTTTGAAGTGCTAAACAAGAACTCATTGCCGTGTGACAACCAGATCAACGCACACTAATATGATTGATTTATCAATATATAAAATCGGCTATCTTGAGACTTTTAAAAATTACAGTCATAAACATATCCTAAAGATTTATTGATTATTGAATTTTAGGGGTTTTTTTTTGTTAACTTTCTTATCTATTAGACCTAACAACTCATTTTAATCAGAATGAATAAATGCCATTATCAAACATTATATTTCAAAATATTATATGAAGGTGAGTGCAAATTACTGCACCCACAGGTAACATTAGTCTGGTCCCTCTTAAAATGCAGGACCAATTTTAACTAAACTTGTTCTGAATGATGCTTAGGGTAGCATTCAAAAAATTGTGTGGTCTTCTTTTTTTTCACTTTTTTTCCACCCACAAACAACATAGAACATAGGGAAAATATGGAAGTCATCGTCTTATATCTTTAACAACCTTTATAGAAGACTTTTTTGATGAATAAACTGAATGTGATTGTTATCCTTTGTAGTACTGGTTATTTTAAGCCATTACTGTCAAGTTTTATCATAATCAGTTCAATAGTTTGAGAAAAATCTAGTATAATGTAAGACGACATCTACTGCGATTCGAGCAAAATTTCTTCGAAAAATCCAAATCAAGCCGCATCATGATAGAATATAGTGTGAAACAATAAATGATCAAATATTTATCTCATCTGCCTACAAACAGTTGAATATGATACAAAAGTTGACTCTAGGATGAAAAATACCACTAATGGACTTCTTTGTATTCATTATAAGGTCCCTTTTGGTCCATTTATACCTCTCATTTCCTCAAAATTTCATTTTTTTAGGACAATAAATAAAAACATTTTGGTAACTTTCACTCATTTATGAAAGAAATGTGATACTAAATGAGTAATGGAAGTATTCAAGCTGAATGAGCTATCCATAAAAAAATTTACTGACTCCATGGAGGTTTCAATAAGTCCTTGCGTAAAACTTAAATTGACGCCGCGTTCCAGAGAGGGATATAAAAAGCTTCCCTTTTAGTGAATAATTTGTTGTTACTGCTTCAAAAATAATTTCATTTACTAATAACTATATATTTATTAAAGTATTCTATTATAGCAAAATATAAGAAATAAGGAGAAAAGGCCAGAAAAAGCCAGAAAAAGCTCCTCAAAACACTGAGTATGGCTTGCTCTGTCTACTTATATTTATGGTAGAGTCGTATTTCAAGGCAATTTTCTCATAAAATGTGTTTTTGAGACCCAATCGACTCCGAGTATTTCATTTTTGTAATATTTCACTTAAATAGCATGAAATTTAAACAAATGAGAGTACACACAAGGTTAAAGGTGCATGTGCAGCTTATCATAATAGGTGTAATACCACCATTGATTTCCCCCTATTAGTCTTTGTTTAATTTGCACTTTTCAAAAAATTGTGCAGAATTTATCTTTGTTTCAAATAAAGAAATACTTGGCATGAGTAAAGTTTGATCCTTTCCAGTACTATAGACAAAATTTCACATAACATGTCATTGCATATAAGAAAATAACCATCACTAGAAGTTAACCAATCAAATTTTCACCCCTTTTTTTCCTGTTGACAAGCTTAAGTAACCATGTAACCTCAAGTTTCCAAAATATTCTATAGAAACACGAAATAAAAAAATGGTGCTTTGAAACACCCAAGATATATGTTTATGACTCAGAAATTGTTTGCTGCAATGAAATGTAGGATTAATTTCCTACAACTGTCAAATTCAAGGGAATATTTTTTCAATCCTTTTTCGTATGCAACCGGATGTGACATACTATGATTTGGTGGTAATACACCTAACGGGAAAATCTGGTTGTGGCAAAAATGATCAAAATGTCAAGATCTGCCTACCATCCGGTATAGTTAAAATTTTCAGATGACTCCTTACAGGCATAACAAGTATTACCATAAAAGATTAATGTTTGCCTATCATTTTGAATACTATTAAAGATAATCAGAAAATGAAGGAACAAAAAATTTCAATAATAAAGGATCTACAAATAAGACTTGATTAATAAAAAATGAGATCTTTAAACCACAATTTTTGCCTTTTTTAACTTTTTTGTCTATTATCTTGAAAATTATAATAGATATACAAGCTGTGAACAGATAAAGAAAAATAAACACATAGAGAAGTCAGTATAAATTAAACCTTTATAGATACGAGCTAAGTCTAGCCCGGTCAGTAAGAATTTACCATAACGTAGTACATCTTTAAAACAAAACAGTTCCTACGTATAGGTCTAACGTTCACAATATGTAAAATACTTTGGTGATTTTGTTTTTTAATGAAAACTGGAGGGCTTTAGGTCATTGTAGGATACTTTTTGAATGATTATGATTAACTGTGAGATAAGAAGGGTCTTTAAGGTGCATTTTTGGTCCAAGAAAATAGTTTATGAAAACGTATTTTGAATTTAAACATTATGTGTGGAAATATATACGATTTTTTTTTTGTCAAATGTGCAGATACCAATAATAGGTAGATTACTTAGACATTGACACGCCGATGTGCACAAAAAGTGCATTATTTTACAAGGCGATTCGAGGATTAAAATATATGTTACTTTGAACCTCCGTGGTGTCCAGTCGGGTCCGGGTTCAATGACGATATTTAATTCGGCAATGGTCTCGTTTAATTCCTTTGAAATAAGGTAGGTATAGTCCAGAACTTTGCCGTAGGGATTTCAGGAAAGAGTGTCTTGGGATTAACACAATTACGTTAAGTTGCAACTTTGAATCCCATTTCTGTCTAGACAGGCCCAGATTCCAGGACGATATTCAAATGGGCAGAGGCAGTGGTCAATACCTATGAAATAAGCGAACACTGGTTCAGAACTTTGAAGAAGGGACATTCCAAGGATGACATGAAGAATGGATGGCTAACATAAAAAATGCAAAAAGTTGCAACTTTGAACCCCTGAGGTGTCCATACGGGCCCGGATATAAGACGACATATCAGTGGACAGTACCCCGGTCAAAACCTTGGAAAAAAAGCTAGGTCTTGTCCAAAACTATGCCGATGGGAATTCCGGAGAATTACCGATAGAATGGGTTGTAGATATTATTATGATTAGTAGTAGTAGTACTAGTAGACCTTTTCAACAATTGTCTACACCTACAGTTGAGAACGACTACGACAGGTGAGATAGGAGGGGTCGTCTCAAAAACAAAATTGAAAATAATATTATTGATCGCATATGATTATTTTGATTGCCAATTAGACAACTATCCAACATGACGTGTATAAAAACAATTGTTGTGTACCGTACCTTATTTTGTTTATTAAGTATTTGCATATCAAAATTTATCTTATTTGTGAATCGACTATGAAGAAAAGGAAGGACTTCAATGTTTCATTTCTTTTAGACGTCGAGTTGGAAAATGAAAAAAAACAAAAACAAAAAACAAAAACAAACCTGTATTTTTGTAGTAGATGTTTAAGTAATCAATATTTCTGTCAGTTGACTAGAGCGGTACATGTTTCTACAATGTCTCTTAATTTTTACTTCGGATGCCTCAATGGTACTCATTACTTTATTTCTTTTTAATACACCAATTTGATGTTCAACTTGAACTCGATATTCAGCGTCAATGCAATTTAAATTTCGACTATTTCTCTTTAAATTATCCGGTTTACTGTGCCGTCACTGGACCTGCTCCCCGCAACCAGATGCCGTACGTAGCTGACCAGAGAGAGGAGGAAGCTGATGAATTGCCTCGCTCTAATGTTGTACCACCAAAACAAACTTAAAGCAAAATAGCGCCCACAAATGAACCTCATTCGCGAGAATCAGCCGGAGTACAATGAATTCATAACAAAATAGATACCAAGATTTTAAAAGGCCCGTTGTGTCTCTTCTGATTCAGATTCAAATCGTAAGCTTTTTTTTCCCATTCTCTTGCTTCTTTTATGACTTCCGCAGTAGGAAAAAAATCACACAATGCAACATATAAAACAGACAATCAGAGTCATCGCATGGTCTGCATTTTGGTTAAAGACCCCCCATCCCAAACTCCCCAAAAAAGGAAAAAAATGGGGAAGGGTAAGTAGTTCTCGCTTCTTGCAAGACACACGAAAGTCATTTTTCGGGAACAGGGAAAGGAAACTACGACAAAGGGACAGGTATGTTGTCTTTTGGTAAACGGACAACATATAACGGTCAAACAGTTCGGTACTGTCCAAAAAGATACTGCAAAGACGACAAGCTCTGTTGAAATATGAACACCATACGCATCACTGAAGGGACATTAATTGTCAAAATGCGCAGGTGGTGCAGAAAAAAAATGGTGCGGTAATGTTTCCAGTTCATTAAGGAAAACATCTCAACTTCAACATGGTATCTTAAAGCGGAGTAATCCCTCGTTACTGTATTATCAATATGGCCTTTTCCTTTGACCTTTACACCAATAGGCTTTTACCCTTCCCAAAATTGAATGCGTACAACAAGTGACGTGACGATCGGTTGAGAAACACAAACTCTAGCGGACGGACGGCAGTCCTGTTACAATGTTCCTTCCGCAAATTTCATAAATAGCATTACAAAAACGAATTAATCGCTATTGGCATGTGGAACAATCTGCGTTGACAGACTCGTTTATCTAAATACTCACATAATCATAAATTTAAGAAGAAAACAAGGCAGATTACGATGTGAAATGATTGCAGTAATTGTTTACTTGAAGGTTTAATAAATTCAACGTAAAATGTCGTATAAATACATGTAATTAGAATGTTATACAAAAGAGAGAGATATAATTCATATTTGTTTGAAATATGTTCTTTCGTCAAAATAGTGTAAAACGTTAATAGTCCAGTCATTCTAGCCAAAATATGACCATACCTCAAACTAATTGCAACAGAATGTACTTCAAGTTTTTCTTGGTGATTTTTATGTACTGTTGAACATATAAAAAATCGAGAAAGTTTGGAAGAAGAGAAATTGCTAATTGAGGCGAAAACCTTGGATTTTGATGAAAAGTTGTAAACGTAATACTATTCATGAATGATTTTGAGACGACCCCTTCATTTTACCTGTAAACTGTAGATGGCAATAGTCGGTGTCAAGAGCTGTTGAAAAGGTCTAGTAGCAGTAGTGGTAGTACATTTGCAAATGATATCAGCGAATAGTTCAAAACATGGAGACTGATAGCTAAACTTTAAGATATATGAGACGATTTGAATTTTACATTTTTACGTAGCAACATTCCAGCAGCGCTTACATACGGAGTATTTATTTCTCTTAGTTGATGCGATATTCCATGCTTGCGGTTTCTATCATGAATTCCCTGAAAAGGGTAACTGTTTTCAAGAAAACAAGAAAGCAAGGATTCCTAGTGGTTCATTTTACTTTTACTTACTTGAGCAACACGACTGGTGCCACACATGTAGAGCAAGATTTTTTTACATTTTCAAAGTACCTGAATTCCCCCGGTTTTTGGTGGGTTTTTTCCTCAGTCTTTGATTTTCTATGTAATGTTTTGTAATTATTGTTGTTCTTTCATCGATTTTAATTTTGTTATGGTGTTGTCTGTTTTTGTTGAACTTAAGTCACCTTTGTTTATGCTTGTTTTTTAACTGAAAATATGGCGAGTGTTGATTATATTTGATTTTTTTTTTTTTTTTTTTTGTCAATTTATCTACATAACTATAAAATGGATACAAAATCATTTGGTAACCTGTACTCTTTTGTTCTAAAGTTGTAAACATAATACTATTCATGAATGATTTTGAGACGACCCCTTCATTTTACCTGTAAACTGTAGGTGTCAATAGTCGGTGTCGAGAGCTGTTGAAAAGGTCTTGTAGCAGTAGTGGTAGTACATTTGCAAATGATATCAGCGAATAGTTCAAAACATGGAGACTGATAGCTAAACTTTAAGACACATGAGACGATTTGAATTTTACATTTTTACGTAGCAACATTCCAGCAGCGCCTGCATACGGAGTATTTATATCTCTTAGTTGATGCGATATTCCATGCTTGCGGTTTCTATCATGATTTCCCTGAAAAGGGTAACTGTTTTCAAGAAAACAAGAAAGCAAGGATTCCTAGTGGTTCATTTTACTTTTACGTACTTGAGCAACACGACTGGTGCCACACATGTAGAGCAAGATTTTTTTACATTTCCAAAGTACCTGAATTCCCCCGGTTGTTGGTGGGTTTTTTCCTCAGTCTTTGATTTTCTATATAATGATTTGTTATTATTGTTGTTCTTTCATCGATTTTAATTTTGTTATGGTGTTGTCTGTTTTTGTTGTACTTAAGTCACATTTGTATATGCTTGTTTTTTAACTGAAAATATGGCGAGTGTTGATTATATTTGAAATTTTTTTTTTTTTGTCAATTTATCTATATAACTATAAAATGGATGCGGACCAACAAATACAAACAATTAATAATTAATTACAGATAAAACTTATTAATTTGTACATCCTTTGATCTGCCAACAAAAGGCAAGTAAACATTTGTGGCATTCAAGGAATAGTGTCGACACTGATTAAAATTAAGCGTAATCAAAACAATCAGTAATCATAATTTGTGCTGGTAAGCTTAGTCTTCTAATCAAAATTCAAGGTAATATTGTCATGTTTCTATTGATGTGCAATGAATACATATTGTTTGTGTCTGTTTGTTTCAAATGAGGTCATCGTCTTTGAAATGAGAAATGATAAAAATTATTGTACGTCTTGTTGACGGCTAAGTATAATCATATTAAATATAACGTAAATAGGTAATATATATATATATATACTCACACAACTGCTTAGTATATCAAAATATTTATTCGATAACAAAAACAAGCACATAAATATATACAAAGATAAGGAACAAAAAAGCACATACATATCAAAGCACATGAACTGTATTTTAACTTCAATTTCGGTTATTTTATTCTAAAATCATTCAATGCAACATGTTTCATGTTTTTGTCTTACTTTTAAGTGTTTAAACCATTTGCCTTATGATTCCATTTCAATTCATTTCAAACTTTTTATTACAAAAAGGATATTTTCAATGTGAAAATTTACTATTAGCTTTAAACTACCTTTTTACCTAATAATATAAGTGTTGTTTTAGTACAACACCCATTCACTAAAACAACATCTAATCAATTTATTTTGTTGGCACTCGAGGAAAAGATATATTATAAAATATGACATTCAAGGAAGACACCGTAAAGTCAGTTTTGTTCAGCATTAAAAAAACTCTTATAGAATGAGAAGGAAAAACCAATGAAATCAAAGACTTGACAATTGCAATTTTTTGTTGTAAAAAATACGAAATTTTAAAATAGAAAATAAAAAATAAAGTTAGTAGCAACATTTAATATCTGCTTAATTTGTGTACTACATATGAAATAAAAGATAAAAAAAAACCCAAACAAACAAACAAACATACATAAACAAAATAAATAAAGTAACAAAGATGGCATTTTTATTTGTGAATCTCTTGATCATTTTTGTTTATATACAATTTAAATTCAGACAGATTATACGAAATTAAGAATATATAAATAACATAAAGATAACATAACTTTTACGAACTATTCTATTGTACTAAAAACTGCGATGACTATTTCATCAGACATACGGACGAAGAGACAAGGGGGAACAGTATACACTCCTTTCTTCGGAAAAAAGCAACAAAACAAACAAAAATTTGTTTGTTTTTGTTAAATATTAAGCAATTGAATTCAGTTAAATTATACAAGATTTAGAAAAAAAACTAACAAAGATAATTAGTTTAAGTTTAATAACTAATATGCTATTCCCTCACTGATACATTTTAGACTAGTACTTACTTACTCTTAGTGATTTATTGTTAATTGTCCCACCCTTCCCCCACAAAAAAAAACCCCAAAAAAACAACAACAACAAAAAACAAAAAAAAAATAAAAACAAAACAAAAAAAAAAGCATATCAACGCCATAAACTACAACTTCAACCAACTAATATCTTCCTGGATTATGAAGTGACATATGAAACGCACATTATGAAATGTTCCCTGATATCACTGGTAAAGGTTTTTTGATTTAGCCATTTGATATTTCCTTTGGAATTTGGTATTTTTGTTATTTTACTTTTTTCTTTCATTACACTCAAAGTATATGGAGTAAGGTATATGACACTGGAATCGGTTAGATACGCAACATTGCTTCCATTAAGTTGTACTGATTCAGCATGCAGAGGACGTCTGGCTGAATGCATTTAAAGAGATCGAATACACCAAAACCAGCAAAAGCACTTTGAGTTAACAGACTTTGTCACATAATATTGGGATGACGGAATTTTTATGAAACAGTGGGTCAAAGAACAAACAACCACTTAACAGGATGACAACATTAACAGTAGAATCATGAGCAAAAGAGACTCCGGGATATCAACCTGATACTATGCAGGCGCAACATCATACCATCTACATTTAAATCGGAGTATGACATGTTTGACAATCACAGTGAACTTTAACATATTCGGTGTCTGTGTAAATACTTTCCAACTGATTCGCAGTTGTTTTTTATGTTGGACCATCACACAACTAACTGTCTCAGGTAGGAAAAAGTTTGAGCTCTCGCAAACATGTTTAATCACACCATATTATATATGTGCCTGTCAAAATTAAAGAGCCTGTAACTCAGTGAAAATCATTGCTAGCTGTCTATCTTATTTGTTTTTTTCATAAATCAGGCCATTGGTTTTCTCGTTTGGATGGTTTTACATTTTGTCATATCGAGGCCTGTTATAGCTTACTATGGTTTGGTTTATTGTTGAAGCTGTACAGACCTACAGTTGCTTATTTCCATTTCATTTGGTCGCTGAGGGATAGTTGCCTCATTGCATGGTAATCATACCACATCTACTAATTTTCAAATTTAAAATATATTTTGTTTACTTTTTATTACATTAGTGCTATATTTAGTCTTCTCATCTACATGTAATAATACGTTTATAATAAACATTTAGAGTTTTCCACGTTGTACACAAATATGCCTGAGGTTAATAAATCATTTGGATACTTGATTAATTGGAAACTAGTATGTCCATGTATTTGAAGTAATTCGATAAAAAACATAATTAAACATTTTTATCATATATTGTATGGTATTCACGAGAAAGACACATATTTTATTTTAATGAATGATTATTCCTTAATAACTTATTTAATTATTTAATAAAAATTACTAAACAAATCTTTAAGGTTGAGCTTAATATTGACAAGGCTAAAGTGATCGTATTCTGGTGATTGTTTTATTTTCTTTAGGCTTGAAAAATGTACTTCAAAATCCAAGACGTTTTCAACTCTCTCAGATGAAAACAATGATACAAAAATGCATTCAAAGTTTATTAACCTTGGTTCAGCCATGCCTATAGTCTGATGTTACATGTTCAGAACAGGGCATTTGTTGTCAAAAGAGTTTCTAATTATAAACACATGAACCTGAGATTTTATCAATATAAATAAAAATTGACTGAAAATCAAAAATTTCCAAGATATTGATTTGACTATAAATATATAACTTATTCTGAAAAAATTAATTCTGATACAAAGTAAAAAAAAATAAAAAAACAAACAATATACAAGGATACATGTGTAAGTGTGTACATGTGTGTGGTAATAAAATATGTAACGATAGTGAACATGTAATTGTCTTCTTGACTGAATGTATTTAGAGAGAATCCATTTTTCTATTTATTATTCTAATTAATATTTTATAGTTCTTACTGTTTTCACACGTTTCATATCAATATTCGTTTAAAAATATAACAGTTGATTATATTTTTGTTCACATAGGTGACATTTTTTTCCCTTTTAAATGTTTGAAACATTGTTTAGATCATGTTATGCCACACACAGGTACGATACACTATACCAAACGCCTTCGAAAAGTCTAATAAAACACACAAGAGATTTTTCATCTTATATATTACTATTTCAAAGTAGGAGTCTTAAAGAAACATACAGACAAATAGTTTTATTCATCCTGCTAACCATAGCTCTTTTATATAAGCAGACTCAAATACACGGTCGGAAAAAATTACATATAAATTGGGGAACGTGTTTGCTGTAGATTTCAAAGACTCGTTTATAATTTGGTAATCTGAAGTTGCCTTTTTTTAAAAGAATTTTAATATAACCTAGTATTTCATTCTTTGTTACGGGCATATTTAAAATTTACATGTTGCATTAAGTACTTGTTCTTCCGACTGTAGCCATTCAGCGTCACGAATCATGTCGCCTTTATTTGCATTCAACTCTTTTCAAAAATGTTCTTTATTCTATACTATGTTAGCTTATGTGGAAAAGCAGTGACGTACTTTGCAAGGAATACCGGGTTTGAAACTCGACAGCTGAAGAGGATATTTACAAAGTAAACGACTTATTGATTGATTGTTTTTTTTTTTTTTTGCTGTACACCGCATCAGCAACGGTGGCCAACTAAAAGAAATGTATACAAATACAAAATATCTAAATACATATATATGTCATGCCTATGTATGGGTTCATGTCGTTGTTGAGATATCATAATAATCTTCTGTTTTTTGTCCAAAGAAATGATCGTATGTGTCTCCCCTTCCTTCGTCATTTCTTTTGTGACTTCCAGAGTCATAAATAGTATCAACGGTATGGTTGTAAATGTTATCCTATAATTCTTTGTGACGATTACTTCCCGAATGGTCGTAGACTCCGTCCTCAGATAAAGCATATTGATCCTCATCGTCTATTTTGTTCCCCGTATCCTTAACCGGTTTTACAAACTCATAACCCGAAGGAGTGTTAGAACATTGTTTTCGTTTGAAACCCGTTTCGGCTGGATCTAAAACCATATAATTGTCTGCTATTCCAGTTTGGTCGTCTATAGTCCCATTAAAACTTGTTTCAACTGTCTGATCCACGACCGAATATTTATCATCATTTAGCGTTTGAGTGTCTGATAATATTGTGTTCCGATGAACTGTATATGCAGGCGTCTGTACTCTTCTTTCTTTGTTAACATTGTTGATTTTAGCAGGAGCATGTGTACTGGCAAAACCACGAACACTAGTATTACTACTGTGGGCATCATGTTGCATATGGCTGGCTTGAATGGCGGTTAGTGGTAAAGCTATATCTTGAACTCCAACATAGTCATTTGCTCCGAGATTGTTTCTAATTTTTTCTCTTGGTCTGCTCTTGAATAGTTGCCTTTAATATACACAAAGGCAACAGTAGTATACCGCTGTTCACACATTACGTATAGACATATTCTTGTGTTCTGACTCAAATAAATCATGTAAAAATCATGTCATGTCTGTATAATTTATTAACCTTCAAAACATGCATAAAGAGTATATTGCTTTAGTTCTAATGACTTTCCTTTTAAATGCCATTGTTTGTAGTGTAATAAAAATATGCAAACATTAGTTCTACAAGAAAACTTCACGCATATATATAAATTCAATTTGTTTTATTACTTAGAAGGATTTAGGAAATATCAGTTATCAAATATCAAGAATATTAAGTCGAACAGTTCAAGAAGGAATATTTTAAACCCTTAAAGTACAATTTTCTATAAACATACCTTCTAATGAGAACAACAATCACAATTACAACACATGCTAGTAATAAACCACCAATAACCAAGCCTACAACTAAACCTGCAAAATAAAAGAAATAATACGACATAGCCTTTATCGGTTGGCGGCAAAAGGAGAATAATTATATTTCAAAATTTGTTATCAGTGAAGGACAAATTCTAGATTGTCATGCTTTGTCAGTACTAGTTGGTGTATCAATTCTATATGCATTTTTTTTTTATACATATGACATAATTAAGTTTTTTGTTTAATGTCTTTGCTAAATGCATGCCAACTTAAACTATGGAATAAATTGTAGCCTTTTCGTCTATTTGTTTTGTGCCATGGTGTTGTCAGTTTTCCTTCGACCTATGAGTTTTGAATGTTTCCTCTGGATCTTCCAGCTCTATTTTATATCAGATAATCTGATGTTCACAGGTAAGACATAATAAACAAAAACAGTCTTTACCTGTTGCTGTTGAATCACTTGTAACACTGGTACCATTTACTGTAATGAAATTAATTTATGTATCAATATATCGGCTTTAAAAAATATTGCTATCATTGAACCGAACACTACATTCGAGTATTATAAAATTCCGCCTCAAAGGTGAAATCATGGCTATAGAGTTTAAGCTTCCATCTAAGAATATTTGAAATCTCAAGAAACCTCTCACAGTTGATAAATACTGGTGAAGCATGAAAGAGATTAATCGGTTTTATACTTTCATATATATATAAGATATAGCACAATGCATTTGTGGACTGAAAGCAACGAATAAGATTTTGCAAGGATCATACATGTAAAAATAAGAAGATGTGGTATGATTGCCAATGAGACTACTCTCCACCAGAGACCAAATGACGTAGAAGTTAACAACTATTAGTAACAGTACGGCCTTCAACAATGAACAAAATCCATACCGCATAGTAAGCTATAAATGGCCCAGAAAAGACAACTGTAAAACAATTCAAACAACTAAACTAACGGTGTGATTAATGTACAAAACAATAAACGAAAAACAAATATGATAAACAGCAACAAATGATAACCATTGATCAAAGGCTCCTGACTATGGACGGGCACATACGGATCTAGAAGGTGGCGGGGTTCAATATATTTTTTGGCGCCAAACCTTCCCCCTTATCTGGAACATTGTTGTAACAGAACATCATAAGAACAACCTATAACAATCAACTGAAAAGGGCTTTACTCATAAGATCGACAAAAACAAAATATTTTTGGTCCTCAGTGCACTTCAACTACGTACTTTATTTGGCCTTTTTATTAATTTTGGTTCAATCAACACTGATGAGCTTTTTATAGACGAAACTCGCGTCTTGCATACAAAATGTTGAGCCTGATACTATGCTGAGTTAATTTACAACCACTAGGTCTATGGGACTGCTGAATGAGGTTTCGTATCGAAGAGTTTCATTAGTCAGTAGTCAGCACATCTGTGTTGACATGATTTATCATTGAAAGGTTATAGTTATAAATTAAATGTAATTTTTAGTGATACTTAGGATTTTCTACCCTAGGAAAAGATTACCTTGGCCATGTTAGCTGTATTTGGTAAAATCTTTCAGTTTGGACCCTCCGTTCTTTTCAACTTCGTACTTTATTTGTCCTTTTCAATTTTGTTGGTTCGAGCGTCCCTGATGATTATATTTGCCTTTTGTTATTGGGAAAGGCACTTAATCGCGAAAACTTGACGTTGACCAATACACAATTAAAAAGGGTCAATGCTGGATGAACTCTCGAATTTGAACATATACATTTTTTAATTATTTCATGTATCGAATATAATCAGCCTTTCTTTTGAATATGGTTTTTAAAAGAGGACACAACCACGAAAACTTAACGTTGACCCATGAACCATGAAAATGAGATCAAGGTCATAAAAACTCTACCAGACATACATGTACTGATTGATTGGTCTTTGGTCACTCAACGTGCAGTGTCAATTATTTCAGGCATGTTCAGGACGAGAATGAATTTACAATAAATACATGGAGGCTTATGTGGTAAACTGCAATAAAAAAATGCCTTTCCACTGTATATTTGCCAAACATTTTCCAATGGCAGTAACAAGTATCGCCCTCCATCCAGGTCGACCAATTTTGCAGAACTTATTCCACGGAGTGTTAATTAGTTTTCGTGCAGGAAAAGAATAAACTATTTACATTGGACGTTAAAACCAATCAACTATTTCGGGAGGTTTAAACAAGTCATAACCAAGATAAGGGCGGGACATTCTTACACTTATACATCTCGCACAACAAAACAGCACGCGTTTTAATGCCAGACTACAAGTGTCACGGTTGACCATCTTTTTATACCACTCAAATATGTAGCCTTATCGTACATTCACTGACACACACTGTAGTATGTATAGTTGAAAAGATCCTGAGGAGCTTAGTAAATTTCAAATTCTATTTTCTGATTATCAACTTTGTTTTAAATTAAAACAAAAAAGATGAAAAGAGGGACAACTCTTCCGTATGATATATTGTGTACGCTGTCATTTCAAACCCTATGAAAGAACCAGGCTTACATGTACGTATAAATAAGCTTTTTAAAATTTTCATTTGGTGGTTACCATCTTTTCGCCAATATTTTTTTCTCATAAATACGTGATACAATCATTCAGTTAAAATCCAATACAATACACCATGAAATGCAAATAATTATCAAATTGTGTATTAATCTTGTGTAGTCTCTAAAATTCCCCCTCCCATGTACATTTAAACACTCGTTACAGACATAACAAAATCTAATCTTCCCAATTCTGGTGTTATTAGAATGGACTTCTTTGCCAATTCAAGCGAGAAATTCAATTATAAGAGATGTCAATTGAAATGTAGAAACATTAAAAAATTTCATGACTTGTTATAATGATGCTATGTTTTTTTAAGAGGGATATCTTTGAACCAGATAACTTAAATGAACAGATTGTTATGTTCGGACCTGTTGCTGTAGGCATCACTTTTAAATAAGTTAAATGCAAATTTATTTCTTAAGATTAATAAATTTGCTTGACTTTTAAGAACAAAGATCGGCTGTGCTTGCATATTTTATTATCAGAATAAATTAAATGTTATCTTTAGTTTTATTGGTTCATTCTTTTCTTCATTGAACGCCTAGTCGCTCCCAGTCTGATGAATAATCATACTTTTGGATTTTTACAGCAGCGCAAATATTGTATGTATACATACTCCAAAATCAGTGAAATGTCAAAAACGATTAGAAAAAATGTGCGTTGTAGCTGTAAAAATTTTCGTCTTACATCATGTACTAGGTTTGTGTACGATTCAATAGATTTTTAAAGGGGACAGCTCACATTGCATGTCTTAAATGTTGGCTTGTTTTTTGTTTTTTTCTTTCTTAATTGTATATGTGAAACATCTACACTACAGTATGACATTTTGTTTTACTGAACATATGTCACTGAAAAAAATTATGTTATGGTTGGGTTGCTGTTTCCGTGAGGTTACCCCAACAAAGCTTTCAATGCATTGCATATATAAACTATTAAAGGTCCTATATAATACAAATAATTGTCATTTAAATCATGACAGTTAGTTTCATCAATACCAAAAATTTAGAAGAAGAAAAAATTATCGTCCACATTTCTGTGTGCAACAACCAGAAACCCAATCACGCTTACTGCAAACTGTGGCACTCAGCTATTTCATAAATAACTATTTAAAGTGTCTTCATATCAAAGCTTGCGCTGGTTATTTCTAGTTGTATTTAAAGAGAAGTTAGTTTCATACCTTTCTTGCACTCGTTGTTGTTTATAAAAATATCGTCAATAGCAATTTCACTTTTAGTTCCGTTACCACGAGTTGCTCTAAACATAATTTGATATAGCCCTATATCATCCAATGACAGCGACTGAAAATGCCATTTGTTCCCTTGGTAAATTGATATCCTCCACAGTTCAATTAACTGACGTGTATTTGTAACTTTAAATACTTTCAAAGTGTTGATATGTGTCCCATACATATAATACCAAAAAGTCAAACACTGCTTTGGACTCGATATCATCAAACCAGATCGTAGATCACTTAATTCGTTTTCTTTCGACGGACTTTGCGATATCGTGTAAAAAATAGTAACCATTTTCTAAAATATATTGGTTTGCGTATAAAGGTGGGAACAATACCAAGGCGGCATATATAAATGTAAAATGTAAAAATATTATAAGAAAGTTCAAGATATACTAAAAAAAAAAGCCGTTCACGATATAGCTGTTGCATATGACAAATTTATTTCGTCCGAATATCTAGGATTGCACCAACAAATAACATGTCTTGCATGTCTTCTTCATTATTCTGTCCTGAAATCCCATTTTTTTTTTTATTTGTGGTATCGATGGTGGTGCTAATGTTTTTTGTTTAAATACTCAATCTAAATCATACTGCATAGACGTTATGACTTTTATTGGATGACACGAAACCTAGTATAACCACAATGCATTAGTCGTACAATGTACAGAATAACGTCAATATTAGAAATATATTTCTTTATATTTGTTGCATATGATACTCACGCCGTTCTGAAATTATATCGTAATATAAGTTAGTTCAGATATAGGTCTTTTGATGATGATGCTTAGATTCTATTAGCTTTAATGAAATATGAAATTAGAAATGACTTACAGGAAGGAGAAGGAACGATACCCACACGATCAGAATCCGGATTGAATTTATTTGACTATCACATTTGGTATTCGAGACCCGATTAATGAATTATTTGGCATAATATTGTGTCGGATACAGAGTTTTGGATAAGCGATGATAGTCTAAATTTTTTCTTTTAATATTTTGTATTCCTTCTTGCTTTGCATTGTACATGTTGTTTAAACGATTCGTTTTACTCACATTAGTTCCTCTGTATGGTGTTAAATAACATATCACATAATAATCGAAATGAGATATAGATAGGTTTTTTTGTTGATGCATTTCATCGGTGCTGACTGATATAGATATAGATATTTGCATGTTATACATAAAGTGTTAGTCTATTGAATAAGGTTTCTATTTAGTTTTTTTGTTATTGTATGTTTCCCGTCACTATCAAGCCTAATTCGCAACCCTCAGAACGGATGGCGTTCATCTGTGCTGCACTGGCCTGTACCAAGTAAGGTCTCATTTTTTGTCATTAACATAACAGTAATATAAATGAAACCCCGTAAATCATATCCGACAATGGAAAAAATGAAACAAAAAATACTTGTGTTACAGAACAAAAATATTGTTTCCCCTTACAAATCACACAAACATTGTTAACGCTGACGTACGTCATGATACTGAGAAGCACTCCTAACTCGTCGAGTTGAACTTGTATATTTATGGCTTCAGGTTCTTCAAGAAAAAAGTATTAACCATGAGTATTCCAAAGGCTTTGATTTGTCAATTCATGTGTGCATAAACCGTGTTCGCCTCCACAGAGGGGGTCACCTAGTAGAGCGGATCAAACCAAAGACTGCTTATTACTAAGTGATGCATCTCTGCTGTTTTGTTTGTTTTTGAATGCTTTTCATTTAATTTATGTTTGCCTTACAACTTTACCAGATGCAGTTGTGTGATCTCTTTCCGGTCCTGAAATAGATTCAGGTCTCTTCCCACTTTGACGTTTCCACTTGTAGTTATCATTACCACTAGCTAACCAACCACAATCACCATTATCGAAAGTACAACTATTGTTAACAATTCCTGTTAAAGATATAATATTTTGTGTTTAATTCACAAAAACGTATTTCATGTAGCTATATATTTATATTTATTATATATTTTCTAGTTAATACAAATAGATTGAACGTGCAATACAATCAATGGCAATCGCGCTGGATCAGTCATCCATGATGATATCGAAATCGGTCACTATTAAAAAGGCCTCATCAAATTAAAAATATGTATGACTTCATGTCATCGATATCATTCACGGTTGAAAAGGCTTTATCAAATCAGTAATCTGTTTACGTCATATCACGTAAAAACAACTATTTGATGTACATAATAAAGTCTATATGTTACAGTAAATACGTAAAATCTCTAAACAGAATAGTGATTTTCTAAAATCCCTGATTTTGACTAGCAATTTTACGGAATCCTTGAAATAATTAGATTTTTTTTTTCAGATTCTATAAATTGATGCAGGGATTTTGTAAAATAATCAGTCTTTTTAGTTAAATATTTTATTGAAATGAGAAAAACGCTTACAGCAGTTATAATCAACATGTTTGGATTAATTTGTTCAATTTGTTTAATCTAAAGTGAGCAACAAGGAAACGGAAAACAGAAGGAATGAGGAAATTGTGGAACATTTCGTTAAAGATCCACAAAAAGACTAGCTCACATTACTACCTTGTTCGATAAGGAGTTTACTCTTAGGGCACAGTTTGTAAATGCTGGGAAGTATAAAAGAAATCAATAATTTCTATATAAAGTAAAGGTAGTGTTTTGTATTGAATCAGTAAGCCTACACGGGGACATTAGTCTGACTCTAGAAACATGTCAAATCTAGTCATAATATATGTTTCATGATCAGAGAAAAAGGAAATTTTTCAATCAAATAAGTATTGGTGTATTAATATGCTACACACAAAAGTGATTTCCATCCACAAAAATAGAAGACAACTGATAGTGTCAAAATATACTTCGTATTGAACCTGCATTTCAATTGATAGGTTACTAAACATGCAAAATTAGGCCACGTTGACCATTTCTGCCTGCTTTACTTACTCTGGTCCCATCTAATATACTATGTTATTCCTCATGTTATTACATGGAATAAATAGGTGTCTATATTTTCTCTATTCTTAAAATCAAAATTAAATGAAAAGTAATAATTGTTTAATATTATCAGTAATGTCATGGTATGAGGTTCTTCAATGTAGTCTTTATATCTGTACACATGACTTTGATTCATAGACACTGAAAATAATGTAAACAAGTTATGTTGATTAAATATAATTAAAAACAAATAATGGTCTATCTATTTTCAGAAAAATCCATTTCAGATGTTAAGTTCAAACTTGTAATTACACAGATTTAACAAAATCATTTGCAATATTTTCACTGATTTTTAAAAATCAACGAAACTGTTAACATGGTTAAGGATTTAATGAATTCACTGTTAGTATTGGAACATGTTTTTCATACCTTGTTCTTTGTTGCATATCTTTAGTCATGTTCACAGTCTTTACTCAAATACTCATATCTTATTTATAACATACTACAACGTATATCCAAATCACAAAAGGTTTAATATAAACAATTATAAATGCATGAGTCTTTTAGTCTTCTAGTACACGCGTAAACACTCTCCAGCTGAGGTGTAAACTGAAGGTCACATGAATACGGCTTCAAAGAGATTAAATTATTCACTTGCATATTACATCAGCGATGTTTTTGAGCTAATTTTGACAAATTTTGGCCAAACTGACTGCTTGTAACGAAATATTATTTAAAAATTCCGCTTTTATTGATACATGAAACAAAAAGAACTGTAGTTTATTCTTTTTTGTCTAAATCGTAGCTTATACCCTGACTATTTTATTTATCCCGTATAGAATGTTCTTTATATGGACATTAGCTTCCGAATTCATGTCCACGATATTGCCTTAGACCTTTATTTGATTTATAACATACTTGAAGGTATATCAGAGAATTAAAAAATGTTGCTCGGAAACAATAAAGGTGCATTGAATCGTTTTAATTTATCAACATTTTGAAAGTGAGAGCAATTAAATTGTCCATCGAAATGGCCTTCGAAAATTCACGATGGTCATGTGACCCCGAAATGAATATCATGCAGTATTATAACGCCAATTTCCTTGTTTTGTTTGATTTATACTATAAATGAAAACTATGATAAGCAGGTGCATAGTCATTTTACATGTGACCTATATAAAATGAATTTTGAAGGCCGAATATGTGAAGGAAATCGGTTCTCTGATTTCACGTTCTTATTATTTGAACAATTTGTGATAAAAAAGCAAATAAGTGGAAATGAATAACAATTGTATGATTAAGAATACACTTTCCCTGTAAGGGGGCATTAGCCGCGATATAGACAAAAAATTAAAATACGATATTTTTGTTTCAAACATTTATCAAAGCGGGATATTGAAATAACATTTCGCTATTAGCAGTCAGTTTAGTTCGTTTTGGACAAAAGAAGATAAAAAAAAATATGCAAAGCAACACTTAGAAGAAAAGAAGTCCGAGCCTGATGTTAGAATAGCTATCAGAAGAAAATAAGAAAATGACAGTAATCAACATTCATTTACAAGACTACTAACAGTTATTGACATGCCAGCTTCAGATCTCCACTTAACTGATCGAAAGAGTATGTCTTCATGATATGAAAATCAACCACAATCGTTCCCGTTAGGTGTTTAGTATCATGCATCCCATGATAAAGTATACAAGAAGAACATAACCTGTATCAGTATACGATTTTTTTTTATTAAAATGCCATCTCTAATGACTTGACTACAGTATCGTACCTTTCTACTTTGTGAATAAGTCTGTTTAAAGGTTTGGTTAGCTTTTCAGGTGAATGACGACATTTTTGTGCTTTGTATAGAGTATTACCATAAATGATGGGATGCAAAATACATGATTGGAATTGCTATAATACAAACCAAAAGAGCACTTACACGATATTGCATTTACATAAATTACTAAAAGGATGAATAACTCCGATGTTAACAACATCATTAAGAAAATCCTGACCGTTTTATTATATTTGTTTTATAATTAAGGAAGTTAACCGTCATTTGGGTCAGTTTAAATATACTTTCATTCAGGTTTATCATGTGTGTATTTATCTATATGTATATCCTAGTACTTAAACATGTTAAATTTATATGCGATTTATATAGCTGACTACGGTGTGGGAATAGCTCATTGTTGAAGGGCTGTGTAAGGTGATATTTGATCTTGATCAAATTATACATATCTAAACGAAATGTTGGGGGTTTTCCATTAAAAATCTTGGCAACTGATTTGTCGACAAAATCATAATATTCCATTTATTTACTTTTCCAGTTTTAGGTGATTTTTTTTATCAAACGATGCTATGAACTAAAACATAAATCATAAATAGTGTTCGTAATGAAACATAAAAATATTTTCAACTTATTCAGTATATATTTTTGAAACTTTTCTTCCGGTTTCCTGTTTTCGGAGATTTCGTAATAAAATCTTACTATTTGCTTCAATATGAATAATTTCTGGTCATGATATTTTGTCAATATCCTATTACAATCAACTTGTTATGTTTAAAACAGAGTTATATTTGACAACTTTTCCGGTGTTCTATTTTCGGTCAATTATGATAAAATCTTAATTTCTGCCTCAAAATACGACTTTCTGGTAACGAAATTTTGTCAGTTTCCTTGTACAATCAAGTTTGTGATGTTTTTATATTGTCATTAAAGATTTGACTTCATCAATAACATTAATATTTAGATTTCTCTGTTTTTATTGATTTTTTTTTATTAAAAAAAAACTTTAGTTGAACCCACACTATAGCATATGTTATGACATCATGGACAGAAAAAGTATAAAATCTAAAGTAATCTGTTGCAATTTTATGATGTTTAAAACTTTTCTTTGCACTGTTGTATATATATGTGAGATCTTCTTGATTTATTCGAATGAAATGCTTATGTCAGAATAAGGTCCGAGTTGCTTGAAAGACTTTAAAAACAATTGTATATCTTTGCTGCTATATCCTTTTGTTTTTTTTTTTTTTTTTTTTTGGTGATATGATTTCTTGAACTTCTCTTGTTTAGTGTCATACATATAAACATTTCTAACAAATTTCACAAAATACCCCTATAGCCTGGTATACTCATTGTGTTTTCGTTTTCAGTATGAAAGTTATTACATGTATATTATAGTAGAGATTTTCAATAAAATGACATTATTAAACATAACCAACCTATCTGAACGTATCTCGGCCTATTGCATTGAAGCATGACGGAAGGAAACATAGACTTGCATGAATATTTTGCTTGTTAAATACACATACTTTGTTGGAATAGATGTTATTTTAAAGTTAACCCAATCTGCTATTTCAAATATTTATATATTTTGTTTATTAATTCTGGATGATTTTATTGACAAAAACAGTTTACGGGAACAATTAATCCAATTACCAGTAATCAAATGCACCGTTCATTACTTAGTCATTTCACTTGACTTAAATATCTATTTCTCAAAGGATGTATTATTAAAACTTATAGATCAAAATTAAGTTTGAAAAATAAAAATAATGAAATCTGAAGCGAGATGATATTCTCATTTTTTATGTATAAGTAATAAAGTTAAAACAGGAGTTTCAAACATGCCGGAATGCAAAAGATGTACACGATTTACTCCTTTTAAAGCATGCTTCTAAATTGATTTCAAGATACATGTACCCAGTCAAATGCAGAAATTCCGATCACTGAATAATCTATCGTATAGTACTTTGTCATCTTTCCACATTTAAAAAAAAAATGGAATTTATGAGGATGCATCCTCAAGAAAAATATCATAACTCTTGACTTAATCAGTTATTGTTTTTTACTTCTTGTATTTAATTATCGGTGTTCTTGTGGAAGCGTGGTTGTTTCAACAGTAGGCTAGTTTGGATTTAATTTCTAGTGAGTCATACGATTTTAGTCTTGGCAGTCAAAGCCTCGATATGGTTAAAAGACCGCAATGCCTAAAGGGTGTGGATAATGGAAAATCAGAATAAAAAATCGTTTTCAGCATTTACAAATGCTAAAAGAAAATCGACTTTTAAACAGGTTTGATTGCTTGATTGTTGTTGCCTGACATCAAGTGACAATAAAGAGCTGCGCCATGAGCGCATGATACGCCCATCGCTTTTTCAAAGAATAAAGTTCCACAACTCCTCAATGTCATATCAAAGGGAGGTTATTTTAATAGGTATAAACCAGTCACAAACTTTCATGAAAACTGCTCATAGCACTTTTGAGTCATTGTTCGAAAACTGGAAATCCTTTTTTCATATATAAAATCCAAAAACTCGGAAACATAAAATCTAAAATGTATAAATATCGAAAGGGAGCTCACGTCAATAGATATAAACAACTCACCAAAGTTTCATGCAAATTGGTCAAAGCATTTGTGAGTTATTGTCCGACATGTTGAAGACGGAAAGACGGACGGACGCACGGACAGACGGACGGACAACGGTATACCATAATACGTTTCGTAAGCGGGCGTATAAAACTAAATGCATATTCAGGACAAAAAAATAGATATGTAGAGTGAATCGACCAGGAACAATATGAATTTTAATTGCAACTGGAAAAGGAGAACTTTATAGACAGTGACAGACGTTTTGTCTAGAGGAAATGATTGCACTTTCCCTACGCCAGATTGAACGTCCCCATTCCGACTTGACGTGGCTGTGTTGTTATACAAGATCATTCTGTAAAACAAAAAATGATGACCCTTTTAGCATTGGTTATACTTTTGAATAAGGTCTTGTACAGAATACATACTTGGTACATCCTGCAAGGGTAAAACTACTCCCCCCCCCCCACCCCCCTCAAAAAAAAAAACAAAACAAAAAAACAAAAACCCTGGAAACTACATGACAGTTGTTACTCTTAATTGGTCAAACACTAGCACAAATATCCTGTCTGAAAAATCAGGACTTGTGGAGTTTTATCATGAAATAATAGTAGACATGTCCTGGTCAAAACAAAAATAAATGACATAATTATATGCATGACCTCCTCTGAAATGCTTTTGTGCAGATTTAGTGATATTAAAGTTTAAGATCAACTTCATCTTGTAATTTTATACGTTATGAGGGTTTTGACAAGATCCATGGATTATGATAACTGGAAGAACTATAAGGTATGGCTTATATTAAAAAAGTTACACATCACAAGGTAATAGGAGCAAAGTTTGTCCCATTAGTATGATAATTGTCTCTGAAAAAATGCGTCCACCAAAAGTAACAAGTTCGTTGTAAAGAACAAATCAAGCATCATGTCAGTTTCACAGTTATGACCTCTTGTTTGAATCTGTTTTTTACAAGGTATACTTTGTCCGTTCCAGAAACAAAATAGTTGTATTTATACCGTGTTCTTATTATTGAAAAAAGTTAGTCTGATTATTTTTGTTAGTAGATAATGAGTAATGAGTGTGTAAATGGTATAGAAGTCAACACTCTCTACTCCTCTTTTAAATACACGTTATATATTTTTCTGTATCTCTCTTTTTAGCTGAGTAAGTTGCATTCTTTTTATGACACATGAACTTCAATATTGTATGCAGTAAAAACGAATTTGGTGACCCCTTATTCATAGATTATCAGTAAAATGAATAAAAGACTATAACGTAATGTAATGCAGTGAGATAAAACATTTTGTCTGGAAATGTCATTTGTAATTGGGACTCGTGTAGCATTTAAAACGGTCATTCCCGTCAAACAAAACAACACATAGCAATCTTTAATTGAGCACACCTGCTAAATTACAACCTATATGAGAAATTTTGTTTATCTATAAATTCTCAATAAATGGAAAATACTTTTATTTAAGAAATTAAATGAACGCGATAGTTTTATCTCCATTTTCAACTTTTATCAAGAGACAAATTCTGAAATTGCTAGAAAAAGATCCTTCTCAAAAAAATTTTCCCACAAAAAATATAAATAAATAGATAGAAAGATAATAAATGAAAGAACATCGAATAAAAGAATAAGGATGTAAAATATAGAATAATAAAGCATTACTCTGCAAAGTATATAAAGAAATATTTGTCATAATTAAAACCATGAAAGATAACTCAAATCGATCGTTTGATAGGTAGGGGGTACGTGTGTTCATACGTGATCTTATGTCATTGAAAGTTATGGCGGGAATCTGGATAACCACGTGATAAACACATTTTGCATGATTTCTATCATTTTTCATCATTGTTAAATTATTTGATATCGACGAAAATTCCATTGTATGATTTTAAAAGTCTTAGAATACTCTGTTTTAACTTGAGCGAGGTATTAAACAAAATACGTAAGGTCGCAATAACCGTTCCCGTTAGGTACGTACGTTGAGTTACGTACGTATGCCATTTTATTGGAAATCTCTATTATAACTCAGTTTTCATCGTTACAACGAAGCGGCGGAGAATATCAAAACTGCTTTTGCTGTTCGTCAATCGCCGTCCTTATTAATTAATCTGCTTTTAGGACACATATCCATTTTCAAACCTACGGCACAATATACATTTATTTTGATTAATTTGAATGAAATGTTTATGTCCGAATAAAGTGTGTAAATTGGGTTCGGTGACTCAAAAACTTACTTTTATCTAGTTTGTTAGTTAATGGCCAAAGTTTACACTTTAAAAACCTTCAGAAAACAAATTTGCTTAGTCCAATACTAATAAAATCGAGACACAAGGTAAGACAGCATCCTTCTAGTTAATGCCCTAAGTGAATCATTCGATCCGATAAATCTGTCAATTATTCATTTTGAAGTGAATTTATAGAAATTTATGAATCCTACGTCTTGTTACATATAACATAGTTTCTAATTTCAACCCCACCCCCACCACCATTGCATCCGTTATCTGTTTACAGTATAAAAAGGCTGACCCGATTTCTTTGATGTGTCAACTGCACATGTTTTGTCAATTGAGTTTTATTTCTTTAAAATTACTTTTGAAAGTGACAGGAAAAATACAAACGTTTCTTTAGTCTTGTATTCATTTGAACTCCGGTGTGTAGTTGTCTCACTGGTAATTATACTGCGTTTCCTTTTTTTTTTTATATAGGAGTTTTTTCAACTTTCATTTTTCTTTTTTTTAAATAATGATTTCTTAATTTCAAAAGGTGAAGGTGACGATTCCTCCCTTTTCCCCACACTGGTTTGTACGCTAACGCATTCGTGAAGGATGTTGTGACACTTGCATGAAAAATATATAAAAATGTATTTGTAAACCAGTTAATTTATCTCATAAATCATACATTGAATATACATATATGTATTTATACCCAGAAATAAAAACCGTTGGACAGGTTTGCTGAAACTTTCATTCCCTTATATTAAGATCACAGATTTAGGAACCCTTTCCTATTGAATTCCGTGCCTGAAAACCGCTTATTGAGGAAATAATTGAGGACCTATTATTGAATCTCTCATTTTATATCTGATTTACACTTACATCATACCAGCAGTTGTGTATATTACATGCAGATGGTAAAGGCTTATGCTCGTGCCACGTGTTTGCAATTTCTATTTCAAGCGGTTCATTATTCACTGTGATTCGTGCAAATTGAAAAAAAAAAACGTATGATATATTTTTTCGACGCTAACTTGCTATAATTCCCATTTCTATTTAGCTTTTAAGCCGTTTGATTCTAGCGTCACTGATGAGTCTTTTTTAGACGAAATCCGCCTCTGGCGTAAAAAATTTAAATCCAGATATATATCATGAGTTTATTCATTTCCAGTTGGTCCGGAGATGCCCTCCTACAACCCTAAGAAATATAAATTTTGTACATTTTAACCAAAAACGGATTTTTTTTTTTAGAAAACTTAACCTGTAAATTTAATGAAAGACAGTTCGAACTGTATCAATCAAGAAGCCAGAGATAATAATAAACCTCGCCTGTTGATAACGAGACCACCGATCTAATTCGAAACAGGTATTATTGTTATGTCTGGTCAATTTATAACTGATTGCACTGTACTGAAGGCCGTACATATTTTTTTCATTTCTATGTCATCTATGTCATCAGGAGTCTATGCATAGTTGTCTCACTGGCAATCACACCACATCATTTTATTCTTACAACAATGTAGATACCTGTAAGCTTGATAAGAATAAGTTTGTGTACGAATTTTGAAGAAATCGCTTTGGAAGCAAGAAATACATAAAGTGTTGTTTACAAGAAAAGCAAAAGTAACAAGTCTCATACGTTTAAAAATTAGGAACAATAGTAAACGGGATGTATATGCGAATAAGATAACAACTCAACGAAAACAAAACCACAGAAAACATCTATATGGACGGTATTTTCAAGAATAGACAGGTATCATAGCAATTCGCCAATTCAAGCTTTAAAGTCCTGAAAAAAATAAACAAAGATCCATTTCATATCTCTAAAACCAAAAAACTTCAAGATAAACATGAAGCATAAATATCCACGGTCGAGGTTTTTGACTTAGGACAGACATGTGAACACAGATGAGTGTTTTTGGGTCTCAATCTGTTTTAAAAATCTGTCATATACTTAATAGTTTTAGAACCTTTTTTTATCGTTGTATATCCTCTTTCCCAGTGACAGACAATATTAGTTTTGTGATTGTATTTTGCAAAGGGAAAGAATAGATTGAATTTGCAGTCGGATAGACTGTAGATTGACACATGTTTTCTTGATACAAATTGTAAGGTTATAGTCTAAATTTAGCAATTATTGTACAAATGTTGTACGAGCAAAATGTTCTTTACCTGATATTTGCAAAGTAACAAACAATAAATCCAGTAGTAATAAATAAACAATGACTTTCGACATTTCATTCACATTTCTTCTACCTAAATATAAAACGAGGAAAGTCAATGTATCCTGAAGTGCCAAACAATATATTTATTAAATTTATTTCCGTGTGACGTCCAGATCAACCCACAATAAATTATTCAATTTATCTAATTCAAAATAGGCTATGTTTTACTTTTATAGATTAATGATTTTCAGTCATACATACATCCTAAAGATTTATTGTTAATGATCCTTTTTAACTTTCTCATCAAACGTCTATGAGTCCTGGCAACAGATTTTTATCCAGGATGAATAAATACCGTTATCAACCATTATCTTTTATAAAAAATATACAAACATGAGTGCAAATTACTTCACCCACAGGTAACATCACGCTGGTCCCCTATATTACTAACAACACATGACCGGTAAACAAAGAGTTACTATATGGTTTGATTGTAGCACAGCCTTGATAACCGAATGTTTTATTGAAACATTTGTTTTGTTGTAAGATCATAGTTAAAAGGTAATCATATGATATTTTGAATGAAAGAACAAAATGTATATAATGAAATCTATTCTCTTTGTTGGGGCTAAATTGTAATAAAATGTATGACTGTTATAAAAGAGAGGCGAAAGATACCAAAGGGAAATTCAAACAAATCATTCGAAAATAAACCGAAAATAAACCGACAACGCCATGGCAAAAAACGAAAAAGACCAAAAGACAAACAATATTACACAAAACACAACAACGAAAACTAAAGACTGAGCAACACGAACCCCTCACAATCAGAGGGTGATCTCAGGTGATCCGGAAGGGTAAGTGGATCCTGCTTGACATGTGGCATCCGTCGTTTTGTTAATGTATGCCCAATAGTTTCTCGAAATATAATATAACGGCATTTGTTCAGTGCCTTTTTCGGGCAACAATTCAATATAAAATATAATTTGAAATCTAATTGTTGATGACCCTCCGCTCAATTGGATAAGAGGTGTTGACTGCCCATCATTCTGCCTTCTGGTCCCTCATTCATTCCGAAATCTAACTGTTTTACGTTTTTATCCCTGTTTGTAGCAATTATTGTTCTTAATATCATGAATATCATACAGCAAATGCTTGTAATCCCTTTTGACATTATCGAACATGGTGAGGCATTGCCATAACTTGGTTTTGGTATGATGTCGTACTTTGTTTTTAAAAATCTTTTCATCTTTAATAACCCGGAAGACCAATTTAACCAATCTTAATCTGACATGTCTAAATGATCCTCAGGGTATCAGTTATAAAGTTTTTATTTTTGAGATTTATGCACAAGCTACAATAATGTATATTTGTACTTGACACTAAAGAGCTATGACTGCTTGAAATTGAAGGATCTACAAAGAAATAAACTGGGCCATGACTTTTCCTCTTTGATTGAGTGATATCGAATGTTGGCTTTTTTTGTATATTTCTGCCTAAAAACCTAGTTTAGTATAGGTAAACAGGAACTTTAAACACCAAAAATTGGTCAGAAACAATAGATCTTCAATAGACTTTTCATAATTGTTTTTGCCTCTAGATGACGATTTGTGGCTAGTGTAAGTGCTTACATTGAATATTTTGATAATAACCATTTTCTTTTAAAGAGAACATTAGCTGAAAATATGATCACTATCTCGTCAAATACAATATTTAAGACATATGATTGTTATAAATTTTTGAGTGTTTTTGGTGGTATTCCCTTGAAACCCATAGTGCATGAATGTAAGAGTAAAACGTTTGACGCGCAATTCTGATTAGCAAGATAAAGTGTACAGACTAAGATGTCAAGTGATTCCGTACAGGAGTTATTGCCTTTGAATGACTACATTTAATTTGCATCATTGTTCCATGTGTAGAGAATTATGAACAGCAAATTTGATAGACTAGAGAGGTAATTGACATTTCACATCTCATTTGATAGATATATGTTACTTTTAACAGAAACCAAATAAGCCGATCCTTGAAATCCATAGAGTTCCATGTGAGCGCGATTCAGTCTACTTTAAAATCAGAAAATATGTGGTAAAATAAAAGGTAAATTAAGATTAATTCTATGCGACTGCAATACAGTGAGAGTTTACATGGTTAAGGTAGCTACAAAACCAGGTTTAATCCTCCATTTTCTACATACAGAAATGCCTGCACCACGTCAGGAATTTGACAGTTGTTTTCAATTTGTTTGGCGTGTGTGTGAGCTTTTGATTTTACCATTTGATAAAGGACTTTCCTTTTTGAATTTCCCTTGAAGTTCGGTATTTTTGTTATTTTCCTTTTTACATAAATCAAACCTTTGACCGTTGCTTCAATATCGTAGGAATAGCAAGGATATCCGATCAAAAGACCTTTGAGATTTATGGTTTATGTGTTGCACAAGCACAACTCCTAGAAGCTATCACCTGATCGTATCGATCAATTTAGGATAAATTATTATATAGAAATTTGAAATGAGTTTGATAATATATGTTGCAGTACAAAGGTTTGATAACAAAAACAAACATATTTAGAAGAAAACTCTGTACATAAACAGGGTACGTTTAAGGGGGATTTGGCTCATTGTCGCATGCGTATAATCTTTACGATACAGTGTACAAAATTGCCCTGAAAGTGTTGAAAGCAGCTGGAAAAATAAATAATCGTAGGAATAACTACAGGATTTAAAATTATAAGACAAAACGAATATAAAATTACAAAATTATGACTACATTGCAATATCATATAAATCTTCTGTTTTCTGTCCAATGAAATGATCGTATTTGTCTTCCTGGTCATCAACATTTCTTTTTTGGGTCGTTGAATCATAAACATCATCAACGGTATGACTATAAATGTTACCATCAGCCTCCTTGTGACGATTACATCTTGAAATATCATAGGTTCCTTCTTCGGATTGGCAATAAATGTCATCTTGTTCTGTTTTCAGTTTTTGTATGTTTTCGCTTGAACTTCTTGGGTAAGCAAGCGCATAAGATTCAGATGCTGTAAAACGTGTTTCATGTTGATCCAAACCTTTAGAGAGGTTTGTCGGGTTGGTCTTTTGTTTTAATCAATTAATAAACCTCGTATTTTCATTCATTTGCATGTTACACTGGTTATCGTTTGTCTCAATGCTTTCAACGTTTTTGTTATTTCTTTTGGAAGTACCACTGGTTAAAGATACACTTTGATTGGCAACATTATCACTATTGTCAAGACCGGTTTTCTGTTTTTCTTTAGGTTTTCTGCACAAAATTTGCCTGTAAGGTGAATATATTTCCTTTTTTTTTTGTATTTTCACCTGAAATATGCAGTGCATTTGCGTAACAACTATTTGATGGAACTCAAATATGATTTAAACCAATTGGCCTCTCAAATTCAAAAAAGGCATTTTGATATGTAGGGTGTATCAAACCGTGTTTGTTTGAATGTGTCTAATGTACAGTGCAACCATTTTTTTCTGCTATTATATGATAAATAAAATTTTGTTAACATTTATCTTTTTGTAGTATATTATGTACTCCACTAATTACTAATGATATAAGTAAAAACACAGTTTTACCACTTTAATAATAATCATTAATATTTATAAATTTTCAAATGCTTTATCGATTATTTTAAAACATAAAAATTCACCGGAAACTGTTTATCAAAATATAGGCAAGATAGATTTCTAACAGAATTTACACATTAAAAAGCTCAGTTGTGAACGGATATATGTAATGGAAGGAGGCCAGTCTTTGATTCAACTGACACATTTGCACTGAAAGTAACCAAAGCATATTGCCTTCTGACGGTACAAATAATTAATACACAAACACACACTAACAATACGAAAGCTACAACTATACCAACAATCAAACCTGTAATAGATTTCCATTTCATGTTTATAAGACTTAGTATTAAATTGTGATTGTTGATCATAGTAAATGAAATACGTTTAAATGCTATTTTGATTTTATTGGCATTATTACGAAGACGTCGGCTTATAGACACTTCATACGGTCAAATAATCTGGACAGCTCGTGGTAAGCATGTTAATTATATATAAATGAGTTAAACATCAATAAATTAGTTATACGTATTCGTGTCGTTAGGTTGTTGTCTCATTTAAATGTATACCCCATATGTTTGCTGCATTAAATTGATCAAGAATTTATAAGTGTATTATGTTCTCAATTGTTAATAAAAATTTGTCCTGACAACTTTGATTTAGCATTGCAAGATTATCGCAGACATGTTAATGTATTTTTTCTTGGCTGTAATAATGAGATATTATGTTTGTTGACAATATTTTGTAATTCAACCTTTCAATGTGTATTGATATATGTTTTCCCTGCTATTTTTTTTTTTAGCATAGGAAGGTTTTATGTTTAGTATTCGTGATTTAAAATGATGCTGATAAAATTAATGTTTGTAATACATATTTTTTAAATAAAGAAACATTAATTGTACAAATCTTAATGCACCAGGTGAATTCGAAAATATCAGTCGACAACTCTTTCCAACAGCTGTTAAAAAAATACTGAAAAAGGCACACATAATTCAGTATTACTCTTTTTTTTTGTCAAAATTCCTTCCTAAACAGGAAATCAATACCACATTATTACTTTGTATGACAGGATTAAATTGGAATGCATTTTGTGATTAACACTTGAACTAACAAACTAAAGTAAAATAGATAATATTTGTTACTCACTTGCATCCTTCAGAATAGTGTAGTTTGTCTAAAACATATATAAAGCCATTGAATAAATCTAAATATAAGTACCAAGTACTGAATTATACATTGCATATACTTACCTCTGTCTAGTGGAACATTTGTCTTCTGTGAATCGTCTGGTAAGATATTTGGTACTCACTCTAAAATCGTAAATACTTATAAATTGCACATATATGGTTTTAATCAAGCAACTGCTCTACACATATTATTCTCATTTTTATTTCTTTCAGTTGAAATTTAAGAGAGGCGGAAGAAGCTAAAAGGAATTACGATATCCAACCTCAAAAGTTGCAAGAAAGTCACTGAAAACGCCACGGCAAAAACCGATAAACGACGAAAAGACACACGACTATCTACAAAACACAACATAGAAAACTAAAGGCTGAGCATCACAAACTTAACCGAAAACCGTACGTGATCCCGTGTGTTCCGGAAAGGTAAGCAGATCCTGCTCATGTAAGTACAAATTATGCGATTAGTCTCATATTGTGATGACAAATTCCGACAACAGGGAGGTTACGACAATTTGAAAACAGATTTCCATAACGCTCAACCAACTAGTCATGGTAAACGTGCAAATTTAGTAGGGATGACTTTAAATATATATCATGAAAATTCGTATTACTCTTAGCTGGTTAAACGTATGCACGGTATTTGCTATGAACTTACATATTTATCTTTTCACCAAGAGATGTCCAAATCGCCATAATGCTGGTTTGTAGCAGTTGAAAACTACAATCCTTCGAGATTTTTTTCAGTTTTGGACACTGATTGCATAGATGCAAGGATGTAAACGAAAAATGAGTCTTCGGGTTATTTTACAATACTATAAATCTATGGAAACGTAACATATCAGAGACGTGAATTATAATTTGTTTTATTAAACTGTATAAAGCGGAAAGCTCTGAAAACTTGCTTGTAATGTTCTTTATGTATTTCATAAGAAGTCCTCAAAATGCCAGAACGATTTCATAAATTCTAAAGATAATCCATTGGATTAAATTTTGAGTAAACATGCAAATGGAAAGTTATATAGACGTTGCGTTTCTTTAAACACTCGGTATATATCTAAATACATTTACAAGGTAGCAAATGAATGAGAATAACGTAATTATGATTGATATTATGACACTAAATGTTAATTCACGAGAACTTGAAATCCCCTTAGAATTTTATTTTATTTGATATAATTTCTTTAGATGGAATTGAGTAATTTGAATACATGATGTTCCTTATATGCCACAAAACGTTTTGCACGAAAAGAATAAAATGACATCTTATGTGGAACCTTATATGTTTTATGCTCTTCCCAACTAGTTAAGATATGCAACTTTTATTATGAATATATTTTCTGATAATAACAATGATAATAACAATGAGCAAGGATCAGTTCTGTCTAATGACATGTATTGTTGTGGAAAATGTTAACATTAAAATCTTATAACTTTATATCTAATGTTGGAAATGAACCTTGTGTTTTGAAAGTATTTTCTGATTACATGTACATTTGTAGCTATGAATAGTGAAAATAAGTGCCAACGAATGGCATTTTCCTGTATCCTATGTAACTAAATAGCATATGCATTAGTTTCCCTTTTCGCGAAAAGACCTTTTTTTAAAAAACGTTCCATGATACATTAATATGATTGCCAAAAACACAATCATTGTATCTTACATATTGCAATGTAAAACCCGTATGTGAACACATCTGTTGAACTGAACACTAAAAAATGTTTGACTTTCTTCAACTACTACCAAATATGTATTTACAAAGTATCACCTGCTGTGTTAGAATATATACATTTTTTTTAAAATCAAACCGAAATTAAGCATGTTGAGGTCCAAGTACAAAATATCTATATATATATATATATATATCATATCTATTGCATGGGTTTATGTCCTTGTTGTGATTTCATAATCATCTTCTGTTTTTTTACCAAAGAAATGATCATATGTATCTTCTCTCCCTTCGTCATTTTTTTTGTGACTTCCAGAGTCATAAATTGTATCAACGGCATGGTTATAAATGTTATCCTCTAACTGTTTGTGACGATTACTTCCTGAATGGTCATATACTCCTTCCTCAGATAAAGCATATTGAACCTCATCGCCAATTTTCGTTTCCGCATTCATAACAGGCTTTGCAAACTCATAATCTGAAGGAGTGTTAGACAATTTTGTTCTATTGAAACCTGTGGCAGATGGATCTAATACCATATAACTGTCTGTAGTTCCTGTTCCGTCTTCTCTAGTCTCATTAAATCTTGTTTCAGCTGTCTGATCCACGATCGAATATTTATCGTCATTCAGAGTTTGATTGTCTGATAATGTTGTGTTCCGACGCACTGCATATGCAGTATTGCTATATTTGCCATCATTTTGCATATGGCTGGAATGATTAGCTGTTAGTGGTAAAGCTATATCTTGACTTCCAATGTAGTCATTTTCCCCGAGATTGTTTCCTTTTTTTTCTCTTGGTCTGCTCTTGGATGTATGCCTTTAATATACATTACGAATAGAAGCATTGTTTGTATTATGACTCAAATGAAGTATGTAAAAAAAGTCATCTCTGTATAATTTATCAACGTAAAAACATGCATAAAGAAAATATTGTTTTAGTTTTAATGGCTTTCTATTTTAAGATCATTTTTTGTAGTACAATAAAAATATGCAAACATTAGTTCCACGAGAAAACTTCACGCATACAAATTGAGTTCATATTTATTACTTAGAATCAAATACTAATTTCAAAGGATTTAGGAAATATCAAGAATATTACGTCGATCATTTCAATTTGATCAAGTAGAAATATTTAAAACCCTAAAAATTCAAATTTATATAAACATACCTTCTAATGAGAACAACAATCACAATTACAACACAAGCTAGTAATAAACCACCAATAACCAAGCCTACAACTAAATCTGCAAAATGTAAAAAAAAATATGACATAACCTTTACAGTTATCAATTGGCGGCAAAAGGGGAATAATCATATTTCAAAATTTTTTGTTAGCAGTGGAGGACAAATTTTGGATTGTCATGCTTTCTCAGCACTAGTTAGTTTATCAATTTTTTATGTATTTTGTTATCCAAATGAACAAATTAATTAAGCTTTGTTTTTGTAATGTCTGTGGTGAATGCATGCCAACTTAAACTATGGGGTAAAAGGTAGTCTTTTCGTCGTTGATTGTTTTTGTCATGGTGTTGCCAGTTTTCCTTCGACCTATGAGTTTTGAATGTCCCCTCTGTATCTTCCAGCTCTATTTTATATTAGATAATTTGAAGTCTCAGGTAAGACACAATAAGCGAAAAACAGCCTTTACCTGTTGTTGAAACACTTGTAACACTGGTATCACTTACTGTAAAGAAATTAATTGATATATTAATATATCGACTATAAAAATACTGCTATCATTGTCCCGAACATAACATTTGAGTATCATAAGATATATCCGCCTCAAAGGTGAAATGACTGTAGAGTTTTAATTTCCATGTTAAAGTATTTGAAATCTCAAGAACTTCTTACATTTGATTAATAATGGTGGAACATGAAAGAGTGCAACCGGTTAATAGCACTAAAGGTAACCCCGTTAATTGTTTTTTGTAAGCTTTAACGTTAAATTGTTTCTTTTTTCAATCTCATCAAACTTAACATTATTTCATTGAAGTACAAATTAAAAATGTTTAAAAACAGTATATTAAAATATATCCGGAGTGTCCTCCTGTTTCCTTTTATTTTTTCAGGAAGCAAAGCAATATTTTTGTTCTGTTTCTTAAACTAACGATTGGAATCGATTCCATTGTGATTGTTCAACTGAATGCTATTGGTGAAGAATAAGTCCATGGAAGAATAATGCTGAATCTATATGTGTGATAAACATTACAAATGGCGACAAGTAATAATTTATTGTGTCTATCGGTTGCAACATGGGAAAAGATGAAGGAAATGAATAATATTTTTACCTCTCCAGGACAGGGAACTTTCATGCATTTTACAATAAATTCTACGGGAGTTGTTTTTCTCAGCGTGAGTTTTAAAGTGCATTCTATAGAATTTATTTCTCACCTGCTAAATGTTAATCATGTTAATATGAAAAAAATATATATATGAATTTCATACTTTCATACTTGAATATGATAAAAAAACAAAAAAACAAAAAAAACAATGCATTTGAGAACTTAAACCATGAAATGTTTTTGCAAGGTTCACAGATGGACATGATGGACAGTTTTTTAAATAGGACAACATTGCAGTTTTAGAATAAATCGTCACGTATCTCGTTATTTGCCATTTCTATCATTGTTATTAACATATCATTTTAGCAAAGAGATAAGCCAAACATTTTTAAAAGAAAACAAAATTGTGTTATTTACTGCGACTACTTTAACAGTTACTATAGAAAAAATTTAATCCTTCAAACATGTACAGGTACAGACGACGTGATTTAAAAGTACCGTTATTCAAACAATTTTATTCTTTTTAATTCTTTAAATCAATTAATTGAAAATGTTCAATAGTAATCAAATGTACCAGGCTTATAATTTGATTCGCCAGACGCGCGTTTCGTCTACATAAGACTCATCAGTGACGCTCAGATCAAAATAGTTAGAAAGCCAAACAAATACAAAGTTGAAGAGCATTGAGGATCCAAAATTCCCAAAAAGTTGTGCCAAAACGGCTAAGGTAATCTATGCCTGGGATAAGAATACCCTAAGTATTTCGAATAATTCATTCTTTTTGAAAAGCAATTTTTTAAAATTATGAAACTTGCATATTTTGTTGATTGGAATAAATGAAAGATTAATATGCAGTAACTAAAGGAAACTGCAAATATAAGAAAGCTTAAACTGTCTGTTAACTAGGATTTATGTTTCCCATAACAATGTCGTATTTCGTCATGCAGCAACAATACCTTTACTACAGATTTTTAAAATGAAAGTTACAGAACAATTTGTTGTCAACTCTATTTAGTCAGACGAAATACTGGGATAAAAAATTCAGGTTCCCATGGTTTGTCAAAATCAAACAAATTTAATGGTGTATCTGAAATAATATGAGTGTTTTACTGAAAAGAGAATCAATTATTCTTATTCTTGTTGTGTTAAGAATTAAGACCTACTTGCACTTGATACTTCTCTTGATGTAGTAACTGATTCAACTGTAGTAGTTTCTGCAGCTGAAAACAAATACTTGATGAATATTTCATTAATGGTAGCCCTGCAAGATTACATAGACATGAATGTTAAAACGAAGTTATTATTGAGCTTTATATTTAGGCTGAAATAATTTCCGTTGCAATATGAAGTCTGTTTGTTAAGGGAAATACAACCTGCTACATGTACAAAATATGGAACTATCGAAACTTTGATAAACATTGCAATTGATGAATTCTGATAATAAGCAAGTATTTTTTGAGTCTCATCATGCTTTACTTCTTAGATTAGACTCACAATATTTTTGTTTTCGAATCTTATCGTTTAAATTGTAATTATTGAACTGAATGCCATGGAGTAACTAGTAGTTTATATAAGAGTCATGCAAAATAAAATTAAAAATATTGTGATACAGCTCACGAAAGACATTTGATTATATGTGTCAACTTGTTGAAATAATGGTGAATAGAATAAATATGATATTATGAAATTATTTTCTCTACAAATGAGTTCTATAAAATTTATACCTCAATTGATATGAGTTCATAGAAAAAAATTGATATGCACATTCGATGAAAAGAAAAAATTTCCAAGGGTATAATAAAATTTCACAAATCGAAGTAATATACCACAATTCTGATATAAAAGGAAACAACGAACAAAGAATTATCGAAACAGCAGTTTACAGTTTACAAAATGCTTCAAAGTGAACTATAGACTAAGCAACACGTACTTAACAAGTACCCGGCCGTGTCCACTTGTAATTGTAGTATTTGTATTTTTTTATCCATCTGATGAGTTAAGCCTCTTTCAACTGTTTTTTATAGTTCGTTCTTATGTTGTACTGTTACACCACTGTCCCTGGTTAGGGGGAGGGTTGGGATCTGCTAACATGTTTAACCCCGCCACATTCTGTATGTATGTGCCTGTCCCAAGTCAGGAGCCTGTAATTCAGTGGTTGTCGTTTGTTTATGTGTTACATAATTTGTTTTTCGTTCATTTTTTGTATATAAATTAGGCCGTTAGTTTTCTCGTTTGAATTGTTTTACATTGTCATTTCGGGGCCATTTTATAGCTCACTGTGCGGTATGGGCTTTTCTCATTGTTGAAGGTCGTACGGTGACCTATAGTTGTTAATTTCTGTGTCATTTGGTCTCTTGTGAAGAGTTGTCTCGTTGGCAATCATACCACATCTTCTTTTTTATATTAACGAAAGCAGGAATGATCCGATATGCTCTTAAACTGTAAGCAATTACTACTCCACTAATGACACTCGGCATGATGTTCGTTGCAAGTTAATAGTCGATGATGATATGCATCAGGTGATATCTAAATCAAGATAACGAGGACTGGGATGTGGCTTTGACAATTTGAACATATCGGTATTCTGTGGTAATAAAGATATTCCTTTCTGGTCAACCAAATCACAACAGCGTTTATACAAAAACGAATGACTTTAACTTAACCGTTTTGAGCATTTGGATCAGCAGCTTCGATGTAAGCAGCAGAACTTTATCTTTTTGGAAAAAATGATAGAAAACCCAACCTCTATATAATATAAATATATATATGTACTCAAAGTGAATGGTCTGCTTCAATTTTTCCACATATTATAAGGAATTTCACAACTGGAAATCTATTATCATCTGTTTTGTCGTAAAGTTGTGATCCTACCCGGTTCTCAATTTCAATCATAAGATATAAGCCAATATATGAAACAGGACTTAACTGTACATGTGGTATACTCTTTGTATTCGATAGGATAGTCCTATTCAAAATAGGCTATCATTTAGCTAGTGGGCATCATCTATTATATTACATCTACAGAAAATAAAGTTTAATTGTAAATGCAGGCTTCTTTTCGTTCTTCTTTTGAAGGTTACGCTGCAACTACTCTTCTTCTAGAAATGTTAAAGAATCGTCAAGCTAGAATATCTAAACTAAATACAGGGGTCATACAGGAGGTCAAAATCAACTGTTTCATACACCTTAACCAATAAAGTTATTAGATGAATAGAAGATCATTTTGTTACTTGTTGCCCTATGCGTTCAGTCCTACCTTCATCTGAACCTTTCGTTTTGGCAATAACTGAAGAAACTGTAGAAGTTCCCACAGCTGAAAAACACAATATGTTTATTTCACTCATTAATAAGTAAATCTCTATATGACTACAAAAATGTTTTATAAAAAGTAGAGTGCACACGCCAGCATGTCTTGCCAATATGATTAATTCAATAAAAGTAAATCTCTACATAACAACCAACAAATATATGAAAACTAGGATGCAAACGCCTACATGGTTTGCCTTCTTTACTGATAAGGTTTGAAGATATGTTGAAAATTGTTGCTTCATGCTTTTACTACACGTACTCCAAAACATGTCAGTATCAATGAACCATGAGAATGAGGTCAAGGTAAGACGGTAACATACATATAATAATCATTCCGTAAACCAAATGTAACTTATCTTTAACAATAAGTATCGAAGAAACGGTCTTAATCAGGAAAAATTGACACTGACCATTTATCCATGAGAAGAGATCAAAACAAGTTGAACCCTGTCGACAGGACGTATTAGCAAATGAGAAATTGATATACATATGGAATAATCACTAAACATTAACGTTGTTCAATTAACATTAAAATGAGGCCCAGGTCAGGTAATACTTCGAGACAGCAATAAACATGTGACAATTATTCCATTCACTGACCATATCTGACCTATTTGTGTCTTTGTCTGTTTGATATCTTCCGCCTTCTTTTGTTGATAGTAGAAACGGACATTGTTACAAAACTTTGACCAATTAACCATGCAAATGAGGTCTAGGTCAGATGAACCTTACCAGCCGGACATGTACATCTTGAAATGATTTGTAACACCAAAATAATTAACCTTTTACATATAGTTTCTGCGAAAGGCACTAAATTGCGAAAACTTTGCTTTGACTATTAAAAGATGAAAAAGAGATCAACCACGGATGAACCATGTTACTTGCACATAAACACTTTTTAATAATTTCGTGCATCAAATATAATTGACCTTTTGTGTATGGCTCTGAGAAACGGACTTAACCACGAAAGCTTAATCTTGACCCAAGAGTCATGAAAATTCAGATCAAGGTCATAAGACGTACATGTAAACTTAACAACTATTAATTCATACACAAAATAAGTTGATATATATCTGTACAAGGCCCTAACCATGAAATGTTACGGTGTTACCTTAATCTTAAATGTAATCAAGATCCGATGAACCCTGTCTTAATAACATGTATTACTGGTAGTTATTCTATAAACCAAATATAGTCCTACTATAACTTATACTAACTGATCACAAGCACAATTCAGTTTTTTTTAATCAATCGCAGAACCATGAATTTGAACCCCGGTATAACTGATGTAAGTCACACAACTACAGAGCGTAAATATGAAAAGTATCTAAGTTTTAACGTTCTTAGATATGTAGTCAATAAAAAATCGTTTACGCCGTTACAACTGGATTAGCATCCTTTTTTATCACAGTCAGCGACGTGCGAGATAAAAAAAAATGTTGTTATACTTTATGTACAATCTAAAACAGAATCGTATAAACATTAAAATGTCCAGTCTTGTTTTGATGTATATTCATCTATGAAACATTTGCATTGTGTTAGTATAGTAAAACATTACGCTTTCGGCCATTTTTTTTAGATTTATATTTAGTCCGTTTTCCGGCATTTCCGGAGAGTAACAACTTCAGTAGAGTATTAAACGAAAAAAAAACTATCGTACTTCTTAAAGCCTTATTATATTCCCCTTGTGCACATTAACACAATTATTATTTTATATTATCTGTGAGAAAATTACCTTCACATGTGTACTCGACCGAAAGCCAGTTTGATTGAAAACATCTTTGGTCTTCTTTGATTAATTTCGGGAGATGGAAGGTGCAAATGTCCGAATTGTTGATATCGTTACATAAAGTTGTAATTGATGTTTGGACATCTTGGTATACTGCTGAACAGTTGTCAAGCTCTCGATCGAAAACTAAAGATGTTTCGATATGTTGTAAATAATATTTTGAACATTCATGAAGCGATATAGATTCTTCAGTTTTCTGACATGTCTGTGAAGTTTTCATCAAACCTACAAATATCAAACCTTTCAATTTAGTAGTTTAACTTGCATACAACATTAAACAATTATTCAAATAATAATAATAATAATATTAAGAACAATAATAATAATAATAATAATAATAGTAGTAATAGTAATAATAATAATAATTAAAATAATAATAATAATAATAATAATGATAATAATAATAATAATAAAATGATAATAATAATAATAATTAATCTACAGATAATTATAATCAAAATAATATAACTAATGATTAATTGGTTCTATCATATTATAGTAATAATATGAATGCACTGTGCTTTAGTTTTGCACTTAAACTATTATTATTCCTACCTGTTGCCACATTACCAAGGGAAATATCTGACTAAACTTTTTATTAAGATATAAACTCATTATACACATGTAAGTACACAACTTGTACTCGTCCCGTACAAAATTAACACCACAATAAAAAAGAACTCACAAGTGAACATCAGATAAAAAAACATGACATAATACTTATTACATACATTTAAAAATCTCATGATCAATAATACCACAAAACAATTGTTGGCATGTATTGACAATTAAGCGTTTTATGAGTATAATTTATATAAAGTGTACTGAATATGTGAGCACTCGTGGTTTAGTGGTATATGACGCATAGACTGACATCTGTGAGGTTTATAAAAAAGTACGTGCAAGCTCGATTCGTTTTAAATATGAAACTCGTTTTTGAAAGGTAAAAATCTTGTAAGTTAAAAATTACAAATTAGATTACAAGTTAACATATTAAGTTAACACAGAGATCAGTTGACTCTTGAAAAATAATCTACAGTTAGAACAGTATACTGACGTCAAACAAATGGGTTAATGCCTAAACCCGAACAGAAAATGAAAAACATGACGTATAGAAAGTTGAGGGTGTTGTGAGTTGTTTTGTTGAATTGATATATATAATTTGTTGAAGTAATATTGTATTGCGTATTTCAAAATCATATGCATATATATTGCTGTTGTAGCTGCTTTATTGAAGGTTAAGAATAAAGTGATCAAATCTCGGTTATCGTCCAGCTTTCGATATTGAATGATCCCGGTCCTCCTTGGTACGTCAGGTCCCAGGTATTATATTAAAAAGGTAACATATCAAAATACTTAAGGTGGTACCAAACATCTTGACTAAAACTAATTTGGCTCGTTTAATTTATATAAAATTTTGACAAAACATTTACTTTGACCTTTTGACAAAAATATAAAAATTTCAAAAAAGTTGAACCACACACTTTATCGGAAATATATCATTGGATATATTGCAGTTTGACAAACACTAATTTTGATTATTGAGAAGCTTAATGTTTCCTTAACAATAGAACGTGATTAAAACGTGCAGCTGATTTTTTAAAAGTTATCTCCCTTAACCCTTAACTTTAATAAAGATTATCTTCACCCTGACTAATCTGTTAGGCCGAAAAAATACACGGCTTATGATATTACTTAAATGAAATTTTGATTCCTAATTCTGATTAAATCCAAATATAACGACCGTGTTATAAATGCTTCCTTCGGTGTCTTAATATTGACAGCCATTTTTTTCTGGGCCGTAGCTTTTTTTAGCCAGGGTGATATATGTTCCTAGCTAAGCTGCCAAATCCCGAAGAAAATACCCAACTTAAATATTGTAGTTTAATAAAAAGATTTCATCACGAACCAAGATTTTGAAGAAGTTCATACCATGTACTGCGATCTTTATGAACTTCGGTCTTGTCTGTTAAACAACGGACGTTTAAATTAATAGACTTGTTCTCTTTTCTACTTTCACTTGATTCAGTTTAATTGAACTGAAATAAGGAACCTTAGTAAATCACTAAGAAACAACAAATGTTTGGTATCTCTCATAGGTAAATTTGGAACTTATATTTCTTTTATTCCGTATATTATAAATATTCCTTTAAGGTCCCTTATGGTACTTTTAAGGAAACAAACGTTACCTCCCAAAAACTTTTTTTTAAAACATTTCTTCTTTTAAAAGAACTGTGATGTTGAACTAAAAAATCAATAGACTTCTTCCTCTTTTCCATATATTCTTAGTGTATACATTGTCTGTCAGCAAGAAAGGGAACCATCTTGAAACTGTTTGTTTCGGAAACACTAACGTGACGACGGATAAACATGTCAAATTGGTTTTGAAAAAAATTACGTTTTCTTCAGACTTCCTAAGTTAGATTTTAAAAATATTGTATTCAAATTCCTATTTCTTCCCAATGAAAGATCCAAGTGAATGTTACTGTTGTAATTATTCTATTTATATTACAAGACCAAATTGCATTATGGGATTTCACATCTTTATACAATTCCTGGTAGACCAGCAAGCCCTTAAGGCATGTTAAAAATAATTCAACAGTGGACGATCTTCATGTCCACGGATGGAACATTCAGCACAGTAATCAAGATCTTTTACCCCTCGAACACTTTCTTGATTATTTTCCCTTTAAATGGTGCTGCATAAAGGACTACATAATCAATTAAGTAAACTGTGAACATGTGCTAACTTGAGATGACCGTTACATGATATTCTGTAAACAGAAAATGTTTGGGCAATGCATGTGTAAACGCAATACACGGTTAAGTATTCGCACATGAAGCTTGATACCAAAATGAAGAAATTTTCATTCGAATGTCTTAAGAAACATCTGACAAACGTTTCTTACAAAACCGTAGTATTAGGTAACCAGAAAGCTGATTAGCAACGAATGTTACAATATATCACACGATAGAGCATGCTGGCATAAGGCATGCTCCAAAATTTCAGACAGCTTTATATTTAGTTCTTAGCAACAACACAACGACAACTGTACACATGGCCATTATATATTTTAAAATATAAGTACGAGATTGAGAGTTAAATGAGAAAGCGAAAAACAAGATACTACATGATCATATGAAGAAAATATCGGGAAGCTCTGATTTTTCTTCCAGAAAAAACAATGACGAAAATGTCAGGGAAAGGGCGACACACAGACGGACGGACATAAGAACGGGTAGACGAACAGAAAGACGTAAATCACAATGACTCCTTCCTACGGAGCAAGGGTAGAATTTAAGCAATAAGAGCATATAATAATAAAAAAGGGTCTCAAAACTATGTTTCTTCGGATAAAAGGAAATTAGATTAAAAATTGCAGTACATGATTGTTTTGTTCTCCTTTATTACCTGAACATGATCGCTCACGTAGTGAAATATCATCTAATGCTATATAACTCAAATAGCCGTCTCCTCGAACCCCTTCAAATATAATCCTGTATGGTCCTGATTTAGAAATGGTAAAATTAGCAAATTTCCACGTGTTTTCTTTATTTCCGGATTGTGACCAATGTTCTTGAATGATATTTCCTGAGTCTGTGTAAACATTTAAAGTCCCAATGTTTTCTCCATATATATGATACCAGAAAGTTAAACAGATATCACTACCAGGGCTGATAGTGGTACTGATCAGTTTAGACTTCACATCCTTTGGAATATCAAAACCTGAATCTTTTATGTGAATGTAATGTCCCTCATCTTTTAAAACCAAAATGAAAAAAAAAAGAAATTTAAGTAATATCTATAAGGTAATATGAAATTAGAAATAAAAACGTTTAACTTAGTTCATTGTCAATATTAACAGCTAATTCATTCATTTTTTAATTTCAAGCAATTACGTATAACTATCGTATCTGAAGTTCAAATGAAGTGACAGTCATTTGATGTCAACTTTACCTCATACTAACACGTGCTGAAAACATCCACATTCGTTTAATTGCATATTAGAGTGCACTGGTTTCGGGAAGTTTTGTACTCCAAAAACAGGTACTTTTAATCTGACCAGCAGAGCAAAAAATGCCGTGCTATTTTAATTTCATTATTTTAGTTTTCAAAAACTTCCTCGGAAAGTCCCATGATCTAATAGATAAATATTCAGTGTCTTCTTAACAAAAGGTGCAAGATTTTCTTGAGATTTCTATAGATTCTAGTTGCTGTAGTTGTGTGTCTTTTAATTTGCTTTACAATTTCCTTTTATTTGTCATTGTCCTATCATCTTTCTTTTATTCGTATGACTTTTGACGTGGCTCGGTATTTATGGATCCCGCTAACAGGGTTTTGAATTTAGGCGTTTCTGGTTCAGGTCGGTCATAGAGTTCGTTTTGGCGCAAGAGGTTTTTACAGTGTTATTTCCATTTTGTTTACCTTTGTAATTATAGTTTACTTAGTTTGTACTTTATCGAGAAAGTGTATACTTTATACGGTATGTACTATCTACTACAAAACTTTTTTATCGGCGTCTTTGTCAATTTAGTATCATCTACAAAATCTTATTGTTGGCGTCTATGTCAAATTCAATATCAACTACAACACATGTTTTGTTGGCATCTTTGTTAGATGTATCTGTATGTTGTCTGGATTTTGTAGTCAGTTGTGTGTATGTCTGTTATGTATGTTTTTAATGTAAGTTTTTGCTGCTGGTTCCCAATTATTGTTAAATTAACCTATTATGTATGTTTTGAGTGTACATACAGTTTCATCAATATAATAAAACTATAATCAACTGTCATACAAATGGAAGGTTTAGCTAGCTATATAGCAATGTTTAAATCAAGCATTTCCTTTGTTTGATTTTGTCAGTTTTTATGGACTTCTCTTTGAATTGACCTTGTAGTTTTGTATTTTTGTTATACTTTTTTATATAAACCATAAACGTCTCAACAGGAAACCATCATCATAACTGATATTGACTTAAGAAAGAATAACTTGATGGTAAAAAAATATTATTTATATATTGAAAAATATATTGAAAACGTTTGTAAAATTAGGGAACAGATTGTTTCAATATTTACAAGACAGAAAGTGTTACTAAAAATATTTAACGTGTTTTTTCGTTTACTCCAAATCATGTAATGCCATAACTGTAATTCAGAAGTTAGAATAAACGATAACATTAGTTTCTATAGGAGCCCAGCCAGATAGTCTTCATAAGAACAGAAATCACTTGAAGATATACTGTATTTTCAAACAAGAATAAATATTACTAAGCATTAAAATGAATGACATGTCGCTTATAGTTAATGATAATGTAAACCCATACCAGTTCCAGGGGTGTGATCATAACCTGGATCAGTGTCCTTTGTTGCGGTTGATCCAATAGATATTGTCCAAATGTATGGCGTTTCAGAATGTACCAGCCAACTACAGTTTTCTGCTTCAAAGTTACAGTCCAAGATAAAAGCTAAAATACAATATTTGTAGGTTTGTTCGAGTGAAAAACAGCATACAAAGGAACGATTTTGGTCTCAATACTATGGCCGGAAAAGCCTGGAACAAACGGACAGCGTAAAATCTTCTTGTTCAACGCAGGAGTTTCAGTTTTCCGACCGAATATTGGTTGTTCTCTCCCTCAACCTATAAAAACTGACAAACACGAAATAGCACAATAGTGTTGATAGTGGCGTTAAACACCAATCAATCCTGTTCAACATTCAATTCCTTTGTAAAGATGAAGATACAGACCTTCTAAAATTCAAACTGACCATTATTCCGTGCGTTCATCGTGTATCGTGCGTGTTGCGTGCGTGTATCGTGCGTGTATCGTGCGTGTACCAATCGTGCGCTCATCATTCATCGTTCCGTGTATTTTCCGTGTAACGTGCGTGCATCGTGTATTCTTAATCGTGTATGGTGCGTGTATCGTGCGTGTATCGTGCGTTCATCAATCATTCATTCTTAAACGTGTATCGTGCGTTCGTCAATCGTGTATAACTGTGTACATCAGATAACGTGCATTTGTCAAACGTTCATCTCTAATCGGGTAACGTTCATTCATTGCGGTTTTTATATGATAGTCGGTTATAGAGCTCATCAAATCTTATATTTTATCTCACGGTTAAAGTGTATATATATGTTCCGACTTTAAATAAAATTTACATTCATACTTACTTTATTGTGAACACTTAATTAACTTCATCGTACATAACGTTCATACAGATTCATGAATTTTTGTGTAAAATTTATTTATCATCTGTAAATATTTCGTGGTTATTCAGTGAATCTTGGCTGGGACTGACACATTTTAATATAATGATACATGTTCTACGTACAAACAATAACATGATGACATTTCTACGACAGAACAGTTAAAATTGGAATTTCTATTCAACTGAGCGAAATGGGCTTAAAAATATACTGTTGGCCAACTGTTATTTGTTAAAAAATATTCCGCCAATTAAAAACAACAGTGCTTTTGCAAAATTTAGATGTGGGGTAGCTCCACTAAAAATAGAAACTGGAAAGTATGAAAGAAAAGAAGTCCACGAGATGGCATGTGTTGTAGCTCTACTATTGAAGATGAACTTCATGTCATTTAAAAATGCCCATTATATGTAGATTTAAGACAAATTATGATACATTAAGCTAAACATTTTAATGAACATTTTAACCTTTAATTATCAGATAGCGAAAAAATTATATTTTTATTTAATAACGGCAATGTTGCTGCTATAGTTGCCAAAAACATCAACAATATTTCATTGAAAAGAAACGGCATTTTATTTCCTAGTTCTCAAAGAAAAAATGTTTTATTTTCATATAGTATAGGTGGACACTGTAAATTTTAAATGTAAATGAGTAAATATATTGTGTCTTTAAAGTCTCTCATTATTCTTTTTAAGATTGGTACATTCAATGCAAATGTTATGTTTATTTCTGTGATTCTCATTTTATGTTTGTATGTGGTGGGACTATAATAAAATATTGAATCACTATTAACATGATTAATGTTCAACTTGAGTCATTTCTCCAATGTTGAACAATGCAAGATTATAATTCTTCGCTTATTTGGAAAATTCATATTCTACTAAATATTCAAACATTTAAGTTTTGATAAATACCATTACAAATATAATTTTTGTCTTCGTTTTTGATGGTCACGTGCACGTAAGGTTATTCCATTGAGAAAATACAATATACAAGATTGTCGGGTAAATGTGGATTGCGGATTAAGATTTTAGATGTCAAACTTGAATTAACAAATTAAACTGAGGCGAATTTAACACGAATATGTATTTTCTCTTCAACAGTGTTTTTATTCTCTGTTCTTTATTTTCATTTAAAATAAGCTAAATATGTTTTGTGGAAAATTGAATACAAATAAACATATGTATTTGAAGGCATTTTGATTAATTAAACAAGTATAAGATCACGCAAATATATCCCGTATTCCTTAAGAAGGATTTTAAATTGAGGAACTTTTTAAACTTGAAATTGTGTTTATGAGTTTAAGATATTCTTTTTTATTTAAATTTTTTGATAAAATAGTTAAATATATTGTATTATCATAACAAGTCTTTATTTAAATGGAATAAACATGGAACACTTTCACAGATTCACTTTTCATTGTGTTCATGGTTGCATATCAAGGACACCGTTTTTAATGTATGTCTAAAAGATTAATATCCGAAAAAATAATTCAATAGTACTTTGTATTTAAGAATGACGGATTATTTTACCATAGGGGTATTTTTTGTTCCGTTACTGAGGACATTTTTTTGTCCTTTATGAATCCATATGACAAATTTGACTCCAATAAGGATAAATTTTATCTTATAGAAAAATCGGTAGTTTTTATCCGATAGATTTTGTGTTCATCTTTATCGGATATAAAAGATTGAAAAATACAAACAATTAATTGAAGTTTCGTATGCATCTATCACGATCCAGCAACTTTTGACTAGTATAAAGGGTTGCCTTGGTTTTATAGCTCAAAACGGTATTATTTGTTTTGCTTTACATTGGGCTAAATAATGAAATGTATGTTTCAGAAATTTACACAAGTTTGATTTCGGCTTTGACTCCCGGGGACACTGTCGTTTACAGTAAAAGACGAAAATCTACACATGTACGTTCTTATAAAAAAGAAGTTGTGGTATGATTGCCAATGTTCATCATTATATCATAATTATTGTACTCCCCCTAATAATGAATCTATAATATATGCCACTGGACGTTAAACGATCAACTATTAATTTATCCATCTTATCCTTTTAGTTTTGTGATAATTTGCATATTAAATACATGGAACAACAGGGGCGGATCCAGCCATTTTAAAAAGGGGGGTTCCCAACCCAGGGCAAAAAAGGGGGGGGGGGTTCCAACTATATGTCCCCATTCAAATGCATTGATCGTCCAAAAAAAAGGGGGTTCCAACCCCCTGAACCCTCCCCCTGGATCCGTCACTGAACAACTGCAGAGTTTCACTAAAGTTAGAAGGCCGATATTATTGCACATATAAAACAGACATTAACATCGATCCCTACGTTTTGATCCCCTCACAAAACAACACTTTATAAATTTCATGCATCTATAACGCTTTTCTGGATTTACTTTCACTAGGAACGCTCAATGCTAAATATTTGAAAGCCAAAGAATGTATAAAATAGGAGTGTAGAGCTATATGACCAATAAAGGGCCTATACACATTCACAACATTCTGTGTATTTATGTGTCTGTCCAAAGTCAAAAGCACGTAGTTCAGTGGTTTTCGTAACATCAATTCTGTTATATACATGTATTTGGGCTTTTTTTTGTGGCAAGATACATGTAGCTTTGAAATAAAGAAGGCCGTTAGTTTGCTCAATTGAATTGTTTCATATTTTTTCATGTCGGGCGGGGCCTTTAATAACCGACTTTACAGTTCCCGTATTTTTTCATTATTGAAGGTCGTATAGATATAACTGCTAGCATTCCTCTTGATTTGAACTTTCTTGAATAGTTGACTCACTAGCAATTATACCACATTTTCTTATTTTTACATAAGCCTTCAATCCATCAAAAGCCAATTTAGTCTGCTGTAGCTGAAACCTACGTTTCTTAAAAAAAAATCTAAATTTACATACTGACAATTTAAGAAATGTTTGTCATAGATATCTGTTCGTGATATAAGTATCAAAATATTTTAGCTATGAAGATGTGTAAACCCTTAAATAAACCCTATTTCTTTGGGCAATACCTACGGGAATTAAAATAATAAAAACCATTATTTGAAAATCGGAATATATATGTGTGTATGACTCGGAGGTGCAATGGGGATCATAAAATTTGATGGCCACGCGTGAAGTGCGCTGGTCTGCGCCGAAGTGCGATGAGCTGTTCGATGGTTTGCGATGGTTTATATAACGCGGGATACCTAGATTAAAGTCTACAGATGTGCAATTATTATGAGCAGTATACAATGTCAGTATATAAAGCATTTACTAGTGTTATTGTCTATGAATGTAATAGTTAAAGTTGCCGCGTACTAATTTAGAGATCGTCCTATTTGATGTTTTGCATGTGGAAATTATTCTTGCTTCAACATGTATCTTTACTTAATTTGTTCCTCTAATGAGATCATCATTTACCGTTATATAATCATAAGAATAGTTTCACGGTGGACCCGTATGTATTGAGGGAATGACACTTCATCGTACGTAAAAACAAATCTTTCGTATATTTCCCGTTTCACAGTCCTACATGTATATTGAATTTTACCCACAACTCAGAAAGTTGACCAGCGCGGGGTATGCTTAAACCTCTTATTCTAGATGTCAGGTAACTTACTCGTGTTTATGTTGGATTGCTGTCTGATTGACGAATATCCGTCATTTTATATATATATATAACAAACAAATTTAAATTATATATATATATAAAGAAAAGTTAAGTAGAATCCGTATGCTGGTAACATATAAGAAAATTAATAAAAGATAATAACGGTTTCAATTCATCACTTTTACTAGCGCTTTCACTGCTTTTACAGATCTTCAGGTAATATATATATATTTAAATTTGTTTTTTAGGGATGCATCCAGTTGCACCTTTTTATTTAAAATATATTTCCGTGAAGTAATCTCAAAAGATTACTCACTTCAATAAAAAATAAATAAGGGAAATGAAACCTCTTCTCGCATGTTGCACTTTGTGTAATTGTTCTCTTCGACAAAATACTGCCTTGAACTCAATTTTGGTATAAATATAAAGAAGCCACATTTGGTTCTTAAATGGATATTTTTTAAACACCTAAAGCTAGGTAAAGCCTATCTCTTGATATAGGCTCTTAAATTCGGCAACTTTTAGAGACCGACCGTGCTTGGGCTGTATAGCCAGTCAAGGTCGCTAAACTCTCATTATCCGTTTAGAGATTTTCATAAAATACGATGGTTACTGTCTCATTAGAAACTAAAACCTTATCAAATATGGTGGCCTTCGGCTGTCATCTGCTCTTTTCGGGTTGTTGTCTCTTTGACATATTCATCATTTCCATTCTCAATTTTAAAATAACTAAAAATATGATAAACAGTTGTCAGATCAATATTCATTTAACAAGCCAGTGCGTTGATACAGGTTATATTCTACTGAATTTACTATATCCGTTATTATTACGTAATTATATAAGTCCCGTGTCCAGGTAAAAATAACAATTTGTGGTTTGTATGTCAGGTGAAAGTGACAACGGGTGGTATGTATATTAAAATGTTTATCGTCTTCCATTATACATGAGGGTGTGGATGGGGGTTTATAGAATAGAAAATTATTGACCAAAAAATGAAGAATACAAAAAATAACCAGACAAATATATAGAAAAGAAAATGATGAGGTACTAGAATATATGGAATAAAAAATGATCGACAAAAGGTTTAACGATTAGAAAAAATTGCCTAAAATGATAGAATACAGAAATAATGAATCCCTATTCAGACCCTCATAATCTGACGATGACATTTAGCTTTAGGACAATTATGGGCATGTGATACAGTTTTAGAACCACAGTGATTTTTTTTTTACAAAAGTTCACATATATACAAGCTAATTTTTACAAAATCAATTTGTATATGTAATAAAAATTATATCTTCATGTACTAAATTTAAAAGACAAATGGGTTTGAATTATTCGACATTTACTTATAACATTTCGGTTTCTTGGACATTTTTGTCCTTTGAACAGACATCCTTAACTTTTTTGTTTCAAAAGATAAAGATATGCGGATTTCGGTAAAGAGATTAGGAATATCTTCGTTATAAAATTGGGCTCTACATTTGTGTAACAATTCTTTGTTAATATTTAATTTTTGTGAAAAGAAATTGATACAAGAAGAAAAAACGGTATTTTTGTTGTATATTTATCTAGTAAAAAAAAGTCGGTAATTTCTTCATAAAAGTTCCAACGAATAATCTTCATACAGTATCAAGCAAAATGTCATGTCTAAAATGAGGGGGCCATAACTGATAACACTTTTTCCTTCAAAAAATGAAAAAATAATTATTTGGATAAGAAAATAACCCAGATATTTAGATATATTAGAATAAAAATATTTTTTTAATTTTTTAAAAATCATTTAATATTCATCGGTTTATGATTAAATGAAAAATATAGAAAATTGTTAAGTTGTTTTTAAGGAAAGAAAATAATGTTTGTCCCGAGAAAAAAGCCCCCCCCCCCTATAAATGATCATTAATTTACCTAAGTGGGGGCTTAAATTTGGAGACCGATCGCGAGGCCTGACTGCCATAAACAACAGATAACGAACAGCAAACAGTGGATACACCAATTGATATGTATGAAAGACAACGGCGGACACAAAATGATTGCACTGAATAATTTCAACTACCATTGAGATCGTTTTTTTTCAAATCTCCTTATCAAATTAGAAATGCATTTTAAAAAACCTTGGGATATCTTTTACAGTTTGGAATTGGAATTGGAATTAAAAATTACATTTCCCAAAGAGTTTCAGGTAAAACCCCGAGAATCTCACCTCCTAGAAATTTGAAGTGCCAGGATGTTTGAAAATATGTATGAATTTTATTACATACTTGAAATTGTATAAGGAATATAAAAAGATTCAGTATGTTTACTGTACAAACAAACAACAGACACCAAGTGATGGATATAATTGTGGCTTATATTGTTTTATTCATTTTTACTGAGAGCAAAATTTGATTGATTGATTATTCAGTGGTTGTTTAAACGTCCAGTGGCAAAAATTTCATGCATATTCAGGACGAAAAGTTGTTTCAGAAGTATATTATGAAGTATTTGGTATTACAAATGTTTAAATTTTCTCATTATTTGGTAACTTTCATTTTCTTAGCTATTTCTAATTAATTTGTACGAATCAGATTTTTCTGACAAATTATATATTTTGCTCTAAATTAACTCATACGATTCTGATAATATAAGGAACATTGTAACTTAAGTAAAAAAAAAAAGAGATTATGATTGTTTAATCAGTTGTGATGTAAGTTCGCTCGTGTCAGTCGGATCACTGATTTTCGGCAATATCAAGGAAAAACCGGCACGTTCCAAATATTGGTTAACTACTCATTTAATGGTGATTCTTTTTCTTTAAAAAATGGAATTTATGTAATAAAAATCTATCTATCTCTACCATAGTATGAAAACAGAGTACAAGTAACACGTCCTTTCTAGTCCTTAGTGGCATATTATAAGTCCTTAGCAGTGTTTAGACGTACAGGCAGAAAACAGTCGAAGGCCACCAATGGGTAGAAAATCCCGCACCGAAGGCGTTTTTCAGCTGGTCCCTAAACAAAAATGAATTTTAGTTCAGTGATAATGGACATCATACTAAATTTCGAAACATACAAATATTTCCTAAATTTCGGAACGTAAACATATGATAATTGATTAGTTAAGGTTACAAATTTAGGCAGATAAAAAGAAAGGGGGGGGGGGAGTCAATGCATTTGAATGGGGACTTATGGTTAAAACCACCCCTTTTATCCTGGGTTGAGAACCCTCTTTTTAAAAATGGCTGGAATCGCCACTCTTTAAAACGTAGCAATTTATAAATTATTTATATTAAGTAGAATAATAAAATCGATGAGTTTTATAATTTGACAACACTCATTGATATTGGAAATACTATACTACAATTAATTTATTTAATACATGGAGTGTTTAGTAAAACTGTCGAGTCGGACCAATCAACACAGAAAGCGAGATATCTAAAATTTGTATACCCTTATAGATTTTCATTATCATACATCAATTTTAAATGCAATTCCAAATAAAATGGCTTTGAGAACCGTGTATTATTACGCGCTTATCGTTCATTCGTCAATGAATCATTCACCGTGCGTGTATCGTGCGTGTATCGTGTGTTCATCATTCATCGTGCATCGTGCGTGTATCGTGCGTTCATCATTCATCATTCATTTTTCGTTAATCCTCCGTGTAACGCTCATCGCTCATCGTGCGTGTATCGTGTATCGTGCATTCACCGTGCGTGTATCGTGCATTCATCGTGCGTGTATCGTGCGTGCGTGTATCGTGCGTGTGGTCAGTTTGAATTTTAGAAGGTCTGTACCTCAATTGTCCATACACATACATCGTAACATTTACCTATCAAATATCTAGTATCCAACTTCCTGTTCCTGGTTGTTTTATATCTTTTGTCCAAATATCAATTCGCGTTTGCATAATATAGACATCTGTAGCTGATGGAAAGGCTTTTTCCTCTCTTCTAGATCTACAAAAAAAACTTACCTTTGCTTAGCGCAATGGTGCGTTCATCAACTTCATGTATTATATAAACATATTTGAACGTTTTATCTCATATACGAATATAGCTTACTAAAATATAAAATGCAAAAAAAAAACATATAACAGGAAATATTTTTTACAACTAGCTATAAATAAACAGGAAATATTTTTTACAACTAGCTATAAATAAATATATATATATATATATATATATATATATATATATATATATATATATATATATATATATATATATATGCAGACTGCAAAAATAGCATTTTAAAATATTTCTAGCTCTTTAATAATTTTAAATGACAATTAGGTTGTTTTTTATGATTGCAGAGGAATGCAGTTAAAGAAAAGGGTATCCTCTACTAAACAATTACTGCTTTTAGAAAAAATGTTGTACGATGTAATGTGTGCCACTTTGGTTGATTTCTGCCGAATGTAGTATGATCAATTGAGAATTAAAATTATTAACGCCATAAAGCAACTACAATGGTCAGTGTGTGTTGATTACCAGTTAACAGTTTGTATAAGCATAATTGTATCAATTTATTAAAGGCAATGCATTAATGTTTATCATTGATGTTCGGTAACAGTTGGCACATACTTTCCGAAGGACTTTTATATGAAGTTTAAAAGTTAGCGGCCGAGTTATACCTCAATTATATCCACAAAACATGTGTTATTATGATAATTCTAATCAAATTATTTGTCATTTCTTTCTGTCAATTTCAACGTTAAACCCAAGGATTCCATACACGTATATCTCAAGAATGTATCACAGTGACATCGACAGAGTGTTTTTACACGTTAAAGTAGTTTCGGTAAGATGGTCCATTTAAAATGTCATTTGAATTTAAATATATCCATTTCGTCATATTTATGAAATCATAATTCCTAAATCATTTTAATTTAATTGTCTATGTTGTATTTTGTATATTGTTGTTTGTCTTTTGGTCTCTTTTTTTTTACCATGACGTTGTCATTTCATTTTCGACTTATAAGTTTGAATGTCCTTTGGTATATCTCGCCTCTATTAACACATACATGAATGTGATTCAGTCTTTACCTTTTGTGTGTGTGTGTGTGTGTGTGTGGGGGGGGGGGGGGGGGGTTACACTGCAACACAGCTTTTGGACAACATTTGTATAAAACAACTCTTTATAAAAAAAAAATATATTGTTTTTCGTAAATGTTAGTCATATACATTTCTATTTGAGAAATTCAGTAATTTTGATAAAAGGAAATATCAGTGCGGTATAGGTGAATATATCAAATTGTTGTGAGTCGATGACGATAGAAATTGTAGGTCATTTCACAAAGTGAAATAAGGTATTTCACAGCCCGCAAATTTCAATTCTATTTGCTCTTCTTCCTATATATTTTTTTCATAATTTTTTTTTATTCAACCATAAGGTCATCTTCTCTACATTTTGCGGCCACGTTATAAACCTTTTTTCAATTACAGTATTACAAATATAAATAAGAGGAGAAAAATACCAAGGGAACATACAATCTCATAAGTGAAGTAAAACTGAAAACTGCCTTGCAAAAGAAACCCAGAAAGAAGACAGAAAAGACAAACAATTAACCAAAACACCACATAAAAATTCAAAGACTGAGCAACACGAACCCCATCGAAAACTTGGGTTGATAGGTATCATGATTACCAGACGTTATGTTATTAGAAACAACAACGCATATGTTTAGAACGTCTGAAGTTGTCATTGAAAATTATTAAAGGGCTGTAATTATGAAGCGTTTTTCTTGCAGTCTATCTATATATATATATATATATATATATATATACATTTAGTGCTAGTTGTAAAAATCATTTCCTGTTATATGATTTTTTTTTTCATTTAATATTTTTGTAAGATATCCACTATTCTTATATGAGAAAAATGTTCAAATATGTTTATGTAATACATGTAGTTGATAAACGCACCGTTACGGTAGTTCTTAGCAAAGGTAAGGTTTTTTGTGAATCTAAAAGAGAGGGAAAAGCCTTTCCATCAACATCTTATGGTGGGAGAAACACGCCAGGCAGAATCAATTTTCGTTTTTAAAAATTCTTTATGGAAAATGATATTGCTTACCGCATTTGTATTTATCTAACAAAATAAATCCCGACACATTTGTGTTAATACATGAAAGACAATTATTTTTTTCTTGTCTAGTTTAAATATACACCGTGCATCAACTATTATATTAGAAGTAAGAAATGCAACTACAATATAACCAACCATAAGCAATGTAATTCCATATTTCTAATCTTCATATACGTTTGTTTTTGAAAACAAAATATAAAAGAGGAGACAGCTACAACGCGTATTTATCAAACTAAGTTTATGTGCAAGTCAGAATGCTTACCCCTTTTATCACATGAACCCGGTAGCAGTGAAATGTCATCTACTGCGATATCACCGCTTTTGGTCGAACCTCGTACTCCTTCTAACGTCATTTGGTATGGCTCTGTTATTGGAATATCAACGTATGCCAATTGCCATATATCTGGTTTATTTCCTGACCTTGACCATAGTTTTTGTGTCATATTATCTGACACTACGTAAACATTTAACGTTCCCATTCCGTTTCCATGCATATTGAACCAGAAGGTAAAACAGGAATCACCATCCGGAGATACAGTCACACTTGTAAAATTTGATTTCTGCCCTGGCTGTATGTTTAAAGCGTCGAGGTATATGTAATGTCCATCATCTGTTGGACATACAAAATTAGTAAAAACATGTAAAAATAAAACCCGAAAAACGGCTACATATCTTCATTACATTTGTGTAACACCAGGGGCAAGACAAGGAGTTGAGGTTAGGAGGCGTGTCCTTAATTATGTCACCAGGGATTAAGGAGTAAATTAGCTGACGTTTTTAACAAGGAAACAATTCATTTTTTTCTAATTTTAGCGCCCACTACGCTACCGCATACACTAGCCTCTGAACACTGTATTATATCAACACCGACTACTTGTTTTGATTTTATTCCTTTAAAAAAACGTTAATATAAGTTGATATATTATATTTGATATTTTTATATACATAATTCGTCAACTTTGGGAAAAAGACCCCTAAAACATTATCATACATTAACTATCGAATTCTTGTGTATGCTTGTCATAAAAGGAAAATTCAAAGACATGTCCGTATTTTTTAGTATACCCCGTTTCATTTAATGTCCTGTGAAGCTTAAAGTGTAGATTCAAGTATAAGATAAATGTTGTACTTATATTGTTTTGATTATGAACACATTAGTTTTACACGTAGAAATAATAAATTCACTTCATCCTCCGTACACAGTGACAGTCATTATTTATTACTACAAAAATGGAAATCGAAGATACAAATGCCTTGTTTTTAAATTATAAAAATCTTATTTTTTGCAGAACTACACTGATTACAATAACAAATACAAATAAGATGAAAACTTAAAAATTCGGGATTTCGTTTTATCAAAAACATATTTGTTGAGTTAGTCAGTATTACTTGTTCTTGTGCATCTACTTGCTTTGAGCAGAAATTATGTAGAAGCACACAAATCTAATCGAGCTTATCTATTAACCCGTGGTATAAGAGCCAAGCAGTATTAGGAAGATACCATCTTAAAATAGGTACATTTGTAAGCGAGCCATTGTTCTCTGTTTCGACAAATGAACAGGAATAGCAATCAAACAACAAGTATATTTCAACTGATGAAATTCACAATCAACCAGGACTTCATGTCATCATTGATAGTAGGTGATATGCTACATATACAATTCTTGTTTTCAGTGTTTCATCAGCAATTGTTGCAATCGTGAGAATTCAGGAAAATGGGACAATTGAAAAAAAAAAAAAAAAAAAAAGACAGAACAGCTGTTATTTTTTTGTTATATATACTAATGGAGACAATCTATTCACAAAAATATCGGATACTGAAATCGTTAAGTCAGAAAAACTTGCATATAATTAAACAACTACATTTATTTTTAGATGACAGCACTGTGGTTCAATATCGGAATCTGCAATATTCCCATAAATACTATCATCAAAATCGGCTTAATCATGTATGTATAACACTGTGCTGGACTTCCAGAATTGGCAAATCTGACTTTCTTGTTTTACAAGATAACAAAAATATTTTTTGGACAAGTGATGGATAATTGATAAAAAAATTATTTTCCAATATGTCCAAACATGCCATTGTTGTCACTGTTGTCACTGTTGTCACTGTTGTCACTGTTGTCACTACAGTATTCAAATAACATTTCCCATGGGATATTTGAAAATTCCCATGGGAAAAAGTACTTTTGCCATTGGAAAAAGTACTTTTGCCATTGGAAAAATACTTTTGCCATGGGAATTTTAAATTCCCATCGGAACTACAATTTCCCATGGGAATATTAGTAAATAATGTGTTCTCATGGAAAATCCTAAATTTCTAAGAGAATTTTTATTCCCAGGGGAACTGATTTTTCTTCCCGTGGGAAAATCTTTTTCTAGTGGGAACATTTCTCCTTCCCATGGGAACATTTATTTTCCTTTATGAATTTTCGGAATTTGTAAAAGAGCTAGGAAATATCGTAACAAACTGACGTGTACAGATAACCGGGAGCAGTTTATAACATTTTCATTTGATAAAAAAGATATATGTACATGTAATTACACTAAATTAAAGGTTTTTCTATCATACTTTTAAATTCAAAAGTCTTTTATTGTCATTAAATGATTCATAGAAATACATTGATTGTATTGTATTGTCGTTTATTGGTTGGTTACTATTAAACGTCCAGCGCCAAGTATTACAAATCGATGACACTTAGATATGTTATGTCTTCCAGAAGACATTATTGTGAGTTCGAGCCAAATTAACCTATGTTCCATCTTTACTCAAAAATACTGTGTGCTGGTGGAAGAGAAGAAAATACGAATCTCGATTGAGCGTGTTGGGTTGTTGAACAAAAAACCTCCCGAACTCGGAGAAAGCAAGCAGCCAAGACTACCATTGCTAATTGTTAACTGTTAAGTATATTAGTCGCATTCATAAATCAATACATGTATGTTGCTGTTTTCCAAAACATAATTTGAATGTTGAACTTGAATTCTGATTTTAATAATTCAATCTTCCCCTTTTGCTTTCGATTATTATTATCCTGCATTTCATGTAATATTGTTCGCTGAACTGCCAACGATCAGAACCATGCCTGTGTATTTATGAATTTAATCTATAGATAGAAATTAATAAATCTGTTTGAATATATGTACATGGGAAATCATTTGTGTTTAATATAAAAATAAGGAGATGTTGTATGATTTCCAATGAGACAACTATCCACCAAAGTTTAAATAAAGTGGATGTAAGCAATTATAGGCAGCCGCACTACCTTCAACAATGAGAAAAACCAATACCGTAAAGTCGGCTATAAATGGCTCTGACATGAGAAATATGAAACAATTCAATAGAGAAAACTAACGGCCTAATTTATAATTTTTTTTAGCGAAAAACAGATATGACAGACGTGAACCAACGACAACCACTGAACTACAGGCTCCTGACTTGGGACAGGCACATACAGAAGGTCTTTTTCTAGCTATAATATTTGAATTGATGAAATTGACATAATTATTGCAATAACAGAACTATTCTTTTTCTTCTACGTAACTCGATATTCGTGTTTTTCGCCACTTTATTTAAAAAGATGTGCACTGATTCTTTTTAAAGTTTATTTCATTCATTCGGTCAAATTTCCTAATTCAATGTGTTACTCGTCAACAAAAAAATCATTTTGTGTTTCCTTTTCGCAAACACTTTTGAAAGTTGGGTTAGATTTGTCTTTTATGATCTTTCAGGTAAATATCAAAAAGAATCCAGAGTTTTGCATTTCCAAGTACGGATGTGAGGATTAAATACTTTATGGAAAGCTTATTTCCCTGGATGGTAGTATATTCACTTGTATTTTACCCTTAGGCTGTTTTCATGTAATTTACAGTTTAAAGGAGCATTGTCGTCTTTTGCAACTAGAGTAAAAAAGACTTTAATGATTTTTTTTTGGCGATTGCATGCAGGTAAAAGAACTACTGTAAATTCAGAAATTATTGCGATGTTTTTATTATTGCGAAAAATGCGACAGGGGTATAATCGCAATAATTTAAACTCGCACTTTGAAATTTTTTCATACGAGTTAAACACGATTTTTCTCAATATCGCAAAAATTAAAATCGCATTTCAGTCTAAAATGACAAAATCGCAATAATAAATGCACGCAATAATTTCTGAATTTACAGTATTTGATTTTTTAATTCAAAATATTTGCAAGTGATTTTTTGAACGAATATATAACAATTCGAACTTGTTTCAATGTGCAAATTTATTGAATCAGGTTTTTTTCTACACTATGTAGGTGGAACATTTATTATCTAGCTCTGCCGAAACTTTAAATATGGCGATCCCGTGCATTACGCGTCGATGTATAGAATTTATTATAAAAAATCGCAAAACTTGCATTACGGTCATGTTTTGTATTTCTAAGTTATATTAAGAGTCTATAAACTTTTTGAAATATTAAATATGCAACCAAATCTCTGTAATTTTATCCATGTTTGATTTATTTAATTTATGTTTCTGAAGGTAGTTGATTAGACATCAGTTTAATGTAGGCGTGGGTATCTGTAACTTTTCTCCTTTTAGCTGTCCTATTAGACAAACCTATGTGCGATGATGCGTGAATACTGGCAATGCCATTGTAATAGTTTATTTGACAATGTATAGCAAAATGATGTTTTTGCTAACATGGGCTTGTCATCAAATGGGGAACTACGAACTCATGACATATAATTTAATTCAACTTCAAAATGTATGTTCACTATTTAAGAGAAAATCTTTTTTGTTATCTATATTTTTTTTTTTTAAGATTTATAAAGCTATGCAGGTTTTTTATCGACACGTGGCAAACTTCTCGTATATGTCATTCATGACTAGTGTGTATTGTAAATATTAATGATCATGTTGATTAGAAATTATCAAATAGACAACGCTTATAAATATTAAGAGTAAAGAAGTTTTAAAAATGAAATATTATTATGAGACGTCAAAAGATACTGGTGTCACTTACCGTAACACGCTTACGCCGTTTTATTTTTTAGTAACGTTAAAAACAGATTTTCTGCAGGACATTAGTTTAACAAGAACGTCTCTTTCTTTTAATAAAGTAATTGTATAATATTTGAATTATGATGTTTTTTTTTACAGGCTTTTGGTATGATCTACATGTAATCATTGAGACTTCCTGAAGTGTCTAAACGTTATGATTCTGATTTTAAAAAAAATGTCAGTGTTTGCTTTAATTTTTGAACAGATAAAAGAATCAAAGCAGTAGGTATAATGGCCGTTCTATTTGTTACAAATATGCATTTAAGGCAAACTCGTAAGTAAACAAGAACCGACGGACATTCGAGGTTTCAACGATGGAGCTGATACTTCTATTTGTTTATCTACCGGATCAGCTTCATCGCTTACCGGCCTTCCCATCGTATGAATACGAATTATACAAAATCTGAATTGATTTAAGCATACTCCGCGGTCGTTTCGACACAAACATCACATGTAAAACATGAAAATGGTTATACAAGTGGAATCATTGTTTTGATTTTCCTGAACTTTGGAAGTTTTTTGTAAGTCATTTATTTTTATTAACACCAGTGCGTTTTGTAAGTCATTTTTTTTGTATTTGTACGACTTTGCCCCCAGCAGAAAAACAGTACACTAACGGGTGTTACACGGACACTTTTTAGATGATACAAGGACACTTTTTAGTTGTTACATCCCAGCTCCTTTGTTCTACCAGGGGTGATCTGAGCCGGATCACCCCTACGGCTCAGATCACCACTAAAAATCCAGCGTCTATGCTGGGAATCGAACTCAAGACCTTTAGCATATAGACACACGAATCATACCATACACCAGGACGACTGGATACAAACTGTTTGTTAATTTAACATATCTAAACATTGTGTTCGGGGCGCATAACGGGTATATACTATATAGTAATATATAAAGTATATTATAATGATTGTGTGGCGTTCTAAACTAGATTTTATGAAGCATAAATGGTTTTTGATCTAATCTAGAACAGCTGGGATGTAAAATAGTTATCCCATTCGGACTTGGTGTGTCAGTGTAAGATAACCCTCTGGCCTCCGGCCATCGGGATGATCTTACACTGACACACCGCGTCCTCATGGGATGACTATTACTTACACGGACACTTTTAATAAATAGAATCACTCGTGCATGATCAGTGAGTTCATGGGCACTTTGAATTTTAATTAGATTTGAACTTTTTGTTTCACCGACATATTTCCTGTCTTTTTTTTATTAAAATATTTACGTTGGCATCAATAACTATATGTTTTTTTTCAAACAATTCCAGTATATTACTATTCATATCAGTACACTAAGGGATTGACCATTTTACTTCAAAAGGGGGGTTATAGTTTTTTCCTAAAAAAATATTCTGAACCCCTATTTTATGAGAAAAATATATTGTGGTCAAGCAGATGACAAAATAATGTTCTGATTCCTGATTTTTCGAATACCATATATAAAAGTGCTAATTTCGAAAAAAAAAAATATTTGGGTGATAGCGTTAAAAAACTAATTAATTTTCTTACTCAGAAAAAAACATACCCCCCTTTTGAAGCTAAATGGTCGGTCCGTAAATGTATTTTTTTTCTCAATATATGGACATGAATAGTAATCTGGACAATGCTGAAAGTAAAGAAATGCTGGTACCGACGTTTATATTTCAATACAAAAGACTGGAAATATATATAAAAAAATCAAATCTAATCAAAAGATAAAATCCCTATCAACTCACCAATGAACGATTGATCCTATAAATAAAAAGTGTCCGTGTAATACACGTTCAAATAGGCAGCAAATCTTGAAGAAAATCATTCAACTTATGTCACTTAAGCTGCGATCGGATCATATTACTATCCGAGACATATAAAAACATATAAGCATTAACTATTCTTAAAAAATCCAAAATATATGCCTATATATATCTAATAACAACACAAAATCCATTTTTTCATAACATTTCATTCACTAATGAAATAGGAAATTCATTCTTTTTATACATTTATATTGTTATTGAAATCATATATATTGAATTCATATATTTAGAGCAAACGTACAATTTTTATTATTTTTTTTTAAGGGAGAATGGGGGAATGGAATGGCACATCCTGCAATTTTCAACAAAAAAAGGATCAAGCCTGTTTGTTTTAAATTTATTTTAATACCCCCCTCTTTCCGTTTTTCCCAAATAAAAATAAAAAGTTAGTTTGCTTACCTTTGAAATGTTGTTCATACATTACTTACTTGCGAATTTGCATTTTAAAAAGTCTCAAATGTATAACATTCATCTTTTACTTGACATGGTTCTTTTTTATAAAATTATCAGATTCTTGAATTTCTTGAGAAAAAAACTTTCGGCTGAAGGTAAGTGAAAAAAAAATGTTTGTTTAAACTGTAACTTACATTAACTGGTATATGGAAATTTAATGTTATGGCCGGAAACAAACGGCCGTATAGTTCTTCTGCACTTGTAGTCAGGTCAAGGTCCTCGGCTCTCTCCTCGGACCTTCACCTGACTACTCGTGCAGAAAAAACTATCCGGCAACGGTTGTTACCGGCCTGTTTCTTTGTTACCTTTGTATTGTATCTAATACATGAACAATAGAAAATAACTCTCCATTCCTGAAAAAAAAATGGAGAGTTTGAACAAAAGATTTACGTCACAGATGTATTTTAATTGATACGGGACACACTCCATGCGTCATCTGATTCACATATTTTTTCGACTCAACCTCTTTTGCAGGGGAAGCGAATATTGCGTTATGAAGGTGTCATGACGTCCATTGACAAGGGAAACATAACTGACATATAGTTGAATTAAAGTATATCATTCCAAAAAAAAAAAACTATTATGTGTTTGAAAAATTTAAATGTCATAAAATTTGAAAATTCAAGCATCTTGGTCACTTTTAATTATACATAGTTGATCTTAAATACTTAGAAGTGATTTTGGACAGTTATACATGTATACACATACGTATAAGCAGACCCATATGTATATATGTCTCCGTTTTAAGCTTGCTATAAACACACTGATAAATCGGTTTCTTTGAAATATCAAATATTTCAAAGAATCGGGTTTTTTTTTTTGGAAGACCTTGTTTCATAAGTTTGTTTTACTTGTTTGTTTTAAATGAAGCCATTTGACAAATCTACATATAGTCAGGAGAAATTATCCGAAGTTTCATTTCATTTGAATGCTTCAAAATACTATATTGCTTATTTTTGTAAAAAAAAAATAATAAGGGAGAGGGATGCCACCCCCCCCCCCCCCCCCCCCCCTTTTCCCCCCAAAAAAGGGTAAAATAATTGTATGCTTCATTAAAATATTGTTTTAAAACGTAGCATCCTTTGAGGTCAGCCAAACCCCAAATACAACAACAAGGCGTGTTTCCAGAGATCGCACAAGGTATTCAACTTGATAAATCAAAATTTTAAAATAAATTGTTCTTCGTTATAAATTATTATATTTCAAGAAACGTTTTTTTTTTATTTTTGCTTTAATTAAACCTGGTCTGGATGTTAACATTATTTTCATAAGATTGAAGGTTTAAAGTTGTTTGTAAATTGATATTTTTTTATTTTCAGTTTTCTTTCGAAGTTTCTTACGCCGGGTTCATTTTCTTTCGGGTTTGACCTTTTTATTAGGTTTAATAAGTAAGAGTAAAATTTCTTTCCATAATAATCTGATTTTTGTCCAACTTAGTTTGGTCCTGAATATGCATGAAATACTTGCCTCTGAACGTTAAGCAAACAAATATCCACGAATTCATCTGCAATTGCGCTATCTTATGTTACCCATCATTTGTCACATACTTGGTACTATTCTTTGAACAAATTTCGTGTTGTAAGATTTTGTTCTACATTTTCTTGTTTTTGTTCAGTATTACATTCCTTGAACAGGTTTAAATTAAAACTAAATTCAATAATATTAATCTGGTGCATTGGTTCTCTGAAACACCTTTTTGCACATTTGAGCGTGTTAACCCCCTCATGTAGTAGTGGTTTTGGTGTGTATAAACATACAACAAAAGTCTATGTTGGTAGTCAGTTATTGTTTCATATTACATATTTTACAATATTTGGTGACATGTCGATACATGTATTTAATTGCTTGCACCATGATCTGACTGTGAAAGTCATTAAGTAATTTCCGACATGGCAGACCAAATAAAGAAACAGTTTTAGCTTTACAATTGGTACTTTGAGAACAATCTTTGCTACACTTAGTTTAAAGTTAAACTGATTAAAATATTGATCAGATTTATTGAGAGTCAGAAAATTTTAAACTGTCCAAACATTTTGAAAGAGGAAAAAAAGGAGGTGTTAGTTTAAAACCGAGACAAAAATTTCTGTCACATAAACTGCTGTATTCCAGTGTAATGTACCGGAAATGATGGTTATAACATGTCTGGGAAGTTATGTAATACAAAACGTATTTATAGTTTGGCGCAAGACATTTTAGCGAAACATTTAAAACTCCATTTTAGTGCAGACATTATAGACCCTTTTAGCGCCGATTTAATCCGTTCACCTGTATTTTTAACAGCCCATTTTAGCGAAAACTTACCCGGGTGAATGAAAATCACCATACGAAAACCATGAACAGTAATTTATGCTGGGTTATTGTTTAAGTTGCATTTAGATTTTTTTTTGTTATGGAATTAAATGTTGTTGTTGAAACAAACAAGGAAATAAAAGTGCGACATGTGTTGGCTAACGTCACCCAGCCATTTTTACTTTCATGAATAACATAATATTAAGAATGAATTTTCAACAAGTTCTATAAGAGAAAAAAGTTTAATCGTTTTTGAACATTTTAATGATTTTTAAAAACAAAATCTTACAATAAAAGAAAGTGCAAATACAACGTAAACACTAATTCAACAATAACTTATAAATTTATTACTGTGACTTTATTTCCTGTGACATTTTTTCCTGTGACTTTATTTCCTGTGACATTTTTTTCTGTGATTTTATTACCTGTGACATTTTTTTTCTGTGACTTTATTTCCCTGACTTTTCTCCCTACATTCATAAATAAGAAGGTAGGACAGAAGGTCACACGAAAGAAATTAAAGGACAATAAGTCACAATTTAGTTTTTAAATAATTTATTGGCAATGATCTAAAAAAAATATTCTCAAACTTTTACATATTGAATACCTTTGTAGTAAAACATCAATATTTATACATTTTTGCTAGGAAAACAAAATATCAAAAGGACTTATTGACTAGCTTCCTGGCACCAAGAAATATATATCCTTTGTGTGGTTCAAATTTATTTCAACTCTATTCAAAAATGCTTATATAAAAAACAAATAGATTTAGTATGACTGCTAATGAAACAACTATCTACCAGAGTTCAAATGACAAAGATACGTCAATTATAGGTCACCGTACGACATTCGACAACGAGAAAAACACATATCGTATAGTCAGCTATAATAAAAGTCCCTGACATGAAACAATGCAAACGAAAACTAACAACCTAATCTATACAATACAATTTACGAAAAACAAATACGACAGACACAAACCAACGACAAACAAACAAATTAATTTGGAATTTCTGTCCTGACAATTCTATTATTTTCAAGTTTTATGAATTATATTTTGTGTAATAAATTCTGATATGTGGAAGTATTTGGTTTATTTTAGAACTTACAATTTGTTGTAATTTTACTTTATAGACAATGATAGAAGAAAACTATGAGTTTCAGTGTACAGTGTATTTCACCAGAAAGTTGAAAAAGGAGACAAACAGTCACTGCTGTTTCTCATATTGCGAGATAAGATAAAACTGTTTTTGTTTGAACATTTTTATTTATATAGCTATCAAGCCATCTACATTCTCTGCTATGGATAAATTGTTTCCCTATAAGAATCAAATTTTAATAAGTTTAGCCCCAGCATATCTTTATGGTCTTATCCCCAACCGGGAACTTTGCCAGTGGTAATCAGACTGAGTGTTATTATTTGCCATGTTTTAATGTTTGTATTCGTATTTAGTGGATTACGTGTTGATGGTAGTTTTGTCAATGTCTGTATTTAAGCTATTGGTGATTTTTTTTAAATAACTACAAAGTATACGCTATTTTGTGTTGTTGGATTGCGGTCTCGTTGATTTATACCTTTATCTCCTCTTATTCATGTTTATTTCCAATGAATGTTGGTGACATGCATTTTGTCAGTATTGTTTTAATTTTTTTTAGACAGTTCGATGCAAATAATGTATTTGAAATCCTTCCATGACATAATAATGCCTTTAATATATATTGTTCTAATCATGCAGTCAGCATTTAAAAGAATAATTATTTTTATAGAACAATTGAATAAAATCTACGGTAAACGAAAGAATACAAAGTGTACATAAATATTGCTAAAGAATATTTTGTTATCACAACACACACACACAACTTAATTTAAAAGCTTACTTCTCATTGCTTCATATTTTACTATATATCTGAGTTTTATAGAAGTTGCATGTTGAGTAAAACCAAAACCATATTGATATCTTGTTGGAAACCTGCTTACTGCATACAAAATGTTCCCATCGTAAACGATATGTTCCCATGGGAAGAACAATGGTTCTCATAGGAAGAAGACAAATTCTTCCCATGGGAAGATAAATTGTTCCCATAGAAAAGTTTGATTCCCATGGGAACTTTGTGTATTCTTTTTTCCCACGGGAACTTTAAAATTCCTACGGGAACTTTAAAATTCCCATGGGAAAAGTACTTGTTCTTCTATTAGTGCCATGGGAATTTTCAAATTTTCGATGGGAAATGTACTTTTAATCAGCCGTAGTGACAACAGTGACAACAGTGTCATGTTGGAACATATTGGATTTTTTTTTAAATGTCTATCACTTGGCCAAACATTTTGTTTGTTAAGTTGTAAAACAACAAAGTCAGATTTGACAATTCTTGAGTGGCACATTTGTCCCGCACAGTGTGTTATGCTCACAAGCAGGTATATATTCAGGCGTAAACAATGATCAAACACTCATCTTTGGTCATCAGTTTGTATACCTTAAATTCGACAAGTTGTACAAGACATTCGTTTGTATCGAAAAGTTGTGTTACATGCCGAGAAATCATAGGAAAACCATATTCTGAACCGGACTCCTCACCCTCTTTTACCAGAAATATGAATTCAAGAGGCGCTACCGTAAATAGCAATACGTATAGATTTTACAGGAGCATCACCTGTGAGACACAAAGACAAGTAGTTAATTCAAGCATACATTTCTTTAATTCCAGACGCTTCGAAAAAAGCCACACACTAAGAAGTGGAGACATTTTTACAAGCAAGCGCGAGAAGGAATTATGTACTACGGCTTATGTGTATTCTTACACACACCGCATCTACGTTTGTTTCTCTTATAAGAGACTGTTATAAAATTTAATCATATGAACTGTGTTTGATTTAACTCTGAACGATCTTTAAACTAATAGAGGTAAAAGAGAAGCATCACATTTTTATTTTAAATATCATAAACTGTAAGCAAAGAGGAAATATTAAATAGCTTACAAATTCCGTCTGTATGATCAAGGTGCGGACCGGTATCATCATTAGGAGTATCGCCAGATTTAACAGTCCACATATATTTAGATGTATTACCTACATTCCAATTGCAAGTTTCGCCTTCAAAGTTGATATCAAGGCTAGAAACTATAAAGACATATAATCGTGTGAATAAGTAGATAGCGGTGTGAGTTGAACTGTAAATTCAAATAAACATTACTCAAATAGTACTCTCAGATCTGTACTTTGTGTCTTTTTTGTTGTTAGGGATGAAGGATGGATAAATACCCTGCCACCTCCGGTCTTTGTTTTTGTTTGCTGTTTTTCTGCTTTGTATCGATCTAATGAGATAAGCCTTTTTCAACTGATTTTTACAGCTTGCTTTATATTGTGCTTTAACATCACTATACTAGGTAAAGGGAGGGTTGAGCGCTCACAAACATGTTTAACCCCGCCGCATTCTTTAAGTGCCTGTCCCAAGTCAGGGGCCTGTGGTTCAGTGGTTGTCGTTGGTTCATGTCTGTCATATTTGTTTTTCGTAGATTGTTTTGTAATCAATTAGGCCGTTAGTTTACTCAATTGAACGCTTTCACATTTTTCATGTCGGTCCCTTTTATACCCTAACATACGGTATAGGTTTCTCTCATTGTTGAAGGCCATATGGTTACTTATAATTACTTAAATCCACCTCATTGCAACTTTAGTGGATAGTTATTTCATTGGCAATTATACCACATCTCCTTATTTGTGTATTCAAAATACCTTAAGCAAACTTGACCTTCAAAGGATTGGGCTGTGTTTGTGGGGTCCCTTGCGTCGTATACAACATCAAGTATTTAAGTACCATAAATACGTTACTTTCAATTTGTGGTTGATTACCAACGAGTAAATATAACCCAGAATCGAGAAAAACGTTTCGAACGGACCAAATCGTAAAGTATTTTCTGACACTTGGTAGATGGTGGAGTGCTAGTTATGTTATTTAGAGGTCTTGTACTGTTAAGTTCGAAATACACAATAAAGGTATCATATTTCCTTGACTGGGATCATTGTATGTTACGTTTGACCTTTATCTGTAATTACTTTTACGAACTGAAAAAGTATTTTTTTTAACGTTTTCACAGTTTTGTTAGGTAAAATAAATTTACTGTTATAGATATCAAGGTGATGTTATATTTAGTGGTCAATGCAACTAAAATTCATTTGATTTTCTCGACAATATACCTACCGTGAAATTAAAAAAAAAGTACACCCCGAAGAAAAGTACATACACAATAGGAGACATTTTAACATGTTATGTTTGCATAATTGTCGATATTTAAAATATAACATGAGACTTTTTTACGCTGTCTCGGATATAAAGACACAAGAATATCACGAACAATACCACTTGTCCTGCAACAGACAGCCAGATGCACATTTCGACGATTTATATCTCTTAAGTGATGCCCGACTCTAAGTTGGCATTAAAATTAGAAAGATCATATCATAGGGAACATGTGTACTAAGTTTCAAGTTGATTGGACCTCAACTTCATCAAACCCTACCTTGACCAAAAACTTTAACCTGAAGCGGGACGGACAGACGGACAGACAAACGGACGAACGAACGTTTTGAACAGCAGTAAACAGCAGTTTCTGTTACCTCTTATTTAATCAACAAAGGCATTTCAAACCCCTTACTGAAACATACTCAAATACAACGTATGAAAACCTACATGTTAGAGTAATCTCACAACTTTTCTCTGACTGTCTTGAAATTTTAAAACATAAAAAGGTAAAATAGGAATCGCCAAAAAAAAAAAACAATACTGCACTCTACAACAGACCATATCGGCCCTAAAAACCCGTATACATCCAAAAAAGCAGACATACAAACAAAGACTAACAACAAGGAACAATGCGTTGTTCCGATAGCCTGACATTTGACATGCACAAAATGTTTGAGGTTTTCATTGCGGTTAAATTTTCAATGTGGACCATATGTCTTCAAACTGAAACACTACATTAAAACCCTGCACAGTGCAGCTACCAACGGATGGCCACTTATCTCAACAATGAAATAAAAAGTAGCAAGCTTATTTTGTAATTTACATCAATGAATCGGTAAAATAAGACCAATGTCACATTACCCATGACATATTAAATGTACATCTGTTAAAAATATTGAACATTGAACATCAGTATTTTTCTAGATTTTGGTAATCCTATTTGTTCGATAGGTGTTTCGCAGAGTGAGTGCATTTGTCATGAGGTTTAAAAGAGAGGCGAAGGATACCAAAGGGACTTTCAAACTCACATGTCGAAAATAAACGGACAACGCCATGGCTAAAAAGAAAAAAAGATAAACAAACTTCTCTTTAGAATTGTTAGAATAATCTTTTGAGATCTGTTTTAGATTAGAACTGTCCTTATATATTCCTGTAAAAATCTGTTAAAGAACAGAACAAACCGAAGTGTAGTTTTTCATGGTCACTATCTATAACAGTTATAGTCTTTGAAAGAGACAACGACATTTAACTTGAAATAAGATAGGCTGTTAGATGTACACACTTAATAGTTAGTTATACAGTTTAAGGTGTATTGACGTCCAAATACTTGGATTAACAATACCACAAATTCTTCAAATTATGAAAAAGTAACAAAATTATCAAAAACTACACAACATGCACAATGGATTTTAAAAATCTTGAGCTCATTTTAAAGGCGTAAAATTACTTTCTTTTAAATCTATGAAAACATTTGTTGTGGTACAGTTAGTTACAAAAAATATAGCAAATTATTTGCCAACAAGTGCTCTTCCAACTTCATTGAAAATAGAACATTTAGGCCAAATGATGGCAAAAAATGTGTCCATCCCTTTCATTTACCATACACAAGCTACAAACCCGTGTCTCAGATTTTTGTTTTCATCTATTGAGACTTATAAATTCCTTTGGAAACAAATTATCAAACAAAAAGGACACGGTTTCGTTTAAGATATTTCCGTCAATAACATTTATCAAAGCCAAGACAGAGGAGTAACCCGTAAAGTTTCTTTTTTTCAATTTTTGCTAACAATTCTCATGAATAATTGTTGATGTGACCTAAAGGTAAAACACTTTTGTTTATTTATTTCATGTGTAATCTCGGAAATACATTTTCCAGAGAAAATTAACTGTACTATTGATTTGTTAAGATTCGTAGGATACCAATTTTCCTTGATTTCGTGGGTAAACGTAAACCTTGTATATAGAGAGTGCTACGCTCTGTGCACTTAAGAGAAAACTTGCAACAACTATTTGTTTTGTGCTTAGGTGATATGTTGCAATAAAAAATGACTTTTCCCATATATGTTTGCTAATATTTTCCAATGGCAGTACAAAAAATCACCCTCCATCCAGGTCGACCAACATTGCAGAACTTTCATTTTTGTTTTCGTCCTAGAAATGAATAAATTATTTGCACTGTATGTTAAAACAAATCAAGTACTTCTGGAGGTTTAATAAAAAGTCGGAAAACTGAGATAGGGCGAGACATTCTTAAACTTATACATTTTGCACAACAAAACAGCACAAATTTTAATGTCAGACGACAAGTGTCACGCTTGACCATCTTGAAATACCACTCATATAGATAGCCTTGTCGTAAAACCGATGACCAACACTGTAATATGTATATAGTTGAAAAGATCTTGAAGAGTTAAGTAAACTTTCAAAGTTCATTTTCCGATTATCAAATTTGTTTCAAATTAAAAAAAAAAATGAAAAGAAAAACAATTCTTGAGTATGATATATTGTGTTCGCCGTCATTTCAAACCCTATGAAAAAAAGCTCACGTGTACGTATTACCAAGTTGTTTAGAATTTTTGTAAATACGTGATGCAATTAGGCAGTTAAAATTGTTGTGAGATCTTACACAATACATGATGTTTTTTTCCAATTAAATGCAAACACTTGTCAAATTGTGTATGAACCTTGTGTAGTCTGCAAATTACCCCTTCCACGTATTCCCCCCCCCCCCCACCCCGTTTAAAAACTTGTTACAGACAATAAACCAAAACAATCTTTCCAATTCAGGTTCTGGTGTTATTAGAAAAAGTGGGAAAATTAAAAGATACGAGATATCTATTCTCGTTGTACAATTAGAAATTTAATGAGTCAGACTTCGTATAAAGATGTAATGTTTTGTTTTCTAAACAAATGACTATCTTTTAACCAGACGACTTTAATGAACAGATTGTTTTGTTCAGCTCTGTTGCTGTAGGCTTTATCTTTAAGTAGGTTAAATGCAAATTTATTTCTTAAGATCAAAACATCTTTTTTTTAAATTGTATCTGTGTAAAATCTACTCAACACTTTGATTTTTGTTTTATGAAAATAGGTTACTAAATTAATTTATTTTATGGTTGGGATGCTGTGTCCTTAACGTCACCTCCACATATATTTCAATGCATTGGATGTACAATCTATTTAAGGTCCTATATAACACAAGCAGTGGTCGTTTTAATCATAAATGGCAATAAATGAAATTCAGAAATAATAAGCTAATATCCGCATTCTTGTGGTCACAACCATCAACCCAATCGTACTACTAGTATCTGTAATATCGTGGTACTCAGCTTTATTAATAAACACTTATTTTGAAATGTCGTCATACCAACGCTTGTGCTAGTTATTTTTTGTTGTATTTGATGGATTTATAGATATTTTTATTTTAAAGTACAACTTGGTACATGTACATGAAACACAAAATATTACAATTTTAAACATATGTATATATGTAGTCAATTATTATGTTATGTCTTTTGATTGCGTTAAGCCATTGCAATTGATATTTTATAGTGTGTCTTTCTATGTTGTGATGTTACACTATTGTTTCAGGTTAGAGTGAAGGTTGGCGCCTATTAAAACGTGTACACCCGCTGCATTTGTTTGCACCGGTCCTAAGTCAGGTATATACCTGATGTTCAGTGGTTGTCGTTTGTTGATGTGGTTTATAAGTGTTTCTCGTTTCTCTTTTTTTATATAGATTAGACCGTTGGTTTTCCTGTTTGAATGGTTTTACACTAGTCATTTTTGGGGCCCTTTATAGCTTGCTGTTCGGTGTGAGCCAAGGCTCCGTGTTAAAGGCCGTACTTTGACCTATAATGGTTTACTTTTACAAATTGTGACTAGGATGGAGATTTGTCTCATTGGCACTCATACCACATCTTCTTATATCTATATTTATACCAACCAGCCTTTAGAGGCTTATGATTCATTGTAGTTTATGAACGAAATAGTATATAAATAAATTTCAAATCATATAATTAATCCTTATTATATCGGAGGCTTAAATCGTCTGAAATAGTTTCAATATCAGTTGTGTTTAATAATGTGAAAATAAAGATGAAAGATGTATTTTAAGAGAAGAAAGTGTCATACCTTTCTTGCAGACTGTGTTGTTAATAAAAATATCGTCAACAGCAATTTCACTTTCTTTTCCATTACCACGAGTTGCTCTAAACATAATTTGATATGGCCCTATATCATCCAATGACAGCGACTGAAAATTCCATTTGTTTCCTTGATTAGCTGATTTATTCCACAGTTCAATGGAATGTTCACCACTAAATTGAAATACTTTCAAAGTGTTGATATGTCTCCCATACATGTGATACCAAAATGTCAAACACTGCTTTGGACTCGGTATTATCAAACTAGACCGTAGATCACTTACAGCGTTCTTTTTCGAGGCACTATCAGACATCGTGTAAAAATAGTAACCATATGCTAAAATATATTGAAATGCGTATAACATGTATAAAGACCGGGGAAAATGTGAAAATATTATAAAAAAGTTCAAAATATCCAGAGTACGCTCATTATACAACTGTTACATATGACAAGTGTATTCTGTCTGAACATCTAGGATTGCACCAACAGATAATGTGTCATAATAAGCAACCACAATCTTGCATGGTTTTCTTCATTACACTTTCCTAAATGCCCATTGAGTGTTTTAGTTGTTGTATCGACGGCGGTACAAGTATTTTTTCTACATGCATATTCTAAATCATAAGGCATAGGCATTTTAAATGTTATTGGATGAAACTAACCCTAGTGTATCCACAATGCATAAGCCGTACACAATTTTCTAAATGCTAAAAAAAACTCTAACAGACGTCTTATATCTCCTTAAATTTGTTTCATACGATATACATGCCATCCTGAAATCATTTCGTAACATACATTATTTCATATTGTTTTCTGATGATGTTGCTTTAATTTTATTTGCCTAAATGAAATGAAAAACATGAATGCCTTTCAAAAAAGAGAAGAAACTGTTATATACACGCACGATCAGAATCCATTTCGATGTTTTTTTACTTGTATTGCGGGTATTCGAGATCAGATCGGTGCAATTATATGGCATAGGATTGCGTCGGATACACATTGTTAAATAAGCACTGATTAGTGTCAATTGATTCTATTATTATTTTTGTATTTCCCTTTTGCTTAAGGGGTTACAGAAAACCAAAGGGAGTTTACTCTTAAAAAATCAGCTGAACGTTTTAACCACGTACATGTACTATAAGTAAAGAGAAATCAAGCTTCTCAATGATCAAAATTAATGTTTGACAAGCTGCAATATATCCAATGAAATTTTCCCTCTAAATTGTGTGGTTCAATTTTTTTTATATATTTTTGTCAACAGGTCAAAGTAAAGATTTTGTCAAAATTGTATGAAAATAAAACGACCCACATCTATTTTAGTCAAAGTGTTTGGTACCCTCTTTATTTTCATTGTATACACGATTAATTGTATTCACATTATTTCCTATGTATAGCGTTTAATAACATATCTTTTAATATTCGAAATAAGACAGGAGTAGGTTTTTTTATTAATGCATCTACTCGGTGCTGACCGATATATAAATATAAGATATGTACATGACTATTTTATAAATAATTCGTTAGGATGAATGAATAAGGTTTTTATCATTTTTCATTTACTATAATTGTATATTTTATTTTTACCTTCACAGTCTATCCCAATTATTGACCACCATAACGTATAACGCTTATCTTAAATGTCTCTGTTATAAGGAATTAGAATAAATTATTAATAATTTCCAAAATCAGGGAAATCCATCCACATTACATATATGATCATATATGCTTATATGGATTTGAAAACAAAATAATCAGATTATATGATCTTATATAATCAGCGACATAATTATATATATATATCCGAAAAAAGAAAAATTTAAATAATGAATACGTAAGTTATGATCCTACGAAGAACTCCCTACTTTTCTAGTTTTTTTCAAGATTATACTTGTATATTAATAGATTCAGGATCTTCAAGATAAAATGGATAACACAACAGCATTCACAAGTTTTGATTTGTCAACGTTTTTCTACGTCCTTATTAAATATTAATCGAAGCGTGCTTTACCAGATGCAGTTGTGTGATCTCTGTCTGGTCCGGTGTCAGATTCAGGAGTCTTCCCACGTTGAAGTGTCCACTTGTATTTATCATAACCATTCACTGACCAACCACACTGATGACCATTATCGAAAGTACAACTACTGTTGACAATTCCTGATAAAGATGTATTTTTTAGATTAACAAAATCAAAGTAGCTATATATTAATGTTTATAATATATTCTTGTTTTTAAATACAAGTAGGTTGAATGTGCAACACAATCAATGGAAAACTTGCTGTATCATTCATCCGTGCTGATATCGATATGATATCAGTGACGGTTGCAAAGGCTTTATTAAACCCATTATCTGTATTACGTTATACCATGTGAAAAATATCTACTTGATTTATATGATAAAGTGCATATAATACATTTTCCCTACCTTGTTCCTTGTTGCATCTGTTTAAATTGAAAACTTTTTTTCTTTATAATGCACACTTACATACATTGATCATGAATTTAAATCTCGTTCATTTAAATATACTGTAAACTTATATGAGTTGTAAACCTGTGAAAATCGGGATTGAAGTTAAGGTGTCAGACCACCAATTCACTCCCTCCAATTTGGTGAAAGAGAAATATATTTAGACCATTTTGAGCCAACATTTACTTGTCTGTGAGTTTGCATTAAAAATTTAGGATTAATGCGCTCCATAGTATACTAATCAAGGATTTCCAGAAAACCAGGGGTTATTTTTAGTAGTACTTGGCTTCCGAAAGGCAGTTCTTTCTTATAAGACTTTAAACATGGGTTGAAAATTGGCATGTAGAAAGGTGGTATACCTGGTTTCTATGAAGTTAAACTTAAGGTAAAATATTAAGAAAGCTGTGAAAATTGCAAAATTTGGTTGAATAGATAGGGATTTTGAATTTGTGGTCTGACACCTTTAAAGCGAAAAGCGGTGAAACCAAAAAATCAGAAAACAATTGATTTTGTTTTGTCTTAACTGATCATTTGAAATGCAAGTAGCCACATTTCAACCTTTTTTGGGGGAAAAAAGTCACATATTGCAAAATTAAAGCCTTAAATCAGAATTTGTGCTATTTTTAGCTTTTCCCACCCTTACAATATGCATTCATATACAAAAATGTCTGAAATTGTTATGAATGCACAGTTAAACATTAACACATAGGTGTTTACTACAAAAAAAAAATTGTCGTCATGAAGATTTTATGAAATTATTTGATTTTTATCCGTTATATCATTGCATCATTCCATGTATTTGGAAGATAGAATATCCTAATGTAAAAACTGCATTAACTCACCCAAATCCCATAAATTGTCTTAAATGAAAGTTTTCTACCTTAATTTTTATTGACTGATAGTAAATAAAAGTTTGTTCATGACCTTAACTGAACTATTGATCAATTAATAGTCCATTACTGACGAAAATGAAACCTGTAATCAAAAAAGAGTTACAACCTTACACAGAGACCATTAAAGATTATTTGAACTAGATTAAAATATTAAGCTGGGGATTATCTTTATTTTATGGATTCAAAGACTACGTAGTCAAAGAAAAACTTCACTCTCATTGAAGTTTTAATTTATCCTGTATAGAATTTTCTTTGGATGGGCATTAGCTGCCAAATTAATTTTCACCAAATAGACTTAGACCTTTATTTGATTAATAACATACTTAAAGGTATATCGAAATTACAGAACTTTGATAAGAAACAATAAAAATGCATTGAATCGTTTAACTTTAGCAACTTTTTGCAAGTGTGCGCAATCAAAATACCCATCGACCTAACCTTCGAAAATTCACGATGGGCATGTTAGATAAAATAAATATAAACAAATAGATATGAATAGCACATGCAGTATTATAATGACAGTTGTCCTTGTTTTGTTTGATTTATATTAAAAAATGAAAACTATACTAATCAAGTACATAGTCGTTTTAACTGTGACCTATATAAAATGAATTTGGAAGGCCAAATTGGTGAAGGAAATTGGTTCTCGGATTTCACGTTCTTAATAGTTGACAAAATGTGATAAAAAGCCAATAAGTGTAATTTAATGATTGCATGATCACGAATACTCTTTTCGTTATATTACATGTTTGCTGGTTATTGTTTAATGTTGATGGTTTTCTTCTTTCTTTGCTCTTTTTTACTTTATTAATTTGTAAAATATATTAACCTCCCCAATCACTTATACTAAACGAATTAACACGCAATATTCACCTTTGCATGAATATGAAATGGATACGTGTCCATAGTCAATGAATAGGCATGAATTTGGAATAATCGTGGAAATAGAGCATGATGTTTCTTTATTACAACGGCTTTTAATGGCATCCGTCTGTTTTTCTGTCAAATTACAATGCTTATAATCTGAACATGATGTTGGATATTGCTCTACATTTAAATCAACTATTGTGATTGTCTTGTTCCCGGCACACCTGATTAAACTTGAGTTGCTCACAAAGGTATTATCTGGAAAACCTGCAAAATTAATATAACGACTTTTAATAAATTTGATTTTTTTTTTCTCAAATGTAACGAATTAGTTTTACAGCGTTTATCCGCGTTTGATGTTTAATTTATTTTTTTACATAAGGTAGATGTACATGTCGTCATTCTATGCACATATTTTGTTTATCATTTTAACTATAGTGTAAAAAAAAGTAAAATCACAAAAATACCGAACTCCGAGGAAAATTCAAAACGGAAAGTCCCTAATCAAATGTTTGAACGATTATATTAAAATAAGGAGATGTAGTATGATTGCGAATTTACGAGACAACTACCTACCACAGACCAACTGACGTGGGTAGTTAATAATAGTTTTCTAATTAACAAAAAGAACGATTTCTTCTCTGAATAATATAAAAATAAGAAGATAAGGTATGATTGCCAATTAGACAACTCTCCACCAGGGACCAAATGACGTAGAAGTCAACAACTATAGGTCCCCGTACGTCCGTCAACAAGGAGCAAAACCGAAAGTGCACAGTACATGTTTGAATGGGAAACCTTTTTCGTATTCATATTGCACTGAAAACAGTACCCAACGATCAAAAACAGTTTTGTTTCCAATATTTTTAAAAACAATTGACAGGTGAATTTATCATGTTAATTTCGTTGTAGGAAGATAAAATGACGATTAATCGTTGCACCAAAGGGCATTTTGATAAATCTTTTTAAATGTTTGTTAAAGCAATTATCAAATTGATTAAAACGGACACGAATTCTGATTGGGCAATACTAAATGAAAACAAAAATATCACATTATGTTTGGGGTTTAAGGTGATGCGCATTGTCTAATGGTAATTTACAATGTACATAATACCATAAGGCTAGGTGACGAAGAATATCATTCTGTCCTGTCACTAATGTATACATTGTAAACATTATAGTAATGACTGGAGTAAAAATAGCAAGAAAGCGAAATATGTTCATAAATTGAAAATATTCAGTGAAAATAATATAATAAGTTGTTAAATAAGATATCAAAAACATGACCTATACAATACTTGTAAAACCACTTATTATAAAACTGATATTACTTAAATAACATGTGTTTAGCTTGTCAAAATCAATTTGTCTTGCTTGCCCGTCCAATTTATTTTCTATTAATATAAAAACAAAATTCAAATCTTCTCTTTCAAGCAGAAAACGCCAACAATTATCATAGTAATAGTGGAGTGACAAATCAGGAAAAGTCGCTTATTTAAAGAGTTTAATGGACCGAAATACCTCATGGCTGAAAATTCACATGAAGATAAAGTAAACATTATACTTTCACTTTAGCCCTGTCGTAGAGTTTTCCCACGGTGCAGTTTTTTGTAAAATCGCGTTAAAGTGTGATTTTCGGATTTTTTTCTTTTTCATTTTCAAACACGGGAACGCTTATAATAAATTCCCGAATGAAGATATCAAAAAATTGGTATCAGATGAAAGAGTTATGTATCAGCTTTTATTTGACATCAAACTTTAATATCATATGAACATATAAATTGAGTGAATTGAACGATTTTTAAATGTATGTAACATTTTTTTCAATCTTACCGTCTGTCAAAGTATATTACATTTCTTATATATATCACCAATAGTAAATTTTCACAAAAAATAGTGGAACAAGCAATACTTAAGAAGTTTTGATATATAAAAGTTTGATAGAACATACAAGCATTTTCATAAAACTCATCACATAGCAGTATTACTACTCAATTTTCACCTCAATAAGTCATGTAACGTTCCCCTTTCCTATTTTTCCCTGTCATATGAAATGCAATAAATTTAATATGCATTTTCTTAAGTTTTATAAAAAAGAATATATATTTGTACCAACAGTTGTGTCTATGCGCTTGAATAAGTACAGATGCTAAGGTTTAATAACTTTTGAGGTGCTTTTATTTTTGTTTTTCGATAGACTAATTTTAAACCACATTGGAACACATCCGAAAAATTCCGGAAAATTATTGTCAGTGATTATTCCATTAAATAAGAACGAGTAAAGTAGCTTAGATCGTTTTATTAAGCCTTTACATGTCCAAGAAGAAAACATTTTCATGCATTTGAATTAGTGAAAAAGAGCATGCGTGTAACGATGAATCAACTTTCGTTAAAACGCGCTCCATGGCATTACCATGACTGGTAAAAATGTCTATTCTGGAGACAAAAGTCATGCAACAAGCTAAGCAATTAAGGCATGTCGAGCCATTTGAGCGTGCCGATATTGTTTTAAATGACGCAAATTATCAGGCAGGCAATCCAGTGGTGAGTTTACTCTTCATAAATAACTCAAGGACAAGCCGCTTCAACATTCAGCATGCATTGTTTTAAAACTACTTGATTAAATTACACATAATTTGCTTCTGATGCTTCGAATTAATCGGGGCATGATGTTGCTTTTCAAATACTTAAAGAAAGTCTACATGATGATCTGTTTGCGAAAGAAAGAAAAAACCATTTTCGTTGTCGTATAGTTTGCCAGTTACATATGTTTACAGACATTGCATTTTGCGAAAAAAAAATGTGAAAAGCTATTTACGATCGTTCGAAATTTCAAATTATTTCTATCTTTACAATGTATTCCAACCTCTCTGATAAATATTTTGCCTTGGCAGTAGACGACAATTATTTTCAAATGGATAATGTTTACAATGCACTCTCATTTGATACTGAACGGAAATGCATACTTTAGCTAAGTGTGTGATATTCCTTTATGAAAAACCAGTACACCCCTGATCAGATAGATGGTATTGGTATTGTCCGAAGTATTTATGTAAAAAGGTACAACAGTTATTGAGATTTGGCCAATGACTGCTTTAAACCAATTAAAGCAAAACCAATTAAAAAAAAATATGTGGTGTGATTGCCAATTAGACAAATCTCCACAAAGACCAAAAAATACTCATACATTTACAACTATAGGTCACCGTACGGCCTTCAACAATAAGCAAAACCCTTACCGCATAGTCAGCAATAAAGGGCCCGAATTGACAAATGTAAAACAATTCAAACGAGAAAAACAACGGCCTAATTAATGTACAAAATAATAAAAGAACAACAAAAATGTAACAGCAACAAATGACAACCACTGAATAACAGGCTCCTGACCTGGGGCCGCCACATACAGAATGTGGCGAGATTAAACATGTCAGCGGGCGCCCAACCCTCTCCTTACATCGGACATTGGTGTACTAGTATATAAAAAGAAGATGTGGTTTGAATGCCAATGGAACAACTCTTCACAAGAGACCAACTGACACAGATATTCACAACTATAGGTTACCGCACGACCTTCTACGATGAGCAAATCCCATACCACATAGTCAGCTATTAAAGGCGTCAAGGGGACAATAAGATTTATTTCAAATGGTGGTAGATCCAAATTGTTCTTCAAGTCATTGAATGCAGATCAATTAGAGATTGTAAGAAATTTCTTTGTGCACCTGAAAATAAACATGGGTTGATAAGATTTGTAGGTACATTGTAACTATGCACTATCACACTACAATGATTGTGATTTGCAAGAAAATGACGAAATATTTCTAGCGGGATCTTTTCAAAATCTATAGACTGTGAAGCAATTTTGTTAAGGATCTCTAAGTGACTGAATAAGCAGATATAAGAATTATTCTGCCGCCTCTTTTGCCAATGAACAGATATTGAAAAGTTATTCCAAGGGTTGCATCATATTAAAATCATGACAGTTATGTTTTATTTCTGATAAGGTCTTTTCCTCAGATGTCAAATATGCTGAATTTTGATTTTAGACTGGAGGCGTTTCTTCAACCAAAGCCACAAAACAGTTTTTACCTATTCACGACATATGCAACTTTTTTAAAGTTATTGGACCCCTGATGTCTGGCACACCAACAGCAGCTCGCGCTCTTACAGGATGCGACACGTCTTCTCTTATCGAAATTGACAAAGGAAGACAATTACAAGGGGTCGGGGACAACATGCATGTATCAAAATTTGTCATTCTTGCTGGTTCTTATATTGACACATATGTTGCAGTGAAAATCAATTCACCGCGGATCAAAATGACCTCAGAAACAATGGTCAATCAGTACATGGTGATCTGAATAAACTCATGAGTTTTGTCGGCGCCATACAATGACATCCATATTTTTTCTAGTATTCCGTTACCTTTTCAAATTGATGTGCATAATGATGTCTAGTGTTAGTGTATTGTAATTAAACATAGACAGCAACTTTTGAAGCGTAATATCCCTGTGAATCTTTGTTTGTAGTTCACATATATATCGGGCTTTCAAATCTGCTATATATTCCATTGTTTATAGATATAAGAAGATGTGGTATGAGTTCCAATGAGACAACTCTCCATCCAGGTCATAATTTGTAAAAGTTAACCATTATAGGTCAAAGTACTGTCTTTAAAACGGAGCCTTGGCTCACACCGCACGGTAAGGGCTCCAATAAATGACTAGTGAAAAACCATTGCAACGGTCTAATCTATATAAAAAACTAGAAACGAGAAACATTTATGAACCACATCAACAAACGACAACCATGCCTGTCGTTGTGTCATACAAAGGGGGGACACATCTTCTCAGTGTGCTATTGGTCTACTACGGTACTGATTTATTTATTAACATAAAAACAAACTTCATAAACTATAGTGTCATGACCATAAAGACTAATTTTTATAGTTCTAACATCCTCTTAAGTTTAAATAATCAGCCAAGAATTTCATCATTTTTTTTTCATAACATCATGGACCGGGTGTTAACTTTACAGTTCTTATTTCTATTCTGTTCTTTATGGCATTTTAACAAGACTTTCCCAAAAATATCTTCATATGTGGCCATATATTATTGCATAGCTAAATCTTAATTATGAATATCTTTTGTCGATAATTTTCGTAGATAAACATATTTGTTTCATGTTCTTACATGTTGCAAGCGAGGGTATGTATCACTTATCTCTGGTAATCAGACATAAATATGACTAGCTGTATTCGTGTATTATTCCTAGCGCATGCTTCCATCGAAAAAATTTCTCAGTTAACATGAGAGACTACCGAGAAATTGTCCAAAATGTCCAAAATTTGCGATTTTTAAAAATCCCCCTTTAGACCTTTGACCGCAGTTTTCGAAAATCTGCACCACTTTGGCACTCTACGACACGCCTTAATCAAAGGATATTATATGTATCTACAACATAAGACCAAAATTAGCCGTGAGGTATTTCGAAATGGTCCATTAAGTTTTCAAATTTACCTTATTTGTCACCGTACTATAAATTGATGACGATAGAAACCTTCAAGAGGAGAATGTACAATACCATACAATGCTAATGCATTTAAACTATAATGTTATTGCCTATGCAAATGTTGCATTTTTTCACTCTAGTAAAACATTGCCTATTTTGATTTAAAATGTGCTTTTTCATAGCATAAAAATACCGTTGAGCTGAACTGTCGCCCAAAAAGACGTTTGCACATTAATCAATTAATGAATATTTGGTCTATTCTGGTTTAGATCTCAAACCACTTTTATACATCTGACATTTACGCTACAGCTTTAGAACATCAAAAAACGCAAAACTTATATCAAAATATACATTTTATTCTTTTCTTTTATAGAAAATCAACAACATCTATAAAATTATTATTTATTTGATGTGTAAGTTAATATTGATTTTCCAAGACATATTTAAACTAACAAATGATATACATATCCTTTTCAATAATAACAATATATCTACAAAAAAAAACATAAAATTTCTTAAGTTCTATAGGCGGCCCATCAGTATGGACGCTTGATCATTGTTGTCATTTCCATGTTTAGTTTATTAAATATCCGAAGCTCTGAATAAGAAACGAGTAAAATGTTGTTCAAGAAGTAACCTACTATTGTTCGCAATAATTATATACAGTGTATGCATGCGTTACAATAAGCAACTCTTGTGTGCTACACTCGTTTTCGAATGAAAGACAACGTAAATGTTTCAGGCTAGAAAGAAATTTTAATTTGGAAAAGGCTATTAATAAAACTAAATGTATGTGTGGAGACATTTTATCATGTTGTCAAATTGTTAGGTTATAATCCCAATTTAGCACATATAGTACAAATGTTATATGAGCAAAATGTGCTGGTACTTGCAAAGTTGCAGAAAAAAAATCCAGTAAAAATAAATAAACGATGACTTTAAATTCTGCATTTTATCCTCGTTTCTTCAATCTAAAGATAAAACGAAGAAGACCAATGTACACTGAAGTGGATGGTATACAAATACTTTTCTTAACTCTATTATAATAGCATTGCACACTTAGTCTAATTTGTCGATACAATTTTTTGATGTACATGTATAAAATATGTTATTTTAGACTTTTAAAAACTGCAGTCATCATGGTCATAGAAATGTCCTACATTTAAATGATAACTGAATTTTAGTAAAAAAAAAAACAAAATCGTATTAGCTTTACATATAATTTTCCTTATCAAACATCTACAGTCAGAGGTCAAAAGTGTTTTACCATTTAAAAATTGTGCTACATATTTCATATAAAAACACATTTAAAAAAATCTTCTCTGCCTAGTTATTTCTTGTCCGAACTTAATAAAATGTTTCCGTTAAAAACAAAAATTTTTGCAGTTGCATTTAAAAATTATGAAATATATTTATGATTTATACTTTTAAGAAAATCACTGTTTAAAGTCCACTGTGAATTTATGCACGAAAACATCGTATGGCTTAACAGAAAATTTAATATTTATATACTTTGATACATGTAAGTTTAACAGTAAATTTTCACATGGCAAAACTCAGGTTTTTTTTATTAAATGTCTTCTATTAACAAAAAGGATGCATTATATCTTTACCTCCGTACTACATGTATAATTTGCGTATAAACAAGTATATAACATGCCATTTTTTTTTACTGTTGCATTTAAGTTTAAAGAACACAGAAATAGATGAAAACAATCCAAAAATAACAACTTAGTCGTTTCTTATCTTCTTAAATAACAAGTAAAACTGAGAGCTACTGCTCACTGATGATACCCCCGTCGTAATATTTCGGTAAACAGGAAGTTGTTGAGTGATGAAACTGAAAACCTATCACACGGTATAGCTGACTTATATAAACCCTGAAGCCAAATTTCAGAAATCCTTGTCAAGTAGTTCCTGAGAAAAATGTGACAAAAATTTTCAACTTGGCTATCATGTGTAAAATAATACAAGTGTTCGGTAAACTTGAAGTTGTTGAGTGATGAATCTGAAAATGCATCACACGGTGTAACTTACTAATATAAACCCTGAAACCAAATTTCAGAAATCCTTGTCAAGTAGTTCCTGAGAAAAATGCGACGAAAATATTCATGGGACGGACGGACTGACGGATGGATGGATGGACAGACAGAGGTAAAACAGTATACCCCCACTTTTTTAAAGCAGGGGTATAATGAGTTGCATTTCTATAGTTTAATTTCAGGCCTAACCTGTACACAAATTAACTTATAGCAAATAACTGGATATACGACCGTCATAGTATCTTTGAGATACATTGTAAAGGAAATCAATAAATATACCATTGCTTTAGGTTTCGTATAGTGTGTATAGTTATTCTGTGTTTCGTAGTTAATTAATATATCATTTCTTTTCTTTCCAAATAATATTTAACCAAATTTTAGCAATTGATAACTAAAGATAAAAAGTTTGTTCGCTTTGTTTAATACCGAACACTTCATCTACTGTGGGGCAACTGGTCAGTGTTCCCTTAAGATCGTACATATCTTTTAATAATATGATTTCTATGTTAAGTATTTAACCGTGCCAATTTTTGCGAGGAATTGCAAGTATACTATGGAAAGGTGTTTTTGGAAAGGTTTACTTCTACCTGTGTTTTGTTTCGACAGATGCAGCTACATATATTATGTAGCTCCTTAGTTGAACCTTCTTCGCACTGGGTTTTAACAGATGAAAATAGGTGTTTTTTTAAGCTAGAAAAGGACATAACAGTGATAATGACTTAAATTGTTTGCTGATGTTCTAATGTTTTGCTGTTTCACCAACGTTCCAGGTTAGAGGAGGGTTTATCACTCACAAACATGTTTAACCCCACACATTCTATGTGAGCCTTTTTAAAGTCAGGAGCTTAATCAGTAGTTGTCATTGAATGCTGTCTAAGCTGTTTGTTTGTTTTTTATTGTTTTGTCATAAATCAAGCCGTTGATTCTATCATTTGAATTGTTTCATACTTTGTCATGTAGGGACGTATTGTAGCTAATTATACGTTCTGAAGGCCGTATGGTAACCTATAGGTACATGTATGCAAGTCCGCTTCATTTGGACTTTGGTACGTACTTGTCTCATTGGAAATCATACCAGTGATAACACATCTCCTTATTTTATATTCAACATACATTGTAAGTATCAAAACTGTTACATTTGTCTTCACATGAATTGAGATTAATATATACAAACTAATTTTGTAAATGGACGTGGGTTTAACTCTTTGCTACTATCAGAAAAGAGAATGGAAACGGGGAATGTGTCAAAGAGACAGCAACCCGAACAAAGAACAGAAAACAGCCCAAGACCACCAATGACTCTTCAACGCAGCGAGAAAATGACGAACCCGGAGGCGGGCTTTGGCTGCTTTCTAAACAATAATGTATACTTTTTCAGCGAAAATGGACGACACACTAAACTCCTAAACATACAAATGAACCAAAAGTAAAATTACACAGAGGAATAACAACGGCTAGAGGTCCTGACTTCGGACAGGAGCAAAATGCACCGGGGTTAAACATGTTTTGTTTGATCTCAACCCTCCCCTATACCTCTCGCCAATGTGGAATAAACACACACACAGCAATATGCACAGTAAAACCAAGTTTAAAAGAAGTCCACGTCCGATGTTAGAATAAGTAACAGAAGAAACTACGTAAAATGACAGTGGTCAACATAAATTTACAAAGGACTACTAGCAGTTACTGACATGCCAGCTCCAGACCTCCATTAAACTGTTCGAAAGAGTATGTCCTCATCATTTGAAATCTACCGCAATCCTTCCCGTTAGGAGTTTAGTATCATGCCATCATAAGTTATACGAGAAGAACATAACCCGTATCATGCCAACTACTTGTTGCAGATTAGATGTGCTTTTCCCGATGCAAAGACCCGGTGAGTGAATTAATATAATATTTGTTTTAAATGCCATTTTTAATGACTTGACAACAGTATCGTAAATATATCCCTTGTGAATAAGTCTGTTTAAAGGTTTGGTTAGCTTTAAAAGGTGAATGGCTATATTTTTGTACTTTGTATATAGAGTATTACCATAAAAGATTAGATGTAAAATACATGGTTGGTATTAGTACAAAACAAATCAAAAGAGCACTTACCCGATATTGCATTTACATAAATCACTAAAAGTATAAATAACTCCGATGTTAACAACATCATAACGAAATTCTTGACCGTTTTATTATTATTTTTTATAATTAAGGAAGTTAACAGTCATTTAGGTCAGTTTAAATATACTTTTATTCAGGTTAATCATTTGTGTATTTCTCTACATATCCTAGTTTCTAAAATTCAGATTTACAGTTGAATAAAATCTTCATTTTGTTTATATCTTTTCAATATTATATATGGAAGAGACTTATAGTAAATAAATCATTTAAATTTGTAAATAAATTTATTCAAATCTAAATTAGGTAAACATAGAACTAACAAAGTCAATTATTAAAAGTCGATGACACACAGTAAGTTTGAATATCCCAAAGACTAAATAATAATTATTCATCATTTTAGCAATACATATTTACCATTAAAAGTTATTCAACCAAAAAAATGCAGTTAGAATCCTTTCTGAAAGGATTTTGTAGATCTTTGAAATTATTTTCTCTCTCAAACTTGTCACGAGTTAATGGACATTAAGAACCACAATATACATGATATAGTATGTATAAAATATGAAAACAACACTATAAATAGTATACGTCCGAAACGCTTTTCTTGATTTACCTTCATCAGAAGCGCTCGAAGCAAAATATTGAAAAGCTAAGGATGTATAAGTACAATAACAAGAGCGCAATGACCAAAGGACCCTTTTGTATATTTGTATTGCAATGACAAAGGTTACCTGGGATAATAGTGTTACAGAACAATATAATAAAAACTGTAAAATATCACTTACAAATCGCTTAACTCAATTGATCGGTACGAATCACAAAAACACAACTAACATAAAAACAATAGACACAAAGCACTGGTATAAGAGTACTCGCAGGTACTGATAGCTGGTTGTTCAAAGCCAATTTCAACTAATAAATATATCATTTTCTCCAAGACTAAAGTATCAGCCAATTCTCAACCAACAGATTAAGAATCAAGACGGAATAAACAGTCGGTGAAACGAATGACCTTGTGCAATGATAAACTATAAGTAAACAGTATCGACAGGTTGTAGGATTATGAGCTTGTACCGATAAAACAATATCAGAGCCTAGAATTCAGTGGTTGTCGTAAAAGGCTGTCTGTCATACGTGTTTTTCGTTTATGTTTTTCATCAGGCTGTTGGTTTTAGCGGTTAAATGGTTTCGCCTATTGTCAAGTCGGGGCTTTATATAGCTAACTACGGTATGGTTATTGCTCATTGATGAAGGCCCGCGTAAGGTGATGTATTGTTGCTTACATCATTGGCCGTCATACCAAGTCTCCTTATTTCAATATGCATACACATAAATAATCCGACAGTAGCTGGATTATCTATTTAAGAAATAATTCATGGGGGCTTTAATTCATTGTGATCGTACCACGGGTTGGCCCTTTATGCTAAATATTTTACCACGTGCGATAGCGAGGGGTAAAATATCAGCATAAAGGGCCAACCTGTGGGAAAATCAATATAAATTTAAGCCCCCATGAAATATTTCTATTCTAATAGGACAAAGACAGCAGTTCTTTTGTTTCGAAGCGCTCTAGGTGAAGGGAAATTTTTGCTGTTCCCGTAATTGAACACACCATTGATATTGACGTAAAATAAGAGGGAAACTGAATACGTGAGATGCTTAAATGATTTACAATAACATACTAAGACAGGTTTGGACGATGTTGATTGATTATCTTACTTTTATTTAAGAAAATGGGCTGACAACAAATTCTTTTCATCGTTTGTTTATGTTTTCAAGTGTTGACGACTCTCAGTTTCAAATTCATTCAAATTTTCCCGTAGAATGCTTATATTCTTACGTCATTGTTCAATGACGTCATTTACACCGTCTGACCTCGGGTAACTCATTCATAAAAAGCAAACAACGTGGGAGTAAGATTAGAACAGCCCAAAGAATCCATGACGTTGGCGTATCAATATATTCATATTTTACCACGGGTGTGTACTCAAAGCTTTTGAAGAACATCATATTAGAAAAGATATTATGACACCCCTTGTATCTGAATTTACCAGCTATAATTTGTAATATAGCCATGTTTATACAGTTCCAATAACTCAATGTAATCTGTATCAACAATCTTTTCTTCCAGGTTCTTCTCAGCCTCTAGATCTTGATCAATTTATACTTAGGTATACGAAATGTTGAGTTTATCCATGAAAGTCTTAGTTACTGATTTTTCGACAAAATCATTATATACATTTTATTTACTCATTGTTACTTTTCCAGTTATTAATTAGGTTTTTTTTTGTAAACGACGCTTTGAACTAAAACAAACATGAGTTGTCTCATTGGAACTTATACCACATCTGATTTATATCATTAATATTGTTCGTCATAAACATTTTTAACTATTTTTGCGTGAAGCCCCTGAAGGGTTCACGCCTATATATTGGCGAGTTTTGGAAGTGTCTATGGGCCATTCAATATCCTCGGAATCAAGATTCTCGGAACGTCTTGAAAATTTTCGATCATTTATACAGGTAGTTATATATGTCTTTAATACGGTCCCTCTGTGGATAGGCTACCACGTGACATTGTATATTTCAACAATCAAAGTTCATGTGTTTGTAGATTGGAAATGAAAACAATAAAGACTAGGTTGCAGTCAAAAAATCATTTATATGTTAGAACCTATTTGCCTTTTGACAAAACATATGTGTTTTTAATAATGTGAATGTTTTATTAAATATCAAGTATAATGATAACGCAATTTTATAATTCATGCTTTGAGACGGTCCCTCTACGCGTTGTGTGTGTAGTATTTAATGCAGCGTGCTGTTGTGCATTTTGACAATTAAACTGGGAATAGTTTATTGATATATAATGTCCAAGAATACACTGATTATTTCTGAACGTTTATCATTTGATATTTTGTATTTCAATCATATCATATCATGGACAAATGTCGGAATGTATGAAGAAAATTTAGAAAACGATATTTCTGTTAAACATATTTATCTTAGGTCGGAAACACAGTGGTTGGAAAGCAGAAAGATAATCAAACAAAAGGGTTGTTCTGTCAACATGGTCAAAAATATTTAATTTCATTAAAAGAAACTACCAGACCAAGAGAATATTCATTATTAAGTTTAACTGAGACTGAATTTATTCTTAATAGAATATAATTAAAATTGTCATATACGTGCATTATGTCTCACAGGTTTGAACAGTCATTACATTATGAAAATTATGTGCAACATATGAGCAGGGATGCGTACCCACAGTTAGCTAAATATCTAAATTTCAAACGGTCGTAAATGAAAAAATTCTTGCATGGTTTCAATTCACAAGGATTTTAAATCCTTGCATCTCACAAACTAGAGGCTCTCAAGAGCCTGTGTCGCTCACCTGTATGTAATGTGGTTTTTAAATCATGAAAAATAAGATTGAAATCATTATGACAAGCTTTAAAAAGCTCTATAATGATGGAGTTTAAGTTTGGTTTAGTTTGGTCCAGCAGTTATATTAAAAGCAGGTTATTGCATTATAAATGTTGTTCTTATATGTAGAGGGGCATTATTATAGAATGGTAAAAAGTTTTTCTACCAAAATTCAAACTTGATGTGTTTTTAATTAGCATTGTAAAATGGTTCATAACTTATTTTTGAGGCAATCCAGAGTTAGAGAAGGGAAACCAATTTTGGAATGTTAGGTTGGATGGATGTAAAAATGAGAAAGGAAATGGGGAATGTGTCCAAATGACAAGAAATCGACCATAGAGCAGACAACAGCTGAAGACCACCAATGGGTTTTCAATGTAGCAAGAAACTTCTGCACCCATAGGCATCCTTCAGCTGGTTTCTTACCAAATATGTATACTAGTTCAGTATGTACATACAGGCAGACAAGGGTAAAAGTTCATGTTCCTCCGCAAAGGTGGGGCATTGAAAGGTGTTTATTTGAAGGTTATTGGACATTAAATTTGGATTAAACCCAAATTATTTTTAAGAAGGTTAAATCTTCATGACTTTGTATGCAAAGTATCATGTGGATGCAACTATAAGTTCATAATATGTATTTTGTCATCTAAAATCACTTTTCTGAATGAAAAAAGCTGTTTCATACAATTGCTTTGATGTTCCATGAAGTGTAAAATTCAGATAAAAAGCATGCTTTATGAAGTCTAAATCAGAACGACTATATAAAGTTACAAGTAGATTCAACGATTATTTCAAGATAAACAACCTTAACCTAATTGAGATGAGCTGTTTTGATTGAGTTAAGCGTTCGAATTGGTATTTTATTGTGTTTTTCTGTGTTGTGATGCTATTGTCTCAGTAAAAGGGAGAAGTTTTGGTAGCATTAAAAGGTTTAATCTAGTTATAAATGTTTGCATCTGTTTTAAGTCAAGAATCTGATGTATAGTAGTTGTTTATGTAATTTATACATGTTTTTCATTGGTTGTTTTTTATATAGATTAGAGCGTTGGTTTTCCTGTTTGAATGGTTTTACACTTGCAATTTTGGGGTTCTTTATAGCTTGTTGTTCAGTGTGAGCCAAGGCTGTGTGTTGAAGGCGGTATGTTGACCTATAACGGTTTAGTTTTACAAATTGTTATTTGGATGGAGAGTTGTCTCATTGGCATTTATACCACATCTTCTAATGCCTGTTAATACAGACATTAACCTTACACAAGAGAGACGGACGAACATTCATAGTCATGAAGTGTAGTTGTAATTCAGATTGACTTGCACTTTTCCTTTAGTGCAAATTCTTATTTCTTATAAAGGTACATGTAGTATTGTACAATTGTGAATTATAAATTAAAGCAAATAATTTGTCAGGGGAAAAATTTCTTAATTTTTTGAAGCAATCACAGAAAAGAATATTTAAAAGATGAACAAGTGAAACTGTGAGCTACTGCTCATTGATGATGCCCCCACTGCAAGTGGATAATTTTAAGTGTAAACTATGTAAGAGTTCGGTAAACAGGAAGTTGTTGAGTGATGAATATGAAAACGCATCACAGTATTCATGGTATTGCATACTTATATAAACTTTGAAACCAAATTTCAGAAATCCTTGTATTGTAGTTCTTCAGAAAAATGTGACAAAATTTTCAATTTGGTTATCATGTGTAAAATAATACAAGAGTTTGGTAAACAGGAAGTTGTCGGTTGATGAATCTGAAAACGCATCAAACGGTATAGCAGATTTATATAAACCCTGAAACCATATTTCAGAAATCGTTGTAGTGTAGTTTCTGAGAAAAATGCGACGAAAAATATTCATGGGACAGACGGACTGAAGGACAGAAAGAGGTAAAACAGTAAACATAAACAATTGAGAATAAAATTAGTTCTATCAGTCAGATATAATCAAATATAAGGGTTGTTTCCCTTCCTTAGATAACAGAAAACAAGTTGTACAAGTGAGCTTATGAACATGGAATTGTGATTTAATTTATCAATATTTTAGCAAGATTTATACTTTGTTTGTGTGTAAGTTGAATAATAGAGGTCATGTGTGTTCTGATTTGAAGCATTTTTTACTTTGTATGTTATCTTTCATGCATTTTGTAGTGATTATTTTAGTACATGTATGTTGGTATTTGAATAAAAAGTAAATAAAGAAACAGCAGTTGAGAACAAATATTTATTTACTAACAAGATATAACTGTACAGTTAAAAATGTTTGACTAAAAGAACATGTTTGGTATGGTTGAAATATGGGGACATTTAAATTTGAAGATGTAAAGCAAATTAACAAATAGTCATACATAATAGATTCTTGATTTGTGAGATTAAGTTATCATGGAATTTAAGAGACATTAAGAACAAAAAACATTAACTGTTAAATTACACTTTAAAAAGAGTATATAATGATTTAGAAGTGTAAAATGTAAAATTGAGGCTGTGTTAGCATCTTTATAAGTATTTTTAGACTGTTGTTTAACAATTACATATTGATAATTAAAAAAAAGTGTATATTATGTTATAGAGGTAATTCAAGCAGTAATAAAGCAAGTATCAAATACAATATCAAAATCAAAGAATACAGAGGTATTGTATTTAAAAAAAACAGATGATCTGTAGAGGTCAAGCAGTGACGGTTGTATCAAGTATGGACAGAATATTCAAAGTAATTTCTAAAAATTAATTTACAGCTACACATGTCAAAACAATCATCATTTCTCAATACATAATTTTCAAGCAGTGCAAGGGAGGTAACAAGTAATCAATCATATATTTATATATATATAACAGTATTGTTTAAATTTAATTTGATTACCTCCCTTACAGTGTTTTAAAACTGTCCTCCAAACAGAAAAAAAAACTTGTTTTTTTGTCTTTTTATTCCTAATGGCTATGTGATTTGAGCCATAATTATCCTTTTGTAGTATGGAAACTTGTGATATAATTTCAGAGAGATTTATATGCTTATTAACTGGAAAGTACAAAAATGCTTATTTGGCCCCTTGCTTGTCAAATGATGTTCAAAAACATAAAAATAAAGCAAAACTTAAAAATATATACATTTACACAATTAAAATCTTCATATATATTAGGCCAAAGTTTTTTTACATACACAAGTATAGTCTACATATATATTAGACCAAGTAAATTGCATGTATACATGTATACATGTAGAAATGTATAAGGCCATGTTCACATTGAGGTTTAAACAAGTTTGAAACAAGTTGAATTGAAATTTTGTATATCGATGATAAATAAATACAACCTTTATTCTAGAAACATTTCCAGCTATTAATTAACTTTTCAATCTAGAATTTAATAAACTTTTAACAATTGATTAGCATGATTTCAAAGATGTAAATAATTCCTGTGTACACATAAGATGTCTCCTATGGGCAGTGTGAACATGGTTTGGATTAAGGTTAATTAAATTTTGATTAAAAAAACAATAGTTAGGTACAGAACATTATTGAATTTCCTGAGATACATGCAGACGTGGGAAAATTTTTATATTTTTATTAGTTAGCATGATTGGCATAAAAAGTAATGATAATGTAATAATGAGGTAGAAATGTCAACTTTTGTATTATGTACATTGTACATACATGTATGATGCAATAAGCAGATTTATTTCTTATCATTTAAGAATAAGTAACAACAATCAAAACATTCTTGATAGTCTGTATTTAAAAAAATTTATGGTAAGCATTCATTGCAGTTTTTATTCAAAAATGTTTCATAACCTAATTTTTATGCTCTAATATTGTAGACTTCTTCAGAATAAGTAACAACAAAAATTCGTCCATCGTAAACTATCTTTTGACAATAATAGTTTTTAAATGTATTAATTCTAAGAGCAATAAACAATTGACATGAACAATCACTGTGGTACAATATTGTGCAATTGTCAAGAAAACACAAGCATAAATATCTTTCTGCTGGAAGAAGTAAAATAATTGATATTGACAAAAGCTCTGTTTGTCATGTTCATGTAATTCAATCTAAAATAAAATTTTGTATATTGTCTTCTATTATACATGGAGAAAAAACAAAAAATAATTAGGAACTAAAAATGTCTTGAATCATGGAAATTTCAAATGGCACATCTGGCAAATGACAGAATGTTGTTATTCTGGTTGATTTCTACTGAAAAGTTGTTGACATTCAGTATGTAATCCTCTAGACTGTCACAATCCTCTATGAGGTCCTGTTGAGATTCTGCTTCTAGGAAAGACTTTAACTGGGGTTCAAAGATTGTGTAAGAAATGTTGTCTGTTGTGTTTATGACTGCTTTGGTTGATTTGTGAAGATTTTGCACTCTCTGCTTCATTTTGCAGGTGTCACATTTGATTGTTGGGTCAGCACTGGTTACTTCAATGGCCTTCATGCATTTTTGGTTACTGCATTTTGTTGATTTAGTGACAGTTATTTGTCCAATACTGATCTGTTTTAGTTCATTAAGCAGCAAGGAATGATCCATCATAACTTGACCATAATTGTCTATCTCTGTGATCTTGGTGGTGGCACAGGTATTGATCCACATTTCATCATTGAAGTTATTGGAAATGACATTTTTTATCTTGTAATATTTGCCTTCCTCTACCACAGCAATGGAATGTCCCCACAAGGACATTTTTTTGCAGGCAGTGTTGTCAGCACAGATTGCTTGTCTTCTTTGTTTCATCCCATATTTTGTTGGAATTGTCATTTCTTCCTCTATAAATTTGACAATTTTGACATAAATTGTGGCCTGGAAAAAAAAGTATCAAAATATAAGTTGAACATATATAGTTTGGATTAAGAGCAGATAAAAAATTGAAATGTTACATTTTTACATGAGGTTTTCCATGCATGTTTGTAGATAAGGATTTGCTTAACCTTTCATAGTACCTGAGATCAGCGCCAGTTAATGGTGGAGTTCATGGTGTTATTTTTTAGTTTGTATGTTGCGTTTTATTCATTTTTATATATATTTGTTTGTTTGTTTTGTTGTGTTTTTAATGTATGGTGTTGTCAGTTTATCTTTAATCTTCAAGTTTGAGTGTTCCTCTGGTATTTTTTACTTTGTTGTAGATATACTATAATTTTAGAAACAAAATGGTATTTCAAATAAGCCTGATTTTGACTCAACGGTTGAGAATGCTTAGTTTTTATTATGAATAATTGGGTTCTCCTTAGTCCAAATAATTATGACGTCTTGAAAGGCTATTATATTTTTTTTGTTTGACGCCTTACGTTGAAGAAATCACAGGTTAATATTTCAAATTGAAGTTGTCAATGAGAAAGTCTGTATTTACATATGCCATCAGATAATCGTGAGAGTAATAAGGTGAACATGTTTTGTCGTGAGAAATATATATATGGCAATAACAAATCAAGACTTGTAAAAATGTGTTTTCATGCATTCAGAGAATATCTTAATATAAAAAAGAAGATGTGGTATGATTGCGAATGAGAAAACTATGCACACAAGACCAAATTGACACAGAGATTCACAACTGTACTTGGTGTAATACACCTTATCGCTATTTGTCCGCCATTACTAGAAATCACACAGGTTCCTGTAAAATTTTTACCGTCATAGAACAAAATATATGACACCACAATGGAAAAGTGATCGTTGTTTGCGTCAAAAGTTCAAGCTGCTGGGTCAGCCGGGATGAGCAATAACATGTATCTGGGTACTGTGACGTTAAACAAAAGTGTAACATTTTTAGTTCAAAGTTTGTAATTAGTTTGTAATACATAACAAGGGCATAATGTGCGGTACCTCGAATCACCAAATAACACCGTTATTAGCCAAATAACACTTGTAAACACCGAATAACACTTGAAATTTTAATATTAGCACATATTGGTGACATTTAAACATTGATTATTAAACAATATTGTATTATAAGTGTATTTTTTAACTTAAAAATGATTTATAGAAAGCAGGTAAGTTCATCATGTTCATAAGTGGGAGTGTTCAGGGGGTTGGATTTTTGATTGGGTTGATCAATGCATTTGTCACAGGACATACTAGCCGGTTGTTTTCTGGATTGGGACCACAGGCATTTGTTTAAGAAGAAATTCCTATATAAATACAAAGATTTAATTTACCGTAAAGAAGAAAAGACAAGTGCCTGTGTAAGCAATTCTGTACTAGACCGATTCTGTGACAAACCTCCTCTCCCCATAAATTTAAATATCATGATAAAATTTAGTAAAAAAAAACTTTACATTTTGTTGATTTGCTCATGATGATCTTTAATCTTGATGAATATAATAAATACTTACGGTCATGTTCTCGGACAAGTTGATTAAATCTTTTGGTTCGGATTCGTCATTTGTTTGTATCTTTTGCTTCTTGAATGTTAATTCATTCATTGCCACTTGCAGTGTTGTTGATTTGTTGCAAATCACGTCAATTTGGCCAGAACGGCCAGGGCTTAAAGTTGCACCTGTCAATTTTACTGGTGAATTCATGGTTGCAGCGGAGACGAATTTTTCATGCTTATCATGTGCAAAACAAACAAGTCTCTTGGTATCTGTTTTGGTCATTTGAAAAGTTCCTGTAAAGTACTTTGTTTTACCATTTGCTGATAAAGTAACTGTCGAGACATTGTGTAAATAACCAGTTAGAGAGTCCATGTTCAATTTACGTTTAGCCATTTCGTTAAGAATGACATTTACGCGGGAAAATGCGTAGTAATTTAAAAGAAAATAAAAAAAAAATAAATTAACGGAGAGATTGTATCGAACATTTTCGAAAAGAGGTTTAGTCAACATTGTACAGTGTGTGTACAGTTTCATTTTTTTCATGTTCAATTTTATTAGAATGAACAATGACAGGATTCATTGAACTACTTTGTAATCATGGCATGTGTATATTTGAGTAAACCGACTGTGTGTCTTAGGCGAATGTTTCTCCAATATAGGAGTACCTAAATGGGTAATTGTTCACAAAAGAAAAAAATAGCCAAGTAAAATGTATTTTGATGGTTAAATAAAGACCTGTTGAAATGTGAACAATATATTTAAGTGTTTTAAGTTAAGGTATTCTATAATGGTGGCATACAGACTTTATATGATAATGTCAGGGGCAGTTTCAGCCATTTAAAAAAAAGGGGGAGGGTCCAATTATATGTGTCCAGCCATATGCATTGATTGGCCAAAAAAGGACATTCCAACCCTTGGGATCCTCTTTCTGGATGGGCCACTGTATATAGAGTCTTTGGTTGGAAGTAAAATTTTGATAATGAGTATAAAATAATGAATCAATCAAAAGCGATTAATAATTATTGCTAATATTTAAGTCCATAGATAATTATTTAACAAATAATTATCCCATTGAAACAAAATTGATACCTCATATAGAACCTGTCATGTTAAAACTATATATACCAAATGAAAGACTTATGTAATGTTCCTGATAAGGTACATGTATAATATCAAAATGTTCAAACATGATGAATAAATTGAGATCTTAAGAGTTGAATTAAAAAAATCATCAGATTGAAACAAAAATTGAAATTTATCTGTAACATGACATGTTTTAATTATATGACTTATATGACTTTTAGAAAATATCAAAGCAATATAAGAAGGCAGTCACAGAGAAATATGTTGTCCTTTCTACATTGGTTAGAGGTAGAGGGGTTGGGTTGAGATCTCATAAACATGTTTAAACCCATCACATTTTTGCGCCTGTCGCAAGTCAGGTGCCTCTAGCTGGCATTTGTTAGTCTTGTATTTTTTTAATTATAATTTTTTGTGTATAATCTGGAGTTTAATATGGCGTTCATTATCACTGAAGTAGTATATATATTTGTTTAGGGGCCAGCTGAAGGACGCCCGTGGTTGCAGGAATTTCATGCTGCATTGAAGACTTATTGGTGACCTTTTGCTGTTGTTCCTTTTGTTAGTCAGGTTGTTGTCTCTTTGACACATTTGCCAATTCTATTCTCAATTTTATTCCACTGAATATAGACAACCTTTATCATTGGTACTGTGAATTTAGTGTTTTTTGTTATGCAACAGGGTTACAATAGCAAAATTTTTAACTTGTGTTTTATGTGTTTCTATATGAATTTAACTCGATTTTCTCAATTTTGCAACAATTAAAATTGCATTTAGTCTAAAATTACAAAATCACAATTATAATAAACATGATAAATGCACACAACTATTTCTAAATTTACAGTAGTTCTTCCATGTGAGAAGTTATTTGTTTGTCATTTTAAGATGTGATCATATTCTAAATTGTTTTGTGTGGTCTTCTTGAGTTGATGTGTTAAACTTGTATTTTATGTTTTTATATGAATCAAACCTGATTTTCTCTACATTGCAAAATAGTTTTTTCATGGTCTTCTTGACTGGATGTTTTTTTCTTATGTTTTTAGAAGTATGAATGGGGTTGGAAAAATAATATGAAAAGGATATCAAGTTTAATTGTTTATTATAGAAAATGTGGACTCATCAAGTGTCAAATCAAAATATATGTTGTCTTCAATGTTTTATTTGTACAAGAAGTCCAGTTAAACAGTTCACCTCTAGAATAATATTTAGTTTCTATACAATAAATTTTCAATTCAAATAAAATATGACAGTAAAAGACAGTATGCATGTAAAGCAACATATTGAGAATGGTTCCAATAATTTGACCTTTAAAATGTCTTGATTTTACTTTGTAGGAAACACTTGTTTAGCAGTTATTTCAACTTAAAAGTCTAGATTTTATATTTCATTTCCTCTTAGGCAATAAACACACAGTCTGTCAAATGAATTGTCAATTTTGATTCCTTTCTGTGCATTGCATACAGAGTTATACAATTGTGTCTTGATGACAATTTTTTTCATATCAATTCTAGTGAATAGGTTTACTGTAAGATTCAAGAGTTTAGTCCATCATTATTGGTGTATGTTAATACTAACAAGCGCTGGAACAGTGTCTATATTTCCAATTTGTTCAGCAGTTAGTTTACTTCATTTAGTTTTGCATTGGGTTATAATAATGCAATATCATAAATGTTCACATTGTTTGCTTTCTATTCATTGTAATGTTGAAAATTCATTCATCTCAATTCTAGTGAATACTTTGACTGAAAGATTCAAGTGTTTAATCCATTCATTATTGTTGTATGTAATATTACAACCACAGGAACAGTCTGTATAATTCCAATTTGTTCAGCAGTAAGTTTACTAAATTTTCAAGTTTTTCCTTGATAAAGCAAATGTTCACATTGATTGTTCATTTATTACTGTTCAATAAATGTTGAATACACATGTAGCAAATGTAAGCAATAACATAGATGAGTAGAATGACACTTCAATGCAAGTTTTGATTTGTTTTCAATGTTCAGCCCTTTGAATGAATTCAATATTGATGCATTTTGTTAAACTTGTGGTAAGTATAACAAACAATTGAAAACCTTGAAATTGAAATGTCAGATGAATGCATTTCTTTCAATTTAAAGAACTTCAAGTAGTCATATTATAATTAAATTTGAAATTATTTTTGTCTGATGAAAAATGTTCATGAGACCATTTTTGAATAGAAATAGCAATGGATATTAAATAAGACATTCATGTACTAGTATATACAAATAAACTTGTCATTACAAAAGTACATTGTACAAACATTATAAATGTTTAGTAAAAACAAATTATATGCATACAATTATATATATATATATATATTATGGTTGAATATTATCCAGTTATCAAATGTAAAGTGATTGATGATTTGATTGTTGATTGCTTTATTCCACATTAGCACAAAAAGGCTATATTGCAGCGAGAGCTAACAAATGTAAAGTGAACAAAAGTATTGAAAAAAGTATCAAGTATAAATCTATATTAATATAACAATATATATATATGTACATTATTAGTGTTTATTATTCAATTGACAGCAAAGATTTTAACATTCATAATCATTCTGATGACTTTATCATAGTTTATCAAACAGAAAGATACTATTATCAATATTGTAGGAAGAGAAATGTGACATAAAATATGTGGTCCTCAAAACTCCTTTATTTTACATCTATATTGAAGAGATGGTTTTGAGTGTGTAAAAAGACAAATATGTCAAGGATATATATATAAACAATATTTGTGGTAAATATCAGGAGTGTTCACATGCAAAGTGCATGACACTGTCTACTGATAAAATAAGCATTAAGAAAGTAGAGGTGGTAAAATTTATTGTCTTCAATCATTACTGACTTTGAATAAATGGAACCTTTCTCATCTTCCATTGCAAAATGCTTGACCAATCAGCATGTGTCTTGCTGGTTTATGGAAGTCAAAATAACACACTTTCAAATTTCTTTTTTTTGCTACCCTTAACATTGTACCTATAAAGAAGAAAGCTTTGTAAAAAAGCTGTCTTCTGTACAAGGTAATTCTGTATGTCAGGAGTCGATTTCACAAAAATACTTACGACTAAGATTGATCGTAAGTATACTGATTTGTTCATGACTTAAGACCAATCTTAGTGGTAAGTTTTTTTGTGAAATCGACTCCAGGAGTCTTGAAGTCCACTATTTTAAAGAATTCATTTCTATTTCTAATTTCTCATGAAAAGGCAAATCTGTTGGAGTGGAACCCATTTGTGTTCTTTATAACCACTCCATGCACATTTGAGATTGCCTTTTCAGCAACCTTAAATGAGCCATATTTTTCAGCGGGTTTAATTTTTATTGTTTAAAAAAAACTGGTTTTGGTACATAACATAATCATTACATTGAATCATTGTGTTTCAATGGCCACATATATAACTTTATGATCTGACCAAAAGGAATCAAGAACATCTGTTTCAAAATTTACTTTACTATCAAAATTTTGGAAAATTAAGTCTAATAATGTGCCATAAGATGTAGTAGCATTAGACACAATTTGCGAACAGCAAAATGTATCTCTCATGAACTTTAAGAAAGAAGTGTTTCCAGTGTTTAAATCAATATTAAAGTCTCCCATTATGATAATTTTTGGATGTCTTAAATACATATCAGGGAGAAGGTGTGCAAGTAAAGTATCTTTCAGTTGTTGCAATTTGCAGATTGGTGCCTTGTAAACAAAGACAACCTGAAAAAGACCTTTGGTGGGTGATATTATGTCTGCTATAACAAACTCTAAAGTTGGAGTTGAGAAAGTGACTGTATTGTGAAGAATACAATCTGTCCGATAATATAATACCAACCCATGAGGTGGTCTTGTATTGATATTTGTTGGATTTTGATCTAAGCGAACTGGTGCCTCAAAACCAGCAATATAAAAATCATCATTTTCGTCTGTTGAAATAAGTCTTGATTCAGCAATACCAATAACATCAGCATCCAAGATGTTAGGGTCTGATTTTAGATCATTAAAATGAGCATGCAATGACCTTGCATTGTTAAAAACTACTTTAAAATAATTATTTGACAATTTATACAATGGCTTAAAGCACAACTGTAAAGTTGCATTTGTCCTTAGTCTGTGTAATTCTTGTTTAACACAATCAGCTACAGCGATTGTTTCTTGATTGAGATCTAATATCTGTAATCCAGATAAAGATGTTACTCTGCTAAGTGCAACATAGTGAATATGTGGTATTTTCCCTTTACGTTTTGATTTCAGACTAACAACAACTTCTTGTAATGTATCACCTTGAGATTTATGAATTGTTTTTCCAGCTGCTGGACGAAGAGGAAACTGAATTCTTTCAAAGGTCTTATATTTATAAGTAAATGACCTTTTAATATCAAACAATGGCGTCCATGTTTTTTCAACATCTTTTCCATACAAGTGGGAATATTTTTTTCTATTGTTAGCACCAATTCTAGCATCCTCAAACTTAACCCAGATAATACTTGGTCTTAAAGATGTAGTTTTGCACTCAACCAATTTAAGTTCACATGTTGAACCATTTGTGAGACCATCAGTGACTTCAATATTAGCTGTAAGATCATATTTCATCCCTATTGCTAATATTACTTCTTTTGCAAGATTGGCTGTATCAGACTGTTTTTGTGGTAAAGAACTAAGTAATTTTTCTTTTACAGATGTCCCTAAATCTCCACAAACTGTGTCAACTGCTTTAACTTTAACTTTTTGTGAGCATAATTTAGATATGTATTGAAAATTAAAGTTATCCACTAAAGCATTTTCAACAAACAAATGAGTAGCATTAGTTCTGTATGCTGGATCAGTGATTGAAACAGTTCTGGTACTTAAAACTGCATAATCATTTTCAGTAAGCTGATTTTGTCTCAACCTATTTAATAATTCAGCAAATTGTAAATCATCTTTTTGTCTCATTATTTCAGTAAGTTCATGAAAAGAAAATAATAATTTCCAGTAATTAGGAGCTAGTGCTGTCAATCCTTTGCTAAAATCATTGAAAATCCAGCTGTCAAATACAGGTTGAAGTTGGAAAAAGTCACCAATAGCTATTATACTCACTCCACCAAATGAAGAGTTGCTTCCCTTGATTTTTTTCAGCCTTCTCTCCAGTAAAGAGAACATTTTGTTTCCAACCATTGAAATTTCATCAATCAAAATCACTGACAAATTTCTGTATTTCATTCTGAGTGTATTTAGAACATCACATGACAGTGACTGGTCAAGTCCTTTATTTGGTTGTATTTGGAATGCATTGTGAATAGTCAAACCATTTATATTGTAAGCTGCCTTTCCAGTAGGAGCACACAGAAGAATTCTAATATCATCAGGGTCCTCACCTTCAATAGAACACAAGTGTCTGTGTAAAGCTTGAAATATTGCTCTGACAACAACAGATTTTCCACATCCTGCTCCACCTGTCAAAAATGTATAAAATGGTTCATGTTTTGTTTTAATCCATGTGACAACATGTTGGAAAAATTCCCACTGTTTCTTATTCAAGGATCTTATCAATGAAAAATAATCACTTTCACTTATTATGTTGGCATGATTCGTCAATTCTACTGTTCTTGCTTCTATTCCAACTTCACGGGACATATCATACAGTCTATGTTCTGTTGGTCTATCTGGATTGAAATGAACATACTGTTCTGATTCTGTAGGGCCTATTTCAGCATCTTCCATTTCTACTTGCTGTGTGGCAGGTGCTATTTGATCATTCTCATTACAATCATTTTCTGCCTCTTCTATAGCTTTCTCTAGATCTATTACTTTACCTTCATATTGCTTAGCTTTCTTTTCTAACAGTCTTGCAACAGTCAGGTACATGTTTTCAAATGTTTCATGTCCACATTGCAAGTCTAAAAGTTCATTTCTCCATGGATAAAATAACATTAAGCGTTCTCTGTAGAAGTTTTCAGAGTCAGTCTTGTAATTGTATTTAACATATCTTATCACCTTTGGTGTTTTTCTTTGGTATATCCTAATACCATTCTTCAGGGTTATGTCGATTTTGTTAGTGTTTTCATCTATAAGATCTGCATTTGCCTGTTCATTTTCACTTTCAGATTCATTTTCATGATCTGATAACTCTGAAGTTTTAGGATACTGCAATTCAAGCTGAGATACATAGTCTGCTAGACACCAGTTTTCAAGTTGTTTTGGCCTACGCGAGTATCTTTTAATATCATTATCGGATTCTATTTCAGTAGATTCTGGCCCTAGTTTTTCTAGGGCTGATGATTGCTTTAAGAGGAAAGTTCTTTTGTGTTGTGGAGATGTGTTAATGAAGACAACTTGTCTTGTAGCTTTTGTTAAAGGCATCTGTAATGTTAAGTATGTTGCTTCTTGAGCGCTTGTTTCTACAGAATTTGAAAAGTAATTTCCAATGTGCCTTACTTGATGCTTTAAATCTAAATTTCCCTGTCGTGCTTCTTTTGCTGCTTGGTCTAGTAATGCACTCATACCTTTTTGTGACTTGCTTATGTATGAAACAATATACACTGCACATGCAAATGCATCTAAAACAAACTGTAAATCATGATTTGCTTGCCAAGCTATCAACACAGTTTTCATGTAACCATTAACACGGACTTCAGATGGTTTTCTTTTGAGAAAAACTTTTGGACCACTCAAGTTGCTTCTAATGGCTTTAATGTAATTTTCATCATTCATTTGTAAAACATCATCTAAAAACATATCATATGTCATCTGGTCTATATCTTCAGAATTGTGAAGTGTATTTATTTCGTTTTGTATTTCTTTATATATTTCCTTGTATTTTTCTATGTCATCATTTTCTTTCAAAGGCTCTAAAATTACTGTTGCTTTCATAGGTGGAAGGGGGAAACCAAAACGACATATTGGATGACCTTTTTTTCTGCATGTTTTTGAATGTTTATGAACTTGCAAATTGACTAAACTAGTGTCATTTTCTGAATGTGAACAAGAGACATATTTATCAATAAATGCTACAACATCTTCATTTGAATCGCTTTCATATACTGGTGCATTTTCAATCCAAATCAAGATATGAATATGTGGTGAACCTCTCTGTTGAAATTCAACTCTATAAAAAAAATCTGTTAATTTTCCAATTGGATCATGATCACTTTTCAAGACCAAGTTGATAAACTGTTGGACACGATAATCAAAATATCTAGAGCATGTCACAGGGTCTTTCTGAACAAGTTTAGATTTCTGATTCCAATCCATTTCTTCCAATTCATTGTCAGTATACTCTTTTCCATCATTTAATTTGCCTAGAATTCGTAACAAATCTTTCCAGTTAGTGTCAGCAGATGAAAGAGAGCCAAACCATGTCGGAAGACCCAACTGTCTGATCATTGCGAATAAATCTTTTTTCCTTTTTTCAAGGTATACTGGAGAGTTTCTTAAACTTCTAAAGATATAATAACCCTCATCCAATCTTACAAGATCATTTACAGTGTTAGGGTTCAGTACATCTTTTGCTGTCCATTTTTTTCCTTCTGATTGACACCTTCTTAGAGCAAGATTGACCTTATCACTTATGTTTTTTAACTGAATTTTCTTTAATTTAAAAAAAATGTTCGGTACAGATTGTGCTACTCTCCTATCCATGGACCTTAGTTCCCATTTTACAATATCAGAATAGTGAACAGAAACAGACCTGTCTTTATTATCTGGCCTTCTTAGACCACAAAATATAGATGGAAAAGATAAGTACTCTGCATCAGGATCATTATAGAGGCTAATTGGTCGTTGACCTTCACCAGGAGCAAAAGTTAAATTTGTATCACATGGTGGATTGTCGTCTGGAATGTGATCTAATAGTGTATCTGTATTACCAACATGTGTTTCATTTTCATCTACTTCACTGAAATGATCAGAGTCATCGTCTAAATCATTTTTATCTTGGATATCCTCTTGTTCTGTAGTTTTTTGTTCATTTTGTGTTTCTTCTTCATTTATTTTTGCTATTTCAGTAATCCAATGCTCATCTATTTCTATTCCAGAAGACTTGTACAAGTCACTTGTTCTCATCAAATAATGCAATGCACAAATGACAGCAAATGGTCTCACATTTTCACTAAAATCACACTTTTTGAATGCCAGTTTTTTTTTCAGTTTAACTGATATTGTACCTGATTTCTCTAATGTATGTGGAAGTGAATTTATTGTAGGTTGAACTTCAACAGGCACATTTACAACATTGCCTTTAACTGATAACTGTCCACCTCTTGGCAACTGTCGAATCTGCATAAAAGGAATCCTTAATGATAACAGTCTTTCTTCTAAAGGATACAAATTTAGTTCTTTAGGTCTTTGAGGAAATCCCATTTTATTGGCTATTGAAAATCGAGGAGTTTTTTGTTTTTTAATTGCATTAAGACAAGTGTGGCATATCCATTCTATGTGTTGTACAGATTCAAAATTGGTAAAACAATGAGACATGTTAGCAGGAGTATTCATTTTAACAGTGTTAGCATTTACTACAGAATCACAGAACCAAGTTTGATGACAAGAAGTACATATATATGTAGGACCTTCATTAATTTTTGTTTTAAAATTTCTTATGCAGGTGTCAAGGGTTGTACCCTGAGTTTTTTTCTTTTTTAAATCTCTTTCATGATCTGTAAAATTAGGGTTTGTTCTTTTACAATTTTTGATTGATTGATTATAACTTCTGTCTTTGTCAATGTTTTTACGTCTAGAACTCTGTTTTGCCAAACGCTCAGTTTCCAAATTTTTGGGTTTGGACCTATAATCTTGTTTCCTTAGCAAATCTCGTTGGAACTCACGTTTTCTATAATCTTCGTCCTGCCTTGCAATTTTTTTCTTTTCTGCTTCATTTGTTTTAAAAATATCTTGTTTTCTAGCCTTTCTTTTAGAAGCAAGTTCTCTTTGTCTCACTTTTTGTCTTAAATAAGAATTTTTATTTCTTTGAGACTTCTTACAGTCTGCTTCAGTTTTTCTAAAATCCTTGTTTTCTCTTGCTTTTCTTTTAATATCAATTTCTCGTTGTCTCTCTTTTTGTCTTAAATCAAAATTCTCTCTTTGACACTTCTTACTTTCTGCTTCAGCTTTTCTAAAATCCTTATTTTCTCTTGCTTTTCTTTTACAATCAATTTCTCGTTGTCTCTCTTTTTGTCTTAAATCAAAATTCTCTCTTTGACACTTCTTACTTTCTGCTTCAGCTTTTCTAAAATCCTTATTTTCTCTTGCTTTTCTTTTAAAATCAATTTCTCGTTGTCTCTCTTTCTGTCTTAAATCAAAATTATCTCTTTGAGACTTCTTATTTTCTGCTTCAGCTTTTCTAAAATCCTTATTCTCTCTTGCTTTTCTTTTAAAATCAATTTCTCGTTGTCTCTCTTTCTGTCTTAAATCAAAATTATCTCTTTGAGACTTCTTATTTTCTGCTTCAGCTTTTCTAAAATCCTTATTCTCTCTTGCTTTTCTTTTAGAATCAATTTCTCTTTGTCTCTCTTTCTGTCTTAAATCAAAATTATCTCTTTGAGCCTTCTTACTTACTGCTTCAGCTTTTCTAAAATCCTTATTCTCTCTTGCTTTTCTTTTAGAATCAATTTCTCGTTGTCTCTCTTTCTGTCTTAAATCAAAATTATCTCTTTGAGCCTTCTTACTTACTGCTTCAGCTTTTCTAAAATCTTTGTCCTTTCTTACAGTTCTTTTATAATTTAACTCCCTTTGTCTTTCTTTTTCCCTAAATGTTTTCTTTTTTCTTTTATTTTGCATGTACTGTTTCATATACACAAATTTGGGTACCTTTGTAGTAACTTTACTCTTGGACAGAACTGCTTGATCATCATTGTCAGTGCTAACAGAATTTTCCTGGTCACAAGAATTTAAATACTGGTAACCAATTTTTTTTTGTTTTGTGTTTCTTAGTTTCTGATCTTCAAAATAGTTCTGCATCTGCTTGTTTATATCTGTGCCTGTATCTTCACAACTGATGCATACAGGGAGAATTTCATATTGTGAGTCTAAATCAATTTTTAAACTTGTGTAAAAAGCATACAAGTAACTGACAAGGTCATGTAAATCAGCAAATCCAATCAAGATACTTTTGCCTGAGGAATCTAATGGATTATTCAGTGTACATTCTGAATGAGAATGAGTGTCAAAAAAGTAGTATATTTGATTATGATAATAAACTGCAGAACATATGGCTCCAATCATTATAAGAAATTTGTTTGACTGCTTAATACAATTTTGAATTGCTTCTTGTAATGTGAGATATCCAGTCAACTCTTTGTACTGTAAAGCTATACCGAACAGTATTTGTTGTTTCTTAAATGTAAAAATCCCTTGTGGAATTTCTATCTTAACAGGAATTTCATCAAAATTTAAAAGCATACATTGAAACAATCCCTGTAAAGTTAGTTTTTGAACATGCTTCCTATAAATTCCATCTCCTAAATTTAAAATGTAATCAAGGTCCACAGTGTTTTGGTCAAAATTTAAAGTTGCCAGTGATAAGAAAACTAAGCAATTACAAGTACATTGGTTGCCCCTGCTTTGGTCATCAAATTTTTTGGCATACTGGTCAAATGTTCCAAATTTAAGAAAGTGGTTATTAAAAAAATTAACACTTTTAAATACTTCTTTTTCTTTATAATCATGATAATTCTGTTCTGGCATCATACTAGGAGAATCTTTCTTTGCATAACTGTTTTTCGATTGATTTGACAGAATATTTGTTTGTTTATAAGAGCTATGAGCAGTTTCATTTGCATAAGTATTGTAACTGATTTCATTTAATTCAGATAGTACAATTTGGTTCAATACAGGTAGTTCAAGTTGGTTCAATACAGGTAGTTCAAGTTGGTTCAATACAGGTAGTTCAAGTTGGTTCAATACAGGTAGTTCAAGTTGGTTCAATTCTGTTAGTTCAAGTTGGTTCAATTCTGATAGTTCAAGGTGGTTCAATTCTGTTAGTTCAAGTTGGTTCAATTCAGAAAGTTCTTTTAGATTCAATTTCGGTAATTCAAGTTGGTTTAATTCTGATTGTTCAAGCTGATTAAATTCAGATAACTCATTTTGATTCAATTCAGATTGTTCAATTTGATTTTTAAGTGACAGATTAACTGTTTCAGTATAATTTTGAGAATTTTTTTTCACATTTCTATTAATACTGTTATTTGAATTTGAGTGAAGGTCAGTAACCCCCAAGTTATTTGAGTTACTGTTGACGAGGGTGTCAGTATCACCCACGTCAAGGTCAAATTCTGTACTGTTAATGGGGCCAGTATCCCCAGTCAAGTTCGTCAGTTTCTGTTTCTTTGGGTTCTTCACACCAAGTTTAGCCTCTGCTGCTCTCCAATTTTTTCTTCTTGGCATCTTCAATATTCTATAATTATATAGATGTAAATGATGTTTTTTTTTATAATTTTGGGGGGGACCATTTAATTTAAGGATCCTTGTTCAGTTTTCTATAACGATATAGGATTAACACCTTTTTAAAGGAATTCATTGGTGTATAAACTTGATCAATTCACTAACAAACAGATAAAAGATATGTTTGTAACCAACTTGGTCCAGTTTATATACCAATAAATTCCTTTAGAAAAAGTTCAATTCTTCTAACTCTTTTCAATTGGAATTAACGAATATATTTTCCCACACTAATTACTTTTATCACACGTTTATAATTTTTTTTACACTTATAACTTCTATCACACGTTAATGAAAACTTGTGTCATTGAAAAGGCATGGCGCATTAATATACATTTGTTGGTTAATGCAAAAATTGGTACTCATTGGTACTCAGTGAAAACTGAAATTTGCTATCTGATAAAAAGGAAACTACAACTAGATGTGTTGTAACGACATGAATGGCCCCGTCTCAAAAAGTTGCATCAATCTGAAATTTCAACAACACATGTACACACAAACATGATGGTAGTATCACACAGTCTTCACGATAAACTTTTGAAGCCACAAGCCCGAAGCTCAATTTTACGAAAATTTTAGTTGGATTCTGTTGGCTTGTAGAGAAGATTTTTACAAGCCCGAAAGCAATTTTACAAGCCAACACTTGTGGACTTGTGGTTAAGCGTGAAGACTGATCACATATCAAAATTCAGCTCAAAATCTCAAGGCATATAGAAAAAAGTCAGTATAACTGCAATTTTTGACAATTTTCAAAGTCTTAAACTCTTAATTTCTGCAAAAATCAGTGGAGCAGAACAAAACTTATACTTGATCTGTAATTCATCTTGGTTAACACACAAATCAAAAATCAGCCTAATTTCAAAAGGCGTTTAAAAAAAATATGTATAACTGTGATTTTCAACGATATGAAAAGTCCAAAGCTAGTAATTTTTGCAAAAATTACCAGAGCAGAATGAAACTTATATTTTATCTGTAACTCATCATGGTGAACGCACATACCAAAAATTAGACCAATATCTCAAGGAGTTTAGAATTTTTTTTGTATAATTGTGATTTTCAACAATTTATCAAAGTTCAAAGCCCTTAATTTCGCCAAAAATTAGCAGAGTTGAATGAAACTAAAACTTGATCTGTAACTCATCATGGCTGACTCTCATACCGAATATTAGTCAAATCTCAAAGTGTTGAGAAAAAAAAACGTATAATTATAAATTAGTATACAAAGTCCAAAGCCCTGTAATTTCAGCAAAAATTAGCACAGTGGAATGAAACTTAAGCTTGATCTATAAATACCAAAAATGAACCCAATATTTGAATTCGTTTAGAAAAAAAAATGTATAATGGTGTGTTGCTGAATGACAGAATGACACAATGATCAAATGACGGACCAAATCCCATAATTTCGGCAAAAATTAGCAGAATGGAATGAAACTTGAGCTTGATCTGTAACTCATCATGGTTAACTCACATACCAAATATGAGCCAGTATATATCTGAAGGTGTTTAGAAAAAAATCCGTATATTAGCATGAATACTATGTTGCGGAATGATCAAATGACAGACAAGGGTAAAACTATATGGCCCTGACAACTTTGTTGCGGGGCCATAAAAGCCCAATATTTGAAGGTGTTTAGAAAAAAAATCTGTATAATAGCATAAATACTTTGTACAGGAATGACAGAATGACACAATGAAAGACAAGGGTAAAACTATATGGCCCCGATAACTTTGTTGCAAAGCCATAAAAATTCTTATCATTTAAATGAATGTTTTTGTGTTTTATTGTTTAACAATTACAAGAAGTTCACTCAACATGCTCAATATCTTTTCCTGAAATTCGAAATAAAGAATCCCCGGATCCCTAAAGGGTCAATCCCGAAACCTTAAAAACACCTGATCCCGGAGTCCCGATAAAGGTCCTATACCCCATGATGGCCTCAGTAATGTTGAAGTTGTGGAAATTGAACAAAAATCAACCAAACAACGGAAAAGACACGTAAGTGAAGACAAAAATGAGCAAGACTTCAAATGGCTTATAGTCACAGAGAAGGATACTACTGTTCTGTGTGCCAAAAATACAGCACAACAGCAAGAAACAGGACAGAAACCTGGATCGATAGGCCTTGCATTCACAGGAGGAGGGAGTCCTGCAAATTGTTGAAAAAAATCAAATCAAAGAATATTTGACAATTAATATGACTACTTCTATTTATGTTTGTTCAACTGCATTAAATGTGAATATTATACTAATCTTTATTTTTGTGACCCCCACAGTAAATAAAAAAAAATAAACGGTAGGACATTAAAAAAAAAACCACCCGGTTGCAGGTGATTTTTTTAAAACACCCACCTTACCTTAGTGAAAAAAGGAAAACACTGATAGTAATCATCAGATTTGGAATTTCACAGACACATTGCACTGTTCCCAGATTTAAATTGGTCTATATTTTTTAACAGAATATTTCTTGGTCATGTTGGTGATGGATAATCAGCATCATTTGTGTTGAAAACACCAAAAACATTGAGAGATAAATGACTTAGTGTTTGCAAAAAAGGTTTGAGCTGGGACTATTATCTAATGTACATGACAATTTTACTACACTGCCACTTGTAAAAATTATCGTCAATCGAGGAACTACTTTCCTGAGTAAATTTTACTTGCTGGCTTTATAATAATATTCTTTACAATATAATTCATCATCATTTCATGTTCTAAATGTGTTAATTTCTATGTCTTTGCTTTTGTTTTAAACTTTAACAACAAATTCAAACCTGCTACACATGTGTTACTTACATTTTGAAATTTCCAAGGGCAGTTATGCAAACTGTACTTTTTATTAGAGAGTTTCTGTTTGCTGTACCTTAATACCACAAAGAACCATATCACAACAAAGTTCAATAAATATATCTGAAATATTTATGAGACTGAAAATAGTGCCTTTGTTCATGTAAAGTTCTCTACATGGTTTGTTTTAATATTTCATTAATATATTTATATACCAAAATATATATAAGTCTATCCCAAAATATCATAAAAAGGGACACAATTCAATAAATACCAAAAACTGCAAAATTTTCTTAAAATCACCAATTCAGGGGCAACAACCCAACAACAGATTTCCTGATTTGTCTAAAAAGTTCAGGGCATTTAGATGTTGACTAAAATGAAAAAAATTTCTACATCAGATTTGCTCTAAATGCTTTGGTTTCAGAAATCTTCCCTGAAAACTGCATTTTACCCCTATATACTATTTTAACTCATGTCAGCCATCTTTGTTGAAAGGCGGGGTCATTCGACACATTATTTAAACTAGATACCCTTATGATGATGGTGGCCTAGTTTGGTTAATATTGTCTAAGTATTTTCAGAGGAGAAGAATTTTTTAAAAAGATAATTAAAATTTCAGGTAAATGGTTAAAAATTGATTATAATAAGCAATAACTCCTTAAGGGGTCAACTGACAATTTTGGTCATGTTGACTTATTTGTAGATCTTACTTTGCTGAACATTATATCTGTTTACAGTTTATCTCTATCTACAATTGTATTCAAGATAATAACAAAAAACAGCAAAATTTCAAAAAAAAAATACTAATTCTGGGGCAGCAATCCAACAACGGATTGTCCGATTAGTCTGAAACTTTCACAGCAGATAGATCTTGACCTGATGAACAATTTTACGCTTGTCAGTTTTGCTCTAAATACTTTGGTTTCAAAGATATAGGCCAAAATCTACATTTTACCCCTATGTTCTATTTTTAGCAATGGCGACCATCTTGGTAGGTTGGCGGGGTCATCGGACACATTTTTTAAACTAGATACTTGAATGATGATTGTGTTTAAGTTTGGGTGCATTTGGCCCAGTAGTTTCAGAGGAGAAGATTTTTGTAAAAGTTTACGGACGCCGGACGCCGGACGCAGGACGACGGACGCAAAGTGATGAGAAAAGCTCACTTGACCTTTCAGGTCAGGTGAGCTAAAAACGGCAAAATTTCCTAAAAATTACCAAGTCAGAGGCAGCAACCCAACAAAGGGTTGTCCGATTCATCTGAAAATTTCAGGGCATATAGATCTTGACCTGATAAACAATTTTACCCCATGTCAGATTTGCTCTAAATGCTTTGGTTTCAGAGATATAAGCCAAAATCTACATTTTACCCCTTAGTTCTATTTTTAGCCATGGTGGCCATCTTGGTTGGTTGGCCGGGTCACTGGACACATTTTTTAAACTAGATACCCCAATGATGATTGTGGCCAAGTTTGGTTAAATTTGGCCAAGTAGTTTCAGAGGAGAAGATTTTTTTTAAAAGATTACAAAAATTTACGAAAAATGGTTAAAAATTGACTATAAAGGGCAATAACTCCTTAAGGGATCAACTGACCATTTTGGTCAAGTTGACTTATTTGTAGATCTTACTTTGCTGAACATTATTGCTGTTTACAGTTTATCTCTATCTATAATAATATTCAAGGTAATAACCAAAAACGGCAAAATTTCCTTAAAATTACCAATTCAGAGGCAGCAACCCAACAAAGGGTTGTCCGATTCATCTGAAAATTTCAGGGCAGATAGATCTTGACCTGATAAACAATTTTACCCCATGTCAGATTTGCTCTAAATGCTTTGGTTTCAGAGATATAAGCCAAAATCTACATTTTACCCCTATGTTCTATTTTTAGCCATGGCGGCCATCTTGGTTGGTTGGCCGGGTCACCGGACACATTTTTTAAACTAGATACCCCAATGATAATTGTGGCCAAGTTTGGTTAAATTTGGCCAAGTAGTTTCAGAGGAGAAGATTTTTTTAAAAGATTACAAAAATTTACGAAAAATGGTTAAAAATTGACTATAAAGGGCAATAACTCCTTAAGGGATCAACTGACCATTTTGGTCAAGTTGACTTATATTTGTAGATCTTACTTTGCTGAACATTATTGCTGTTTACAGTTTATCTCTATCTATAATAATATTCAAGATAATAACCAAAAACGGCAAAATTTCCTTAAAATTACCAATTCAGAGGCAGCAACCCAACAACGGGTTGTCCGATTCATCTGAAAATTTCAGGGCAGATAGATCTTGACCTGATAAACAATTTTACCCTATGTCAGATTTGCTCTAAATGCTTTGGTTTCAGAGATATAAGCCAAAATCTACATTTTACCCCTATGTTCTATTTTTAGCCATGGCGGCCATCTTGTTTGGTTGGCCGGGTCACCGGACACATTTTTTAAACTAGATACCCCAATGATGATTGTGGCCAAGTTTGGACAAATTTGGCCAAGTAGTTTCAGAGGAGAAGATTTTTGTAAAAGTTTACGGACGACGGACGACGGACGACGGACGACGGACGCCGGACGCAAAGTGATGAGAAAAGCTCACTTGACCTTTCAGGTCAGGTGAGCTAAAAACGTAATTAATATTTTACAATAATCATAACAAAATTTAATTACTATCATAATTTTAATTATTTTATACTGTTTTAGTATGGATGTATAAGTCTCTGCTTATATTTTGTATAGCAATATATATATTCATATAGTGGAATGTTAGACTTTAAAAAGAGATTGATTTGATAAATAAAATGTCCATCCTTAAATATTTATTGGTATTATATTCTAAATTTTCGGAAAAAATCACTAACAGGAATGTATGTTAATTATAAAATTTCAATTCTTTTTTTGTTCGTTTGTTTTAATAGTTCAACCTTATAGCATCTAAATAATTGTACTATGGCACGATTTTGAAAATTGTATTCATTGTGTTGACCAGCTATCATTCACATTATATATCACCCTGTTCATACGCACACTATCGGTTTGCGTTCACAAAACACTTGAGGTAGGTAGTTTGACATCCGAATTCAGCTATTAGATTAATATATGTGATGACGCAAATGCGTATTCTTATCCAGAGTATCAGTGCGTATGCTTTCTGATTACTATTTATTGCGCAAAAATACCACGTGCATGCATAAATATTAATTTCACTCGTGAATGCGAATTTTCGCTTTTCTTATCTAAATTCAGGACACGGCAGTAAGAGCTTGACATGTGACTTTCAAACACGGTCATCATTACTTACGGTATTCTGACCTCTAGCTGTTTCTCTTTTATTTTCTTTTTTAAGTCACTGTCCTATTATAAACTTTGACATTTTCGAAATGCTAGGGATTTTGTACCCAAGGAATAGATTACTTAACTTCGTACTTTATTTGGCCTTTTTAACTTTTTTTATTCGAGCGTCACTGATGATTCTTTGTAGACTGAACTCGCGTCTGGCGTACAACATTTTAATCCTGTATCTTTTTATATCTGCATATCTTTTTGCATAAATTGGTTCTTTTGAGAGTATGTTCAGGTATTCATAAAACTTCTGAAAATAAGATATTCTTCAAAACCAAGTTTTCCTGTAAAATATTTGGATTGATTCAAGTAAAATCAGGAAATCCTTAAAATTTGAGATGTTTTATGAGATCAAAATAAGTCTCTATATAAGGAGTCCCAATGAAACTGATGTGTTACTCTCAGGTAAAATATACGAAACCTTCTTATAAATTGCATGCCACAGGGTTTCACATGACATGGAAATTGGACTCTAAATTTATCTATACAACATATACCATGAGTACAGACAGCTTCAATAACGAGTTGAGAATAATTGAAGGCATTCAGGAAACAAAATATGAAGATATGATAGATAAAATAAATGCATCCAGATTATAAAGCAAACTGAGTGCTTAAATTTATATTGCGATTGGTTTGTGCAATTTGCATTAGACATCCGGTTTGTAGAAACTGGGATTTGCAAAAGGGTTATGAAAAAATAATATACACTCCCAAGTAATAAATAAAATAGTCGAGCCTTAAAATTTATATTCAAATAAAATCTGTATATATACACTTTTCTATTTACAACTACCCAACATTGCTTTCAACTGACTTGTGCAAGAATCTACACACAATTACATATTTTTAATAAAGATGTTTTAACATCATCATTATCTTATTCTATTCACAGTCAATTATTTCAATTCAAAAGCATACAGAAATTCAGCAACAATTTTTTTTGGTGACAAGTCAGAGGTCTTGGGTTCACGTATTGCTTTTCTTTTTGCAAAGAAAACAACTTGTTTACTTAATATTCAGTATATATTTTAGAAACTGTTCTTAACCTTGAATTACATTTGAAAAATTTTCCGGTTTCCGGTTTTTGAAGAGTTCATGATGAAATCTTACTTTTGCATAAAATTACTAATTTCCGTTCAAGAAATTTGTCAGTTTCCTTATACAATCAAGATATTTATGTTTAAAATTTAGTTACATTTGACAATTTTTCTGCTTTCCTATTTTCGAAGATTTAATGATAAAACCTTTCTTTTGGCCTCAAAGTACTAATTTCCTGACAAGAAATGTTGTCAGTTTTCTTATACAATCAAGTTTGTGATGTTACTGATACAGTTATATTGTTATAGAAGATGTTGCTCAATCAATAATATCAATATTAAAATTTACCAGTTTTTATTTAAAAAAAAAAAAAACAAAAAAAAAACTGATTTAAAACCAAACTCATCTATTTCCATCACTTTTAACTTGCATTGGTAGACGTTTAGTTTTTAAAATATGATGAAATTCTGAACACAATTACATTACGTACATTGTATATATACACAGAAACGACGTGTTTTATTTTTTCTCTCGGTTGAAGCTCATTATTCACCGTGCTTCGTGCAACTTGATAAACAAACTAGATGCTCTAAAGAGCCTGAGTGGCTCACCTTGATCTATGTGCATATTCAACAAAGGACACTATACAACATTGTAGACGAGAATAGAACTCATGATAAAAATCTCTGTTTTGTTGATCTTGTATTGCTGATCGTTGAGTCCGTTTAGTTTCTCTCTATATTCTTTAGTTTTTGCTCAAAACGCAAAAGAGGGTACTAAAACAAATCCTCATTTAGGGGCAATCACTCCTATAAAGAGTGACACACTGTAAAAATTGTGCTTAGAATTTAAACGTGTTGCAAGACTTATGTGCTTAGGAAAGTGTTTAATTTCTAAACATAAAAAAATAAACATGTTTTGGCTCTCAGCACTTCGCAATAAACATGTTTTGGCTCTCAGCACTTTTCAATAAACATGTTGCTATGCTAAACATGTTTAGCTACTTTGTCAAGTATATAAAGCTAAACGTGTTTAAATTCTAAGCACTTTCAATATTTAGACACTTTCCTAAACACGTTTAGAATTACAACACATTTAGGCCGAATACGGCATTCATATCACGTGCTAATTTTTGAGCGGGAAGAAGAAACAAAGAACCCGAAGTCAAAGGCCACGCTGTTTACTTCTGACCATAACTGACCGTAACTTGACTGTTTCAGAAAGGTAAGGAGTTATGATTATACTGTCTTTTATTTTGTACTGCCAATTTTAAATGGTTATTGACAGTTCTAAGCATTATTTACAAGTACTCTACCGTATAGTCAATGCAGGAGAGTAAAGGTGTTACCATCCCACGAAACAAGTGCTTGTAAGAGCTTTAAGTGTTCAAACTATCTTGTGTATAGATGATAACAGTTGTTTAATGTTCTATCATGCAAGTTTGCATTTATTTTTTTATTTATATATGTTCTTGGAAAGGAGTTTGTGAGGATAATTTTCGTTCGGTACTCCTCGTCAGATTATAATGGAACATGAAGGGTAGCGGAATCTGCCGAGTCTTATCAGGATGAGGTGCATCATTCGCAAATCCAGTGTCATATCGAGTTCATTGTTTTCGTAAGCACTTCCGATATGCACAATCAACATTTCCTCAAAAATAAATAGAAAGATGCTTGTTTATTTCAATAGTTATAAGCGGTTGTGATTTTTTTTATAATTTTATTGGTATGTATTGTTTTATTCTAGATGAGAGAAGTGCAGAAGAAATCATCATCCGTCTTGGCATGCTAAAAGAGGAGACAAAGAACAGTAGCAAATATGCTGCTAGGTAAGAATCAAAAATGTATTTGATTTTAAAAATGCCAATATATATTTGATCAAATGAATAATATTAAGCATGAGAAGAAGTTTTATATTAAAAAATATCAATTGATTCATCAGTAAATTTATGTTTTTATACCACGGTCCTAATGTTGTTATTTGGATCTTAAATCATGCTTTTACTTTTTGGTGTTGTAGTTCGTATTCTTATATTTTTAGATTAATTCTACTTAGTTGCTTATCAATATTTTTCTATATTTCAGGCCATTGACCAGCAGTTGGGTACTAAGAAAGGAGAAGCTCTTATTGACCTGTAAAATGAAAACAGGACATTTTCAAATTGTTTTGTTGTAGGGATGGGGTACAAGTAGAAGATTGGTCAATATTATGTACATGTACCTTGATATGAATTTATTTTTGATTGTGTTCAATGATAAACTGGAAATAAATGATAACATAAATTCCTTTGTTTTATATGTTGTAATTTTGTTTTTAAAGCTAGAATTAGTATAATGATAATTTCATTTCAAAAGTTCTAGACTGTTTTACGAATATTTGAAATGAAGAAAAAATGCAATAGTCGAATGACGTGAATTGAATTAAAGAAAAAACTCTTTGAGATTGAAAAGGTATTGGTCACATTCAATTTGATATGGAAATTCCAGTTTCTTATTTTGATGCATTGGCTCCTTTTTGTGATGGTATGAAAACCTGTTTTATTGAGAGCTATCATACGTTTTACAGTCAAGCCTTCCGGAATATTAGTTTAATTGGGGCCTAATGAAGTAACGGCTTCTCACAATAAAATGATAAACATGTTTCTTCACGACCCTTTATGGTCTAAACATGTTTACATTCAAAACACTTCACAGCTAAACGTGTTTCCAGACAAAACACTTCTCAGCTAAACATGTTTCCAGATACAACAATTCACAGCTAAACATGTTTACAGTCTAAGCACTTTTTAGCTAAACGTGTTTCTAGTCTAAACGCTTTACAGCTAAACATGTTTACAGTCTAAGCACTTTATAGCTTGACACGTTTAGGCTGTTAGCACATTAAATATTAAACATGTTTAGATTTAAAACATGTCAAAAATCGGTTTCATAAATGTGTTTAGGAAAGTGTTTAGGCTCTAAACACATTTTTTAGAGTGCAGTCTACTAACTATTTCTGCAAAATTTGACTTAGTAGATCTTGCCTTGTTGATCATTTTCGTGATTTATAGTGTTTATTTATCTATTATAATTTTTATCATATAAGGCAAAACGCACAAAAAAATGGTAAAAATCGTCATTAAAGGGCAATAACTACAATAAGGAAGATTTTCTCCATATTGCCTTAGTTATAGATCTTGTCTTTCTGATCATTTTTGCTTATTAAAGTTTCTATTTATCTATTATAAATTTCAAGATATAAGGCACAAATTCAAACAAATTGGTAAAAATCGTCATCAAAGGGCAATAACTCTTACTAATAAGGAGTCGACTGACGATTTCGACCATGCAGAATTATTTGTGAAACTTGTCTTGCTAATAATTTTGGCACTTTTAAGTTTCTCTCTATCTATTATAGTTTTCAAGATAATCAGATAACCATTATTAGGTTGCTGCCACTAATTTGGCAATTTGGTAATTTTTCAGTTTTTGGTTATTATCTTGAATATTATTATAGATAGAGATAAACTGTTAGGGCAAAAATGTTAAGCAAAGTAAGATCTACAAATAACGTAAATGACCAAAATTGTCAATAGACCCCTTAAAGAGTTATTGCCCTTTAAAGACAATTTTCAAAATTTTATCCTCATGTTTGCTGCCCACTTAAAAAAAAATCTTCTGAAACTACCAAACCAAAATCAATCAAACTTAAGCTGAATAATTCTAAAGGGTAACTAGTATAACGTTTGTGTTTTATTTTCTGTTTCCTCAGGAAACATGGCCCCCATGGCAAAGAATAGAACATAGCATTTCATTATTGATGAAAGATTTAAGCAAAAAATTACAGGTGAGCGATTCAGGCTCTTGAGAGCCTCTTGTTCTTTTATAGAAATCATGAAGGAATTAATTATTTAAAAAATAACTGAAATAAGTTATATTTTTGTATTTTTTTTAAATTAATGTTATACATCTGTATACTTCTCTTAATTTTATTATAGATAGAGATAAACTGTTAGGGCAAAAATGTTAAGCAAAGTAAGGTCTACTTTTTTTTTGTATAAAATAATGAAAACGCTCATTTCAACCTCAACAATGTTCATGTAGCCCATGTTTTTATTGAAATTTTAAATAACTCCTTTGAGTAATTTTCCCCCCAAAAAAATGTTTTGGTAATTAAAAAAACCTCTTTAAGGTAACTATTTTTTTAAATATCTTGATAACGTTATTTAGATATATTATAGTTTTTGATCATTACTGTTTATACAAATAGTAAATGTGTAATCTTTGTTTTGTTGTTTTTAAACCTTAGATTTAAAAAAAATCATAATACTCTTTATGCTTATTTTTGGGATGATGTACCTTTGTTTACAATGTATAAAGAAATGGAAGTTCGTCATATTTTAATTTTTAAAGCAGTGGGAATTTTTTATTGGTTGACAATGTATTTCAGATCCCCAAAATTTACATGTTTGAAATAAGTATTTTAACAAAATAATGAAGCATCAACATTTCTTTCATTTATGTACATTACAAAGACTTATTAGATAGTTTGGATGTTCAATTCAGAAGAACCTTAGTTGTGATCACATGCATGTTAATCCATTATTTTTGTATTAAATTGTCTTATAAGATAATAAAAGGTTCTCTGATCAAAAATAAAATAATAAATCTATCAGAAATAAAGCATGACATAAAAAAGTATATGTATAAACCACAATCAATGCCACATACTTCAGATTTGTGTAATGAAAGGTAAAGACGTTCACATTTTTTTTTATGTATAATCATAATAAATGCTACCTTGTTTCATTCAATCACAATTAAAATTAAAAGAATTTATTGTGTTTGTTTTATATTTCCAAACATTTATGAGTTTGAATGTTCCTTTGGTATATTTCACCTCTCTTATTTGAATATACAACTGTATAAGATGAATATACAGAGTCATAGACAACAAAAATCAAAATATTTGAAAAAAAGGGAAATAATCCAAGTTATTCACATTACCAAAAGCTCACACATATTTGTTTATTTCAGCTGAAAAAGATAACTTGTTTCAATTATTTTATTTACAAAATAATGACTTAAACAGGTAATTTTTATCCAAAAGGGAGATAACTCTAGTTTAAAAAAAAATTACTTAAATAAGTAATTTTTTAAAACCAGTAAATAAAGAGGGATAACTCCAGCAGATTCAAATTATTACTTGATTGAGTTATAAAAATTGTTACTTGTTTAAGTAATGCCCCTGACTGATAATAGGCAAAATTTAAAAAAAAGGTAATTTTTTTCATTTAAGGGAAATAACTCTTATTAGAAGTCGTCTGACAATTTTGACGTATATGGACAATCGGTTTGAGCTCATCATTCTGAACATTTCTGCTCGATTCAGATTTTCTCTATTTATAACAGTTTCAAAATAATAGAGAAAACTTGCATTTTACTCCTATGTTATATTTTTAGCCATGTTGGCCATCTTAGTTGGCAGGCGAGGTCATCGGACTTTTTTTTTAAAACTAGATACCCCAATGATGATTATGGCCAAGTTTAGTTAAATTTGGCCCAGTAGTTTCAGAGGAGAAGATTTTTGTAAAAGTTAACGACGATGACGGATGACGACGACGGATGACGACGACGGATGACGGACGCCAAGTGATGAGAAAAGCTCACTTGGCCTTTTAGGCCAGATGAGTTAAAAAAGGGCGATTATTTTCAAGATATAGCAATTGTCATTTTATTTCCCGTTCGTTCGTGTACAGACCCCTCTTAGCGACCCTACTGTATATACATTTTGACCAAATACAGAAAATAAGTTGCAGAAAACTGAACCTGTTAATGTAAAGAAAGGGGGCTCGAAATGTACTAATCAAGCAGACAAAAAGAATAATAAACGACGCCTGGTGACAACGAGCTAGCTAACGTACTTAAAGAAAGATATGTTTGTCATGCCGGGCCATTTACAGCTGACTGTGCTGTATCGATTTTACTCACGATTGAACGCCTTACGTATTAGCTAACATCTTTGTCAATTTGGCTTTGGTGGAAATGATAATCATACCACATATCTAATATATTAGTATCTATAACAATGCAGATACCTAAAACCTTGATAGGGATAATTGTGTAGAGATTTTTTAAGAGAAATAACGCTCTAATCTACTTTATGATACCCATCTTCTAGATAAAATTGAATTCTAGCAGAACATCAAAAACTAACAAGGCTAATGCATTACAATATTAGAAACAAAAGAAGATGTGAGGTAAACGTGAATAAGACAACAACCCAACATTAACAGAAACCCAGGAGACATCTAGATGGATGACATCTTCTACAATAGACCGGTGTCTAAACAATACGCCAATTCAAGCTTTAAATCATCCCGAAGCAAACAAAATTGCGAATAAGTTAAAACAAATACAATCAGGATCCACCCCTTATCATCAAAACCATAATACATGTAACATTAAGGTGGTACATAACACTACATGGAGATAACTCAGTAAAAATCAGCTGAACGTTTTAATCACATTCTATTGTAAAGGAAATATTAAGTTTCTCAATGATCAGAGTTAGTGTTTGTCAAAGTGCTATATATCTAATGAAATTTTTCCGATAAAGTATGTGGTTCAAGTTTTTTTTAAATTTTTATATTTTTATCAAAGGGTTAAAGTCAATATTTTGTCAAAATTTTATGAAAATTTAACGAGCCAAATTGATTTTGATGAACATATGTCGTGCCCTTTTTAGATTTCAATCTGCTTTTTAACAACTGTCATGTTCTTAATAGTTTTAGAACTTTTTTAAATCGTTGTATTCCTTCATGCACAGAGGGTGACAGACAACATTAGTTTGTCATTGTATTTTGCAAGAAACAAGAACAGAAGTATATGGACATATTTTATCATGTTAGCAAATTGTAACGTTAAAATCTCAATTTAGCAATTATAGTATAAATATCATAAGATCAAAATGTTCTTTACCTGATATTTGCAAAGTTACAGAAAATAAATCCAGTAGTAAAATATAAACGATGACTTTCGACATTGTATCCACGTTTCTTCAACATAAAAATAAAACGAGAAAGGTTAATGTATACTGAAGTGCGAAACAAGTACTTCAATTAAATTTATTTCCGTGTGACAATCAGAGCAACGCACAATAATCTGATAAATTTATTTATTTATCAAATAGGCAATTTTGTACTTTTAAAAGCTATCCTGAAGATTCATTCATTACTTGATTTTAATCTTTTTTGTTAATTTCTTATCAGACATCTATGAAACGTACATATATGATATTCATGTACAGTATTTTGATTATTAATTAAAAAAAAGTAGAGAAGTAACTGAACTATATTTTAATGTATTTCAGTAAATCTGTAAAGGGCGGGAGGTTGCAACTTTTATGGGAAAAAAATTAACGCAAAGTAAAGTTGTAACGTAATACTTATGGATACATAATCATATATTATTAAAAATGAGAAATAAATTTCATACAACAGCTTAAATAAATTGCCACAAAACTTTGTTAGAGGTTATTATCGTGCTGCAATTTAAGCTATAATAAACTAGTTTTGTCCTTAGGTCCACTCGATTTCATTACATGTATTGAATCATCTTTAGTAAGCAAAGAAGTCCAAATTTTTCTTAAACCGAAATTCAAATGTTTTCCACATTAATTTCAATTAGTGTTGTACCATTTGATCAGCTGCAAAAAATATTGCTTATATTGATAGAATTTTTAAGTTTAAAAAAAGGGCAGCACGAATTGTCTTAAATGAGCGTAATAATATGACATCGTCAAACATACTTTTTGGAGAGCTGCAATGGATGCCCATTTCAAATTTGTTTGTATATACATGATATAGATAAGCAATTTTAGTTCTTAAAGTACTTCATCGAATGACTTTGGAATATCTCAATGTGTTTAGATGACACAGTGTGTGCATCAGGCTAGTTCTAGAATAACCAGACAAAGTATACTTGTAATATGCGTTTTGTTCCAAAAACTAAAACTGAATACTATAAATGCCCTTTGTTGATATCTGGAAGTATTTTATGGAACTATTTGTCTACAAATTTAAAACAATGTAACACAATAAAATCTTTAGAAAAAAGTATATTGAAGAATATTTTGTTTAATTTTAAAACAATATCATATATGTATTCATATTTTTATTATTGAATTGTATAGTTTATGTTGTAATATATGTATATAGCATGTTTAATGCAGGACCTTATCATAAACTAGTATTTTGACTAAATACGTTATCCTGTTGAAATAAAGGAAATTATTATTAGTATTGTTAAATTCTGCTTGCCGAAGTAAACAAAAAAACATAAGGAAATTTTATTCAGCAACCTATCAAATGTGGCGACAATTGATATTAAGGAGAAGAGATGGGAAAGTATCTACACAAAGATATATTCTTCAAATACTGACTGAAGGCCATTTTAAAAAAAATTATTTCGACTTAGGTCATCGTAACTTTTAAAACGATCCTAGGACACCTATGTATATATCATAACTTTAGAACCAAATTAAGGACCTAAGACACCTATGTATATATCCTAACTTTAGGACCAAATTAAGGACATATCTTATCTTTTTTAAGTTAGGAAACTTTTGTTAACCTGACTTAGGACTAAGACGTGTCCTAAGACAACCCCAAGACACGTACTAGTCCTTAGACAGCTTCGTTGACACGGACCCTGAGGTAGATAATCCTTAGTATTTCAAAAAATTCAAAGTTTTGAAGACAGGTAATTTATACATGTTATAATCATGACCGTACCAAAGCCCGTCCGGTGACCTATGATTGCTAACATTCACGTCAATTACTCAGACGGATAGTTGTCTCATTTGAAATTATAGTTACCACATCTCTTTAATTTGATTTCTTTCAAAACTACAAAAAAAAAAAACAGTAGGTGACACATTGAATATAGCTACTTTTTTTATTATAACAGATATTTATAATTATCTTGCAGAATCAACTCATATAATGTTATAAAAGTCTTTGGATAGGTTTCAGAAAAAAAAATATCGTTTTTAAGATAATTCAAGCAGCCTTTTCCAACTTAAATGTAGTCTATACACATTCACTATCTACATATCCATGAAATATTTGCCACGGACGTAAATCAAACGACAATCATTCGACAATTTAAAAAAAAGAATGATGTGAATTACTAGTTTTTATCTATAAGTGAAATTTGACATAGTAAAGATGTATGCAAAATCTAATAGAAATCCATACCTTTTAATTTTAAATTGACCATTAAGTAACTGAAAATAAGAAAAACTTAAGTTAAAACTAGACAAACTACATGTATTTCTCTCTCCTTTGGAACATTGATTTTTTTACATACAATGTACGTATAATAAGTCCTGTAACATATCAGTTACTTTATTTATAGATATAAGAAGATGTGGTATGAGTGCCAATGAGACAACTCTCCATCCAAGTCAAAATTTATAAAAGTAACGAAAGTTCATAAAGATCATGATTGCTTATTTATGACTTTCAACATGTTGTTGAATCTTCTATATATGCTCATGTAAAAGAATATTTTTTCATTCTGTACACTGTAGTTATGGAATAATGTATCTGGGCCTAATCTTCAGAATATTTGATCTTTTGCTAATATAGCAGGAATTTTTCTTTTTAACATTCAAAATGTCTTTGTAAATATGAGCTTTTCGTTATCTCAGATGCCTAAATACAGACATGTATTTCAGTTGTTCCATTCAGCGAAAGCTACCTGTAAGATGAATTACCGACATGTCAGTATCCTAACAAAAAAGTTATTCATATCAATTCTGAAGTATCAGCTATTTATCAAATCAAAATGGAAAAAGAAGTTAAAACAACAAGATTCGAAAGTTATTGTTTACATGCTAACTCGCAAAGTAACCGTCTGCAAGAAATATATAATATGTTATCAACCCGGACAAATTCTGTTTACTCCAAGTCAACCAATATTTCCTCTTACTTCTAAATGATACCTCAAGGGTATAAATTTGCAGCCACGTCCGATCAGAGTGGGGACGTTAAATCCGATGCCGCTTATAGAAAGACTGCAACGCTTTCCACACGTTAAAGAACCCTTGCAACAACTCCTTGACGTGAAAAGATGGCCTGTTGAAGGGTTTAATTTCTGTCCGAACTCAATATACCTTTATTTTCCAATGATATTCTAAATTTACCGTCCTTCATCCCGGTAGACCCTAATTATAGGACCTACTTATTCATGCTATTGTATTAATTTGTTTTCGTCCTGAACATGCATGAAATATTTGCCACTGAACGTAAAGACCAAACAATCAATCAATCAATATATCATTCTTTTAAATGCTGCCTGCTTGTCAGAGAAGCAGCACACGCCAGTTCAAAAGTCTACGTTGAATACGCTTATGATCGGAACGTATACATTGTATTTTGTCTCATTACCGGCCTGGTTTATTTACTTTAATTTTGAGACATTAACTATAAGCATGGTAATTTTTTATTTGGAAAAAAACACTTCAAAGACATCTTTAAAAGTCATGCTTTTACATAAGAATTACCTATTCAATTATGTTTTGTAAAATACTGTTCTTTATGTCTTGAATTAACGTTGGTGCTGTTGGTCAAGGGTTTTTCGGTTTTCTTGTTAATCATTTATCATAAGGTCAAATATATGTATTTTTGTCAGTGCCTGTGATGGCTGCCCTTTGCTGTGCCTCACAAACTGTCATACAATATCTTGAAGGGTGCATAGTGAAAATGTGTTAGATTTTTCTTCAGATGTTTTCTCCTGAAATTTAAGAACAATTATATATCATAAAATGATTGCTATTCTTCTACTGCAGCTCGAGTTGAATGTTTCACTCCTTTATGGTATGAATAACTCGCTGATTTTATGACAAACACTGCTTTTCGAATAAATGTAAAATTATCGTATGAAAAATATTTTGTTAAAAAAGTAAAATTGTGAAGTGAAATAAATGCAATGGAAACTGGCCAAACTTTCTTTAAAATTTAAAGTCTCCACTGTTTTATGAAAAATGAATTTTCACCAAAAACTTCTGTAAGTTTAGAAATATGAAATTAAACTATAATGGACATCAGAACGCCTTGTCATATCTTTTCCGCGAAATTTTCAAAATGACAGTACAATTATTCTATGAAGTCCTAAAACAATAATACATGTTTCCGTTTTAATTAATTTATCTCGTTGGTCACTGCCCTTATAGTAATGCTTTATATAAAAGTTTCATAACAAGTCTTTACACTTTCTAATCCTTACTAACAGGGTTGCACACAAGAGGCTGTAATATATTGAATGGATTAATTAACATAAAAAAAAATTGTTCAATTTGACATCGCCTAGATTTAAGGCTTTATCACGTTTATTCTGTAATGTAACTTGTAATATATTGACAATTGCTGACTGAAACACAACTCTGGGTTACTAGGTAATAAATTTATTCAGTCTTTGTAATTTGATGGCGGTAACTATTATACCTTAATGTTGTTTTTATATCATTCAAATAGCATTCAGAGTATTTGCTGGTTTATAAAATTGGAAAACTATAAAATATTATTTATAAATTCACCTTACAGATTATTATCTTAAATGTTGAAGGGTTAATAGATACAGTGTATTTTTTATCAATGGAATTTGGTAAAATTTCGCCATCGCCTGGATATATGCACACTGATTTTTTATCCTCTTTGTCTTGGTAAATATAAAAATAAGAAGATGTGGTATGATTGCCAATGGGACAACGCTCCACAAGAGACCAAATGGCACAGACATTAACAACTATAGGTCACCGCACGGCCTTCAACAATGAATAAAACCCATACCGCATAGTCAGCTAAAAAAGGCCCCGAAATGACAAATGTAAAAACAATTCAAACGAGAAAACTAACGGCCTGATTTATGTACAAAATAAGGAACGAAAAACAAATATGATATACAGCAACAAACGACAACCACTGAATTACAGGCTCCTGATTAACGTGGCCATACGAATGTATTGTATGGCTTTATTAAATAGCTGTTGATTAGAGCTACACCCCGTAAATGACGATGTTTAACACCAAATAGGATTTGTAAGCAATGTTTTTTACTATATTTGTTTTGCTTATCACCTTGGAAGCTTTAGAAGATAGATAGAAAGTGAAACAGCAAAAGTGACTTCTCCCCTCCTTGTTGAAGTCAGACATTCGTTTACTGGGATATATAAATGCGTAGCCACGTCCTAATGGAATTGATGAACGGTTATATATCACTGATGCCTCATATAGAGGGGTGTCATGCACTCTCTCTGCATGTAAAATATGTTCTTCCCTCTTGTCCTCATGCTTCAGTGGCTGAAGAAGTTTTGGCTCTCGGTTTACCGACTATGCAAAACCGTACCTGTTGCTTTAAATGTTAAATTATTCTCGTCCTCAATATGCATGAAACATTTGCCACTGGACTTTAGGCGAACAACAATCAATCAATATAATTACAATGCTATTCAGCGCTACACATTTTTGCTACTGAACATGCAAAATTGATTAAAAATTGCAAACTTATTTGACACGTTTGTGTAAAATTTGCGTCGAAGGACACCCTTAGCCTAAATATTTTTTGTTTGTTACCTGGAAGACAGTACATGTAAACCTTTACTTCAAGTAAGGATAAACGATACTCAAAAAATTTTTTTTTTTCAAATTGCTGTGCTAAGGGGCGTAAGGGCTTTTTCGGGAACCTTGGGATTGGGACTTTATTTTTGCTGTTATTCTGGATTTACACGCTTATCGGGACTCAGGTCCAGGAAAAAATACTTTACTATTTTGGGAACCCGGGAGTCAGTGTTTATTTTTTCGATAAACACCCCTCCTTCACCACTCTGTGTATGTAAATTTATGCACGTATTATGTGTTGGGCGTAATTAAAAAAACATTACACTATAACATTGTACAGACGAAAATGAGGCACTGTAAAATTTTAACAAATTGGATAACGGAAATTTGAATATCTCTGGTGTCACGGGTGTCATTCGGTGTATCGAGAAAAAATGATCGCGAAGGAATAACTTACGGTGGTCAAGCATTGCGATATCAGATCGTGAAAGATCTGGTATCGGATCGTGAATGCAATTAAGTGTAATTCTACTTAAAAATCGGTGAAAAATCTGCTGTATTTTCAAAAGGTGGAACAAATCAGAAAAAGAAATATGTCCGTCAAAATGATCCAACTTTCTTGATAATACTGTGCACTACGTTAAAGAAAAAATGCAGTACTTTTTAAGAAAACACAAAGGCGACACACGATCCTATAAGAATCATTAAAGAAACATACGTTTTGTATCTATAATGGTCACATTCTAATATATCATGATATATTTGAAACTTAATCGTTAGTGCAGGTTTTTGTAAAATATCTTCTCGTCCTTTTTCTCAGAAAGTTCATTGGAAAATAACAAGACCTAACAAAAATATATATCAAGTGTCTACTTCACAAACAACACAGTATGGTCTTGAGTTATCGATTCTAGGTGCTGACTCTGATTAAAATTGTATCTACGTCACAGTGTTGTCTTTATTTGTCTTTATCCTGTTATGTTCCGTTTGGTTGTAGGACTCCTGACGTGTTCATCCAGCTTTCAGGTTTTTGGATTTTGTCATTGCTTATGCGGTTGGATCCAGAGATGCGATTCGGACACATGAGGTTTTTATAGTGTTGTTTTGATTTTATATTCCCTTGTATATATGTTTTACTTATTTTGTATTTATCGGGAAAGTGTATATGTAATTTTGCTTTACTATACTGACTGCATTCTCAACTGCAAAAACTTTTTTGTTGGTTTCTTTGTTTGATCTAATTGTTAGTGTGTTTGAATAAAATTGAGAATGGAAATGGGGAATATGTCAAAGAGACAACAACCCGACCAAAGAGCAGATAACAGCCGAAGGCCACCAATGGGTCTTCAACGCAGCGAGAAAATCCCGCACCGGAGGTGGTCCTCAGCTGGCCTCTTAAATAAAATTGTGTACTGGTTCAGTAAAAATGGACGTCACATTAAACTCCAAAACATATAAAGGAACTATAAAATTAAAAAAACATACAAGACTAACAAAGGCCAGAGGCTCCTGACTTGGGACAGGTGCAAAAATGCGGCGGGGTTAAACATGTTTTGTGAGATCTCAACCCTCCCCCTATACCTCTAGACAATGTAGAATAAAGAAACACATAGCAATACGCACAGTAAAACTCAGTTTAAAAGAAGTCCGAGTCCGATGTCAGAATAGGTAACAAAAGAAACTAAGCAAAATGACAATGATACATAAATTAACAAATGACTACTAGCAGTTACTGACATGCCAGCTCCAGGCCTCAATTGAACTGATTGAAAGATTATGTCTTCATCATATGAAAATCAGGTACAATCCCTCCCGTTAGGAGTTTAGTATCATACCATCATAAAATATATGAGACGAACATAACCCGTATCATGCCAACAACTGGTTTTAGAATAAATGTGTTTATTTCCGATGCAAAGACCCTATGAGCACTACAAAAGTCAAAAAGTCTGAAAAGACCAGTTTTTGTCTGAATTTGCATGAATTTTTACTCGACATTCTTAATTTGTCTGAATAATTTTTAAAAATTCTTGACATAGTATGAATTTGTCTAATAAGGTTCTTGATTTTTCTTGACAAGTGCCTTGACAGTATGAACATTGTCTTAAAATTTCTCGACACTTCCTGTATCATCTGATAAGAGTCTGGATTAGTCTCGACCAATTCTTGACTGTCTTAAATTTGTCTCGATCTGTCTTGACATATTCTTGACATTCTTAATAATGTCTGAATATGTCTCGACATATTCTTGACATTCTAAATAATGTCTCGACACATTCTTGACAGTCTTAAATATGTCTTGACACTATCTCAACAGTATAAATTTCGCCTGAAATGTGAACAGACTTATTCTGCACTGTTTATGACATTCAATTGCTGTTATATACTCCTTTTTATTATGGCTAAACTAAACTTTGAAGAATCAAGGATTAATTTGGTATAGTAAGATACCCTTTTGGTGCAACTAAGTTGGAATACCCTGAATAATCCCCCATGTAGTTTAATTTTGATTTATTTTTATTAAACATTTAAGTAATTGTTTTCACTTGGAATATAAGTCGAAGGTATTGACAAACAGCATTTAGATTTTTGCCATTCGCAAAACTGCCCGTCAAATTTGCTTTACTAAAATAGGTGTCTTGTATCTCTTTTGGACCCCACAATTCATCTTTTGGGTTTGTGTGGCTAAAAAAAAAGGGGGGGGGGGCTTTCGTTTAGGTCAAAGAATTTGTTCCCATCTTGATTCAAAAACCTTATTCATTTTTTAGAACAACCCAAAAACATTTTTTATTCAAATTTGAGTGTTGAATTTTATAATTTTTTATCAAAAATAAATATTTGTGATAACTCTTTCCTGAAAAGAAAAAAATGTTTAGATCTATATTATGCATGTCTGTTTGAGAACCATTTCATAAGACCGATGATTTCTATAGAAATCATTGATGGGACCCATTATAAATACATTTTTTTTATTATTCCTGGAGTAGATAATAATTTTCTTTTAATCTTTGGGAATTATTCAATTTGTTTTTTTGTTAAAATAATTAACTTCATAATTTTGATGAAGAAAATCCATTTCAATTCAATTTTTTTTCATCAAAATGATGATTTTCATTTTCATCTATCAACAAACTTTTTAAATTGTAGTGGCATGGTCGGTCAACTGATAAGTTGTATGGCTGATTACAGGTAAAGCAATAACTTCTATTTGACAGTTGCGTGTACTCTGGGGTGTGGAATACCTTAATTTTATGGGGAACATCCTGTCCATGTGTAATACTTAATATATTCCAACAGATGACATTACACAAATTTTTCTTCTGTTAAATGAATGATTTGTATATCATCATAATTTGCTATTTATATAAACCACATTTTGGTATAATAATTATTTACCATATCAACATTGAATATTATGAATGTAGAATGAAATATGTCTACAGTATGATTGGTTTGAATCATTTAATTTATAAGATTTAGGAATCAAAATTTGTAATTATTTAAAAACCCACATTGAAATTCTTAATTGTTTAATATCAACACACCCACATTTGAATTATTTTATACTTTAGATTTCATAGCCATATTTGCATTTGTAAAAATATTTATATACCCAAATTTTCAATTATTTTACATGCCCAACTTTTATTTTTGTTGTAAAGAAGTGTAACTTGAAACAACAGTATATCATATAAAAAGAAATAAAGATTAAAGTTATATCATGAATATTGGTCATGATTTGTAAAACTCAGAACTGTCAAGTAAATTTAAGACACAATTCAAAATGTTCAGAATATGTCAAGCCATACTGAGAAAAATTAAGAATGTCGAGAATATGTCGAGAAATTTCAAGACAGTATTCAAATGTCAAGAATTTGTCAAGAAATTTTAAGACCATATTCAGAATGTCGAGAATATGTCGAGTAAATTTCATACAAATTTAATATAAATGAGAATTTGTCAAGAAAAATTAAGACACAAGTCATACTTTTGGAGAATGTCGAGTAAAAGTTCATGCAAATTAAGACAAAAACTGGTCTTTTCAGACTTTTAGACTTTTGTAGTGGAGTGAATCAATATTAATACCAAAATATGCAATCCTTAATGACCTGACAACAGTATCGTAACTACAATGTATATCCCTTCCGAATAAGTCTGTTTAAAGGTTTGGTTAGCTTTTGAGGTGAATGCCGACATTTTTGTGCTTTGTAAAGAATATTACCATAAAATATTGGATGTGAAATACCTGAACGTATAAGATGTCTGCATGATGATTTATATTTACGAAAATGTTTAATTCAGATGTATTGTATGTCTGTGACGTACGTTTAAACAGTTTTGGATTCTGGATCCCAGTTATGGCCACGTTAATAAATTATGTCTGTTTGAGTTGCTCACCAAATTTGGCAATATTACGGAACATTAAAAAAACTGTCATACAAGTGGACGTTTAAGCTAGCTAAAAAGCAAGGTTTAACCCACCATTTTCATAGGAAAATGCTTGTGACAAGTAAGGAATATGACCGTGGTTGTCCTGAGTGTTTTTAAACAAAGTTTTTTTTTCTTAATTTGTACAAAAATCAACAAGTATCTTCGTTCTATAGATATGACTGTGCATAAAAATTAACGAAAATCAGATGAGACAAACTTAACTCTTCATACGACATAAAACTTATGCAGGACAGAAAGACGGCCTTATATTATTATAACGCAACTAGTCGGTATTATCAAATAATCAGAGCCAATGGCATTGAACCATCATAGCCCTATTCACAAACAAAAGTGAAGCGGAATAAGTCATGTAAATCCAATCTTCTGCTATACCAAATGCAAATATACAGTATCATGTCTCCCCTTTGAAAAATGATTTGATCGTTTATCTTGGATTTTTGTTATAAAGAATAAGCAGCAACAGATCTTTTACGATCCATTTCACGATCATCAAAAAGCGATACCCGATCTGTCACGATCCGAAATATCAAATTTTATCAAATAAGTTTCTGATTAAACTAAACCAAAAAAAAACTTAAAGAACCATTTTAAAAAGTAATATGAAACGATATTTTTACGAGAAAAAGTAGTGTATGCATTCAAAATATGAAAAAAAATCATGTTTGTTTACATATTTATTTCTTTGATGAGCAATTTTCCTTTAATTTTTTGTAAAAACCGGTGTATTTTTGAAACTTAATTTTTCTCGGATACTGATCATAACATTGAACCATTTTGATAGACAGTTTTATTTTTCCAATATTTGTCATTATAATTCATTAAATTAGATTATTTACTGACGCTGCATGTGTCTTCTCGATAACATTTCCTTCACGAGCCTATACCAGATCTTTCACGATCTAATGGCCATACTTGACCACCGTTACTTATTCTTTCAAGATCATTTTTCTCGATATACCGAATGACAGCCTTGGATGTTATATCAATTCAGTTTTCAAAAATTGTCAACGGAACATTTTCGGTCACTAAATAATTTAGAAAACTTCATAGCTTTTTCGTTGTAAACTTTAGTTTCGAGAATTGATTAACCCGAATAATGCAATAGTAAAACTCCGCTGCTCTACGATGACTACATCTCTGAGAGTTGGATAGTCGATCAAGGGGAGGGACTGAATTATTCGGGTTTAGAATTGTCATGAATAAAAGTAGATGAGTTTTATCAACGACATGGTGTATAGGAAAATAATCATACTATTAATGAGTTTTATAACTAATAAATGTTTATCATACCTTATCCCGTAACCTAACTCAACAACTGGCTATAAAATCTATGGAAAAGATATTACATGTACTTCTTATTAAAAAATTCTTATTTATAAAAAAAACAAACAAAAAAAAAAACATTCGTTAACGTTATTCCGAAAAAAGTAAAAGAGTAAACCGAATAAGGTTATATCATACATATTTTGTATTTATGCCCTTAAATGAAATATGTATTTTAGTTGCATCATTTAGCGCGAGTTTTGAAGCTACATGTATAAGGGACCCTAATATTGTGGGAAGTATTTTGAATTTGCGACCTAGGTTCCCGATGTATCTCTTTATGACATGTATGATATTTCTCGTGCCAATCTTAATTATTTGATCGACTCCAAACGTTAGTACTACGAGTTGCATAATAGTTAAGTATACGTTAATTAACTTCACACATATGTTCATAACTCTACGTGGTATTAATCTATACGTTTTGGAGACATGAAACATGTATATTGTCACACGGAAGTGCTATATCAAGGAAGGATTTGATTCCAGGTAAAGGAGAGGGGACGTCATGTTCTGGAATCAATTATGGTTTAAACGACAATAGACTAATTTGTCCTAAAAACGACATTTGTCCCGATTAAAAAAGGGGGAGGGAGTATATTGTAATTTAGTACATCAAATGATTTATAATTATATATAATAGAGAGTGGAAACGGGGAATGTGTCAAACAAACAACAACCCGACCAAAGAGCAGACAACAGCCCAACGCCAACGCAGCGAGAAAATCCCGAACACGGATGCGGGCTTCAGCTTGCTTCTTAATAATAATGCATAGTACTAGTTCCGTAAAATGGACGCCACACTTCTGAAATATTCCGAAACATACAAATGAACCAACATTTAAAAAAAATCACACGTGTGTATTCATTGTTTAAAATACACAAAGAAAGTGACATTATTAAAAAACGACAGCAGCTGTGATAAACGTCTGTCCCTACGGACTTTTGTAAATGCTTTTACAAAAAAAATGTATTAATCATTGTCGACGTAGTAAAACCTAGATATCCTTTAATCATCATGAAGGATTTTAACTTTATATATTTTCAAAATCAAAACCTTGTTTGAATAACCAATTTTTAATTAGTACATGATGCTGTGCAAGTAAATAACTGTTATTCTCTTATGGTGGTGGCCTTTTGTGTATTTTTCGCATGAAGATATTTCCCGTCAACAACGGACGGAGTGTGATACGTGTACGAGAAATGTATTAATTTGATTGGCTTATCCAGCATCAAGAAACAATATTGCAACATTTCCATTGGCTATTCGTACGGTCATTGATGACTTTCAAAAGTCAAAACGATGTACATTTCCTAAATGGCAACATAGCTAAAGAAAACATTCACCCTTTCTAGATCAAAGAGTTTCTTACTTTTCTATTTAACACAACAAGAATATTCACCATAAGAGAAATAGGTTTAACAACTCGTGACAATTGGAAATCGCTTGAAATCATCTGTCGTTATTTAATTAAGATAGTACTGAATAATAAACTCGCCATATGCTCGTTTAATACTGTATTGAAATTAAATAGCTCGAGTTGATATCCAGTAATATTATAGGTTCTAACACATGTTAAGCCTAATATATACAATTTACTTATATGAGTTGTAAGGGGTCGGTTATGGCAACCCCTTATGAAACAGCACACACGAGTATTGCATTGATTTATTTTATAAAACATTCATTTGTTTTACTTTGTTTCTTTATCAATATTATGTTTACTGTTATTTTTATAATTAATATTTTAAATATTATAATTATTTCATGATTTCATGGAAAGAAGGTTACTGCTGACAAGGAAGCGATTACATCACGGTTTCCAATTTCAAGTGATTCAGTTTATTTTTATTTACTTGATCAACACGACTGGTGCAACACATGTAGAGCAATAACTGTTTACACTTCCGATGTACCTCAGTTCCTCCGGTTTCTGGTGGGGTCCCTGTTGCTAAGTCTTTGATTTTCCATGTAATGTTTTGTTATTGTTGTTGTCCTTTCCTCGTTTTTATGCCCCACTTACGATAGTAGAGAAGCATTATGGTTTTCGGTCTGTGCGTCCGTTCGTTTGTTCGTTCGTCCGTCTGTCTGTCTGTCCCGCTTCAGATTAAAGTTTTTGGTCAAGGTAGTGTTTGATGAAGTTGAAGTCTAATCAACTTGAAACTTAGTACACGTGTTCCCTATGATATGATCTTTCTAATTTTAATGCCAAATTAGAGTTTTGACCCCAATTTCACGGTCCACTGAACATAGAAAATGATAGTGTACTATGGACACATTCTTGTATTTTTGCTATGGTGTTGTCTATTTTTGTTGCAATACTGTCCCATTGGTATATTCTTTCTCTTTATACCCATTCTCATCACAACTATTGTCCATGAAATATTTGGTTTTTCGTTGTTTCCTTAAAGAAATGTTCAATCAAATTAGACATACATATCTATAAACCCGTAAAGTTTTAATATCATAATAAAAAATATTATTCGTTTTTAGTCTTAATGTATATGCTTTTTACAAAACGTAGATCAGAAATAACTAATAATTTGAATGAAAGCACCCAAACTTATTATTGTGCTCAATGGATGACAGTTACATTGCACCAAACACGTTTACTTAAATCAGATTAACGTACGTTATAATTGAAATATATCATTAATGGGTGTCTCCAATTTACGCCAACCTTTGAAAAATATATATAAGACTTTTTCTAAAACAAAACAAAGTACAAACAATTAATAATTATTTACAGGTAACATATGTTTATTCCTTGAATGTCTACATTCATTGATCAGCCAACAAAGACAAAAAACACGCGAATTCGTATAGCGTTCCATATTTGTTTTCGAACCAATGATTATACACGAGAGGCACCAGGATATGACAAACTGTAAAATGAACACGCGAGATACAGGGGCTGTAAACTAGCTACGTACAGTTATTCTTTGTATTTTTAATGCAGTGATACGATTCAGAAGTACTCCTTCGTGTTGAGAGCATGATATGTATATATATATATATTAATTCCAGTGTACAAAAGCAAACGATAAGTGCAAACAAGCGCCCGAAAACTATATGGCAATACTTTATATGTCGTTTGAAATTGTATGAAAGAAGCGACTATCAATCTCTTTGGAAAAAAATGTGTTCCCAAATTCACAACAGCAAGGTTTTTTAAATGTAATTACTTGTATTACTACCTCTTTAACTTCCAAAAAACTTCATATTATTACCTTTTAGAATTAGGCTGCAAATTGTACGTTGCGTTTTTAGACAGTTCCCGTACGCCTGCGTTTGATATTGTGTGGCATAATGGCCTTATTTACAAACTGCTCCGACACGGGATAAACGGTAAACTATAACAAGTGATTTCTGATTGTTAAAGCGATATAACAAATGCCGTTTACATCAATCAACATGTAACAGTACCCGTTAAAGTGCACAAGGCGGTGCACTATCGACTCTTCTTTACTTGGCTTACCTAAATGGCCTGTTAAATGAGCTATTATTAGTTATTATTGGCTTTGAATTAGCTGTCAGTAACTGCGAGTATTCTCAGATGTGTACTTGTCTTTTTTATTATGAGGGATGTATAAGTACCCCGCCACGTCCGGTCTGTGTTCTTGTTTTTTTGTATCGATCTTAAGAGTTGAGCCCTTGTCAACTGATTTTTATGGATTGTTTTTATGTTGTACTGTTACACCACTGTCTTAGGTTAGGGGAGGTTTGGCGCCATAAAACATGTTTAACCCCGCCACATTCTATATGTGCCTGTCCCAAGTCAGGATCCTGTAATTGAGTGATTGTTGTTTATTGCTGTTTCTCATATATATTTTTTGGTTTATTGTTATGTATAATTTGTTCTTGTGTTGTGCCGTTACACCACTGTCCCAGTTTAGGGGAAGGGTTGGCGCCTTCAAACATGTTTAACCACGCCACATTCTGTATGTGCCTGTCCAAAATCAGGCGTAGTTCAGCGGTTCTCGTTGGTTCATGTCTATCATATTTGTTTTTGGTAAATTGTTAAATTAGGCCGTTTGTTTTCTCAATTCATTTTATCTTGAGGGTTATTAACTTTATAGACTTATGTAAAGAAAGTAACGTCTTGCTAGTTGAGATGCTTTATAATTCTAAAGATTCGTAGATATGTGTCCATAGCGTTCGTTATATTACAATAGTGTGCGCGAAAATCCGGGAAACAATTACATAACATTACGTTGTAAATTCTCTTGGCCCATATTTACGACATTCTGGTGGGCCTTAACATGCAAAAGAAATTAAATTATTTTAAAATGATAAATAATCAAAACAATTAAAGTTCTATAAATAAATCACACTGAAAGTTTTTGTAAAATTTCACATTACGTTAACTGTCCTTCACAAAAATCACTTAACAGTCCTTTATTCACCAGTAACTATAATTCTAATGGATGTAACTTAACAATAGGTCGTGTGGTAACTAGTCATCTACAAGTCCGTAGTTTTGTTGCATAAGTCCATCAACTCCTTTGATCACGTCTTCTTTTATTACTAATCTCTATAAAAGTCGTGGAGATTCATTTTCTAGTTGAATTACATAACCGATGTTAACTTGCCTATTATGTTTTCCGGAGGCTGGATGATATTCACGTAATCCGGTTAGATATTCGTTAGACCAATTTTTTGCAAAGAGGTCTAATAAAAGTCCTTATCTCTCAAATAGTGTGTTTGCTGTTCTTGTTTCATGTCCTTGAATATTCGCGTTGTGTATGTCGTTGTGCATCTCTGTAGTCGAAATAATCCTTCAGTGTTAAAGATGAGACGGTGTCAATGGTTTGGGATTTCTTATGTATGAAGATAGATATGTAAGGGGCCGATTTGTTTATGATAGTGTCAGTCTTCGTAAGTATTGTTCCCAATGATTGTTTGCCGACGAGCGTCCTACCAAAAACTTTCTTAAATGTCATTTTCGTCAAGCCAATAAACCGTTCCCATCAACCGCCATACCAAAGGGGGCCTTTGGAATGAATTTCCCGTTGATATGCAAATTCAGTTGTCTTTGTAATTCATTTGATGCGGCTACAAATGTAGGTGCGTTATCGCAATAAACAGTTTGTGGTGTTCCTTTCTGACTGATAAAACGTATAAATGCTAAAATAAAAGTGTTCAATGACAAACCAGGTACAAGTTCCAAATGTATAGCTCGTATACATGCACATGTGAATAAACATATGTATACCTTCCGCTGTTGTGTTTGTGTATCCTTCGTGTGTAGAGGTCCGGCAAAATCTATGCCGGTAGTACAAAATGGTATGGTGTATTTTACTCGATCCTTTAGTAGTGGTGGTGGTTCCGGTCTGTTACACGGTTTACCAATTTTCAGGCATTGTATGCATTTACGCAAGACACTGTTCACACATTGTCGAATTGCTGGTATCCAATATGCTTGTCTTATCTGTGTTAATGTCTGTCCGACTCCTGAATGTAGATTTCGTAGATGTGCGTCCATAATAACAAAATCGGAAAGTTTGTGTTTTTTTTCTGGCAATACAATAGGAAACATTGCGTTTTCTTGTAGAGATGAATTTTGTATTCTGCCTTTACATCGTATGATTCTATTTTCATCCAGATATAAATGCAGATGTTGTACAAGCGGTCGTGATTTAATTTTTGGAATCAATGAAATATTTTCTAGCTAACTCACGAACCTGTCCTGTTGTGTCTCTTTGATCCATAAGTTCATAGCTAATGCAATTTCCTCTTTTGTTAGTTGTTCTTAGTAGCTTCCTATCACCCTATGAACTCCTTAGTCGATACGATCGTTTTTTCTTACAGTTATTTATGAATTTTAAGACATATCTAGTCACTGTTAAAAGTTAATGTTAATTAGAATATCTGGTCATATCTATGATCTGTGATATTCCCTGTGAATCACTTGGGTTTTTTATCGTTTTATCTATTTGTTTCTGTTCCCGTGATATTTGTTAGCTGAGTGCAACTTTCTGCTTGTCCGTTTAACATGGGCCACTTACGCTCATCCATTATCCACTGTGGTCCATTTATCCATAATGTCAAATCCTCAAATTGCGATGCAGTTATTCAACGTGTTTGTAGGTCGGCTGGGTTTAATTCTATAGGTACAAATTTCCATTCGTGAGTTTCAGTAATACCTTTAATTTCACCAAAACGATTTTTTTAAAACTTGTTTAACGGTTTCGATGAGGTAAGCCAATGTAGAACTATTTGACTATCGCTCCAAAATACTGTTCTTTTTATTCCTAAGTTTTTGTTTACATACTTTGCGAGTCGTGCTCCGATCACTGCAGCCATTAACTCTAATTTCGGTAAAGTCATTATTTTCAACGGTGCAACACGATTCTTTGCGATAACTATTGTTGAAACTGTGCCTTTACTAAAACATGACACGTGGTGGTCACGGCACCAATATCTTGAGGGTTATTAACTTGTTAGACTTGTGTAAAATAACGTCTTGCTAGTTGAGATGCTTTACGATTCTAAAATGTCGTAGATACGTAACAATAGCATTTCGGTACATTACAATAGGGTGCGGTAAAAGTCCGGGAAACAATTACAGAACATTACGGTCTAACGTCTCTTAGCCCAAGCTCATATTTTCGACACATTTGTTTCATATATTTCCTGCCGGGGCCTTTTATAGTCGACTATACGGTATGGGAATTGTTGAAGGCCTTACCTATAATTGCTTACATCCACTTCATTTGAACTTTGGTGGATAGTAATCTCATTGGCAATCATATAACAACTTTTTTTATATAGTCATATAAATTCCCTCACATGTTTGAAAAAAAAGACATACAACATCTTCTTATTTTCATACAGAACTACGAATACATAGCCTCTGGCTATATGCTCGATTAGCTGAATTGATTAGTGTCAATTTCATAAACGGACTGTTTTATTAATCAAACATGAACATTTCATGTTTTTTACTTGGCACACAGGAAGCACTCTGGGGCATTTCAACACCAGAGCATTGTTCGGAAGTTCTTAGCGAAGGATTTTCTTATTTAAAATTCTCTAAACTGTCAATAGTTTTCCGTCCAAGATATTAAGTGACATTTTTATTCTAATTTCAAAACTGTATAATTGTACACAATATACACAATGACATGGAAACAAGTATTGCTACACCGAATTGAAATGCAAATTAAAAAAAAAACACTCTCATATTGTTTTGTGGTATGATTTATTGAAATAAAACTAGCTAAACATTATTTAAATCTCACCTGCGTTTAATCAATAAATTTACACCCAAGTTCTATTGTTATACTTCAAAGTTTCTATTTCTGAAACAAGTGTAAATTGAATAGATCTATTGTTACGAATAACAATGGATTTTGATCACAGGGTGTGACGAGCGGGGTTTCTGGAAACCCCTGCTTCTACATCCCGCAAACAAAGTCCATTGTTATTCGTAACAATAGAAATTGATTATTTTTTAAATAGCATGAGCATAAGAAATTACTAATAGTGTTCACTACAAATTGTTTCAAGATATTAAAAAAAACACATTTTAGGAAATTCCAATAGCGAAAAAAAAATTAAGCATCTATTTTGAATACAAAATTATCCTTTAAATACTCCTTTGCTTGAAGGTATATTTTTTTTATTCCAGTCATATGTCTCTATTCTAAATTCTAAAGCATTGAAAAATGGGGATTCTAACTCCCGGACCCCCCCCCCCCCTGGGTTACCCAGTGGCCGATCAGGGGGTGGAGGTTCCGCGGGTTGGACCCGACTTTTATTTAAAAGATAAATGCAATTTGAATGGTTGGACCCCTCCCCCTTTTTTCTCTTGAGTTGGGAACCCCCGGCTGGATTAGCCCCTGACTGCCCCCAAAAAAAGAGTTCCTAAATACTAAATCTGTATCTTTGTATGTTGAGCGTGTCTGGTAGTCGAGTTTCTAATGCAGACACACCTATCCCTTAGTATGTCCGATTATGAATGGGGATTTTTATTCCCGAGAAGAGGGGGAGGGGCTTTTTTTCAATCAAACCGTATTAAAGATATAAAATAAAGTTATGATTACCTTTATTAAACTGATACAAGTAAGTACTTTGGGTAATAATATTGTCTTCATCTTTAGTCTCTTCTATCAAATCCAACGCTTGCCACAAAATGTCGTCCGTCTTATACCCGTCCATATTGACAACTGAATACAAGAAGCATGATGTATTTTTTGTTTGTAAGAAGAATACACGAAACAGTCAACCTTGACCTGCTGATCCATATTAGCACATGGATTTAACGGGAATATGCAAAACAACTTTGACATTTGTAAAATATACTCACTTAAGGAAAGGTTACAAGTGGGGTTTCATGTAATAAAAAAAATTCTTATAAATCATGGTTTGATATTGTCAATAAATATGCTATCGTTTTTTTTTCATTAATAATCAATGTTAACAAAATATAAGATTTAGAATGGGGTGTAAGTTATTTATACAACTCGGGATACGGCGTGTCTGAATAAGAAACCCCTCCGGCCTCCGGCCGACGGGTTTTTTTTATCCAGACACACCTATCCCTCGGTGTATAACTATTACGTCGACACGATAAGTTCTAATCTGCACGTGCATCTACTGTACCCGTAAACAATAAAACAGGGGGTTTTATCCTCATTGTTTTCAACACTATAAATAATCATGTGTGTAAAGCTATGTGATTGACACAATGTAATGGGTCCTCAACAACTCTCAACTGCGACAAGATTGCAGATTATTGGCATGCATATGAGAGAGGCAGGTATATCGCTGCGACAAATTGCACGTATTTTTGGTCATCACCATTCCACTATAAGTCGTATTATGAATAAAAATCAAGCAACAAATGATGTCAAAGACCTACCGAGATAAGGAAGACCCCTATAACATCAGATATGGAAAACTAAGCCTTAGGAAGGTTGATCAGAAGAACACCCTTTGCAAATAGTACAGTCCTTAAACGAGAGTGGTGCCATACAGGAGATTTTCAACAAGAACTTTTCGAAATCGACTCAAAACTACTGATTATCGTGCGAGAAGATCAGTTAGGAAACCTTTGCTTACCTAACAGACATAAAGTGGCCCGTATGCAATGGTGCAGAGCTCACCGACGTTGGAATTTAGCGTCTTGGAGGAAGATCCATTGGTCCGATGAAAGTCGGTTTATGTTGCACGTGGTTGATGGCCGAGTACGTGTATGGCGTCAACCAAATACTGCATATGCCGAAAGGAACATCATTGAAACTGTCGCATTTGGAGGTGGATCGATTATGGTATGGGAATGTGTTTCACATGACTGTAAGTTAGACCTTAAAACAGTTAGAGGAAACCTGAATGGCCAAAAATATCAAAAATACATTCTTGAGGTAAGTGTAGTGCCTCATTTTGATAATCATCCTCTAGGTACAAGGCCAGATTTCGTGAATGATAATGCTAGGCCACATCGTTCCCGTGCTGTTATCGATTATCTGCGTGGAGTAGCAATAACAACTCTTCCTTGGCCTGCTTGTAGCCCGGATTTGAACCCTTTCGAGCATATATGGGATATTCTTGGACGAAAAGTGTGCGAAGGGACACCCAGGTCAGACACTTGATGAATTAAACAATGCCCTTCATCGGGAATGGTTGCGGTTACCTCAGCAACAAATTCGTCGACTGGTGGCAGGCATGAGAAGACGTTTAGAGGCGATTATCCGTGTGAATGGAGGCTACACCAAAATTCATGGTTTTATCATCATGATTTAATCATTTGAATTATTCAATATTTTGTAAAAGTTTCAAATGAGGTCATCTTCTTTTGTGATGAGAATTAATAAAGAAACGTATAAGTCTTGTTGACTGCTCACTGTAAGTATGTAAAATATAACTAACATAGGAATATTTATTTACTAAAGTAACTATTTGGGATTCCAAAAATTTTTATTCAATCATAAATAAACAAGCACATAGGTATATACAAACTTAAGATAAAGAAAGAAAAAAAAACACATACACATCAAAGCAAATAAACTGAATTTTAATATTTTTTTTAATTTTTTTTATTTTTTTAAAGTTTTGATCTTTCATTTCGGTAATTTTTTTTTAAAATCATTCACCACAACATATTTCATTTATTTGTTTCAAGTCTTTCTTTTTGTTTTTAAGTTATTATACAATTTTTCTTATTATTGCATTCCATTTCAAAAATTGTATTACAAAAATGACATTTTTCAGATGCAAAATAACTATAATAATGATCATTAAACTACGGTAACTTTTCTCCTTATAATATAAATTTTGTACTAATACAACACCCATTCACTAAAACAACATCCACTCAATTTGTTTTGTTGGCACTCGAGGAATAGATATCTTATAAAATGTGAGATTCATGGAAAACACATTATCTTATAAGATTGGAGAAAAAAACCCAATAAAATCAAAGACTTAAAAATCGCAAATTTTTGTTGTAGTAAATACAAAATTATAAATTTAATTAAACATGTAATCAGTAGAACACTTAATACTTTCATAATTTTATTTCACTACATATGAATAAAAAAAAACAAAACAAAAATACTTAAAAATAAATAAATAAAGTAAATTGAAGGCATTTTTATTTGCGAATCTCTTGACATGTATATGCAATTTAAATACACCCAAATTATACGAGTTTAAGAATAACTATCTTATATAACTTTTACTAATTATTTCATTGTACTATAAACTGTGATGACCATTTCAGCGGACATATGGACGAACAGACAAAAGCAAAACAGTACACCCCCTTATTCGAACAAAAAACAGCAAAACAAACAAACATAACTTTTTTAATATTAAACAATGTAATTTAGTTAATGATACAAGACTTCGAAAAAAAACCAAACAAACTTTAAGATAATTAAACTAATTTTTAATAACTGATATGACATCACCTTACTAATAAAGCTTTGACTAATACGGCTTACTTTTAGTGATTTTTTCTTAATTGCCTCCCCCCCTCAAAAAAAAACCAACAAAAAAACAACAACAGAAAAAACAAGCATACCACCGGCATGAATTACAACTTAAATCAACTACTATCTTCCTGTATTATGAAGTGAATATATGAAATGTTCGCTGGTATTATTGGATAAGGTTGTTTCTTTCACGAAAAACGAACAAATTTTAAACACATTAATGAATTAGATAATAATAAAAATACATACTTTGTTATCATAACATGACTAAGATAAATATAACTCAACAAAAATACTGTAAAATGATTGACTATCTTCATCTACTACCAATTATATATTTACAAAGTATTTCCTGCTGTGTTTGAATATGTACATTTAAAAAAAAAAAAATTAAACCGAAATTTCGATCCAAATAGAAAATATCTATATTCATTTATATATATCATGCCTATGCATGGGTTGATGTCGTTGTTGAGATATCATAATCATCTTCTGTTTTTTGCCCAAAGAAATGATCATATGTGTCTTCCTTCTCTACGTCATTTCTTTTGTGACATCCAGAGTCGTAAATAGTATCAACGGCATGGTTGTAAATGTTATCCTGTAATTCTTTGTGACGATTACTTCCCGAATGGTCGTAGACTCCTTCCTCAGATAAAACATATTGATCCTCATCGCCAATGTTATTCTCCGTATCCTTAACAGGTTTTGCAAACTCATAACCTGTAGAAGTTTTAGACGATTGTGTTCTATTGAAACCTGTGACGGTTGGATTTAATACCATATACTTGTCTGCTGTTCCAGTCCTGTTGTGTATAGTCCCATTAAAACTTGTTTCAGCTGTCTGATCCACGATCGAATATTTATCGGCATTTATCGTTTGTTTGTCTGACAATGTTGTGTTTCGACGCACTGCATAGGCAGGGGTCTGGACTCTTTCTTTGTTAACATTGTTGATCTTGGCAATAGCATGTGTTTTGTCATAACCATGAACATTAGTAATTCTACTGCCATCATTTTGAATTTGACTGAAAGGATCATCTGTTTGTGGTAAAGCTATATCTTGACTCCCAATATAGTCATTATCTCGGAGATTATTTCTTATTTTCTCTTTTGGCCCACGTACGAATGTACGCCTGAAATGTATTGTACTGTTTTGTATATGCACACTAACATTATGATTTTGAAGTTTTTTGCAACATAACATTTATGGGTAGGACATTATTGGTTTTCTGTTGAAGTATAAAAGTTAGTATGGTTAAACAAATTTCAAATACATTTTCTTTACAAGCAGTTAAATCTAACCGTTACGGTGGTATCCATTTATGTTGCTTAAAATTATGGGTTAATGCTTCGTTGGAAACAAAGAAAAAAAAAAAGACTTCATACAAAACTGAATTTCGTTATCATATAAAACCAAATATAAATTTGAAACAGTTTTGGGTTACATTATTTATAATTATCAAGAATACTTTTTTTTTTAAAAGGAACAGTTATATTTTTTTTTACAGAATGAACTAATTGTTTTGGTATAAACTAGGTCGTTAGTTTTCTCAATTGAATTGTTTCATATTTTTAATGTCGGGGCCTTTAATAGCCGACTATACTGTATGGGTTTTTTCTCATTGTTGAAGACCGTACGGTTGCCTATAATTGCTTACATCCACTTCATTTGAACGTGGGCGTATAGTTGTCTCATTTGCAATCCTACCACAGCTCTTTTTTTTTACATAAATATATATTCGTACCTTCTCACGAGAACAACAATCAAAATTACAACGCATGCTAGTAATAAAGCAGCAATAACCAAGCCTACAACCAAACCTGCAATATATCCAAATAAATTAAAAGATTTTCTACAATGTCATTATGAACATTGCGGGGATACTTTCCTATTCACATTTGATTTCCTCCTACATGGCTTTGCTTTCTTCACAATGTATTACAATGACTAATTTCAACACAAACAAGATTTAGTGCATACACTGGATCACTGATGTGAGGATCTGGATCGGGTCCGTAATTTCTGTAATCGTTAAATATTTTGGGCATTTTTTTATCATCTTTGAAAATAACGCTTGTTTTGTAAAATTCTTACAAAAGGGATTTTACTATAATTATTTTTTTTGTCAATCTGATAGCTTTATATAGTAATGTAATCAGTATAGTTTTATTTCTATTATTTCCACAGTTATTCTTTATTGTTTTCACTCATTTTTCTCTAGTCATTATATTAATCGGACATTGTTTTTTATTCTGTGAACCCCATCCAGAATCTCTGATATTCCTTGCAAATCTGTAGTTTATAGTGTAATTCAAGCAAACGGTATTTCTTATGCGTTTGAAAGGAATTTACAATATCACCTCAAAGTTGGTCATTTTGGCAAATTTTTTATGTTTTTGTTATGGTTAAAGTAGCTTCATTGTTTATTGTTGCGTGTTCTTAACGAAGTATGTTTTATGTTTGGTATGTTACTATTATATAAACACACGATACACATGCTTGGCTACATATCAAAGAGGTAATTACAATGTTTGAGATTTACCAATGTTCATTTTTCATATGCAATGGAAAGGTAGACTTGAAGAGAGCGGTACGAAGACTTTTAATTTACTTTTTTACTTTTCTTTACTCGAATAGGCAAAGACATACCCTTACTGAAAAGTAATGCGTAAAGAAGACAAACAAAAAGTTTTTTTTATACAAATAAAATTACAACAGTGTCAATCAAACCACAATTCAACACTAACAATTTACCCCAATATTTACCAATACGGGTTTTCTGTAGAATGACATAGAAATTAATTGTACCAAGGGGATCAACCTTTATGATTGTGTTTTATCAAATCTAGTTGAAATCAACGCCTACGTACTGTAGATATATCTATTTACATTTTTTGATATCAACCGTTGTAGATTGAAGAAAAATTGTTGATTGGTGGATGTTTCATTTCGCGGAATTTCATAATTTTGCATACAAATCGGAAAACAGATTACGATCCGTTGAACATTTATTTTCGCGTTTATCTTTACCCAAGAAATCCGAGAAAATAGGTACCCCAAGAATTATAATGAATCTAAAGTAAGTGACTTTTGTTAAAACTGCAAAATTAGCAAGCAATAGATAACGTAATTTAAACTTCTCGATATGTTTGACATTTCCTGAATGTTTGACATTTCCTGAACATGCTTAACTGACCAAATGTACCAAAAAACAGATCGTGTGGAGTGTTCCTTCACAGTACATGCAGTAATTATCAACTTTCTGAAGAAGACGAAAAAATAGTTTAAAGGAGGTTTATCAAAAGGGCCTAAACAGAATAGTCAAAACAATAATTGGTCGACCTTGACTGAGGGAGTTGGAACTTAATTTTCTTAATAATTTCTTAATTAAACTTTTTAGAAATACATGTAATAAAACAGGTCAGTGGTGAAGCACTGAATACTAGGTTGATGATACTCGGGAACTAACAGTTCACTAGAAGTGGTATCTCCATAATGCTAGAAAATGAATATGAAACTTGCTAATTCGTTTTTTTTATCAACCTTCATCGGCAACGCTTACAACCAAAATTGTGAAAGCCAGGCATACAGAAATACATTTGAGAAGCTACATATTATGTACACACAGAATTGTGCTACGCCTGCAAGTAACATCTTTGTAAAACGAATGGATTTCACAATAAAGCAATATAATTGTGTGAATTATAGATTTATGTCGTAGATCATTTCATCAGATGAATTTATACAACCTTATCACAATCTTATCACGCAAATTGTCTCCCTCTATAAACACGACGTTTTATACAAGATTGGATGTCAAGCTCGCCATGTTCATATAACCTCTAGGCTTTAATATATATTTCAAAAATGTGCTGCGTTCATGTACCTGTAATGTTGTGTTTCAGCTATTGCCTTTTTTCTAAATATAAAAAAATGCAATAGACTTATAAATAGAAAATAACTCATTGATATATGCCTTTATATTTACTGGGGAATGTTTTTTCTCTCGCATTGTCTCATGTATAAACAGGAGCAAATAAGTCCTAGCATATGGCCATGATGATCACGGTATCAATCAACTGTCGACACCCTGATTTTCAAAGTTGATAATACTTACACCATAAATGTTTGCTCACCTTCACATGTATGCTGTATCCGAAATTCGTACAATTGAAAACATTCTGGTTGAAAATGTATATCAGTAGGCAGATCAAACAAACATTTCTGTGAATCGGCAACGTTTCCACAGTCTGTCAGAAGACGTTTCTTAGTCTGATCATATATGTCAGAACATTTCTCCTTTTCAGGATCAAATATTATACGTGCATCCTGAAGATCAAGATAGCCCTTGGGACAAAAAATTTCTTCAGATATTATGCCTTCCACATCTACACATATTTCTTCTTGATCAAATAACCCTGTAAAGATATTCAAAATAATATATATATATATATATATATATATATATATATATATATATATATATATCTTTTAGGACAACATACATACATGTAACAACAAAATATATTTTAATCGATCTTACAAAATCATACCCCGCTATCATAATCTGCTACAATTTGGAAAGTCCATATTTTGCCTTAAAAATCATTAAAAATCATTTGAAAAAAAAAATAAGAGTCCCTTAATGACAATATCTAGGAAAGATGTTGTTGAAGATTATAATGGTAAACATTTTAATTTGAAAGTCAATGTGTTTTAAGTAGATTTATTGATTGCACCAATGTACGAATTTACGTTTACTATGCAACACCCACTTAACTAATTAGGGTAAAGGATAAACATGATTATTTTGCCTAACACCACATCAAATGACACCCACACCGGTCTTTTTTTTTTAATTTGAGCGTCACTGATGAGTATTTTGTAGAAGAAACGCGCGTCTGGTGTATAAAACTTGAACACTGGTATCTATGATGAATTTTATTTCACACTTATATACATTTATACATTTATAATTGTAGCAGCATTTTAATCCCGCTTAGGAGTTGATATTAATATGAAAGTGCAAACATACAGTATTAACGATTAATGTTATTTTTAGGGTTAAGTGTTTTGTTGCAGACCTTTATTATTAAAAAAATATTAATAGAATTGAGCAACCAAATTAGCTATTGAAATCTTAAAGCTGTTATTATAATATTTTTGTCCATGAAGTCACAGAATACAACTTGTTCAGCGAACTTGTATTTGCAACAAACAGCACGACAGGTGCAATATATGGAGCTTGATTTACCTGCCCGGGGCATCTGGAATCACCTTCGATTTTTTGTTAGTTTGTATGACTCAGTCTTTTATTTTTTGTGAAGTCTTTTGTTTCGTTTTTGCAAAGGCATTGTCGGGTATTATGCTAATGACGTTGTGACTCAAAATCCATCAAATGTGTTTTGATTGAAAATAACATATTAGTAGTTGCGTGCGTCCGAAGCTCTTTTCTGGATTTACTTTCATCAGGAACCCTCAAACCCAACTATATTCAGGCAAAGGATATATAAGACCAAACACACATGAAGTGCTTTAGTTAGCCTTACCACCTATTTTATTTTATTTCAGTCAATGAAATGGCATAGACAGTTTTGTAATTCCATAATCGGGTGGGATTTACTTCATTTTCTGTTGTGTTACTGTTATCCGATAAAATCATAGCTTAAAAAAATGTTTGGACCATTAAACAAATTATTCTTAATGATAGACTACTGAAATTTACTCTCAAATAATTTTTGGATCTGAAATAGTCAAATCCATCGAATACGAAGGGAACTCCTGATGTTCATCCCATTATGGACATCAACAAATCATTTATTTTAAAGAATAAAACTGTCGCACGGAAAGTCACAAACAGAGAAATTAAAGAAAATCACCATGTTTTCACAACATTTTTCAAAAACATTTAAGTATTTTTTATCAAGTTACTGGTAAAAAAAATAAAAAAACATTTTAAGGTAGTTACACTGTATACCGCTATCTTGGATTGTACAATAGCAGTACACAATCGGTCTACTTCTTTGCTTGAATCTATAAATTTTGAAACAGATTTGCATTTTATGTGTGAGACTGTTTATTTGTATGAAGAAAAATAAGTGATTTATTGCATTATCGAAAATGTTTAAACAAATACCAAATATTTGTGTTTTTAGACCCAATTTTTCAACTTAGTCATTTAAGGGGAGATAACTCTTATAGTAAATATTTTTACTGGAATGATACTGAAATTTTCCTTTTTTTACTGGTAGCAAGAAAACAAGTTCGGTGACACAATTTTTTTCTTTTTATTTTCTTAAAGCATATAATAAAACCTATCTTCTCATATTTTATTTCAAAATTCTATCTCAAAGATTTCTTTTTATTCACAAAAATGTGTTTTTTCATGAAAAATTTATGCAAATTTGGGCAATTTTGCACGACTTGTAGCTTGAAAAATAGCACGGTGACCCATACTTTTTATTATATTTTTGAAAGAAGCATAGTAAAATCTTTATTTGGGCAAAGTATAAGAAAATTCTATCTGAGGAAATATATACCGGTTATCTACCTTAATATCTCTGGTAAATGCATGAAAACTTGAAAGATGAATTTTAGAGGCAAAACTTAGCTCGATGATTTGCATTTATTCCCGTTTCATTGAAATGGCATTTTCCATATAGACCCTGATAACATATTGATAATAACATATCGTACGTAGTGCTTTAGCCCTATGTCTCTATACTGGTAAATTATTTTTGCATTGTTATAACCGCTTATTTATTTCCGTAATCGAGTTAGTTCTTCTCCAATTTTCATGATATTTATATTTAAGTAGCACTAAACAGTTCGCCCAATGGTTTCATTTTTCCTCGCGTGTTTTTTGTGAAATGTATTGAAATACAAAAAAAATAATTGAATAGCAGAAAAATAATGTAGCCATAAAATGGGATATACAATTTTTTAGTGTAACTTTTATTGGTTTAATTTCTGTTTCAAGGCTCTTGTTATCATATCCAAACCGGACAAGTGTCCGCAGGCACTCTGTGATGCAGTTTTACCAGAAAAGGTTAACAACACCGAATTTTTATTTGATCTTTTTGTATATGAATATCAGTTGTTTAGGAGAAGGTATCACATTAATTGACGGATATAGTTTACTTTTGGACAATTTTTTGGCGACAAATGCAAACTGTTATGTCCTTTATTAGACGTAAATTCAGAAGATCGCAGAAAAAAGTTTTTATTTCTAAAATTAACTTTAAGATATGAAATCGAATCTTTGGAATCAAGTGATTGCAAGAAATATGAACAGTAGAAACGGTGTAAATTATTTTTTTATATGTTATCCTAGATAGTTCGGCTTATCGATCGCTTTGCATTTTGCTGCATGCCTGTTAATCTTATAAACATATGACATATATAAAGTTCACGTATATTTTGATAAAATTTATTTAAGACAGCTAAAGAATATTATGAAATCCAAAATTAAAAACAGTATCTAGACAGTGCTTGATGACGTTTTACTGTTTGACAGTCCGTATTATGTTTTGCATACCAGACAGCGACCAACAAAGTACGATAATGTTACTCCTCCTTTGTTTATTAAAAATATTTTGAGCAGCATTACGGAAAAATGGGTACAATAAAATTATTTGATCTACTTGCACATGTATTCAGACACGATGTCATTAAAATGTAATAATTTTCTACTTTATACTTAAATTTTGTGATAAATGTTATAGCCAAAAAATTCGTAATATGCCATGTGTACATTGGCAAACGTTGTTCGGTTATCTTTGTTTTGTTTGGTTTTAGATTCTTGATTTCACTTTGGGAATATAACATGTAATCAGAAAAGGCATTTCGAAGTTGCACAAACACAAATGTCAAGCTTAAGTTTAATAAACATTCTTTCAATATTTCTTTGAAAAGGAACAATCACGCGCATTAATATGCCTAAATTGGGCTTTGTCAAGGAACAAACATAAAACAATTAGAAAGCATCTTTTGAGGAATATTGATGTAGTGTTTGGTTTAATTATATCGTATGTTCATCTCTCCGTGAAAATCTAATTCATATTCGTTTTAATTTGAACTAAATTTCAATGGTCTTTTTGAAGAAGATATTTAAAGCGGCATTAGCTGACAACATTCATTATCACCGATTTAACTTAAAACTCATATTTGATTCATAAAATTGAGAATGGAAATGGGGAATGTGACAACAACCCGACCATAGAGCAAACAACAGCCGAAGGCCACCAATGGGTCTTCAATGCAGCGAGAAACTCCCGCACCCGGAGGCGTCCTTCAGCTGGCCCCTAAACAAATATGTATACTAGTTCAGTGAAAATGGACGTCATACTAAACTCCAAATTATACACAAGACACTAAAATTAAAAATGATACAAGACTAACAAAGGCCAGAGGCTCCTGACTTGGGACAGGTGCAAAAATGCGGCGGGGTTAAACATGTTTTATGAGATCTCAACCTTCCCCCTATACCTCTAGCCAATGTAGAAAAAACAAACGTACAACAGTACGCACAGTAAAACTCAGTTTAAGAGAAGTCCGAGTCCGATGTCAGAATAGGAAACAAAAGAAAATAAACAAAATGACAATAATACATAAATAACAACAGACTACTAGCAGTTACTGACATGCCAGCTCCAGACCTCAATTGAACTGATTGAAAGATTATGTCTTCATCATATGAATATCAGGCACAATCCCTCCTGTTAGGGGTTTAGTTATATACCATCATAAAATATATGAGAAGAACATAACCCGTGTCATGCCAACAACTGGTTTTAGAATAAATATGTTTAATTCCGATGCAAAGACCCTATAAGTGAATCAATATTAAAGCCAAAATATGCAATCTTTAATGACCTGACAACAGTATCGTAACTATATCCCTTCTTAATAAGTCTGTTTAAAGGTTTTGTTAGCTTTTGAGGTGAATACTGACATTTTTGTGCTTTGTAAAGAATATTACCATAAAAGATTGGATGTAAAATACCCGAACGTATAAGATGTCTGCATGTTGAGTTATATTTACGAATGATGTCCTTATACCGATGATAAAATTTAGTAAATGTTTTGACTAGTTTATGATATCGAAGACCCTGGTGTAATAATTTTTCATAACATACTTGAACGTAAATCAAAATTACAAAAAGTCCAAAAGAAACAATCAACGATGCATGGGCTCGTTATAATGTATGAACATTGTGTGCGTATTTTAGACTAGACGCCATCTTAATAACACAGAGATTACTTTTTTTACCTCCGAAAACTGCCGATAGGCATTCGACCAAATATAAACATAAATATAAATGACTGAGTTTTGTAATTACGATTTTTCCAGGTCTGTTTGACTTCATGTCATGATTTTAAAAAGTCAGTCATGGTTTTACCTGTATATGAATGATTTTTTTGTGGGACGAGTCGGTCAAAGAAACGGTTTTTATTTATGGAGGCTCCCTTGTTTCGCTTTTCAATGTTGACATTCTTTTCTTTTTAATAACTGAACACGCTTAGGACATGTGTTACCTATCTTCAGCTAAAGGTCAAGTTAGGGTTACATGAATACGGGTTCAATGAGGTTGAATTATTCACTTGCAAGTAATTAATACATTATTGATGTTTTCAATCATATTTTGACCAAATTGAACCAAACTAACTGCTAATAGCGAAACATTTCATTATTCTGCTTTAATAACTGTTTGAATGAAAAAAAAGAACAGATTTTATTTATTAGTCTTAATGGCAGCTAACGTCGCTTTAAATAAAGGACAATAAAACCATCAACAAAATCAAGACAAAAAGTGTGAGAAATTAATAACCTTTAACACAAAAACGTGTCTTTATGAATATTTGTTATTCGACTGTTGCAGTGTAAACGTTGGCCACTCATACTTAATATTGCACCTAATAAGTCAGAGCACAAGTTAAAATTTTCCAAAGAAGACATCTGTCAATTTATGTGTCTATCAATTCAACGAATTCAAACGTTTTCTTTTATTGTACAGCAATAGTTAACTAGAACAGACCAAGGCAGTTTTTTACAACAAAATTGAAACCACATCGGAAGTAATTTAAAACGAACATTTCTACTTATTCCACGTTTATTATATTCAGGTATTCGCAAAAGAATGATACAAACGGTCAAACGCGAAACACTACTAACAATGATAACTCAAAACATTGATTCAATAAAAAAAGAGTTGGCATTGGTTATCTGATGTTCTAAATCGTAAATGTAATTATAATGTCCAAAGCAGGAAGAAAATGTGACTGAAATGTTGTTTTACGTACAGGTAAGCTATATTTTATATTCTGGTAGCATCCGTCTTTCATGAATACGAATGTATAATTTAACCTGGCAATCAATGCAATGCTTTTGTTCGTAATGACAATTACTGGAGTTGAGTTTTACAGACATGACAGATACAATTAATACGATGCTACTAAACCTACAACCTATTATATGTATTTGTGAATTTTAAGTGAAAATGAAATTATTGATTCTTATTAAAAAAAATACATTCTCATACCTTTGCATGTTCCTCCTGTTATATAAAGATCATCAATAGCTATGTCGCCTTTCCAATTATTTCCAATAATTCCAAAAAATTTTATATTTGTCAGTTTTCCTTTACGCAGGTCTATCATTCCTTTCTTCCACTTGTCATCTTGATATCCACCAGGTTTGTACCCATAACCATACATATAATACCAAAACGTAAAACAGGAATTTACCAATATGTTCATATCAACGTCTGGAAATTCAAGATATACAGTGGGTTCTGCCGTGTGGACATCAAATGAACTGTTGAAATACATATAGTGTCCGCTCTCTATTTTGTAATAGGAATACATTTGTTTCGATCATAGGTGAATATTAGATATTTACTGTTATGTAATTAAAAGAATAGAGTATGCTTGAAATTAAATGGATAAAAGGCGAAAGCGTATCATAATCGTAATTGTTTTCATCATATTTTGAAAGTCGAAGTTCGAATTCAAATTTAAATGTATACAGTAATTATTTTCATTCGGGTTTCACAATGTACAAATCTTTAAAGTTTGCCTTTAACTCAAAAATTATAGTAGATGCAAAATAACTACACATGTAAGCTTAAAGCATGTATATTGAAAATAATTATATTGATGAAAACTAGACAAGCGGTCTGCAGCAGGCAGTTGACGTCTCATGTTTTCAAAGTAGGAAGTGAATCGTGAAATATTAATTTTTGCTCACGTAGCGAAGGCAGAGGAAACATTTGACTGGAATTCCCAACTTCGACTTTAAATATAACTAAATATTAAGGAATGTAGTAGGTTTGAGAAAATATTCGAGTAGACAGGCAGACGATACAAGTATTTGGAATGTGTTACCATTATTTAAAGAATACTTTTGAATGGGAAACGAAAAACACATCGCACTTGTTATGAATTGTTTAATGGACTCTATGACGTGTAAGCTACAAATATTGATTAAGATGTTATGTTTAATACCTATCTACTGCAAGCATGAGGAGCTTTCGACTTTATATAAATATCAAAATAAATGCAATTTAGAAATTACCTATAGTTTATCTGCCTATGTTTATGTATTTACACATCAGAACTATGAATACATGAATAAAGACATAATAATTTATTTAGGACTAATTATATGTAAAGAAAGCGGTTGTTTCCCTGTTACGTATATTAAATTGAAAAAAAAGTAAAGCAATTGCTGCTCTTAGCGTCAAAGTACCAAAAACTAAGTCCATGTTTCACTACATTACGAATACATAATAAACGATCATTTTTTATTATTGTTTGATTTATTGTTTTCTTTTCTATCTCGAAGGAGCCTCTGATGAAGGCATGACAAAGTTATGGATGTAAGAAAAGTTTTAACTCTGACTGTAATTTAATGTTAACTTAAAAACAAATTTTTCCGCAAAATACAGAGAATAAACATTAATATTTTCAAAATTTGGTTCTGGATACTGCCTTTTGAAAATAATCAAACGCTCCCATGCGAGTTTCGTAAAAGTTCCATGCAGGTAGGGCAAATTTACTGATGTTTAAACCAAAAATAACCACAGACTGAACCTAAATGTTGACGCCACCAAGGCATAATCATAGGTAGGTAAAATTAACTTATCAATTTAGGTAAAATTAACATATAAATCAAATATGCATCTGTTTTTTAATGCAAACTTAGATAAAAAAAAAATCCATTATATGTTTAGAATAGACTAACCCGAATAATTTTTTGTTATATTCCGCTGATTTATGATTACTACATTAACAAGTAGAAGAGATCGATTACGGGGAGGGACTGAATTATTCGGGTTATGAATAGACATAATTCACTGGCTTGATAGTACCGTGTATAAGTTCAAAACGTGACAATGTTTATTATGGTGATAAAAAAGTATATAATTCTTTTAAAATGTTTGCCACGAAATGTTAATGCTTTCGTAGCAAGCACAAATTGGATCTGATGTTAAGTTCAGCATCGTTATCTTGCGAATAAAAGTTATAAATGTCTATAAAAATCATTTATAGAAAGATTAATTGAAAGTTTATTGTGTCTCAAGACTATTTGTCTACGGTATAATACTATTTATATGAATTGGTCCTACCGGATGCTGTTGAATTATCATATCTTGGACCAACGTTGTAGTGCCCTTCATCTCCATTTTGGTGTACCCATGGCCATTTATTCTGGTCTGAATATTGACTATACCAATGCCATGAATAAGTGTCAAAGTCACATTCAAAAAGAGAGGCTAAAAGTTAAAAAAAAGATAATTTAAAAACAAATGCTATTTCTTTCAACAGTTAAACAAAGGAATGGCCAGATACGTTTTTTTCTGTTAATATGAAGTACATTAAGTAGTCAATAAACAGTTTAATACAAACAATCTTTTCTCCCTTTTTTATTTGCTAAAATTTAGTGGAGTGTGTGTGCCTTTGTTAGGAAAATGTTAGAACGACTGCCAATTAAAGATACTATTCTTTGATCGAAACGACATGTTTAAAATGTATATTGCTATCAAGGAAACATATGGATACAGAATTCAACACACATGATAGATAATTTTTTTTTATATCTGATCAGTGCAGCTGTATCAAACTGATTCATTTGATCATCATAGTTTTTTTCTTATATTGTACTGTTGCACAAATGTATCTATTAGTTAGTTGGTAGGGTTGATCACTGTTGATCGCTAAAACATGTTTAACCCTTCATCATGTTGTACATGTAAGATTCTGTCAAATACCAGGTTGTCAAGTAATTGTAGCTGATCAATATGGGTTTACGTTTCATGTTATTATGTTAAATCAAGCTTTTATACTTTTCGTTTAAATTGTTTAACATCCTGATTTTGAGGCATTTTACAGAATTCTAAATGATATGGTTTTGGTCATTGTTGAAAAAGACCTTTTGTTTTTGATGGATGTTGACTTTCAAACCACATCTTTTGGTTCTTTTTTTTCATAATTTTGTTAAATAACTGATAGTTATTTCTTTTAAGCTATGATAACATGTTATGTCAGTGTTTTACGTTTTGCTTTCAATTCCTGCTAATGGGACGATACAGCTGCCGGCCATGGCATGTTGTTATAGTCCCCAAGGCTACCATCCACCCAGTAGACAGTACTGTGGTAGTGACATTTCGTAAATGTCAAGTTCATATATAACTTATCTAATTATTCTGAAACGAATGTTGCAATTATCTCATGAAAAATTAATAATAGCTGGGTTTTGACCCTTTTGGCTATAATGCTCTCTCATGCTTTATTATTTTTTGTGGGCCAGAAATATTGTCGTCGATCGTATATACGAAGAATGCGATTTGTCAATTAATATTTCAATGTTTCAGAAATAAATACAATTTCGTATTTGTATGATAACGTCAAAGCATCTAGGAATAAGAAATGATTAATTAACACAAATAACATGCATATCAGGAATAAACCACATTAATTATGTTAATATAATATGAATATAAAACCCTGTTCTATACTAGACAGACACTCTGAACCAGAATTTTAAAGTGCTAAATCGAAAGGTAACAGTTTGAAGAAAGCGTCGCTACCCTACCCGGACACATTGTCCGGACTCTGAAAAAACTATTCTTTTCAGATTCTGTTAAATGCAGAAAAGCAGTTAATATCAATTTGTCAATCTTTAATTTGATAAAGATGTGTGGGTTGCACCAATCATTCCCCGCAATCGAAGCAAGAACGCTTCCATATTATCATCTAGGTAAATATGAATATAAAAAGTGTATTTCTAACATTTCTGAAATTTAACAAAATATATCATCCCAATTTACCTTGGAGTTGGGTATTTTTGTTCTACCTTTTTTACAGACATGCCATCAACACAAAATTCCCACAACGATTTCTATTTTATTTAGATACAACCATATAAAGCACATTCATAAACGTGATCAATAGAGGTACAAACAAAATTTATTAGCACAGCTACAACATAGTAATGATGTACAGAAGAGAGGCGAAAGATACCAAAGGGACATTCAAACTCATACGTCGAAAACAAACTGACAATGCCAAGGCTAAATGAAAGACCAACAGACAAACAACAGTACACAAAACACAACATAGAAAACTTAATAGTGAACAACACGAAACCCACCACAAACTAGGGGTGATCTTATATGCTCCTGAATGGTAGGCAGATCCTGCCCCACATATGGCACCCTTCGTGTTGCTCATGTTAGTACAAACATGGAAATAAGTCTAATTCGGTATGTTACTCGTGATGGCGTCCGTACAACTGACAAATGGACAAACTGACCGGTCAATTGATACATCGGCCGAAACTGCGTTGCGTTAGGAACAAAACACTTATGTTAAAAGAAGTACTTTAGATTAATAAGAATTATTATTTAGAATTGTTTAATGAGGAGCGCTTCTTAGAAAAAATGTTTATCTCCTTTATTCATTAAAATGATATTTAGTTAAATCTGGAAGTAGATACATGTACAACAATCGCTATAATTCATTCCAAGTGATGTCAAGGTAACAAAATATACTAATTGGACATACAAAAACAAAGGATTGAAGTAATTGGACTTCCTATTTAGACTGATCGTGTTCTAGTAATGGTGTATTTGGCAAAACCTTTCGAAAGTTTGGGACCTCGTCGCTCTTCAACTTCGTACTATATTTGGCCTTTTTTAAAAAAAAATTTTCTATTGCGTAATCGATGAGTCTTTAGTAGACGAAATGCGCGTCTGGGGTGCACAACTTTAATCCTGGTATCTATGATGAGTTTATTGCAGATTTATTCCTTTTTTGTTAATAATCACAATTTTGGGAAAATGCATAAAGACTCAAAGTCATGTTTAACAATATGCGAAGATGTTTAACTATAAATGTTTTTTCTATGGGTTATTTATTGTTCAGGCCTGTGTTCCACCAAAAATCCGACCACTGAAATAAAAACTGGGCTATATACTACCGTTCAATTTTAATTTAGTCGTTAGACTTTCAGTCAGACCTAGTCTTAATAATAAAGAATATCTAAACACATTCAAGAATTATTGTAGTACCATTACACAATGTGAAAATAACCGAAGGCCATGATATGAAGATTCTTATTTTGTATTGCTTTTTTCATGTTTTTAGTGTTCAATTTTTGTTTCTGTTTTCATATTACTTCTTAATGTACAAATGTGAACATTTGTGGAAGAAGAACTAGTATCCGTTAACAATACATGAATATGTACTTACATTAAATATATGTCACGTGTGAAGTAATTCATTTTGCAGTGGAGAAAGTTAGACATTTGAACAATACAACTTTGGAGCATTATTGGTAAACATAAATGAATTCGTACGGTTGTTGATTCTTTGTTTAAAATTAAAAAAAATTTCATCAATTTGCTTTCTAACCACTGTGATGATTATCACAATTAAACATATTTAAAATTACGTTGATACTTACAGTTACACTTTTCGTTTTCAATTAAGATGTCATCAATAACGATCGCACCGAAATGTCGTTTCCCCCTGCTTCCACGTACCACCTTAAAAACAAGCTTGTACGAATTATATGACTTCTTTTCCAAGGAAATTAGAATGTGATGCCATTTTTCTTTTTCATAATCTGATAAATCCAACAATTTTACCTCGTTTCTGTATACGTTTACACTGTCTCTAGAATTTGTCGTAAAATACCAAAAAGAGAGACACTGTTGCTCCATTGCAATTATTTGTCCACTTTCTAGTATTGCAATGTCACCAATTCTCGAATAAAATACATAAATATATACGTATTTACCATCAGTTGCTGAAATAAAGAATAATTGCGACTGAGACATTTACAAGAAAAAGTAATATATTGCACATGGTGCAGTCCAAAGCTTAATTGTAATGAGAACATGAAGAAAGCATGTTTGAATGTTATTTGTAACATTAAAGTCTATATTTAATTCCAAATTGATTGATATTGGCTTCACATCTAGTGCCAATGTTACATGCATATACTACTAAAATAACGAGGTCCAATTTGTTAGCCGTGGTGACGTAAATAAGACAAATCAAAGAATTCAACTTGATATATTATATAACTAATATAGGACAATGGTGTTGTTTAAAAATTACACCATTCCAGGCCCTTTTGTTTTCCAAATAATTAATATAACCAATAACTAACAAGTTCCGGGGCGAATCCGTTACCGATACCAATAGTATATGTCACATGAAGTTTCAGGTTGAAGTTACCTGTTACCTTATGTAAGTCCCTCTCTATCAGGAGAACCAGACATTCCAGTGTGTGTTACATATATATATATATGTCATCCTATAGTACACTATTTAAAAAAAGTCTGTTTTCTTCCACAGCAATAACTCTACTAATGTTGGTTAATAAGTTAAAATTTAAATTTAGTTTATAGTAAGTTTATTGCTGAAAGAAAACCAGGACGGGTTCAAACAGAAATATTTTGAAAGCAGAGAAGACTGTGCACCTTACAATCAGCATGATTTTATCAGATGACAATACGAATACTAAAAATGCAGGCTGAAAATAAGGCTTAGGTACTTTAATTCAGTCATGGACCCGTCGAGGGTGTGTTCTAATTATAAACAATTAAAACAACAGGTAAGAACGATTGCATTTTTCGTGAGTTCACATGAATACTGAATTTCGGAAAATAATGTTGGTTTAATATTTTCGAACTAAAACAATTGGATATCTAAAAAGTCCTGAAATGATATTGTAACTCTGCTTGTGCGACTCTTCCGTAAGAGTCGCATCTCAGCCAAATGTTAAGCGAATCAGCAAATTGTACATCATTACAATGTATTTTTAATACAATAAAATCATCCAAAGTGTCAAAACTAAATATAATCGCTTCCGTACGCATTTTTTGAAATACAGATCTTCCTATGTGTCATGTAATTTAAGGAATAACCCAGAAGCGCAACCGAACTAAAAGGCTTTAATAATTATTTCATATTGGATATTATGTGTTTGCTGCAGATATGTGTATTCTTATGTAGGACTGTTACATCCCTATTCCAGGATAGGTGAGCACTCCAAAAACATGCTTAACCCCGCCATACTCTGTACGTGCCTTTCCGCAGTCAGAAGCCTGTAACTCAGTGTTAGTCGTTGGATGCTGTTTGTCATAATTTGTTCTTTTATAGTTTTGTCATAAATCAGGCCGTTGGTTTTTTTCTTTCGGTGTACTATTAGATGAAAAAGCAACATTATGATTGAATTGGAATTGTGGAGATAGAACAGAATAGTTATGACAAAAGTTCGAAGGACGTATTAATCTCGTATTATAGTTGAATAGGGAAATAGATCATTTCAAAAGGATTTTGAATGTGTTATTGTCACAATGATATTGTGACAATAGTCCATATCGTGAATATCATTGTCATGTCTCATGTATAAATGAATATCTACGTATTTTCATATCTTACATCTTTCAATCTACATGAGTCAAGTTATAAATGCATATATTTTAACTGTTCATGCAATTTTTATATCTATTTAAGAACCAACTGTGATATATAAAACATTACACAGAAACAAAAGATTATGAAATGCGAACCCAGCTTGATATGCGGGGATAAACGTTAGTGCTCCAGAAGAATTACCTATTTTTGACATTTTTACCCATTATGTCTGTTTGTTTTGTTCATACATTGTTGTCGATATAATGGAATTTTATGCGACTGTCATACAAGTGAGAGGTTTAGCTAGCTTTAAAACCAGTTTTAATCCCCATTTTCTACATAAGGAAATGTCTGTACCAAGTCAAGAATATGACAGTTGTTTTCCAATCGTTTGATGTGATTGAGCTTTTGATTTTGCAATTTGATAAGGGACTTTCCGATTTGAATTTTCCTTGGAGTTCGGTATTTTTGTTATTTCACTTTTTCGTGCTAAACAAGTTGCATACTTGCAAAAAAAAATCTGTGATAAGTCGCGTCAGGTAATGTCACAGTCGATACAAAGAGGACAGGATTGAGGTTTTGATGTTGAAAATATCCGTGGTCTTTTTAGAGAAAAAATGTCGAAGAAGAGCCAACCAAATTATGATGGGGTTTGTAAACCTTTAGAAGGGATAACTTCACTTTTGCCATTTAGAACGCTTGGTGAACTAGCTCCTTTCTTCCATGGGAACAGTAACCCTTTTTTACGTAAATTATGCAAGGAATCACAAGCCCTTGAATCAACTGGGAGATAGCTATTTCTCTGATCCTAGTCCACATATTTATGTCTTAATTTATGATGAATATTCTATTTTTCTAATTAAAATTTTGATTCTATTAATACATGGCTGATATGCATAAAACAACTTAAGTTAAGATAATCAATTGTAGTACTTATTTATGGTAGGACATGTAGAAAAATCCGTCCGTTCGGAACAAATCTTATCTTAAGTAGTTTTATGAATATCAGCCAGTCTTTTAAACAACAGTTGTTTCCCTTTGTCAATTGTAGAGTGGTTCAATACCGAACAAATGGACTGCTCTCAGGGGAAATCGCCAAATTTTGCAAAATTATTTGACCAGTAATTAACAAAGTGTTGCCACAAATCTGAAAATCAGTTTCTATTGATATAATCCACAATGATCAAATTACCATTTAAGGTTCTCAAGATCCACTATGCGACATTTCAATCGATGATATGCACGACAATTCCCTAGCAAAAAGTGCATGTCCTGGTAAGTAAATTATACACTGCTTAATGGATCATGATAATTGGTTTCTGTTTACAAAAAAATGTTTTGAAGTGTTGTATATCTTATGCTTTCCTACAATCAGTAATATTGGTGTCAGTCAAATACTGCAATATTAATAAAATGAACAAAAATCACCTCAGGCCGTTGGTTTTCGAGTTTGAAATGTTTATCATTTGATCATGTCGAATCATTTATAGCTTGTTATGCAGTATGGCTGACCTATAGTTGATAAATCCGTGTCATTTAGACTCGATAAGATAGTTGTACCATTGGCAATTTTACCTGCTTACCACATCTCCCTATTTTATATAATAAACTTTTATTTATATGTTTAATGGAATGAAACAAAGATATATCAGCCTTTTAAAAAAACTAAAAAAAAACAACAAAAAAAAACAACTATTATTTGTTTCAAGTAAAAAATAGCAGTGATAATAATAATTCTAAAGCTATTAACGAGTACTACAGATACTACTAATGATAACATATTCATATTTCAAATAATTCTGAATTCAAAAATTGAAGTAGTTAGGGATGTTTCAACTGTTAGTGTATTATTCCTTGTTTGTGCTGATGCTTTTATATCACTCGTGTATTTACCACCTTAATTTGAAATTCTACATGTGCACATACAAAACATTAACTAAATTGGCAAAACTTACATGCACTTGTATGATCGGCAAAGGGAAATGAATTATCTTTAGACCGACTTCCACGTGCCCATCTAAATCTATTCTCGTCATGTACAGGGAACCAGTTACACATGTCTGATTCGAAATCACAACTAAAATATAAAGTCTCTGAAAATAAACAAAATATGACTTTTTGTTATAAAAGAGGATTTCACAACGTAATCATACCGATTGTTTTTATTCTTGATTATATTTGCAATTGAAATATAAACATGTTAAGGTGGCATGGGAGTTAAAATTCTCGCGCCTTCTGTGCAGTATGTTGCGCAATGATGAAGTAAGTCATTCTCATTGTCGTCATTAACCACTTTAATTAATTTGGATTATTATAATTAATCAATTTTAATTAAATACATTTAAGATGAGTAGACTAATCACTACACACTGCCCAGAGTCTGAAAAGACCATATTTTGTGCTCGACCAGTAAGGTCGAGCACAGATTTTACTTGATAAGACTCGACATGATCTCGACAGTACTAAACTGTATTTAACTGTACTCGACTTTCGTCTCGACTTTACTTAATAAGTCTGATTCAGTACTTGATAATCTTGGTATAGTCTGAAATGGTCTCGACAAATGCTCGACCAGTCTCGACTCAGTATCGACCTGTCTCGACCAGCCTTGACTTAGTCTCGACCAGTCTCGACCTGTCTCAACCAGTCTTGGCCTTTAAATTTAGTCTAGACTGGTCTGAATCAGCCCATCTAACTCAATTATATATTGATTTTACAAAATTCCAGGTTATTTGGTAGTTTGGTTCATTGCTTTCAAATTTAAGGATTTAATTAATAGGTAAAAAAAAAACTAAAATTTTCAGTTTTGACTAAATTCAGATAGATACCTATAAATTGAATATCTAAATTTGGCAGCAATAAACCAAATTACCAATTAACCTGGTATTTTGTAAGATTAATATATAATTGAGATAGCTGTAGATTTTCATTAAAATCCCATTTGATTTGAAAAAGTTATAGAAATTGTTAAAGGTGACTATCTGAATTTAGTCCGAACTGAAAATTCCAGCTTTTTTTACCTACAAATTAAATCACAGAATTTGAAAGAAATAAACAAAACTACCAAACAACTTAGCATTCTGTAAGATCAATACATAATTGAGATAGCCCTATAGTTTTATGAAAATCCAAGTTGATTTGGAATAGTTATAAAAAAATTTAAAGGTGACTATCTGAATTTAGTTCGAACTAATAATTCTAGCTTATTTGACCTATCAATTAAATCCTTAAATTTGACAGCAATACACCAAACTAACAAACAACCTGGCATTTTGTAAGATCAATATATAATTGAGATAGCTGTAAAGTTTGATGAAAATCCAAGTTGATTTGAAAAAGTTATAAAAAAATTTAAAGGTGACTATCTGAATTTAGTCCGAACTGAAAATTCCAGCTTTTTTTACCTACAAATTAAATCATAGAATTTGAAAGAAATAAACCAAACTACCAAACATCTTAGCATTCTGTAATATCAACACATAAATGAGATAGCCCTATAGTTTTATGAAAATCCAAGTTGATTTGGAAAAGTAATAAAAAATTTTAAAGGTGACTTTCTGAATTCAGTCCAAACTGAAATTTCTAGCTTTTTTTACCTATTAATTAAATCCTTAAATTTGACAGCAATAAATCAAACTACCAAACAACCTGGCATTCTCTAAACTCAATGTATAATTGAGATAGCTGTAGAGTTTTATGAAAATCCAAGTTGATTTGAAATAATTAAAGGTGACTATCTGAATTTAATCAAAACTGAAAATTTTAGCTTTTTTTACCTATTAATTAAAGGCACTGCCTACGGTTACATTGAAATGTAACAATAATAAAAAAAGTTATTGTTACATTGGAGACTAATTGTCGGAATGCAGGGTTGGGTAAGGAACTGATTAATTACGAATGTAACAATAAGATTCATGTCTACGGTTATGTTGTGTTATTGTTACGTTATTTTTATCAAGGATTTGTATAGTAAGACAAATCCTTGGATTTATTAAACTTTAAACTTCTATAGGTTTGTTGCTTTTAAATTCTTCGATACGCACTTGATAATAATAGTAATAATGATAATAATAATAATAATAATATTATTATTATTATTATTATTGTTATTATTATTATTATTATTTTTATTCAACAAATAGTGTTTAAATAGTTTTAAGTATAAATTGTTTTAATGTTCTTCAAGATACTATTACAGTTTAGTAGTGCCAAAGGCGAAACATATAGTTCAATGGTTCGATGTTAAGAAAAAAAGTGTCACTTCTATGTATTTAACTGCACACCTACCCTTATTACTGTCATTATACTTTGAACAATGGATGAAGTGATTCTTATTACCAAATTTGTATTGGGTGGAAAAATTTAAAACTTGGGATGCGTTTGATCGAAACTAAGATAATACCAAGGCTCAAGTTTTATACAGATATATATACAAACGCAGTTCTAGAAAAATTGATACATCAAAAGCATTTTAATACACATTACTAGCATACATTGAAGTGCATTAACGTAACGATAACACAACATAACCGTAGACACTAATATCATTGTTACATTCGTAATTAATCGGTTCCTTACATTCCGCAATTAGTCTCCAATGTAACAATAACTTTTTTATTATTGTTACATTTCAATGTAACCGTAGCCAGTGCCTTAATTAAATCCTTTCATTTGACAGCAATGAACCAAACTACCAAATAACCTGGAATTGTGTAAGATCAATTATATAATTGAGTTAGATGGGCTGATTCAGACCATTCTAGACTAAATTTAAAGGTCAAGACTGGTCAAGACAGGTCAAGAAAGGTCGAAACTGGTCGAGACAGGTCGAGACTGAGTCGAGACTGGTCAAGCATTTGTCGAGACCATTTCAGACTAAACCAAGATTATCAAGTACTGAATCAGACTTATTAAGTAAAGTCGAGTACAGTTAAGAACTGTCGAGATTATGTCGAGTCTTATCATGTAAATACTGTGCTAGACCTTACCGGTTAAGCACAAAATATGGTCTTTTCAGACTCTGAGCAGTTTGTAGTGAATTGAAAACGGCAATTTTATAAATTTATAAAGTTTATTGTTACAATTTTCATTATTGCAAATCCACTCCCTTTTTGGAAAAAAAGGAGCATGTTCTTGTTGTCGGAGAAGAGATATAGACAAAATAGTTTAAAATTATCGAACACGTGGATTGCTTGCCATGAATACTATAATGCAGATTGAAAATTGATAAAAAAACGATCTTCATTTTGGTAGCTTATGAAGCAGCTTCACATTTGTTTTACACTTGAAAAGGTCCAACAAATATGCGAAAAATGTATGTAAACAAAAGGTGATGTGTCTGTTATGTAAGTATTTTACATCGTCCGCTAACTATAAGAGCACAAGTGCTCATCAAAACAATTCACGACAAAAAAAAATCATTTGATAGCGTATAATTTATCATTAACGAGAATAATTTCAAAGCATAATCAGTGAAAAAAAAAACCGGGTGACATAGCTGAATTAAATTCAAATATTTTGGGGGGAGGGGGTGGTTCTGTATGCGCATCAAATCCATTGCAGTATAATCAGCTGTATAAGGGGCACGAATAACTTTTGCTTACAAAATTGTTTCATATATAAAAGTTCAAGAAAATTCAAAAAGGTTTTTTTTTAAATAAGCGTGTTCTTATTCAAGAAAAATTATCACAAAACAGAATACGACTTTTTGTGACTCTCTGTCTTACATTCTTTTTTTTTTACAATTAGTATGTGATTTTGCTCAGATTTTATATAATAAGAATACGTTATTTTGTCAACATATGTTCAAGAACATGAAAATTGTTTTGAAATGCACCGTTCTGTCAAAATTAGTTGAAAAGGTCTTAACAAAACTCATCGAATCGATACAAAGCAAAACACAGACCGGATGTTGCATAGTATTTATACATCCCTAAAAACAAAAGACACAACGACACAAAGACACAAAGGACAGATCTGAGGGTACTTGCAATTACTGACAGCTAGTTCAAAGCCAATAACAACTTATAAAAAATCATGTATCTAAGACTAAAAACATAATAATAAAATTGAGAATGGAAATTGGGAATGTGTCAAAGAGACAACAACCCGACCATAGAGCAGACAACAGCCGAAGGCCACCAATGGGTCTTCAATGCAGCGAGAAACTCCCGCACCCGAAGGCGTTCTTCAGCTGGTACCTAAACACTTATATATACTAGTTCAGTGATAATGGACGTCATACTAAACTCCAAATTATACACAGGAAACTAAAATTAAAAATGATACAAGACTAACAAAGGCCAGAGGCTCCTGACTTGGGACAGGCGCAAAAATGCGGCGAGGTTAAACATGTTTTTTGAGATCTCAACCTTCCCCCTATACCTCTAGCCAATGTAGAAAAAACAAACGCACAACAGTACGTACAGTAAAACTCAGTATAAGAGAAGTCCGAGTCCGATGTCACAATAGGAAACAAAAGAAAATAAACAAAATGACAATAATACATAAATAACAACAGACCACTAGCAGTTTCTGACATGCCAGCTCCAGACCTCAATTAAACTGATTAAAAGATTATGTCTTCATCATATGAATATCAGGCACAATCCCTCCTGTTAGGGGTTTAGTATTATACCGTCATAAAATATATGAGAAGAACATAACCCGTGTCATGCCAACAACTGGTTTTAGAATAATTGTGTTTAATTCCGATGCAAAGACCCTATAAGTGAATTAATATTAAAGCCAAAATATGCAATCTTTAATGACCTGACAACAGTATCGTACTTATATCCCTTCTCAATAAGTCTGTTTAAAGGTTTTGTTAGCTTTTGAGGTTAATACTGACATTTTTGTGCTTTGTAAAGAATATTACCATAAACGATTGGATGTGAAATACCCGAACGTATAAGATATCTGCATGTTGAGTTATATTTACGAATGATGTCCTTATACCGAATATAAAATTTAGTAAATGTTTTGACTAGTTTATGATATCGAAAACCCTGGTGTAATAATTTTTCAGTAATACATAAATTTCTCTCGCTAAAATCTAATACGTTGTTACATACACGAGCGAATCGTACAAGTTGAGATATATAAACACCATAAGATGGTGACAAGGGAACGTCACCATCTAAAAATGGATAATTAACGATAGGAAATGAAAAATCATCTCTTTTATCATAAATTTTTGGATTAAGCTTCCCGTTAATGGATCTGCAAAATATATGATCCTTAAAGCTAATTAAGCTAACGCAAGCAGTATGTTACACAACATAACTTTCTATTTTGATAGACTGATGTTTAAAGTATATAAAACATTAAAAACTGGTATTTAATTCTCCCAATTAAAAGTCTTATTTTTTGCTACCTTCTATTCTAATCCATTATGATGTTATAACTACAGGTCACTCTTAAAGTCTTCAACAATAAGCAATACCAATACTGTATTAAAGCCAGCTGTGTATGACGCATATAATGTGAAGCATTTCAAAACAGGTTTGGCAAAAACCCAGGTTTTTTTAGTAATGGCCAGGTCTTACTGGGTAATATGCGATATTGGTATGAATCTTTTAAGAGTATAACCTCAAGAAAATATAGTTTCAGTAACTCTTAAGACAGACGAAACCCAAATAGAAAAATGTTAAAAGTTTTTTTTTTCAATTAAAGTATTAGAATTTAGATAATCCGCCTAAAATTAATTAAATTGTCTAAATTGGTATTACTGTTAACATGTAAATAAATAATTTTTAGATTTAGATTTAGCAAAAAACAATAATAAAAATTATGTAAGGAAATGACTATTCAACTGTACAATTTTTGTTCATGGCTATTTTAAGTGTTTTCACAATTGTAGCATACTTGCATGTACACCACTAATTAAAAATATATTATTGTCCCCCACGCGACGTGTTGCGGGGGACATAAAAATAATGTGCGTCCATCCGTCCGTTCGTCTGTCCGTGTGGTCTTGTTAGCGCTCTCACGTGTACAACTCTTGCCAGACTTTTATAAAATTCATATCATAGGTTATCACAGCAATGTCTCGGACGAGATCAAAATCAGTGCTGATCAATTATTTTCAAAAGAGTCATGCCCCTTTTAAATATTAATTATATGGAAAATTGGATTGTTAGCGCTGTCATGTGTACAATTATTGCTAGATGATTTTGATAAAATGTATATCAAAGCAATGTCTCGGACAAGTTCGAAAATCAGTGCCAATCAAATATTTTAAAAAAAGATTTAAGCACCTTGGAAATATTAATTATGTTCGAAATTGAATTGTATTACATACATTATTACATGTTACAGTCTGTTTCTATGGTAAACTGGTCATAAGAAGTAGAATAATTCTCTTATATTGCCGGTGACCCCCAAATTTTATTCCAATGAAACAAAATACAGACATATCTGGCTTTTCAGTCATAAAAAATGAGGAACTTCTGTCATTTTTTTTTAGTGTAAATATTTAACCAAAGCAGTTTTTTGCCCATTTTCCCTATATACACTACAAACCAGTAAAAGTCTGAAATGGCCTATATTTGTACTCGACTGTACTGATTTTTACTCGACCAGTCTGAATTGGTCTGAAATTTACTTGATAATACTCGACTGTAGTCTGAACCATACTTAACAGTCTGAACTTATACTCGACCTTTACTCAACCAGTACTTAACCATTTTATTTTCGTCTGAACCATGCTCGACCTAGTCTGAACCATGCTCGACCTAGTCTGAACCATGTTCGACCTAGCCTGAACCATACTCGACCTAGTCTGAACCATACTCGACCTAGTCTGAACCATACTCGACTAAGTCTTAACCAAGCTAGACCTCATTTTTGTATTTATCTATTGTATTCATCAATTTAGGAACTGTTTTTAACAGCTATTTCCCCTGGCTAGAAATTTGAACAACAATTTGAAATTTAAAATGTATTCAATATGGCATTGAAACCAAAATTTCACAATAAACATAATATAAATTCAACACCATATTTATCAACACTTACATATATATATCACCTTTAAAATAAAAATAAAACAAGCTGATCAAATAATCTCAAAACTGAATTGTGACTTATATTTTCAATGTTAATCAAATTTTTTGAATGTTTCAGATATATTTTATGATTACTGGACAATTTTCACCATTTACTTAAGCCTTGTATAGATTTATGGTGTCAGTTGAGTTTAGTTAATAATGCAGTGAACATTTTTTTTATTAAAATATATTTAAAATAGTATATAAAGCAACTTAATAAATTTTAAAAATAACACCTTATTTTGTAAAACCAAGAATTTAATATAATCATGATAATAGAACTTCCATAGCAATCCTTGAGAACCATTTAAAAAAAGGAAATGTGTTCCAAAGTTGCAGAAAAATTTTTTTTCAATTAAATTTAAATAACTTTTGTCAAAATTAAAAACATGACATAAGAAGCACTTTAATAAGGTTTATTTACCACAGTACATGTGTGTTTTACAGGTAAAAAGAAAGCCCTTTTTTTCTTAAACTCGTGTCTTACTTATCTACTGAAATCAAAAGGCCTTGCGATTTAAGTTTTACAGGATATGGCAATTTTTAATGAATGTTAATTAGAAATTAATACTCTCTGACCAGGTGTGATCTTTTTAATGAGTTTGCCCCAAGCAGGAGGTATTACTTTATACTTTACCACTAATCAGAAGAAAAATTTTATCTATTTCTTTAACTTTTTTATCCATTTTTGATATATATTATATATAATGTATCCCAAATTATAATAAGAATAGATATATTTTTAATATAAGGTTTAACAATTTCAGTGATTTTTTGGCTGTTGTTACCTCAATAAAAAGATAATTATATAACTATTGTATGTAACCATGAAACCTATATTGTTTTTCTTTAGGAATTTAGGAAAATGAAGTTTAAAAAAAACCAAAAAAAAACCCATGCCAAACAAGAAGCACTTTAATAAGGTTTTATAACCCTCAGTAAAGATGTGGTTTTTAGTTAAAAGAAAATCTTTTTTTTAACAAAACTCTAAAACTTTAAAATTAATATAATTAAATTATTATATAAGATAATTTAATTTAACTATCTCTATTTGATAAATCTGAGAATCATGTACATGATATAAGGATTTTAAAAATATGTTTTTATATATATCTTAATTTTATTGTGGCTGTTGTCATGTCAGAAAAAAAAAATTTAACAGCTAAAATAAAAAAAAAAGTATAGGTTTTTTTGGTCAAGTATGGTTCAGACTGGTCGAGTATTGTTCAGACCTTTGGTCGAGTATGGTTTAGACTGAAAAAATTGATCGAGTACAGGTCGAGAATGGGTTAAGACTGTTTCAGACTGGTCGGGTAATAGTTCAGACTATTTTCAATGGCAAAGATAAGGGTCAAGTACAAATCAGTACGGTCGAGTATGGTTAAGACTGGGGTCGAGTAATGTTGAGTAAAATTCAGACCAATTCAGACTGGTCGAGTAAAAATCAGTACAGTCGAGTACAGATATAGGCCATTTCAGACGTTTACTGGTTTGTAGTGATATGCATTGAGAAATTAGCATATTTGCATCTATTTTTTCAGATAGTGAAAAATCTCTTGGATGGCCGGTGACCCCCAAATATTATTGTGTTTTTTAAATACCCATGTAATAAAGTTTAAGTCCACAAAGTATGAGGAAAATCTGTCCTTTTTTTTTTGCCACAATTTGAGTCAATAGCTATCTCTGAATTGAAAATTTTCAAGAAATATTGCTTAAAAGTTTCCATAGAAACCAAAACAAAATAAGGTTTTTCTTTCGTATATGCACTGTGACCTAAATATTTTTTTCCCGTTTTTTTAAAGTTTATAATATAAGTACTTCATCACTAAAATATTAGCAATTTCTATCATTTGTTTTTTTAAAGGAAAATACGACTTTAAACTAAAAAGGTAACTATTTTCCCTATATCATGTATATATATATACAAATTAGTCGAAAATGTATAATTTGTCAAGGTCAATATAATTCTCTTCACCCTTTCCCCAATATTTTATAAATCACTTACTTTTGCAAGTATACCAGGCATTAAACTATCCATATTTATGTAAACAGATTTGGTTGTTTGTAATATTACGAATATCAACTATACATGATACGTGTTTGTTGCATTGTTCCTTAATTGTTTCAATGGCATCGTTTGGTAATGTACAGTCTGGAGTAGTTGTCAAACACGTTGTGTTACTTCGTCTGATTGTAACATCGATATTGTTTACTTTTAAATCATCATCACATTCAAGCTGAATAGGGGAACTAACAGGAATAGTTACTTCTTTTTGATCTGAAAATACATACATAATAGATAAAAATCCATTTATATCAAAATGAACTGTTGCTGTTCGGATTGGATGTGTAAACACTATGGCATGACATTGGACACACGTGCTTATTCAATTCTATCAATCGGAACCAAAACACCACTCCCCAGTTTGCCTTTCAATTCATGTTGTTATGTCGGATTATCGAGAATTTTTTTTCAATTGATGCATACACAAAAGGTTGTGGATAGAGTCTATTTATTGTCAGTTCCAGTAAAACAGGTAAACATTTCTAAATAATTTCAGCCATAGGATAATAACTGTTCTCACTTTTTGTAAGCTTGTTATAGAAATCCGCATCAATTATAAGTTACATTCTTTCACATGTGAATAAAAAGAAGTGTTCATAAAACATGACCAAGTATTGTCTGACCAATTTAGAACATATTCACACCTTCGAGTGACATAACGAAATTAGCCTCTCCCATTGTAATAATCTAACCTTCATATGAGCTCACTTAAGGTAGCACAATACAAAGATTTTTTCACCCCCAATCAGACAACTTTAAACTGATGTAATTTCTTTCATCCAGCTTTAAATTTTATAAATGAGGTACCAAAAGAAAGAAGAAAGGTTAATCTTTCAAATGGTGATAATTTCATTATGACGTGATTATTACATAATTAATTATTATGTAATTAGTTGCTATATTGTGGTGTACTCACTTGAATGAAATTAGCTTCTTTGTTATTCATACCATCCCAAAATATTTTATAGATTCTTGTGTATCACAGTTAGACCTCCAAAAGGGTGTCTCAGATTTGTCCTACTGTATTTCATTCTCTCTTAAACCTTCAAAGAAGTTTACAACCTCAATTCATTAGAGATCACTAAATTAAATTGGGTATAAAATTTGTTCTATTGATGTTTTTGAACATCTGAGACACCCTTGTAAAGATAACTGGTCAAGATACAACATGTGTGAAAATCAGGCATATAGGGGCACCCATGTAGGAGCTAATTTCATTTAAAACTACATTTTCATAACAAAAATGAATGTGTCACAATTGAATAAATAAGGATTTTCCTACTTGTACCCCATTAACTTCAATATAATTCACACATGTATCATGGGGATACTTTAGGATTGGCCTTTAATCATAAATCAATTAGGTTTTGACCAGTAAGAAAGCATGCCAATTCAGCAATTCTTAATATATAAAGAAAATGCACAGCCTATGCATCAAAAATCAGATCTGGCGGTAGATGTTATATCATTATTGACCTTGCTGTTAGTCAGTTGCTACTGATATGGTCAAAACTCCGCCCACCATGATAAACCTTTACTATTAATGATCTCAGAAGTTTAATTACACATTGCATTTACCTTTTTCAATATATGGATTTTATTCTTTTAGTACATAAAATGATATATTTTTTTTGCATTCTTACAAAAAGTAACGGTTATGCATGTGTACACAAAATGATCAGTTGGTCAGTCTAGAAGATACTTATGGGGAATTTATAGAATTATAATTGTATACAATAACAATATGGTGTTTTACACAAAGTAGATTTTTTATTCATTTTTTGCAGTTTGAAAATGAAATATTTAATTTGTGTTTTCTTTTAAAAAGAATTCATATTTAAACATTCTCCTCAAGAAATTCTAGTATAAACATTAGAAACATTAATTGTTGCAAGGATTTGTATAGTTAGACTGTTGTACAATTGTATTTGTTTAATATCTGTATATTTATATTTTGATTCCCTCTATAGCTCCAAATAGTTGTTTTGTTTTTTCTCCTGGCAGCTCCAATACAGAAATGTATTTTTATTTGGAATTCATTATCTTCATTTTTCCATAAATCCCTAATCCATCTCTTTTTCATAACTGTTATTTTTATTGCTGGTCAGTGGTCGTAAAGCTATCAAACGATTCTATTGACTAACCACATAGTACTGCCCACATGTTCTTATCTTGTATCAGTCAGACATGTGCATTTGTTAATAAAACTAATTATCATCAAAACTCATTACATGCAAGATATGTAAATAAATTTTTCTTCTGTGGTTTTTGAATATTAAGAAGTAACAAAAACAGCTGAAAATGAAATTTTGATAAAATTTAGTTGCTTTTGTATTGTGCTACCTTAAAATGTTAGCATGGTTAGTAAAATGGATGTAAATCATATTTAATGATCATTCTGACAAATGGAATGAAATAGCAATGCAATAGTTTTGTGATAATATAAAAAAGGATAAATTATTCAAAAACTAAGATTTCTTCTGCTTCAGGTACAGTTTACTACTTATATCTAAAATTCCTTCATTTTAAAAGGAAACAATTTTATATAAATCAGCTTTTTCTAAAATTGTATAATTTTCAAGTAATGACAAAACTTCATTAATGTTTTTTTTAAATTACGATCGTTTCAACATCATACGCTTATTTTTTTTTTTTTATTGATGAATGAATTTGGGTTTTTTATTTAACAATCATTGTTTCTAAAAGAAAAATCTATTGATTTTAAAGTTTCGCATAATTCATGTATAGCATTTTATAGTACATGGAAAGCCGTGTACTATGAAAATTAGTAGGGAAATAAATGATTTTCCATTGGACGAGAGGGGGTGAGTATGTTCTAACAAATTGTATCGAAGTTTTAGTTACATGCCGTCTTTGTGGAGAAAAAAAATTAAACAGAGGTGATATCACACAACTTAATAACTTATCTTTTATTTTATTGATTGAAAAAGAAAGGCACTTCAAAATTCTGAGAATACCCGATTATGTAAATCATACAATTGCAGACAAGAAACATTTGCTATGGTATCGAAAGAAAATTTAACCTTAGGCTAAGTTTTATACAAATATTTTTTCAGGTAAGCTATATCACCCCGTATACATGGTATAACCCCCATACAAATAATTCCGGACGTTGACGCATTCCAAGCGAGAATCAGAACATTCTGGATGACAACAATGTCGAATGCCTTTCTAGAAATTATGTGAGTATACAGACAGAAAAAAAGAGGGTGTTACCTATAAATCGGGATTGTCCCTTAGTTTAGTTACTGAAGATAAAGACATCCCAGGAATCAAACAGAAACCTGCACTATTGCCCTTTTAATCTTTTACTGGCAGTTGCATACTTTTTGACTTGGAAACAACATCGCTGAAATTAGATTCTGAAATTTTGTAAATTGCTGCACTAAACACACTGTTAGCCTCTGGTGATACGTTCGATACTTAAATTCAGCCGAATAAATCAATAGCGCCGAGTTATAGTGCCGTTACTGGTTTAACAGCAAATGGAAATATTCTTTTTTACAAAGGGAAACCTGTTCATGCCGTTACTTCTGAAGCAGCTTTACAGAGTTTTGTACTATGGTTAGAACAGTACAGTTAGGTCATGCTTTTTGCACGTAATTGTAAATCATTTGATGCAAGTCGGCTGATAAATAATATCTCCAAATTAACCTGCTTTGCAGCTTTCAAGAAATGTGTTTCTGGATTCGCTAACGCGCTCCGCTGACGCGCTCCGCTTTTTCGGCAAAAATATCCAGACTTAAATAGCTATAGTCAGCAGAAATTATTTGAACTTTTTTGTAATGCACAATACAATGCGCATAATGCCGTTGATGATGTCGATTCCTTACATAAGTTGATGACTTTTTCCAAAGTAGAGGAACAAGATTTACTTGAAATTTCGTTTAGCGTTGAATCGATTGCTGAAAACATGAAATATGATAAAATCGCAAAGGATGATGCTGAAAGTTTCGGAGTTCTTGTTAAGGGAAAATATATGTCTGCTCAGATGGCTGTAAGATGTGCTCAATCCGGTCTTAAAAATGTCATCTGGATTTAGCTTTAAATAGAAAAGGCTTTCATGGTTTACTTGATTTGTAGTCTCAAAAAAGACAAGACGGTTCACCTCGTGTTACGAAAACAGCGCCCGTCATTAAAAAAATAACTGGATATTACGAAAAGGAGTGGTTGAAACAAACAGTGTTTGAAGTTCTTAGTTATACATTCAAATAACAAACATTGTTACAACTGTTCAGTTCTAAAAGTAAAACTATCTTCTATTTCTACAACATTCAGCTTTGTAATCACATAATCATTGAAAACTATTGAACGTTATCAGATAATCTTAATTTATCATGTTATCAAAATGCTATTGCAGTTCGTAATTCTCCAAGAAATAGTCTTATCGCCTTTTAAAAGGAATGATAATTTATAGTTAAGAAAAAATAATTTAATTTCAATTTGCCCCTTAATGAAAATATAAGTACAGTGCTTTTATTACTGTGAATGAAAAGAAAAAGGTATAAGCTTCTTTGATAATAACTTATAAATCTTGTTTGAATGATCTTTGTTCGTTAGTAAATACATTTTTTGTACTGATAAATGTATTAACACATTTATTTCTCGCGTTGTTTCTTTTTTTTTTTCTATAAAAAACAACAAAAAACAACTAATCCTAGAACAGTACAGTTTGCAGTTTATACTAAACATGAGAAGACGAGGTATGTCAGAAAAATACAACTACGTATAAAATGTTATAAATCCAAGGTTTGTTGGTCAATCAACATGCAGGAGGGTAACTTTAATAAGTTATCAAATATAATTGTGCTATTACACAGTAAATTTTCATACAAAATGAAAAGGTTTACATTGCAACGTTTGAAAATTCAATGACGGAAAAAAAGTAAACACATTTGGATATGGTGCATAGCTGTCCTTACCTGCTTACATGACCCAAGAATGTTTGATCTTATTTTGGTGCTAATTATTTCTCGTGGATTGCTTGGTCTTGTGTATGTGACAGCATAATCCTATTAATTTTTCTTCTGTTTTGAAAGAAAATATAAAAACATACAAACCCATTTGTTCATATTGCATACAGAGTCTCGGCCGGACCAAAGTAAAGACTTTAATATTGGTATTTGCTGCTTCTCCACTAAGCACGCGACATAAAGGAGTGAGAGCAAAGACTGGTAAACTCGGATTTGGATTCATATGTCAGGGTAAGGTTACATGTCTTCCTGTGTACGGTTACTTTGTAAACTAGAACGTTAAATTTAAAACCTCGGCTCATAGTGTCGGTCTAGTACAAAGCATAGTTAACATTCATATCGCATTAACACGACCTCGTCCTAAGAATGCATTTGATTTGCCACTGGACGTAAAACAGCCATACATCAACATCATTTCTAATACGAGGTATAATGTATCGCTAATCAACTGATGAAGTGTAAAGTCACTTTTAGAGCTTTTCAAAAGGTGAATGTGCATCCGTCTGTCCTTCCGTCCGTTCATCTTCCACATGTCCTTTTCTTCTGAATAACTGGGCGTTAAACATCAAATGATGTATACAAGATTTAGTATGAAAAGTTTTTAATCATTTTGCTCAGAACCACATGGCTGACAGTGCGATTTTTAATTCTCATATGTCGATTTTCAATGTCCCCGTTTACTATAAAACATTATTACATTATAATGTAAAAAAAGGATGTTCAAATTTTCGTAATCACTTAATAATTCTTCTTAACAGCAAAATAAAAAGAGAGGTATGTATGACACACTTTTAAATTATGAAAACAATCTCATTATGTTCAAAAAGGGGGAAAGCAGGTACGGATCCAGGATTTTTAAAAGAGGGCACTTGAAAGTCGTCGTTTGGAGAGATATTTGTAACAAGTCTATGCATTTATCATATATATGTAGCTCCATAAGGGGGGTACCGGACCCCCTACCCCTCTAAATCAGATTCTGGAAAGGGCAGGAAGGTGTCATCCCAATAAAATAAATGCCAAATCCCGATTTCCAGTGAGAATGATAAATTCCCTCATCAAGATAAAGATAAATCACGAATTCCCGAATTCCCGACAATTTAACTTGCTATTTTTGAATTCCCGCGAATTCCTGAAATAGGCCCTGCCACCCCTCAAAATAGATAAAAATAATCATTATACACCTGAAAAAAGACGCCGATGAACTTGCAGGGATAATTGGCGGGAGACGTCGAAATTATCAGCCAGCGACGTCGTGCATTTTCGCGCTAACGGCGAGGTTACCAAAGGGGTGCAATTTTTAGGATTAATCGCGATTTTTCTTCGAATCAAGCACGGTGACATATATTTTTCATTTGAGATTTGGAGAATGCATGACAAAAGACAGTTAATGTAGAAAAATGAGAAAAATGGCATTATAAGAACCTCTCGATTTCCACATTTTTATGTAAAAAAAATATGCCACTGTGAGCATCTTATCCGCAATGTTAAGCATGGCTTGAATAATTAACTAGTCATTCTTGTATGGATTTTCCCCCCTTATTTTCATTTATCTCAGCTTCAGATTGAATCCAATCTTATTAATTTATGACGAAGAATATCTTCTCCAAAATTTTTATAACATTGCCTAACTTTTTTACAAAAGTGCAAAAATCCCCAATTTTCAGCCTCAACTTTCTCGAAAACAAGCACGGTGACCTATGTTTTATTTGGTGTTTTTTTTTTTTTTTTTTATAACTCGCCTACAGCATATTTCAAAATTATAGAAATGATAATATAACGAGAAACTGTATCGGATGACTTTAAATGCAAAACGTACAGGTATGGTGCAATTTTCTCTACATTTTATGAGGTAGACATTGTTCAATATCTAACATTAACTTGTGTGTAGCAATACTTTAAGCAATGATAAATAACTACACGTAAAATTACAACGTGCCTTCGGATGTTCCCTCAGACCTTCTTAGGTTGCGTATATGATTGACTTGCAAACAAGTTTAACTCCGCCGCATCAATTACCGGTGTTATTGACATAGGCGGATCCATACACTTATTTAGGGGAGTGTCACCAATACTAACTTTCAAAACGTTTCTTTTTTCTTTGATATTAAAGGTCGTGAAGGTAGCAACAAAATGGTAACCCTTAAGTAACAAAATTGATTTAAATTTAACTTTTCTTTGATGGCTGCGAGCAAAAGCGTAAAAGAGTCCATGAACTTCTTAGTGTAAACATATTTGCAAGTACAAACCAATATCATATGGTGGACAGGGTTATAGGAAAATTGTCATACCTTGGTCTTTTTTCCAAACGGAAATCCGATGGCTCGATTAGAGAGTGACACGCCCTCTGAACGGTAAGACCACCGGCAATAACTCTTTGAGAGGTCCATATGTGGCATTTTGCGAGGCCAAATTTCATTTTCCAGTGGCAGTCCAACCTCCAACCCCCAAAATTAATCCCGATCAACTATTATTATAGGACCTACATATTGTATTTATTGTTAATTTTTTCGCGTTCTGAACATGCATGAAATGTTTGCCATTGAACACTAGGAAAGCAACAACCAATCAATCAAAATGCACGTGCATCAGTGGTAATGCATGAAGTCAATTCTGTCCTATTTTTTAAGTTAAAAAAAGCGCAGGAACCTGCGCCTCCTATTTTAAACGCTGAAATTCTCAACTGCATGGTTACACTTATCGTACTGACTATTTTAAATACTGCAAATGTTTCTTAATGCTTTCAGTTGCTGACTTTGTTAATGTTGGTTTTGTATTTGGCCAGAAATACAACCACACTTTTACTTCGAATTATAAATCTCTCGGGCTAATCAAGAAATAGTTTAAGTTTTCGATTTCTAGTCTAACACATGCGTCTGTGTTCTTGATATTCACAGGAGAAAACAATAGCAATAACAAGTGTCCATTAAGAGTAGTTTGTTCTTCAAATTGGTGCTTATGATTTTTCATGAAGAAAAGGGGGTAAAATAAGTAAGAAGTCAAACTATTAAATGAAATTAATATACCGTAGGATGAGTATAGGTTTAAGATGTTAATAATAATCAGAACGAATGATGAATCATTTGGATTTTGGCATAACAGTAGCAAAACATTATAATGTTCTGGGAAATTAAGCAATCACGTATATATCTTGCGCCCATTGACATTACATTTGCGCGTAAAAATCATTACATTTGTGAGCAGATTTTTATTACATTTGCGCGATTCATTTTACAGGTAAAAACAGGGAAACAAGATTATGCACATTTCATTTCTTTAATTTCTTAGGTTTACCATACCATGCATACCGGTTTTCAATATCCAAATTCAATAAGGTACTACTCATCGAATTCATTTTTGGACGGTCATTGTGGTTGTCAGTATATAAAGAAAATTTTTGGCGTGCTTGACTAATGTGGCGTTCGTTACAAGAAAGTTTGGACATAGAAGTTATATTTGTATATTATTCCCATCCCATCCAACCCAAATAACCTTCAAATATACTACTTAGTCTAGTACTTCCTCAGTTCGTATTTACCCCTATTTTTGACATTTGTACCTATTGTGTATGTTTGTTTTGTTCACGCATCGTTGTCAATATAATGGAATTTGATGCGACTGTCATACAAGTGAGAGGTTTAGCTAGCTATAAAACCAGGTTCAATCCACCATTTTCTACATAAGAAAATGCCTGCACCAAGTCAGGAATATGACAGTTGTTATCCATTCGTTTGATGTGTTTTAGCTTTTGATTTTGCCATTTGATTAGGGACTTTCCTTTTTGAATTTTCCTCGGAGTTCAGTATTTTTGTGATTTTACTTTTTACTTGCACATATTGAATTTTGATCCATTTATTTATATAAAAATGAGGTGATTGCAAATGAGACAACTATCCTCCAGAATAAATATAAAGTGATAGTAAGCAATTATAGGCCACCGTACGGCCTTCAACAATGAAATAAACATTTCGTATAGTCGGCGATAAAAGGCCACGACATAAAAAATGTGAAGCAAGACTAACGGCCTCATTTATAACAAACTAATTTTCGAAAAACCATATATGACAACGACAACCACTGTACTACAGGCTCCTGGCTTGGAACAGGCGCACACAGAATTACAAAGGCAGGATATGTCTGCGCAAATGCGGGAAAATAAAAAAGTTAGAAAATAAAAAGTCAACGATTATGAGTTCATTAGTAGATTGATTTTTTGTTTTGTTTTGTTTGTTTTTTTATTGATTTTTCTACTGTAATTGGGGACTTCGTCCCCATATTTACAAGAGATACTCCATCCTTTTCAGTGAAGGATAAGAGGTCAAGATTATATTAAAAGACAACAAATTGGTTAAAAATTATGAAATGTCTCCTAGAAAACTAGCTGAATTAATATAAATTAGCTCTGGCTGAAGAAATTACCATTGTTTTTTTTTCAGTATGAATGAAATTTTCTAAAACGTAAAGTTTCAAACGTTATAAACATGATCTTTTTTTTACTTTTCCGATGTGTAAATTTTCACTATGCACAATATGACCGAGACACATATTTTGTTAACGTTATATGACGTATGTTGAAAAAAAAAAGAAAACAATGTCAACGTCAATTTGTGTAGGGGACTAGGAAGGGTTTTAATTACTCTGCAATGAAGTTATTGTATGGAATTGTCAACTTATTTAAATTCGAGTTTTTGGCGAACAAAAAAGATGGCTGATAATTTTTAGAACGGACAGGATGAAGTAAAAGCAAATAAAAGTTATTTTCGATAATGTTTCTATGTCGTATTGAAATTATATTGATAAAAAAACCTACAAACTTTAAAAAATAATTATAATAATTGCATGACAAGTTAAATAAATAGTTAACACGTCGATTTTTTTAGCTGATTGATTTTGCGGACTTTTTGTCGTCACCGACGACTGTGGCGCCACCTAATTAATTCCCCCTGCTAGTGTTGCTGATAGAACTTGACAACAACGGACGTTTCCAATGACTTGCTTTCCAACTGACATAGAAACTGGAATGAGTAAAATTTGGCGCTCAATGATGTGAGAGTTACGTCATAAACGGTGTGACGTCAACGTGGGTCATTTGCATAGCTAGGTCAGTAGTCCCATTCATTGACAATGTAGCAGCCAAGTGATGCATTCGCTAAAATGAGTGCACATGATTGGCATAATAGGATAAAATCATTAGTGGATTAAATATTTAATTACAGACATCATGGATAATCTAAAGAATTCAATATGTCACCAGGAACAACCATGGAGCTAAGGAAAACGCGCGTGAAAGTTCCCCGGTATAATGGGTAGCAACGTCCGGATATATGGGTTAGCAACCACCGGAGCTATGGGTTTTGTAACGACGTGCATTAACCAATCAAAATCCTAGAAAAAAACTAAGCCGGGGATAAAAAAATACATTCATGTTTAAGGTGGTATATAACACTACAGGGATATATCTCTGTAAAAATCAGCTGAACATATTTGCCACTGGACATTAAGCAATCAACAGTCAATAATTAATTATGTGTTGCAAATTTAGCTTGCAATTAAGCTTATTATAAATAACCGGCGTTGAACAAACTAATGCTAATTAATGACCACTTTTTTAACAGTGAAGCACCGGGAAAAACTTACAATATAAAATGTATTAGATTTCTTAATTGTGAAGTACCTCCATCTGAACTTTAAAAAAAATATAATTATAGTGATAAACAATTCATAAACCCGCTGCAATTAAAAATAACTTTTTATTGTGACATTGTTTCTTTTTAACCTGGTTTCCGTGTCTGAAAGCAGATATCACTGTGCACAGTGTAGCATATCTTGGACATTTGTCTTTACGGATTACTACACCTTTCCTTTAGTTAGGTAGCTGCTTCGACTTTTTTTTAAAATCCAACCTAATCCGACGTCTTCTGTCGTATCCCACACAATTGAATTGCCGTAAACGTTTTTGACTTCACGGAGTAATATTGGTGGTATGAGTTTTGAGACGTTCTGTCGTTTTTAACTGGACACATTCTGGCGAATAACAATTATCAGACACGTTTGGAGGATGTGAAAAAAAGAAACAAATACTCTTCATTGCTTGTAAATGAAAAAAAAGAGACATCTATCCTTACAATATAAAAAAAGAAGACTGTGGTACGATTTTTACCATAACACAATTATCCACCAGAGACCAAATGATATAGAAGGAAACAAATATGCCTTCTGTACGTCCTACAACAATGAGCAAACCCCATATCGCATAGTAAGCTAAAAAAAAATATCCCGAAGTAACAAAAATGTTATTGTAAAACATTTCAAACGAGAAAAGATTTATGTACAAAATATATAAAAAACAACAAATATTATATACATCAACCACAACATTACAGGCAGCAGTCAATGTGGCGGGATGAAACATGTTTGCTGGCACCTGGAACAATGGTGGACTAATGTCAAAATGTTTCACAAATAAATGAAGCCAAGGTAAAAAAAAAATCGGTCAAAATAGGAACAATTAAGGTATCCGCACAAGTAGGATCTGGGCAGAAGAGAAAGAAGTGGGAAGTGGGAACAAATTACTGTGTGACAAAAAAAACAGGATTTGAGAAAATGAGCATGTGTCGGTCGGATCCAGCCATTTTTAAAAGGGGGTTCCAGGAGAAAGGGTTTCCAAATATATGTCCCCATTCAAATGCATTGATCGTCAAAAAGGGGGGTTCCAACCCTCGGACCCCTCCTCCCTGGATCCGCCGCTGGGTGTACACCCCCTCCCTTTTTCCCAATCATAAGTTCATACATATTCAGGTTGATCATACCCCAAAAGTATTGAAACTATTTCATAAAGTTTGGTCAAGTAGTAACAATATATATATGAATATTAAAAAAAAAACGCAATTTAGCGTCTCATTTATTTGACAAATGGCAATCATTTACAGAAATTTCTGTAACGCGTATTCTCCTATCCTACCGTAGTCTATAATCGGTCATCCTGTCGGTTCGTTCGGACTTTGTTATTGTACTTATCACACGGGAAAACTCCGCATTGATGTTTTCATTATTATTCTTAAGTATTGTACAAGAATGCAGATTTTCTAATGGCCATTTCAAACTTGACTTCCGAAAGCCTAAAAACATTTCAGAACGTCATCAATTGTAATGGCAGACCAAACAGGCCAAGCAAATCGTATTCTTAAGAATTTCAAAATGACAAGCACCTTACGTCTATAAGCGATTTTCCCGCGAAAAAGCATCCAAAATGAAAGAAAATAACGATGGACACAATTTATCCGTGCACATGTACATGCAATATTATTGTTCAGGAAGTATGGAGAAGGTTAAAAAAACAATTCAATATTTTTTAGTATATTAATTGAAAAGAAACTGTTCTATACACATACTGTCTGTCTTTTTTTATTTTAATTTAATTGATAAAACCAAGTTGAGTTGACCCAATTAGAGTGATATCAAGAAATGAATAATCATGTAGATGTAGTGTTATCTCCTTTTTTAACTCCAAATTTCATATTTGTTAATTTGATAGATTATACTATTTTAATTTGTTTATAGAATACTTTTATTCATTTTCAGAAATTTATATATTTGATTTGAAACAATTAAAATTTTTGTATACCTATATACTTCTAAATGAATAGTATGCATTGTCTAATTTTTCCTGGTATAAATAATCATCTATTTCTTTACACTAAGATGGCATGTTAAGTGTGTAGTATAGTCATACATACATATACCTTATCATAAGCTCTTATATGCACCATTCATTTGAATCAGAACTGATCCTGCTACATATACCATGGTAAGTCTAAAAAAGTGTTGATTATTATAGATGCTAATTTTTTACTATAATAAATATGTCTAATATATATTTTTTATGGGGGAGAATTTTGTTCTATACTGGTATATCAATATGGTTTCCAATTTCAGTACTTTATATATTTAATAAAAAAAAATGATTCAATATACAGAGATCAATATTCTGACCATAAGTGAAAATTCATAAAAAAAGTCCATTGATATCAAATTTTATTTGAAATGATGAGGTTTCCTGTTAAATAAACACCCAATTAATTGCAAACAATTTCAAAGCAATATCATACAAACAAATAATGTAATTGCCTTAGACTAAAAAATCCCCTTATTGACAATAGAGCAATTTGATTGGACATAACGATGCAATGTGTCACGTGGTTTTGATGCCATTAGAATTTGAATGTAAATAAACAGGATCAGCTGCTCCAGTATTGAACAACATCGTACATTCAGTGATTGAGAAATAATTATGAGTAACAAAGCTTGACAATACACGGGAATAAAAAACATAGCTACGTCCACAGAAAAATAAAATAAAAAAGGTCCCTAAGTGAACTAAGTACCATCATGACGGGATACTATAAAAGGCTAAATGTTAATTAGCCATGCGACATTTTTCTCAGTTGGTCGACTTTTAAATACTTACCATACTTTTTGTCCAGAAGAAATTTTAAAAACAACAGTAAATATTTCTTTCCCTTTCTTTTGAACTGTTGAAATCTCAGTGCGCGTGCAAGAAATAACGTTTGTAAACAATGAATGACGTAATGTCTTCAATCCAATCACATAAACGTTTTACAATAGGCAATTATATGTTCCACATTGAAGCGCTTTTGTGATTACGATAATCAAATCAACGGCAAGATTTTGAGACAATAGCAGAGAAAATATTGTTCTACCAGACTTGCAGACAGTCTTAGAGTTACAGAAACAGACGATTGCCACGACAAGTCAGAGATGGAGGGTCCTTTTTAAATCATCTACGGATTGCTGCTGTTCATGTATATTTTAGGATCACCAATAATCGAAACAATTTTCAAAGAATGTCTTCTTTCATCATACTTTTACCCGTTTTATTTTGTGAACATTCTGATTCATATATTTTGTCTTCTATTTTGAAAAAAAACCCAAACTAGGCCTATTTCAATGCACTTTTTTGAGTGCTAAGTCAATAATTGTTTTTTGGAACACAAATAAGTCACACTTCATGTAATTAAGAAAATACATTTAATAAAAGTAATTAAAATGCAAGACTGATAGAGATTGCTGAAAAGTTCAAAGGATAAGACTTTTATGTCTCCATGTACATGGAATATTTGTATTAACTTTTACAGGGGCCCTTCGGACTTCATCACAAAAAGAATAGAATATCAACAATGAATGATTTTTTCCTGTCATCTTGATTTTATAAGGTTGTGCAGACATTATAAAATTACCTTACCTTTTTGTTGCAGTTAACGTCAGACATTTAACTAAAAGAGAATAAATAATCCACTCAAATGCACAGCTGTATTCACCAAAATTGCTTTTTCAAACAAACACAATAAATGTGTGTACATTTGGTTCACATGCATGTTGACATTGGTGTGTAAGACAAAAATAACTATGTCAAAAAATGTCTTTCCTTTGGAATTTATTTCAAACGTGTTTCATAAGGGGTAACAGAACTTTAGACTTACATATATTTTTTAGCGTATCATTTTTTACTTCTGTAGATGATATTTAATCTTCGGTTTTTCCTTCTGTTTTAACAGATAAAATAACAGACATCTTCGCATAATGTTCAACATATTTGTTTTAAGACGGCTAATTTGGGTTATATTTTTCACTATTTTCTTTTATAATAAGATACATATTTAATTTTCCAATTTCCTTTTTTTCACGAAATTAATGCAACTTCAGAATGGTATCTTTCATATCAGTCCCTTTGTTGTCTTTATAAAGTAGAAAGTAGCAACAACGGTCGTTTCTAAAGGCTTGCTTTTCGACTGTGTCGAAGCCTTTTGAAGCTTGCTATACGGTATGGTTTTTTTTTTTTTCATTTTTGAAGGACGTACGATTGCCTATAATTGCTTACCATGCATCCACTTCATTTGAACTTCAGTGGATAGTTGTCTCATTGGCAATTATTCCACATCTCCCTATTTCTATATCTACTAGAATACATCGACATCGTCGGTCCTTGAATGAATCGAAGTACATACGCCTTGTTTTTAGCTTTGATTTTAGTCATAGGATAAAGTCATACCAATTGAGAGAGAGGGTATTAGGTTTATAAAGAATAATGGGCAAAATTTGCATAATAAGGGGCAAAAAAAATTTAAAAAGAATAGAGAAGAATAGGTAAACAAAATGAAGAATAGAGAATAATTGGGTGCTTAAATATAAAGAAAAGAGAACAACAGGCAAAATTTATAATGAATAGTGAAAAATGGTATGAAATGTTAAAGAATACAGAAATGAAGAAACCCCATCCAGACCCTTTTATAAGGTGCACACTTTTCGTTGCTTTCAAAATCTTACTGTTTGAACCGGTCCTGTCCTGGTTTTCTTACTACAAGAGGAAACTACATGTGACATTTATGTGAGGAGGTCATGTACATACACTTTGTAGATATATATTTTTTGTATTGGTCAATGATTGAATTTAGGTCGGTTCAAGCTTCATAGAGCTATATGTTATGGCCTTGTTAGTATACTATGCCGACTCTATATACAGCTTATTAAGGTCTTTTCCCTACGTGAGGGAAGACCTTATTGTTTTTTTTTTCTTCCAACATTTTTTTACATGCCCTCCCCTCGTGTCTTTCAGATTAATCAAGACCAAATTTTGACCATCCATCATAGACGTCATCATGAAGTTTTACCAGATGACCCTGTGTAGGATTTCATCATCCCTTTAGAAGTTATCTCTCTTTGATGTTTTTTCGACATGCCCCCTACCCTCTTTGTTTATGAAGATATAATGACTTTATTTGGACAATAGGTAGATCTCATCATAAAATATGAGGAAAACAAAGCCTTCGATCAACAACTTAAAACTGTAAAGAACAGATAATATATGAGATCGAGATAGAACTGGTGTGAAAGGTGACAGTAGAACATTTGGGGAAAAAATTAAAATGTAGATATAGCTTTACACTCAATTAGGATTTTAAGGTAAGTATTTTCGGTTTGTCCGTATTATTTTATTTGAATAACATGAAATGGTGTAGTGCGTTCATGAGACAACAACCCAACAACGATAATATTCAAAAGAATAGAGGGCAACATACAATTCTTCAACAATTGAAAGATGTCAATATGGTTAACAAAGAATCATATGGGAAGTACATATCCGTACACACAACTTCTCGATAACTATATGACAGATTGCATTGATATTGTGCCTGAATAATAAGATTATGGTAATATATGTGTTTTTGGTGTCGATCCAAATATGGCTGCCACAGCAGGACATAGTTTAACATAGGACCTAAAAGAAAATACAAACAAAGATCTCCTTCTCTGAAACTGAATTACAGATTGAAATGATAATTTTGCAGAATGATTAGATCATGGTCCTCTATAACAAAATGTTCACCTAAGCACTGGTGGGGCATATTGACATTTTGTAATTTTAGCATTACAGTAATTACATTTTTTTCTAAAGAATTTTCACTGTTACTAATAATTAAAAATTCAACAAAAAATTACTTTTTTTTTAATTTTGAAACTGCTGTATAAAATAATGAAAGACAACTATCCACCAAATTTCAGATGAAGTGGTTGTTAGCAATTATAGGCAACTGTACGGCCTTCAACAATGAGAAAAACCCATACCATATAGTCGGCTACAAAAGGCCCCGATATGATAAATATGAAAAAATTCAATTGAGAACAATTAACGACCTAATTTATCACGAAACAATTTAAGAATGTCAGAGTGCAGCCCATTTAGAAAACATGGAAATTTGCCAAACCAGACTTGGGGCACTTAAATTCTTCTCCAAATCGTATTAGATCAGGTTTCAAGTAGACAAATCATACATTATTCACTTCTTTATTCATTTTTCTCCATGTATAATATGAACCTTGTATTTATGCAATATATACCACCTGTAGCAGTGCATGTGTATTGTACACATTACGTTATGGTTGACCTATATTTGACCTTATTATTGGACTTTAAAAAAATGATAACATTGAAATCTGAGCTGTGTTATTATGCACTTTTCCCTTTTCAGATATCAGTTGCCAAAATATATATGACATGCATTGGAAGAGCAGTGAAAAATTACATTGAAGCAGACTGAGGAAAACAGTGATTAAAAACATCAAATTGAGAGAGAGAAAAAACATTTTGTAACTCTTTCATGCTGTTCATTCATACGATTACTTTGTATTGTACTTGCAATGGAAGTTATTGCAGTAGATAAAAGATTAAGTTAAACATTTGAGATCTTCATCTTGTTTTATTCAGTAAGAAAAACATCAATTTTGATGAGCAAACCATGTATTTAAATGGTCAACAAATATAGCCACCTGACCACAATTGTAAGGAATAATGTAAGAATAGTAATCATGTTTTTCTAGTATTAGGATTGAAATATTTTCAAAAAGTAACTCAAATCCATGTAACTTGTAATAACTCATGTAACTTGTAATGTGAGGTATAATTGATTAAGTCATTTTTCATGAAAGTAGAAGGTATGACAAGGTCTTTTTGTGGGAATTTATGTTCAAAATTCGAAAAGGTTAATATATGTACCAAATACCATCCTTCAGACATTAACTAGTCTGTTGGACATCAGTATTTAGATTTTTATACTTTTTAACCTATATCTATATGTCCGTCTGTAATATTCAAATCCATCACAGTTTTCTGAGGAAATACAAGTCAAGAGTTTCCTGAAAGTCACCAGTCTTCATGTGAACATGCTATACTGAGTAATGCAGTTTAAAATGCACCCCTTCAACTTCCTATTAACAGGATGGTTATATATTCTAACTCAAAATTGCATGTATAATTTAGTTAAATATGCCTTACAGTTAAGGTTAATAGGATAGATTGCCGATATAAAGAAGAGTTGTTCACATCTAAGTTACTCTCAATGCAGATACTATTCACAATACACAAATTACAAGTGAAAGAAATTGCAGCATGAATGTAAAAAAAAAAAAAAGGAAATCTGTCAATGACTGTCATTAGATTTATTTAACCATTCAAAATCTTACAATGGGCATATAAACAGAAATTTATTTATGAGACCTGGCATTAGGTTTCTTTTTATTATGACAATAAACAATATTGACATAAAATATCATTATTAGAATTGTACCCACCGGATTCAAACTTAAGACTGGAAAAGTGGTTGTATTTTAATTATTCCCTCAGCACACAACATAAAGGAGAAAAAAGCATAGACTGTTCAGTCTGAAGGTACCTGTCCAGGTAGGGTGAAATGTCTTCTTGTAGATTCTCTCTTTGTGGTGAACTAGCATGTTAAAAATTCAGCTCAGTGCATCATTGGTCTAGTACAAAATAGGGTAATTATTTATATCTCAGTATCATGTCCTCGTCCTTATTATGCACCTAACTTGCCACTGGATGACAAAACATCCATCCATCCATCTTCCCAAAAGCAATATACCCAAGTTTACTTGCAATTTTCAAGTCTTGTTAAATATGTTTTGATTTGACCCAAGCAAGACACAGATAATATGGTATTGTCGAATATAAAACCTATATTAATAAGATCTTTCTAAAAACATAAACCATATCAATTGACCGAACAAGATGCAATTTTGACAATAAATGTGTCTTTAACAATTTTTAAGTGATGCATAAAGCCAAAATATTTAAAAAAGCTAAAATAACTGTTGAAGAGCTGGACCTAAAGCAAAGCCAAATCAGAACAAGAAATCAGAGATATATATAAAAAAAAAACATAACAAAATCATCAACATGTCACAATATAGAAAAAGAATGAAAACGGGGAATGTGTCAAAGTGACAACAATTATCCCAACCCAAATGTCCAAAACAACCAAAGACCACCAATACCTCGCTATCAATACATAATTACCTAGTTAATTAGTTTTTCAGTTTCTAGTATTTTTAAATTTATCATCACTGTATTCATTCAAATGTAAACATTGTAACTAGTTGTAAGAAAAATAAACAAAAGTGAACCTAACATAGAAACAAATTAAAACCTTAAAAAAAGATGCACAGCTACGTACTTAAACAAAGGAATTTTTTTTAAATAAACAAATTTATCTATTAATGCGTGCACTGAAAAGTAAGTATATACTTGAACAGTAATGAAAAATTCCGTACGGAAACAGTACTGACTAAATCAATATTATGATGAAACAGTACTGACAAAATCAGTAATGAAATGACAAAATCAGTACTGAAACAGCACAGACGAAATCAGTATTGAAACAGTACTGAACTTATAGAATTTATTTTAGTAATTGTACAGTTTTTGTATAATAATAAACAGTACTGAATTAATAGAAAGTATAAAATTACAAGTTTTTAGTCTTGCCAAACAGTACTGAGGGCAATGTAAGAGGGTAGAAATGTACCAAAAAAAGTTGGTAAATTCTTGGTAGTGTAGTTTCATAGGAAGAGGTTTTTGTAAAAATTAACGGACGACGACGACGACCGACGACGGACTTCAAGGGATGATGAAAGTTCATAAGGACCTCCGATTTAAACGAAAAAAAGCCAACAGCGTAATTAAGTTTAGAAAAAAATTTCATACTCATTAATGAATTAAGAATTAAATAATATTAAAGAAAGATACTATGTTATTAAAACATGGCTAAGATCAATATGATTCAAACTCATTTATTTATAAAACTCAATTAAACTAAAAATGCTTTTTAAAAACTTTATAAAACATTAATTTTGTTAAGAAATTCCACGAAACACATAGTGTGGTAGCTATGAATGATGAAGATAATTGGCTTAAGTGCCCACGAAATTAAAAAAAACTATTTTCATGGCATTTTCCTGTATCCTATATAGCTATCAATGGATATGCTTGTGTTTCCTTTTTTCCCAAAAAGACCTTTATTAACAAACATTCCATGATACATTAATATGATTGCCAAAAAACACATTGATCGTACCTCACATATTGCATGTAAAACCAGTATGTGAACACATCTGTGGACATTGAACACTGAAAAATGTTTGACTTTCTTCAGCTACTACCAGATATTTATTTACAAAATATCACCTGCTGTGTTAGAATACAATGTATATACAATCATTTCTTCTATAAAAGTTGTATTCCATAAAATCAAACCGAAAATTAAGATCCGAGTACAAAATATCTATATACATATATATCATGTCTATTGCACGGGTTCATGTCCTTGTTGAGATATCATAATCATCTTCTGTTTTTTGTCCAAAGAAATGATCATATGTATCTTCTCTCCCTTCGTCATTTCTTTTGTGACTTCCAGAGTCGTAAATAGTATCAACGGCATGGTTATAAATGTTATCCTCTAATTCTTTGTGACGATTACTTTCCGAATGATCGTAGACTCCTTCCTCAGATAAAGCATATTGATCCTCATCGCCAATTTCTTTCCCCGTATCCGTAACAGGCTTTGCAAACTCATAACCTGTAGGAGTTTTAGACAATATTGTTCTATTGAAACCCTTTTCGGATGGATTGAATACCATATAACTTTCTCTTGTTCCAGTTCCGTCGTCTATAGTCCCATTAAAACGTGTTTCAGCTGTCTGATCGACGATCGAATAATCCTCGTCATTTATAGTACGATTATCTGATAATGTTGTGTTACGATGGACTGCATATTCAGGTGTCTGGACTCTTTCTTTATCTACATTGTGGATCTTAGCAATCACAGGTTCACTCTCATAACCGTGAACACTAGTATTGCTACTTTTGCCATCATTTTGCATATGGCTGGATTGATAAGCGCTTAGTTGTAAAGCTATAACTTGACTCCCAATATAGTCGTTTTCCTGGAGTTTATTTCTTATCTTCTCTTTTGGCCCACTTACGAATAAACGCCTGAAATGTATTGTACTGTTTTTGTATATTCGCTTTCATAATGATTTTGAAATTTATCAACATAACATTCATGGGTAGGACTTAAATGGTTTTCTGTTGAAAAATGAAAATTAACATGACTAAGAGTAACATAAACGGTACTAATTTTATTGCATCAGATGCACATTTTGACAATTAATGTCTCTTCAGTGATGCTCGAGCCAAATATTAAAATACCTCAAATATGATACAAATTTTGTAGAGCGGATGAAACTAAAATGGACGCTAAGTATAGTCAAATCCGGACAAGAAATCAGAGCTTTGAATGAGGCAGATATATTCCTTAATTTTAAATAATTTCCAAAATTTAATAACAGAGAATTTTAATCAAACAGTATCCTTATTTTCATGCCAGTACCGGAATACTGGCTAATGGGCTGGTGATACACTCGGGAACTAACAGTCCACCATCAGAGGTTTCGACCCAGTGGTATTAGTAACATACACGGTACAAATTTTAATGCGCTAGATATGAAATATAAATTGTTGGGATACATTATGCATAAAGGTACATGAATAATACGAAGAAACAATTTTTTTTAAAGAATGGACTATATCTATGAGTACCTTCTCACAAGAACAATTATCAAAACTACAATGCATGCTAGTAATAAAGCACCAATAACCAAGCCTACTACCAAACCTGCAAAATATCAAAATAAATATAATAAGTTGCTACAGTATCATAAAAAACATTGCGAATATATGTTCTTATTCACATCAAGTTTCCTCTTACATGTTATTGCTTTTTTCACAATATATTACTTAGGATTAATTTCAACAAAAACAAGTTTTAATGCACATACTGGATCACTGATATCAGGACCTGGATGGGGTCCGTCATTTACGTAACATTAAATAATAAAGGCATTGTCTCTTTTCGAAAATACCGCTTGTTCTGCAAAATTTTTATGAAAGTGATCATACTATTAATTTTTTTCCGCAATCATATGATTTATTTATTCTGTATATCTTTTATTTCTGTATGCAGTATTGTTTTTATTCTATTTTTTTCTACAGTTGTTCTTTATACTTTTGCATCCCATCATTCTGTATTCTTTATTTTTGGACTCATATTGCATTATTCATTATATTATTTGGTCATTATTTTTTATTCTGTTAACCCCATCCAGAACCTCTGATATTTCTTGCCAATCTGTAGTTTATTTTCCTATGCATGCAAACGGTATTTCTTACGCGTTTAATTTCAACTCTTTACAATATCACTTCAGAATTGTTTATTTTGGCACATTTTGATATTTCTATGTTATGATTAAAGCAGCTTCGCCGTTTCATGTTCTGTGTTGTAAACAGAGTATGTTTTATCTTTGGTATCTTATCATCATACATCCACACGATACATAAGCATGCTTTGATACCTTAATTTTAAAATGTGTGAGATTTACCATGATAATGATTGTACATCAATAGACAAGATAGTATTAAAGATCAATATTGATAGGGAGCTACACGCAGATTTTTACTTTTTGCTTTTCCTCACTCTCATACGTTCAGAGGGCAAACAAAATGTATCATCTACAAATAAATTTACAACAGAGGTCCAATGACCTTTCACTCCGGTTTTTGGTGGGGTTCGTGTAGCTCAGTCTTTAGTTTTCGATGTAGTGTTTTTTGTTTAGATGTTGTATAATTGCCAATGAGTTTGAATATTCCTTTGGTAACTTCCGCTTCTTTTTTTTCATACAAACTTATAATGCATATACATATATCAGTAAATGGAATATTTGAGTTATTTTTCAGTCGACATTAGTTTTTCGGAAACGGGAGATTATCCAACTTAAATCATTTCTTATCGCCCTTAACAAAACATTACATATTTAGATATATATATGTCTAACATGTACGATACGGAAATAAATAAAGAGAAATGGTGTTTCAATTCTATTCTCAGTGTATTCACGATGTATGTTGGGTTTTTACATTTAATGATTTCGTAACACGGTAATAGAATCAAAAAGAGTCAATAATTTCCGCTTCACCAATGACATCCATGGCGCAACTTTTGTTTTAATCACATGATTAGTCATCATAAAAGCGGATCTGTAAATGTCTCTTTTCTAACCATCAGACATTTAAAAACTTTATAATTACATACCATAAATACATGTACTCTTATACGCGTATACAAGACACTATCTGAAAGTTTGGAATGAAACCGCAGGTTGCCAGGACTAAGAAATACAAAGAAATACAATAACCTGTATTGAAAAAGATATCTCAAAATTCCACAGAGACCCCTAAATCAAAACAACATGAAACCCGTCATTACATTTTGACTTAATAATGTCCATCTAATGAAAGTAAAAATTAAAGACAATAAAAAAGATACAGAAGGTACCAAACGGACAATTTAAAATACACCTGTGACGTAAATCTTTTGTTTAAACTCTCCATTATTTTTCAGGAATGGAGAGTTATTTTCTATTGTTCGTCTTCATTCATCCGGACGTTTTGCCCTTTGGATATTTCCATGGGCACTTTCTTAAAAAGTGTTCACCCATGGGAATAATTCTAGAGGACGAAACGCGATATTGAATGAAAATGAAATCTTACTAAAACGACTGATACTGGATTTAAAAAAAAATTGGGATCGTAGTAATACAATGAACACTAAATATCTCATTATTAACAAACAGCTTTTATTTGCGAGTCGTAATTCCATCTTGTAAAATATAGTATCGTATTCACTAGAATTCAACAATATAATCCACAATTTGTTTTCCGATGCAAATCATGGCTGAATTTTTTAGTATCCAAATGGGTAAACACGAATATTTTCCATTGAGTCCCATTCCTCTTCTGTGCATCTACAAAATATCAAATGTGTTAACTGTGTGTGAGTCAGTGAATTCTATTGTAATATTGAACACATTAACATTATTCAATAATGAAAGTAAGTGAAAATATATTTCACATAAAGATTTGATTTTAATTTTACCGTTTAAGATATCATTTCCTTGAAATATTTGATTTTGCACAGCAAAAATCGTTTGTTGCATTTTTATATATATATAAATTAAAAACACAAAAATTACTCGGATTGTTTCTACAATAATATTGTGGTTCAATAGAATAAAAAGTCCAAGAAACTGTAATGGTCAAAATGGCGTATTCGGTATTTATTTGATTGTTCGTTGTTATAATTTAAATATAGTACTTATGAATAAAATTTGAGGGTTATGGATAACATTTGAATAAGACTTGTATAAAATATTTGGCGGGGTTTTTAATCATTGTTCAACAGAAACGCGCAACATAATCGAATTCATTCACTGTTGTTATATGTCCAGTGGCAAATATAACAGTTATATCGACAGTGCAAATAAACGGCGTTAATCTTGAAATAAATGTTTAAATGAAATTAAAAGGTAGACTGTTGTCCACTTAAGTTAAATACATACAAAACGGAATCCAGAAATGTTTTTAATCATGCGGATTTTTGTTTCTAAAACTTTTTTGCTTCCTTTCTGATAATAGGGAAGAATGAAACATACTTTCAGTTTGCTTGTATAGCTATTGCTTGTGTTAAATATTGGGCGGGGTTTTTAATCAATTTTCAACAGAAAGGCGTAACATAATCGAATTCATTCACTGTTGTTATATGTCCAGTGGCAAATATAACAGTTATATCTACAGTGCAAAAAAACGGCGTTAATCTTGAAATAAATGTTTAAATGAAATTAAAAGGTAGACTGTTGTCCACTTAAGTTAAATACATACAAAACGGAATCCAGGAATGTTTCTAATCATGCGGATTTTTGTTTCTAAAGTTTTTTTGCTTCCTTTCTGGTAATAGGGAAGAATGAAACATACTTTCAGTTTGCTTGTACTGCTATTTAAAAAAAAACGCATACACGTTTTGTTCGTTGTAATTAGCAAAGGGAAGACAAAATGTTGTGTTGTGCATGAAATACTATTTTCTTGTTTCATTTTATTTCATCAAATAAAATGGTTTGAAATATAGAATCATTTTGTTTTCGATATGAGTTTAAATCGAGCACACCGTTTTTAGTTAAATAACCTTTACTTATACTAGAGTGTTACATACCTGGAAATTCATTCTAGTTGTACCATTTCACTTTTCTCAGACGATTCTACATCTAATACTTATCAAACGGAAAACACATATAATCCATTAGCATATATGCATAAATACTAATTGTTTTTTTTTTTAATCTCCCGAAATACCACTTAAAGACACAAATAAATATCCTTTCAATCCCACTACAAGAAAGACGTGCGTATCCAATGACTTTAAACATAAATCTAAATGAACTTTATTCAAGATATTTTTATAGTACTTATTCTACTGTTCATAAATACTTCGTTAAGTGAGTAGATGGTCAGCTTGATCTTAAATTTTGCCTGCGGATTCTTGGGTACAACACGGGGAAAATGAAAAGAAAACCATTACAAAATTAAATAAAATTCTTTAAAATGATATAATCTGAAGATTCGTTTTTAATATTTAAGGTGTATTTTAAGTTAGCGAAAGTCCAAATAACTGTCTATTCCTGGGAAATAATGGGCGTCGATTACAATAATTGGAACATAGCCATGGTCATATATGACACAGATATTCCATAATTGTTACATACAGACCACATAGCACCATTTACAATACACCCCAGTATTTCCACAATCCGGTTTTCTGAAGAAAGAAGCAGACAATGAAAAAGACAGAACACAATAACATAAAGAAAAAAAACAACAATAACGAAAGCTAACAAGAACACTTATGATCAAGCTACGAGTATCCCATAAAACATCGGGGATTCACACATTTAGGAATAGTAACCATTTTCTGATCAACTATTGGCACCTTGTGTTTAACTCATCACAATTACAACTATATGATAAGTTGCACTCAGTATTGTCACAATCGAGAACAAAAAAGACCGGGATTATCGTAACAATGAGTGGAAAATATTCAATGGTAATTTCAAACGTAGATATTCCACAACGGTCAACAAAATCATACTTGGTGTTCGAATTGATGACTTCAACAATACCACTCGGACTTTTGATGCAACAGTATTTCTTTATCAAGCAAATCAAGATAGGAAAGGCAAACCTTGGAATGTCGTATCAACTGCAGTGGTGGTCGAGGCAAATATTTTTGAAAATCAAAACCGTAGTACTGGTTACTGGGCTAGGAATACGCTCGGTACTAACAATATACCAGCAGAGGCATCAACCAAGTTATACTTTAACGGAACCAGCATTTTTCTGCATGAGATGCAAGATACTAGGAACACACAGAAACTGAGGAAACCACCTGAAATCCAAAAGGTGAACGCTCCGTTTTAAATCTGCCTCATAAAAATAATGAAACAAGTCAGCATGCAAAAAAAGTACAGTTGGTTCCTATATGCATGTCTAATGTTTGTTGAAAAACCTGTTCTCCAAACGACCATTTGAATTTCAAAAGAAATAAGGAATTAGAAAAAAGACATTTACCTGTTGCCGAATCATTTGAATTTGTCATAACTGTTGCTACTGTAACACCTTGATCACTGACTGTAAAAATAATGAATTTATATTTGATTGTAGTTATTGAAAACTCGCTGTGTAGAATATTGCATTTAATTAGCGAGTGTGGGAACTGAATAAAGAAATAATGCGTTCTGTGTAGTTATAGTTTCGATAAAAAAACATATAACATCCAAAGAAACCTATTAATGGAAGAATATCTTGTTGACGTCTTAAGTTTTTAAAAGTTTGATTCGGTTAAGTTTTATGTTTTGAAAAAAAAGCAGATTTCTCAGAAATAGCGATTTAGTATGATAGTTTTATATGAGCAAATTAGTTAACTCGAATGTGATTATTAACTGAACGTCAATGGTTAAATACGGCAATATTGTAACTGAAAAATCGTCACGTACCAATTTAGATTCCATTTATATGCATGTACCTTTTCGAATTAATATATTGTGCAAGCAAGTGAATATGCATAAAAAGTACACAATATATCGTCGTGATATTTTTTTTAGTTCTTAAACAAAACAGAATTTTATGTAGATATCCTAGACAAAACTTTCGCTATTTACAGATTACATTTAGCAAAACAAGCAACGTTTATTTCAATTATTCATTTCAATTTGATAAACAATGATATAGAAATTTCCGAGTCTGATCTGGTTTTGCTTTTTTGCTTAATGGAAAGAGGATCACTCTTGTTTCGTTTTATGTTAATATGCATCCATACCTGCACTTGAACTTTCTATTAATGTAATAAATGATGATGCTGTCGTAGTGTCCAAATCTGTAAATATCTTTTTCATGAATATTTCCTCGACATTATTATAAAAAAATGAATAAAACATAATATGGTTTTCATGATTCAAGCACAAACGTAACTATATCAACATTAAAATGTGAAGTTTTTTCTTGTTCGGTGTCATTGTTGATTAAAAAAAAAGCTATTATCAATGAAATTATCAAAACAAAACTGTTTCATAAACAATAATACTGTTGGATTCTTAAAATTACAAAAAATAGTGTCGAGTTAGCATAGTTGCTTTATCAATGGAAAGCATTATAATCATGATAATATGTCTTTCTCAAGAACACATCCGAATGACTTAATTGTGATTATCTAACTGAATGTCATTATTAAAATACGCCGATATTGTTATTAAGAACATACTGTTACAGATCTATTTTAATCTATGTTTCGTCTAAGCAAAGATATTTGGCAAACAATAGCAATGCATGTTACATGATTTTAGTTTTTGTTTCATTTTTACTCTTTTAACATTTTTTTTACAAAATTGATGTAAATCATATTTACCAACGAATGATTTACAAACGTTATTGTAAAACATTATTTTCTCACAAAAATCAATGCAATTTGACATTAAAATTTTCGTCACTTGATTTCCTAAATTGCGAACTTCAGATAATTTTTATAATGTCACTTCTGTCCAATCAATATACATGCATGTAACATGTAGTGTACCGATGTTGACATCTCATCAACCGATTTAGACAAATCAAAAAAACAAACACAAACTGAGGTATGCATATTTCAATATATTTCAAGAGATTATTGTCCCCCTCAGTTGTTATATAGCAACCCATGCTTGCAGCTGAGGTTTTAAAAATACCAACTTTGTTTTGAGCCTTAGTTGGGAAGTTCCTTAATCGCATTGCTGCATACTATACCATTTAAAATGATAATATATAATGTGCTACGTGCAGTCGTAGATTTTAACCAATCAATTTGCTTCTAAGGATTTTCCAATAGTGATTGAAAGTAATAAAAGAATAATTTACAGTCAGTGACCGAAAATACACTAAAACTGTTCATAATCATAAATTTCTTTTTCGTCAAGATAGAGTATGGCCACTTTATCATTAGTGATTTATATTAATTAACAAACTGATCTCTTCTACATGTAAAATCCTATCAAACAAAATTGTCTATTCGTGGATATTTTAATTCGTGGAATTTTATAATTCTGCATACAAGGTTGTAAAAAAATTATGCTTCGTTGAACATTCATTTTCGTTGTAAACTTCACACAGAAAATCCACAAAAATAGGTACCCCTCGAATTATAAATAATCCAAAGAAAGTGACGTTGTAAAATCTGCAAATTTAGCAAGCAATAGTAATTTAAAGTTCTCGATCTGTTTGACAATTTCTAAACATGCTTAACTGACCAGATGTACACAAATCGATCGTTTGGAGTGTGTATTCACAGTAATTGTCAATTTTCTGAAGAAAACAAATAGTGTTTGAAGGTTATCTAACTTTGGTTATTTATGTTTGTAGTAAAGCAAAAGCAAATGTGACAAAATTGAAAATATATTTGGTGTGTCCGACGTAATTTTCTGTTAAAAGCCGGTGTTGTTGAAATAGTACAACGTTTGATTTTGTCAGGTTTCAATGGATTCCCACTTGTTTAATGTACCTTGGGATTCGGTATTTTTGTTAATACTTTTTTAAACGAAGGAGCTATATGAACAACAAAGGTCTCAACAGAATAGTCAAATAATAATCGGTCGACTTTGACTGAGGGAGTAGGAACTTTAATTTCTTAATAATTTCTCAATTAAACTTTTTTAGAAATGCATGTAATAAATCAGGTCAATGGCGAAACACTGAATACTTGGTTGATGTTACTCTCGAGAACTGACAGTTCACTATCAGTGGTTCTTCCATAATGCTAGAAAATTAATATGAAACTTGTTGCCTCAAGTTTTTGTTTTTATTAACCTTCACCGGCAACGCTTACAACCAAAAATGCGAAAGCCAAGAATCAAGAAATACATTTTAGGAGCTACATATGATGTACACACAGATTCGTGCTAAGCCTGCAAATAACAATTTCGTAAAAAGAATTAATTTCACAATAAAGCAGGATAAATGTGTGAATTATGAATTCATATGGAGAATCATTTCATAAGAGGAATTCATGCAACCTTATCACGCAAACGGTTACCCTGTAAAAACACGAGTTTTTATACCAGATTGGATATGTCAAGGTCCCCATATTCATGTAACCTCCAGATTTTAATATATATTTCAAATATGTGCTGCGTTCATGTACCTGTAATGATGTGTTTCTGCTATTGCTTTTCCAAAACATAAAAAAAATGCAATATACATATAAATAGAAATTCACGCATTGATATATGCCTTTATATTTACTGGGGAATGTTTTTTTCTCTTGCTTTGTCTTGTGAATAAACAGGAGCAAATAAATCCTAGCACATGGCCATGATGATCACGATATTAATCAACTGTCGACACCCTGATTTTCAAAATTGATAATACTTACATCATAAATTTTTGCTCACCTTCACATGTATGCAGTATCCGAAATTCGTACAATTGAAAACATTCTGGTTGAAAACGTATATCAGTAGACAGATCAAACAGACATTTTTGTGAATCAGCAACGTTTCCACAGTCTGTCAGAAGACGTTTCTTAGTCTGATCATATATGTTAGAACATTCCTTCCTTTGAGGGTCAAATGATATGCGTGCACTCTGAAGATCAAGATAGCCTTTGGGACAAAACGTTTCTTTAGATAGTATGCCTTCCACATCTACACATATTTCTTCTTGATCAAATAACCCTGCAAAGATATTTAACATAAAACAAAAAAAAAACCTATCTTTATTGATACTGTACACATTACAACAAAATATATTTTTATCGATCTCACAAAATGATACCCCGCTATCCTAATCTGCCACAATTTGACAAAGTCCATATTTTGAAATTAAAATCATTAAAAATCATTTGAAACAAAACAAAAACTTAATTGTTCCATAAAGACATTATGTAGGAAAGATTTTATTTAAGATTATAAATGGTAAACATTTAAACCTGAAATTCAATGTGTTTTAAAAAGACTTATTGATTGATTCGATATAAGAAGATGTGGTATGAGTGCCAATGAGACAACTCTCCATCCAACATTTCCAAGTCACAAATTGTAAAAGTAAACCATTATAGGTCAAAGTGCGGCCTTCAACACGGAGCCTTGGCTCACACCGAACAGCAAGCTATAAAGGGCCCCAACAATGACTAGTATAAAACCATTCAAACAGGAAAACTAACGGTCCAATCTATATAAAAAAGTATATGGTAAAGTATATGAGTATGAATTCAAAGTTCTAATTTACGTTCTCTTTGCAACACCCACTCAACTAATAAGGGAAACGGGTAAACACGATTATTTACCAAAATAGCTATTGAAATTAACCCCACACACCATACGGTTAACGATTACAATCTTTGTGTTGTTAACATTCTGTCTGAACTACATTTACAGTCGTTCAGTGTACCTATTCTTATTTAAAAACGTTTAAGCTAATATAATATAGTTCTTGTCCCTGAATTCACAGAATGAAACTTTTCAGCGAACTTGTATTTGCAATGAGCAGCACGACGGGTGCAATATGTGGAGTTTGATTTACCTGTCCGGAGTACCTGAGATCACCTTCGATTTTTGGTGGCTTTGTATTACTCGGTCGTTATTGTAGTTTTTTTTTTGTTGTCGACATATGGTTGAGTATTATGCTAATGACGTTTGTACACAAAAACCATCAAATGTGTACTGAATGAAATAAACACATTACTTTTAGTATTAAGTTCATGCGTTTGAATCTCTCCTCTCGATTAACCTTTATCGGAAAACCTCAAACCCAACTATATGTTAACCAAGGATATATAAGACGAAAGACACATGGAATGATTTATGTAGCCTTGTCCCCTATTTTGTTTTATTTCAGTCAATGAATTGACATAACAGTTTTGTAATTCAGGAATCCATAATTGTTTGGAATTTACTTCATGTCCTGTTGTTTTACTAATATCTTATGAAAATAAAGCTTACAAATCTTTTGGACCATCACACAACTACTGAAATTTACTCTGAAATAGTTTTTGGACATCAAATAGTCAAATCCATTGAGTACGGAATGATATTCACCTCATTATGGACATAAAAAAACCATCGGTTCTAAAGAATAAAACTGTCACACAGAAAGGCATAAACAGAAAAAATAATGAAAATTCGCGTGTTTTCACAACATTTTCCATAAACATTTAAGCTGATTAAAAAAAATATGAATATTTTAATGTCTTTGGTAAATTCATCATTCCAACTTGAAAGATGAATTTTAGAGGCAAAATTTAACTATGCATTTATTAAATTTTCACTGACTTTAAGCATTACTTGTTCCATTATATCATAAGTCCTTGCCTCGACTGTACGTCCATATTGCAAGACTTTGATAAACTAGCTAGTGATCGGAAAGCATGACAATCAGAATTTGTCCGTCAATGTTAACAAAATTTTCTAAAATATAATCATTTTCCTTTTGCCGCCAAGCGATAAATATGAACGCTACTATATGACCAAAAGGGACCTAAAAATAACCAAATCCATCCAAGGTCAACTTTGAATGGGTGAGTTGGAATATTAGTTTCTTAATCATGTTAATAATATCTATAAAAGATCATCGCGGAATGTATAAAATAAAATGTTATAAACCTTGTCTGTACAGAAGCACTGATTACTGAGGTTGAAAGTTATCTATAAAGGTTCATAACATTGTGCTTTGGTCTATGAATAATTTTCTGACGACTGGAAACTATACCTCATCGTCTCATTTTTGTCGAGGCTGCGACTTTTGTCGCAAAAGAGAAACATAACTATCCTACATTCCGTCGGCGTCGTCGGCGGCGTCCACAAATATTCACTCTGTGGTTAAAGTTTTTAAAATTTTAATAACTTTTTTAAACTATCCTGCATTTCAATCAAACTTAAACAGAAGCTTGTTTATGATCATAAAATAGTATCCAGAAGTAAATTTTGTAAAAAAAATCCTGTTTATCCGTATTTTACTCATAAATGGACTTAGTTTTTCTGCCATTTAACATTACATTCACTCTGTGGTTAGAGTTTTATAAATTTTAATAACTTTCTTAAACTATCCTGGATTTGTACCACACTTAAACAGAAGCTTGTTTATGATCAAAAGCTAGTATCTAGAAGGAAATTTTGTAAAAAAGTATTTCCTTTTTTTCCGTATATTACTTATAAATGGACTTCCAGTTAACATTACGTACAGTCTGCAGTTAAAGTTTTTAAAACATATATTAGATTCATAAACTTTCTTGGATTTTTACCAAACTAGAACAGAACTTCTTACAATCAATAGATAGTATCTAGAGGAAAATTTTTAATAATGTTTTCCCCATTTTTGTTGAGCCTGCGACTAACAGCAAAAGTAGGCGAGACACTGGGTTCCGCGGAACCCTTACGAATTTGTATATTGTCAAGGCTTTAAAAGGCTTATTTCGTGTCACATTTGTCACGTAGAAACCATCAGACTAGTTTTGTGTTTGAAGAAATGTTCTCTAAATCAGGTACAAATGTATTGCATAAAAGAGAGAGCGGAGGATACCAAAGAGACATTCAAACTCATAATTCCAAGTCAAACTTAACACGTCAAGAAAATCAAAAACGCAAAACAACCATACGACAAACAGTCTACAAAACACACAGACTGAGCAACACGAACCCTACCAAAATAGAAGATGATACCAGATGCGTCGGAAGGAAAAGTAGATCCTGCTCTACTTGGGGCACGCTTCTTGTTTCTCATGTAAGATAATTATAATTCGGTGATGTCACATACGTGGCAGAAGTAACGGGATTGGGAACATAAAACATGAGCTCTAATATTCACAAATCATTGAACATGTTCCAGCAGCTCAAACGCAACGTATTTGATTTTAAGTTTCAGTCGTGTTTACAGCTTTACAAAGAAAGAGATATAGATTGAATGAGTCGATGAAACAATTTATCACCACGTGAACATGATGAACATATACATGATATAACAAAAAATTCCAATGCCATCTCACACAGACAAATATCGCTTCCTTGCTTTCCGTAAAAAATCGTTAATCTTTACTATATTAAAGATGCATTTATTGATCGGATGAAATCCGTTATTTATAATATGACCAGATGGCTACTCGAATTATTGGTTATTTGCTATGCATAATCTACCAAAATAAAAAAGAATAACATTCACAAATCATCACCTGCTGTTCTTACAACTTGATATTTTACGTGCTATATTATGATTACCAGATTTCCTTAAAAACATATAATCTTGCATTTCAAAAAGCATGAACTAATTATACAAATACAAAAGAACTTTCACACATTTGGGCAACAGTAGTGACCGATGTTTGAATCCATTAGGAAGATACTAATCAATGTAAAAACACACATCTAGTTAATCGCATGCACAAATGGTGCGCGGAGACCAGGTGCGTCGACAATGTAAGCGTCTCCTACTGATAAAGCAGCCCATCTACACTCTTAATGTCAAAATTGGAAAACGGACACAATCGATTAATTTACAGATGATGCTATTATTCTCGTATCTAAAGATCTAAGACGGCAAAATCGGTAGTGAGATGTTGACCATAACACTTATGTAGTGTGGATTTCAATCTTTTTTTTTTTTTTTTTTCATAACTCTGTTTGATCAGTTTTTTGTGTAAGGTATTATTTTTATTATGAACATGCACGAGGGTAGAGTATCAATTGAGATATACAAATGCCATATAATTGTGCAGAGTTATCAGCTGATTCTGATATGAGGCAAATGTATTGCAGTTGTCATTCTAAATAGTTTGAAAACTTATAGTATTGAATTTAAATGTAGACACTTGTGACTAATAGGAAGCTCAAATATTCTGGACCTTGTATATATATGAAAGATAAAGAAATCAATATATAACGTTAGCGGCTTTTCACCCTTATAAATGTACCACTATAAGTTGTATATATTGTAACGTTTGTTTAAAATTAAGTTTTCTTTCGCTTCAGTTTGAGGCTTTTTTAAAGACTAAGGACTATTTCATAGCATTTTCCATATAGACCCTGGTATCATACTGATACTTAAGTATCGGACGAAGGGCTTTAGTCCTATGTATCTATACTTGTTGATATTTTTTCGCATTGTTTTAACCGTCGACTATTTTCCGTGATAGCGTTTGTTCTTCTCCGAATTTATATTTAAGTAGCTCTGAATAGTCAGGACAATAGCTTGAATTTTGACCGGGTTTTTTTTGATGTTGAAAAGTATTGAAATACAAACAAAAATTAAATAGCATAGGAATAATGTAGCCATAAAATGGGATATAATACAATTTTTTTGTGTATCGTTTATTTTTTTTTTTTTCTGGATTCGTTATATCATATCCAAACCGGACACGTGTATAGAAATTATATAATAAAGATACGAAGGATAAGCTTTGGTTCGTAAAAAAGAAACCACGAACCCAGAGTGTTCTATAATTTTGTCTATTATTTAAGCTTTTGTCGATAAGTCTTTTCAAAATTACAGTTCTTTCATTAATTATGCCCTATTATCAGTGAGTTCATATAGCAGCCTTAGTATCTTAAAACATTTACAAGAAACAATTTTAACAAAATCATATGCACTTTTAGTTTACTGTACTGAAATTTTCTTTCAATTATTATGCATATGAATAGTATCCGTAATTTACAAGATAAGACATGTTCGAACTAATTTCTAAGTATATATAATACGTATGTTACCGAAATTATAGCAATACACCTATTGCTAGGCACATCACAATTTACTCGCATATAGGGATATATATTTCTAAAGACATGTATTAAAATAGATAAAATCATACTATATTTATAAGACAAAAATAGACAAATTGAATGTAATCATCTTTTTGAGAAATACGTAAAATAGCCAATACTAATCCAAAAAGAAACGGGAAAACCCGTTATTATTACAAAAATATCCACAATAACATACACAATAAGAAAAACTCAAAAACTAAATCAAAGGGACAACAAAGAGAAAACTGGAATTCGAACCTACACCGACATATCTCTACTTCTAACTTGACTCTACAACTCTTTCATGTAAACCTCCCGACTAACAGTGTAGCTGAATTTGTAAGCACATCAGACATAAACGATTGCTTATTCTTGTAAATTTATAAAAGTACCATTATATTTTAATTTCTCTCTGTTCCAAACTTCATGGTATTTTATGAAAATTGATTCCCTATTGTCAAATATTTTACAAAATATGCTATTGTTTTGAATGTAAAGGTTGATTGAAAATAATATATATTAAAAACAGAAACAAGAGGAATATCTAAGAAATTTAACCAAAATATAGAAGCATTAATTTAGTTACATACTTTGACTTAACTTTTCATTATTTTGGTGCATTTCATTGTCAATTGCAAACCTTCACAAAATATTCATTACTGGAACAATTTTCGAAAATAAAAATCGTTTTTGCCAGTAAAAGACAAGAAAATCAATAAAAGTAGAAACGGGGAAAGAGAGTTGAAGAATATAATAAAATCTAAAATAGATTAAAACATCATCTAGTGTGTTTAATGACTGTTTTCTGTTTGACAGTCTATATTGTCGTATGCATACCAGACAGAGACCAACAAATGATAATGTTTTCCCCCTTCTTTGTTTATAAAAACTATTTTGAGCAGCATTATGGAAAAATAGGTAAAATTTAATTATTTGATCAAATTGCAAATGTATTTATACACAATGATTTTGGTGCAAAATGTTATTGAAAAGAAATGCAGATTGTTGCCACGAATAAACGTAATAAATGATATTTTCACATAAACTTATATAAAACGAATTTTAAATCAACGGTAAAAGACTGATTACATACGTGTGCTGTGCATTAGTATTCCACTAACAGATATATTTGATGATTAGATATCCAAAATCTCGTGTGTTTTAAATGGGGTTTTTAAAGGCAAAAGGAGTATGGGCAAAATTATTCCTGCATTGATTTTAATATGCCATGTATTTAAAAATAAAGAGATGTGGTATGCTTGGCAATGAGGCAACTATCCATTAGAGTTCAAACGAAGGGGATGTAAGCAATTATAGTCATCCGTTGTTCGGTTATCAAGAAACAAAAAAGACGTTATGTTGTTTGGTTTTAGATTCTTGAATTCACATTCGGGGTATACAAATTTAACAGAAAGGGCATTTCAACATCAAAGTAATATCTATGTCAAGTTAACGTTTCATCAGAATTCTTTCAATATTTCTTCGTAAAAGATCAATCGCGCACCTTATTATGCCTTTAAAGCGACAATAGAGTTAATCAAGGAACAAACTTAAAACAATTACTAAGCATCTTTTGACGAATATTGATGTAGTGTTTGTTTTAATTATATCGTATGTTCATCGCCCTATGAAAATTTACTTCATATTCGTTTAAATTTGATTCAATGGTTCTTTCAAAAAGATATTTAAACATGGACCAATTAAACCTTTAACAAAATCAGGACAAAAAGTAAGAGTTATCAGTAACCTACCAAAAACGTGTATTTTATACACACAGAAGAAGAAGTATACTTAACAACAAAATTATTTTCATTTACCTGTGTATAATATGACGCAGGTTTCTTCAAAAGTGATGATTTTCTAAAAATTATTTGAAATTTCACAGTGATATCATACTTTAACTTTGTTTAAACTTGTTTATTTACTTTTGACTTAATTATTTATCCCTTGTATTTTTTTATTAACTGTGTATTTGCATTCAGGTGTCACAGGTCAAATTTATTCGTTCATTGTGTGTTAATTTACGTTTTTGATTGAGTTAAGCCTTCCAATTGATATTTTATAGTGTGTTTTTCTATGTTGTGATGTTATACTATTGTTTCAGAAATAGGGGAAGGTTTGGTACCATTAAAACGTTTAATCCCGCTGCAAATGTTTGCACCTGTCCTAAGTCAGGAATCTGATTACAGTAGTTGTCGTCTGTTTAAGTAGTTAATACGTGTTTCTCGTTTCTCGTTTTTATATAGATTAGACCGTTGGTTTTTCCGTTTGAATGGTTTTACACTAGTAATATTTTTGGGGCCCTTTATAGCTTGCTGTTCAGTGTGAGCCAATGCCTTATGTTGAAGGCCGTACCTTGACCTATAATGGTTTACTTTTATAAATTGTAATTTGGATGGAGAGTTGTCTCATTGGCACTCATACCACATCTTCCTATATCTATTGAATGATTAATTTTGTTAACGACTGTTGCAGTGTAAATTGTTGCCTCCCATACTTACTATTGCACCCAACAAGTAAGAGCACTAGTTAAAACTTTCGAAGGAAAATGTTTGTAAGTTTTGGTGACAATACTACTTCAGAAGTTATTTACATTCCAGTAAATCGGTAACTAGAACAGGCCATGGCGGTCATTTTTTAACAAATAAGCACCAAATTAGCAGCACATCGGAAGTAACTAAAACAAACATTCCTTCATATTTCACTTTCATTCTAATGAGGTATTCTCAAAAAAACGATACAACTACGATATGTCAACAGGCGGACGCTTACGACGATGGCGATTGTTTCAATAATACAAACAGTCAAACGAAAAACATTAAACAGATCGGCATTGGTTGTCTAATGTTCTAAACTCGTAAATGTAATTAGAATGTACGAACCAGAAAACAAAACGTGACTGAACTGCTTTTCTCCTTACAGGTAAGGAATAGTTGATAACCCTGTAGCATCAGTCTTTCATAAATACGGATGGGTAACCTTGAACAGGCATTCAATGATATGGCTTGGTTCGTGATGTCAACTTCTGGTGTTAAGTTTTTCAAATACAATTATGACAATTATGAAAAGTGACTAAACCAACAAACTAGAATGTATTTGTTTGTTATTAAGTGAATATTAAATTAAGTGATTCTTAGAACGAATCACAATCATCTTATTTTCTTTGCATGTTATATAAATTACCCAATCAATTCCAATTATGCGAATACATTTGGAATTCCAAACTTTGGTTGAATAGGTCAAATATTATAAGAAGGTCGGTGGTTCTCTCCTGGCACTCCGCCTTCCTCCACCAGTAAAAACTGAGCGCCACGCAATAGCACAATAGTGTGGAAAGTGGCGTTAAACACTAATCAATCAATCAATTCAAATGTCATAAGGAATGCAGTATGTTTGAGACAACATTGGAGCGATCGGGCAGATGATACGCATAATAAAATGAAAATGACTAACTATATTATAAAAGTAACAAACAACCTAGTATGTATTTTTTTTTGTTTGTTATTAAGTGAATAGTTAATAAAGGCAACAGTAGTATACCGCTATTCGAAATTCATAAATCGATTGAGAAAAAAAAAATCCGGGTTACAAACTAAAACTGAGGGAAACACATCAAATATAAGAGGAGAACAACGACACAACAGAAACACAACACTAAAATGCAACACACAGAAACGAACTATAATATAACAATGGCCATTTTCCTGACTTGGTACAGGACATTGTAAGAACAAATGGTGGGTTGAACCTGGTTTTGTGGCTAGCCAAACCTCCCGCTTTTATGGCAATGTTAAATATAACATTAAAATGACAAGATTACATGACAGGACTACAATACAAATAAATGGGAGAACATTCAGGACAGAGACACACACACATAATAACTATCAAAAGGTACCAGGCTTATAATTTGATACGCCAGATGTGCGTTTCGTCTACATACGACCCATCAGTGACGCTCAGAGCAAAAAAGTTCGAAAGCCATAAACAAGTACAAAGTTGAAGAGCATTGAGGACCAAAAGTTCCAAAAAGTTGTGCCAAATACGGCTAAGGTTATATGCCTGGGATAAGAAAATCCTTAGTATTTAGAATAATTCATACTTTTGCAAACAGTAAATTTATAAAAATGACTATATAATAGAAATACATGTTAACACTGAAGACTAACGAATAAGTAAAAAACCTAAATCATCACATAAAAAAGGCACAGCCGAACAACGTATTATTTGTTAGCCGAAGAGATCGACGCACAATGTGACGTCACATATAAATTTCTAAAAATTTCAACAAAATAGGATAAAGTTAACGATTAGGTTTGTAACACCGTAAAATTATTGATTCTTATGAAAACAACACATCCTTATACCTTTGCATGTTCCTTCTGTTATATAAAGATCATCAATAGCTATATCGCCTTCCCAGTCATTTCCAATTATGCCTATAAATCTAATATTTGTTACTGTTCCTTTGTGTAGTTCTATCGTTCCTCTTATCCATTTGTCATCTTGGTCTCCAGATTTCGTCCAGACGAGTTTATTATCAAGTGTAACATTTAATCCGCCTATCCGATCGCCATGCATATAATACCAAAATGTAAAACAGGAATTTACCAATATGATCATATCAACGTTTGGTAATTCAAGATATACAGTAGTTCCTTCAGCTGTGCGGACATTGGATTTTTTTTTCAAGTACAAATAGTTTCCATCCTCTATTTTGTAAAAGAAATATATAAGTTTCAAGCATAGAAAAGTATTAGATTTGTGATGTAATATAATTGAAAAAAATATCTTGTCAACAATATGTAAGTACATGCATTTACTACGCACGCATAGTAGGGATATAGTGAACAAAATTGCATTCATACATGTTCGAAATTTAAGATTTTAAACCTATACAGTTATTATATTCTTTATATAATTGCAATATACAAATCTAAAAGTGTGTCTATTGTTGATGCGCATGAGTTGGCGCATCACGGACTGTGAGATAAAAGCTCCATGACGTTGCCTTTTCGGCCCACGAAAAAAAAACGTCAAACTATCCCGTTCCATTTCGCAAGTGCCACACAAAGCTTGTGAAAATTAAACAAAAATGAACACCCAAGAAACGTCTTTACCTGTAACCTTGACATTAAGTGTTCCCGTAAAATATTGCCCGATCTTGTAATGAATTTCAATTTTATTTTTCCCGCAAAATTAAAAAAAAATCTTTTAAAGCAAACTAAACTGTTGTTATATCAATTTATCACAAAAATAGTTGCTCCGGGAATAAATTCCAACATTGGATTTCTCACTTACAAGAAGCTACAATGACATGAAAAAAATGAAAACAAAAATCGTTTTTCAGTGTCAGCAATTGTATATGTTATCATTTGTTTGTTCATTTAAAAAAGGTCAATTAAGATTCCTAAGATTCTATCGAATATCGAATCTTTACATTTTCACTGTTTTGAGAAATGCTTTATATTTTTGAACGGAAAATCATTGCTAACAGTTCAAATGAAAGTTGTTTAATTGTAAACTATATGTATTTTCGTCATTATCTTTCATTCGTGTGTACTGTCTCATTTAGTCAAAACCTGCGAAAGAGTAATAACCGAGAACGTATTTTATTATACTAGGCAAAATACATGTATCATTTTAAGTTGCTTAAATTATTAATATTCAGAAATAATTAATCCACAAAATTAGATGGAGTAGTTTTCAATAGCCCGTTTTAGTATGATGGTATGCCGTGGTCTGCGTCCGTGCTTCTATCCTTCAGTCAACACTACAGTGTCGAACGAGTAGACTGAAAAGTGGGCTGGGGCCAAATCCTGAAAATAACCAGGAAAAAACCCACATCAAATGATATGATAAAGTCTAATAGTTTAGAAGTTAGTCAGTGTTATTTTAATTTCTTTTTTTTTTATTTTCCATAATTTTGTCAAAGAGAGAGGAGAAGGAGGTGATTTTGAACTATTTCACATTTCAAGAGCTCCAGTTTCTACGGACGGTGTTTCTGAAGGATACTTTTGTACGGCAACATAATGATAAATACTGATACATAAATGTGATATCTTGTATTACAGGATAATAAATCAGTTATGTATTGTTGTTATAATTGAAATTTTTAAAGTGGGTTTCAAACTTATAATTTGTGATATTTGTGAAAATTGCGGGAAACGTGTACTATATGACGTCAGATTCAGTGTTCTGAAGAAAGACAACTATTTTGTTTTAAAACAAATGAGAAAAAATATCATTTTAACTTTTTTGAATGGTCGGTGACATGTACTTTTTAGGGCTTTATTTGAAAGAGTACACAAAGCACTTTCCTTCTTTAAATATTAATGAACAAAATACCTGGTAGATATTGTTTAATCACGGAAAGGTTTTTCATTCTTACATAATTTTTTTGGCGGGAATGAAATAAATCATACTTTTTAAGATCAAACCACCAAAAATCTTAAACTCTAAAATCTTTAATTGATAGATTCAAATCTACTGTTTAACAAAAAAAAAAGAATTATTATTGGATTATTTGAAATTTTTAATAACAACCAAATAATGTTCATTTTGGGGAAAACACGAATTTGAGGTTGCTGTAGTGACAAATGAACCTACCAAACGGCTATGTACACCTAAGATACTTTATATACTTAAACTATTCTAAACCTTTAACTTCTTATTGAACTTACATAGAAGTGGTATCATGTATCATCAGAAAGTTAAGGTTTTTTCAACTAATCCATAAAAAGACACGATAGTACAGAGATTCATGATCCCTTACAAAAGCAGTAATAATGTATCAATTTGATGACCAAAAATAGACACGACTTATATTTTATTCCAAAATCAATCTTCTGAAAGTATTGCTGCATCTGGAAAATTTAAATTAATGACACTTTTCTTGTTTTATCAAAACTTATTGTTCTTTTTTTGAAACAAGATAAAAGATAAATATTTATTTATCACTTCTATATAAATCAGATATAATCCTTTTATAACGTCGGGACTAACGTCCCTAATGTATGAGAGGCTTAAATCTAATACATGTATTGTAATATCAGTATTGACAAAAGAGGCATGGAATAAAGATCACGGTCAGATGAACCCTACTGATTGACATCCCTTGATTTTTTCACGTACTAAAACATGGCTCAGCCTAACGTTTTAATTATTATAGTAACTGCAAAATAAGGAATGATATGCATATAAAAAAAAATGACCTGCTTCTTTCCTTTAAAAGGACAGATATACAATACTATAAAAGTATCGTGAATGTTTACCGATTATTTAAACAAATACTTCTAAAATGGCTGCGAAAATAGAATTGCACTTGTAAGGAATGACTAAAAGGACTCTTAATTTCTTAAAACATAGAAAGAAAAAAACACTCATCAAATATACCAGACTTATGATTTTTATTAATGTCTGCTGCAAGCATGTGCATGGATCTATAGAATTATTATAAAATCCAAAATCCATGCAAAAATCTATTCTTAGGATATCTACCAATGATTGTGTATAAAAAAATTTCAGAAACTAACAGATCAGAACTAAGAATACATGAATGAAGACATTTTAATATATATAGGCATAATGATGTGTAATAAACGGTGATACTTTATAAAGGAAACTGTGGCTTACTGATTTAAACAAACCGAAGACCAATCAAGGTGGTAAACAAAATTCGAAGAGAACCGCAAGCACTCTTGTAGAAGCGAGGTGGGTAGGTCAATAGAACAAGCATCACCTGCTATGCATGCATCAACTGCAATGCAAATTTACAATAAGTCACAATGTCGCAACCGGGAATATGACACAATCGGTAAAATAACAGATAAGACGACTTTTTTGCTATCCAAAATCTTACATTGCGAAAACATGAAAAAATTGAATTAAAAAGTGAGATAAGACACAGACACATCGTATCGATCAACCAATTCATGATACTCATCGTTAAATTTATATAGTCTTGCTTTAATTTTTTTCTTTTCATAGCTCTGTTGGACCAGTTGTTTTGTTTAACATGTCTAAGACCTGAAAATGGAATCTGTATAAGGTAAACAAGTACAAGCGTAACGTATCAATTGATATATGGAGACACCATACCATGGGAAGGAGGTTACAGCTGATTTTGTTATGAGGAAAGTAAAGTGCTTTCACGATCTAAATAGTTGTAAGACTTATAATATTGAAATATAGACAGAAACAATTGATTACAAGCTCAAACATTCTTTGTGGCTAAACCGATGACGCAAGACAAAAGCAAATGCACTCTTCTTATGAAAAAGTCGAGACAATCAATAGTAAAACCATGCCGGAGACGAGACTGATAACAAGGTATTTCTAAACTACAATCGTACATTTCAAAGATTTCTTTTGTTAAAATGTGTTATTAGAAATATACATGCAAATACACGATGTTTTATGTTCATTATTTATCGAGATAATAGCATGTATAGCTTGTGAAACGGAAATTAGAAAAATGTCAATCTTTGCTGCATAGTGATAACAAAAATTGGAAACAAATCATGTTCATACAAAATCTAAGGATCTTACAGGTCACAAATGTTTGGACTATCTCACAAAGTCCTTAGCATGTTACAATTTCCCAAAATATACCTATTTTTTGCATTTTAGTTTTCGAGTACACCGGTCTGCTCTTGTCGTGGAATTTGCCATCTAGAAATGTTGTCTATTCGTATATATAACTCTTTAAAAGTTGTTTTTGTGAAGGTTCAACAATTAAAGGTAAATATTTTTAAAAAGGAGGTTATCAGTTAAAAGTTTTAACTATTTTAAGAAAAGTCGGTTCGATTTCTGTACATGCATTTGCGGTCTTCTCGATCTATTCACATTTAGTGCTAACATTGAGATAAGGTCGGTTTTAAGTTGCTCAGTAACTTAATGTCAAAAGTGTTAATCTTTGCTGCATATCATTCGATTCCATCGGAACGTTTTCCTTGAATTTATCTAATCTATATAGATGCATACATATATGAATAATTGGCATGTCCCGGAGAGGAACACAGACAGAAGAAAATGTGAAGTTTGTACTCCAAGAATTTGATTGCATAGCAACATTTTAAACCAAATTTACACAAAGAACCTATAGACTGCTGTACTCGTTGCTAGTTATTGTAGGAAAGAATTGGTAGCATTATATTCAAATTTTGTTTTTATTTCAATTTATTCTTTATTGCTACCATTGACCAGAACGTTTTCTTGTGAACTTATATTCAATAGCGTCCTTGCTAAATTGGACCAAACATTGAAAAGATCAAGTTCTCAATATTTGCAGGGGAAGTTATATTCTGACACTAGATTTTCCCCTGTTCCAAGTATAGATAAAAGAGGAAGAAATCAATAGATTACATAACGTCAACAGTTTTTCAACTAATAAATGTAACGCTATCAAAATTGAATATTATTAAGCTAGGTCTTCAGTTTTCTATTTTGTGTTTTGTGTACTGGTGTTTCTTTTTTTGTCGTTTCTCGTTTTTGACATGGCTTTGTCAGTTTGTTTTCGACTCTAAAGATCAAATATAAAAATATAGGCATATTTTTCAAAGTTGATCATATGCAAACAAACTTCAATCCTTTTGAAATACATATTATGTGTGGACGTTCCGCTTACAAGGCTATGACAACGCTCCATTCTACTTTCTGTTTTATAGTTCTTTGGTTTTAATACACCTCTTCAAATATTCGAAGGCCAATATTGCATTGACTGATGCAATAATTATCCCCAACAGAAACTAGGACGGAGTGTTTTCATATCCTTGTAAGTCAAACATGGACACGGATTCTGTATTTAAATCAGATTGTGTAAATTTAGAATATAAAAATTGTATCAGTATTCAAATATAAAGATATTAAATCAATCCAAATGCTTTTAACATGTTGAATAGACGGAAATCAAAGTACTACACTTGATTGTGATTGTAAAATGAATATGCTCAAATTAAATGTGACGTTGTTTAATGTAGGGTCAAATACAACTTCTGCCTTCTTGTAAAGGTTAGCCTCGAAATAGCTTGCAAAGATGATATCGGGTGTTGAGTTTAGCATGGTTGTCTTGACATGTTTAGCGCATGATTGCGAACAATATTATAAAATGGTTGTAATAGTTTATAATTATTGAATGTCAGAAAGGCCTTACGACGATTTTTCTACGATATCATATTATTGATATAAATAGTTCCTACCAGATGCTGTCGAATGATCATATCTTGGACCAGGGTTGTAGCGCCACCAATATCCATTTTGATTTACCCATTCATACTGGTGTGAATATTGTCCATTCAAATGACACGAATACGTGTCAAAGTCACACTGAAAAAGGAAGGCTAAAAAAAAAAGATATTACTAGAGATTGATTTTTATTTTATAATCTTAAATGTAATGTAATGTCATATGAAAAACTAATTGAAGGTATTTCTGTTTTCATCAAGTGTATTCAATAAACAATGTAATACATATTATCTTTTTTCCATTTGTACTACCAATAATTAAGTATAATTGTGTGCCTAAGTTTGGAAAATGGGAAATCGAAGACAAGTTTATTTTTTCTTATGGAAAAGTTAAACGTTTGCATTTCAACATAGAAACATATGGATACAGAATTCAAAATACATGCGAAATATATTTGGTTCACTCCAATAAATTACTTTGCATAACAAGCATCAACTGTTTTTATGATTTGTATCGATCAGCTGACTAGTGCAACGCTACCCAACTTACTTTGATAGTTTGATAGATAACTAATTTTAATAGCGGTACTATTTGAATTGTGTGAATAATTCTTTGGAAGTAGTGCAAGAGCTGCGCTCCTTTGATAATCTGTCGCATAAGACTTATTTTCCTAAAATGTATGAGTTTAAATCGCATTCAATGTGTATGGTAGATCAACAACAATCAGACTGATGCATATGTTCCGGACCATATAGGTGATTTTTGGAATACGCACGAGAAACACTTACCAATGAACTATGCTCATTTATCCTACGTATGTGCTTTTTGTTCAGCAAGTAAGAAACCAAACAAGTATGTCCAGGAACCAACATAACTCAAAAGAACAGGAAATGCGACGACAACAAATAAAATACAAAACCAAACACATTTTGAACACAGATGATTTCTCAGAATACTTTACTGCAATTGCTTTTTTCAAATCAAAAATAAGTGAAGATAGACTGTCTTAGAGTTATTTACCTTATATCACCAGTACACACAACTCGTTTTCCAAACCCTACACTACACAAGTTACTAACTGACATTATTTTTAGTCCACGACGTTTAGTCTGAATCTGGTGTAACTGTTCTTGCCTTCGCTAATGTCAATTAAAAACGGTTTTATCGTCCGTTATTGAAAGTTCATTGATACGTCTTGAAGTGATCTCCCCAAGTCGACAATTTGTCATTCTACTGGACAAATCGATAATGACCATGTATAAATGTGTTTGCTATATAGTTCTAACTTGTGAGTAACATTCACTGAGTTATTCAGCGTTACTTTAAAAAAAATATTGATGTAACTCCTGATTTACCGTATAATTAGAAAACTAAAATTTCAATTTTTATAAACTCTTTTTGATTTCAACTCGGTGAGTTTTCCTTTTGAAAATAACAGTATTAAAAGTTAAACGTTAACGTTTCAACGTTCATCGCGTTTATTACCCGGACAATACGCCTTTGACAAGTCAATGAGAGTATATACGCAAATGGTCATGACAATATGTGTATGGTCCAAATACTGAAATAGTCTGAAAGATATACAAATAACGAATACCAATTTAAACTAAAACAACCGATTAAATGTCAATGACATGATTTATTTATTAGATTACTGCACATTTGTTAGGTGTAGATAAACACCGTGTAATGGTTTTATTCACATAAGGGGTTAACTATAATTTATGAAACTTAACCTTGCAAAATAAGGAGTTTTCATTTTATAAATGAGGTAATTCAATAATATAGAGATCTCATTTACAACTATATATAGCCGTTTAATATTTGTCAGTTATCAGGCGATAGATTCTTTAAGACCTGACTTTAAGAAAACAATAAGTAAATCTCTTTCAAAAGTAAGTTTTTTAAACAGCTTATTAGACAACTGCTAATGAAACAGAACTATATGTATAAGGTTCTTCAGATTTTCTACGTTACGTGACATGCAAATACAATGGTCACAATTTTCCAATTGAATCATAATTCTATTGTGATTTAAAAAAGGAATTAAAAACAATGCATGTCAATTTTAATTTATAGAAAGTAAAATAACAAAAATACCAACTCCAAGGAAAATTCAAATCGGAAAGTCTCTTATCAAATTGCAAAATCAAAACCTCAAACACATCAAACGAATGGAAAACAACTGTCATATTAAAGTAATTTAATCATCTCAAATGTATCATTTGGAGGTTTGAGTAGCTCGCTAAACATATGTATAGACGAGATAAGATTGATCATCATTCTTAAAAAGAAATACAATGTAATACATTAAAACAAATATTTTTAGTTAAAAAATCCGTCATTTACCTTACACGTTATAATTAAGCAAACACCAACTCAAGGAGTGACACCATTTATTCAGTCCCGGTCAGAAATAACATCCCAGACAGTGGTACACATTTAAACAAAATAGTTCCTTCGTATACCTGTAGGTGTAACTTTCAAAATATGTAGAATATGTTTGTACAAAACGAAAGCTAGATAACTTGTGATAAATGTAAAATTGAGAATGGAAATGGGGAATGTGTGAACGAGACAACAACCCTACCATAGAGCAGGCAACAGCCGAAGGACACCAATGGGTTTTCAATGCAGCGAGAAACTCCCGCACCCGGAGGCGTCCTTCAGCTGGCCCCTAAACAAATATGTATACTAGTTCAGTGATAATGGACGTCATACTAAACTCCAAATTATACACAAGAAACTAAAATTAAAAATGATACAAGACTAACAAAGGTCAGAGGCTCCTGACTTGGGACAGGCGCAAAAATTCGGCGGGTTAAACATGTTTTTGGAGATCTCAACCCTCCCCCTATACCTCTAGCCAATGTAGAAAAAAACAAACGCACAACAGTACGCACAGTAAAACTCAGTTTAAGAGAAGTCCGAGTCCGATGTAGAATACTTTTGAGTCATATCTTTGAATAATAAATATAGTATATTTGATATGCAATTAAGCATTTTTTTTTATTTTTTAGCACATGATAAGATAAGGTAGTCCTTTGACATAAAATAACTGTCACTTAAGTTTAACTTTAAACAACAGAGCTATTGATACTTAAAGTTGAAGACTTTAACATACAGTCTGCTGTCTAGACCAAGCATTACATGTAAGTAGGCGAGAAAAGTAAACGCGGCGTTCAATCACGTGCAAATCATGTAAACATCACGTCAACTCTGCGTTAACAGCATAACTTCAGTAAACATAATAGTTAACAGACGTTTATATCACATTTACCGAAGCTATCACGGGAAAAAAGGCGCGTCTTGTACTTTTGAATAAAAACAACCTGTTGATTCTTGCATGTCTTTGTAGTAAACACGCATTAATGCAGTTTGGCATCCTTGCAATGCCCAATTGTCAATTTCAACCAACAAATCTACAAACAATGGCCAACTGTCCATTTCAATAAACATATTTAATTTAACGATTACAATGAATTATTGACCACTTACTCAGGATGCTGCACAAAACATTATTGTGCATGCACATACAGTCTTTCAGTAGATGTATATAATTTTGGGTTTTTACAATCATTTTTGTGAAGCGATATCTATTTATTTTTTAGTTGCAACATATTGTAAGAACAAGCCAATGAAAAAATAAACAATCTGCCAAATGTTAATTGAACGGAGTTTTTGAAATTGAAGTTGAAATTTCACAATTGAATAAAACTTGCTTTCGATTTTTTTTTTGTTTTTTTTGTTTTATACGTCAAATCTTAAGTTAAAGTCATTTAAACAATATGAAGAAATAAACAAATGTAGTTTATTTATAATTTACATAATAGATAACACAAAAAGTAAACGCGCGTTTACTTTTAAGTGCGCGTAAAAAATAAACGTGCGCAATTTGTGATAAACGCCAGTAAAATATTGACTAAACGGACGAAAAGTAAACGCGCGTTTACTCTGGTAGACATTATAAATTTCCATATTGACTGCGTAAACGTAATTAAAGTAAAAACGTTTACTAGAAAAAGCGAAAATTGAAATTAAAAAACGATATAAGGCACATGGCGTTAACGTGCGTCTAGTTTACGTAATGCTTAGTATGCAACCAACTATAGAAAGTAATGACACCAAGAACTAGTCATGTGCCTCCTTTAAAAATCAGCAACCTTGCCTATATAATGTTTGGGTCTTCAATGCTCTTCACTTTCGTACTTTATTTGGCCTTTTTAATTTCAACAATAATTAGTCTTTTCAGACAAAACGCGCAACTGGCTTACTTAATTTTAAGCCTAATATATGAACTAAGTTTAAATGCATATGTATAATAGAACGTTATAAGAAAGTAGATAATAACCATATTTTAACATATTAACAAGATAGAAGTGTTCATCCTATACTGGAACCGTCCGTTTTTTAACAAGTTTGACAATATTTGTATAGTCCGAAGGCATACTGAATTCTTTACGGAGGAAACGAACCTATGTTCAGCCATGTAGTATTTTAAAGAAAAAATCAAAACCAACAACATCAAAGTTTTCATAATTATCATGTTATATAAGTAGATACATGTATATAACATTATATTGAATGTTCTCGGCATTGCCCAAGATCTTGTCTTTATATACTGTTCACATATCATTATTTTTAAGGTTTATGGATGAAATTAGCTCTGAAGTCGGTCATCGATATTAATGTGTGGTTTGCGATTATATCATTAGCTAGATACTTTCACTGCGAGAATTCTACTTTATTCAAATTGGAAGGGTTGACTAAGGTACATACATACATTGTATTGTAATCCCTAGGCTTATCCCGTCTGATAGTATACGTAGACCCTTGCTAAATTAGGCCGGTAATTTGGATGTGTAAATCAAATACAGATGGTTGCAGACCTAACCTGTACACCAGTTAACTTATAGCAAACTATTTGACTGCTTTTTAATTAACCTTAATAGACTTTGTTTCCTCAATATTTTCAACTTCGTACTCTTTTTTGCCTTTTTGATTCGAGGGTCACTGATGAGATTTGCCAATGGGTCGATGCCACTGATTGTGGAGGTTTCCTCTCCGAGGGTATCAACTGTCCAGTATTCAGCATTTCTGTATTGACATGAATTTTCATTGATATGGTCATAGTTATGTTTACAAAGCATTGCATTTTTCGAAATACTGAGGCGAAGAATTGGTTATCTTTACTGTATTCGGCAAAACCTTTCGGAAATTTTGGTTCTCTGTGCTCTTCGTCTTCGTACTGTTTGGTTCGAGCGTCATTGATGAGTTTTGTTGACGGAACGCGCGTCTGGCTTACAAAATGTTAAGGCTAGTATCTATGATTGATTAATTTCTGCTATATCAGCTCGTTAACATTTGCCTTGGGCAGGAATAGTAATAGATATTTTACGACAAAACAATACTACTGACCAGTGCAATATTTTGAAAAGTTGACACACTGTTTTCAACCCGACAAAAATGATAGGTATGTATGCCAATCATAATTAAGTCCAAATTTGTTCAGTATTAATTGATACTGGCGAATATTTGGGCTATACAATCAACCCTGATATATCAAATCTAATTATTTTTAGTGACGGTTCAGTATTTTAAATGAAAAATGGAAATATTGGCACTCTAAATTGATGCAGAAACATTTGTGTAGTCATTTTATACCAATATTGCAGTCATCTGAACACAAATATACAACATTTATTGATTTATGATATTGGCATAGTATTTTCATAATTAATTTCTAATATATGTATTATTAGTGTTAACTGATGCGGGCACATATTTTATTTTTGCTGTAGAAACCATCCTTAGCTAACACATAATGATTTTGGGGATTGTTCAGTATTTTTGCTTAAAAGAGAAAATGTTGGCGCTCTTAATTCATGCGACAAAACGTTTCAGTCATTGTGCATTACTATTGCTGTCTTTGTATTATACAATCCATAATGAGTTAAAAAAAAATATTGATTTATGAAAGTGGCACATCAATTTATTATAAAGTTCAAATAGGGTCCGTGTTCATTGATACGGACAAATATTTTTGCTGACAATCCAACTGAGACATCAACACTACTATTTGTAGTGACTTTAGAAAAAAGATGAAATTCTATACGATGTTGAGCTAGCTATAAAACCAGGTCTGATCCACCATTTTACACATAATGATTTAAAGGCCTGTACCAAGTCAGGGATATGGCAGTTGTTTTCCATTCGTTTGATGTGTTTGAGCTTTTGATTTTGGCATTAAATAAAGGACTATCCGTTTTGAATTTTCCTTGGAGTTAGATTCTTTTGTTATTTTACGTTTTTCTGGAACTCTAAATTCATGCAGACAAAGTGTTGTAGTCATTGTGAACCAATATGCCTGTCTTTGTATTATACAATCAAACCTGAGTTAAACAAATTACTGATTTATGATAGCGGCACACTATTTGCAATATAAAGATCAAATATGGTCCGTTTCCATTGATGTGGACAATTTGTTTGCTATACAATTATTCCTGAGACATTAAAACTACTGATTTGAAGTGATATTTCAGTATTTTGAATAAAAATATGAAATGCAGGCTCTCTAAAGTGATGCAGACAACATACTGTAGTTATTTTGTTTCACTATTAACACGTTTGATAATGCTATCACTTGTAGTATACAATCCACCCCGAGTTAAAAAAAATTACTGTTGTATGATATCAGCATATTATTTTCATTATAAAGTTCTAATATGGTCAGTGTTGGCAAATATGTTTGTTATACAAACCAACCTGAGGTATCAGACCTTCTGATGTTTAGTGACGGTTCATTAATTTGAATTAAAAGAGGAAATGTACACACTCATAATTGATGCAGACAAGATATTGAAGTCATTTTGTACCAATATTGCTGTCATATGTATTATACTGTTCTGTCTAAAAAAATTCTGATTTATTTGTACCAGCTAATTTTAATTCATACGGTCAAATATGATTGCTATAGAAACCATCCTCAGATATCCAACATACTGACTGTTGTTGACGGTTCAGTAATTTGAAATTAAAGTGGTAATGTTGACACTCTTAATTGATGCGGACAAGATACCTCCATATAACTTTCATTTTAAAGTTCAAATGTGGTCAGTGTTAATCGATGCGGGCAATAACTTTTGTTTTACAAACAATCTTGCGACATAAAAACTATTACTAGCCTAAGGAAAAGAAGAAAATGAACACGCACTCTAAATTAAAAGCAACAAAATATTTAGTCATCGTGTACTAATATTACTATCCTTTATATTAAACAATTCATCCTGAGCTACAAAAGTTACTGGTTTATGATACTGCCTCATGATTTTCATTATAAAGTACAAATGGTCAGTTTTGAAATATACGACGTGTCTCGGTATTTTGTACATCCAACATTCATGTATTAATTTTTGATGATTATGTTATTGTTTCGGTTAGATAATGTGTTATGTCTTATCGTTTGTAGTCCATCTAAATTATAAAATTGCCTTTTAAAACCATCATTGTCATGAAAATTGTTTGGACGAGTATTGTGAAAATAATTGTATAAAGTTCGAAATTGCATGTTAGTTACGTAAGCGCGTCACCCATTTTGTTGTTGATGTATCGAGAGTACTGTTTGTAGTGATGGTACAGTATTTTGAATAAAAAGGAGAAAACGTGGCTTCCTGAACTAAAGCCGATCATTTTATACAATCTACCATGGTGTGTAAAATTTGTGACATTATATATATATATATATATATCTATATTTCAATTTTAAGTACAGATGTTGCCATTGTAAATCGATTCTATGTGATAAGTTTGATTTTAAGCTTACAAATGCTTACACGGACTGCTAAATCTTGAAACGGATCAGAACTTAACCTGTTATATAAGATATAAATGATTTGAAGAATGTGATATTTATTAAAATCTACAATGTACGTAAGGTGTTTGTTTCAACTGTGAAACATTGTGTACAAAATCGTTTCTGATTTTTTAAAAAGCAGATCACGCGTGTATTATAGCGTAAATAATATATATACAGAAATAAATCAGAAGATATTTTGTATTTCAATCAAAGTTTAATGCGTACTGTATTTATCTAAACGGTATTGTTTATATCGAAAATCAAAGACGTTTTGAAATATTGTCAACCGATGTTAAGCGGTCATGGTCATAAGTGTTTAGCAGACTACCCAAAAGTTAACTTTACAACAGGTTTGTTTCAATTGGGGTTGGCCAGGTCGACGTTAACTGCATAAACAGACCTCAAGTTAACTTTTTCGGCCATTTGGACCACGTCTGGTTTTTAAGTTAATTTGAGTTTGGTTCTAGGACAGATCGAAGCAGTCCTAAAACCTGTTACATGTTAACATTAAACAATCAAAATGACTGGTTATCAAGTTCAGTTGCTATACAGGTTAGGACTGCACCCATCTGTATATACACTGCCAGGTGCATGTCCTGTCGAAATGGGGTTGTTAAATCTGATGCCTTGTGCCCGAAGGGCTTCGCACCATTCGGCTCTTTGCCCACATACCATTGCAACATTGAGGGTCAAGCAAATGTTCGGCTCTTCATCCATGTCATCTCACCTTGTAGAAACTACCCGTAGTGTCAATGAGTAGTAAAACATTTCTCGTCCTAATATGCATGCAATAATTTTCTCTAGTTGAGTAAGAAACAATCAATTAATCCTGTTCGATCTACCCATTGTATTAATAGTTCATTTGTTTTGGTTTTAAAAATGCATGCAACATTTGCCATTGACGGTAATTAGATACCCAATCCATTCCTTCATATATTTGATTGTGCTTAACTCGGCCAGTACTGCAAATGTACACTTGTTCATTGTTTGATGTAGTGGATCTTTGGTATTATCAATACTCTGGATGAACTCGACTATGTCAAAAAAAAATGCAACGGTAAACACAATTTTTAAAATGAAGAGGATATGTTTGAATGGGATTGGTGGTGACTCTTTATAATAGTCATTCCTAGACAGTTCTTATCCTATTTTGCGTTTTCTGGTAAAACTAAAGTCAATAAAGATAACCCATCAACATTAAAATAAGATCTACACATCAGTGAAGTGATCGGTTTCAGCAGTTGAATCCTAATAAGAGTTATTTGAATTCTATGAAGATTTTAGTCATAATTGTTTCTGTGATTGTTGCAGAAAAATATAGCAGATAGAGAGAATCTGTCAACAACAACTATGTTCAGCAAGACACGATTTGAAAATAAATGAATATGATCGAAATCGTAAGTCAATTTCTAATAGGTCCTAGAGTGTTTTCCATTTCAGCTATTATCATAAATTCTGTAATAGATAAAGTGAAACTTCAAACAGAAAAATAGTCAGCTAAATCTATCAATAATGGCTGATATAACAGTCATGTTCAAATAATTGAATGGAGAGAGAAACTTCAAACTAAAAAACGTTTATCAAAATAAGATAAAAAAGTAAAACAATCCAAATCGTCAGTTAATCCTTAATAGAAATTTTTTCCCATGAAAATAAATTTTATCCATGTTTGCATTAATGAAAACTATAATAATAAATCAGAGAAATTTGAAACCGCATAAAATTATATATTCACATAGCCAAGATATGGAAATAAGTCAAAATGACTGCGATCGTAAATCGTTTCCATATAGAAGTTATTGTCTCTCAAAGAAGACTTGTTTTGTTCTACTCCACTTCCCTTAGTTTGACTTGATATAATACATTTTAACCCCTGTTCATAATATTTTTAAATGGATGTTAAGGTTAACGTTATGGACGTGACAAAATGACAAACAATTTAAACGAGAAACTAATGTACTGATTTAAGACTAAACAATTCACGAACAAAAATATTTGACAGACAGCAACCAATGAGAACCACTTACTGGCTCTATGACTTCAAACATGGGTGTAATGTTCCTTTTAACAAAATTGCTTGACAAAAATATAACGATTAGAATCAAGCATATCTTACATTGACAATGTACGTCTCTCATTGGGAGTTTCCTACTTTGCATATCAAAAGTACAGTAGATTTATATACTATTTCATAAAGACCTTCTGTATTATACTGTAGCATTTATGATTACCCGTTGTTTGTATAAGTTGATGAGGCTTTTTGTAAAGAATTAAATGACAAATGTGAATAAAGTGCGAACTTTAATCAACATGTTATGATTCAGTTAACTGTTGTATTCCTTTGTAAAAATGAAATAAACGTCTGATGCGCTTTTCTGGATCGATCAACTTTCATAAGAAACATTGATAACCAAGAACAAAATTAAGCCAAGGATGTATTACTACCTTAAACTGTGAAGAGCTATATAATTAAAAGATGTCTGAAAGAATAACTAAATCCATATAAGGTCGACGTTTCCTGAGGAAGTAGGAACCTTAGACCCTAAAAAAAGTCTGCTTGAAAATGAATAATAACTTGTTGATTATGGTTCAACATTTTTTGTTCAAGTTATATATTAAGAGTCAACAAATATATCAATCTCGTTAACCTAATATTCAAATTCATGCAGTATTGATTTATGAAATTTCAAATGTAAAGATTGAGCGATTTAATACCATTCAGTTAATGTAATATATTTAACATTGAAAACATCGAAACGTGACCAAAACAATTTCAATTAATAAAATGTGTATATGTTATTTAAATTCAGTATCACAACAATTTAGAAGTATTCAACTATTTTATAGGCAGTGTGCCAATAAATATTTTACTAATGTGCGCTTGTTATAAATGATTGGATTTGTCTTATGTTGCTAAAAAACAGAAACATTTTATCAGGATAAATTGTGTATCAAAAACTACAGTTTTTAATGCTTAACTCAGATATAAATAAGCAACAGCTGCATGTTTTCATAATATGGTTACTGTCCTTTTTGTTACAGGTACCCAATAAAAAAATTGTAAAAAGGAAATGAAAGATTGGATACCTTTGGGGTATTAAAAATCTCTGTAAAAGAAAAGAATAATACTCTTTGAACAGTCATTATGTATTTTCGATGAAAATACATTCATTTAAACTATTTTACTGTTTCTTTTTCTGACTTTTTGACAATTAGGTTGGAGTGCCTATAGTTGATGTTACAAAGTGGTCACAAGGTCTCTTGAATTTTCTAAAATATGCGCAATATTTCAAAATTTTAGAAATGTAATTTCCCTTTTTTTTCCGTCACATTTTGATTCTTTAAAAAAGTCAAATATCAAATACAGTTTACTTTTTAAAGCTCGGTGTTACTACAGATAACTTTTATTTCAATTGTCAGTTTTGAATAAATTTACCTTGTTATCGTTCAAAATATTTTTGTGTGTTGTTTTTTTTAGTTTCGTTTGTTTTAGTTTTCAACCAAATTTTAAAATTTGCCTTAAACATGTTAAAGCATAGAATACAATAGCAAATTAATAGAAAAACGCTTTGAAAAATGCGTCGTTAAACACTTTATGACCACCCAAGTTCGCAGAATTTACACTGGCGTCATTTAATTTGTGGTGTAAATTTCAAAGCAATTGAAAATGCAGTATGGAAATGCAGTTTTTAAAAGCACATGGAATCTACTGAGATATAAGGGAATAACGACTTGTTACTTTTCGATGATAATGAATGAGTTAACATCAAGCATCACTGAAGAGACATAAATTGTCAAAAAACGTTTCTGATGTAATAAAATTGGAACCGTTAATATTATTGAAATACACGAGAAATATTCGTTTAAAGTTGTAATGCATGTTTTGAATTTCTGCATGACGTTGGTTCATTGACAACTTCAAAACTGTGACAGTAATTAGCTAGCACGAATAAGTTCATACAGAATATCTAGTGTTTAAAAACGAGTTTTAATTCGAAACATAAACACATGAATTCCACTTTTTTCCTTAGGGAATTATCATAGATTCCCATTTTTCCTTTAGCTTTTATGAATTTCATTTTATCTTTTTGCAATCATCAATCCCATATTTTTTAATTTCCATCATAGATCTCAGTTTTTAACTATTGCAATCGATTGTATTCTTCAAGAAGGGAATATAAAAATTCTAAGAACACAAACTTTATACAACAGTAGTTTAATTTTACTATTGTAGAGTGGCTTGATAATTGCCGAGTGCTTTTTGTCAATAATGATAGCAAAATTTTATAATTATTTCATCGCAAATAATCTTTAACTTTGAAAGTTACATTAGTCCTTAAAGTCAATATATCTTACAAAATGGATGAAAATATTTCTATTAAATTCAAAGTCGCTTTTATTTTTTTTATTTAAGGAAAGTGGGGGTATGTATTGTTCAGGTCTCAATCAAGTAGGATATTTGAACAATCACAGTTTCGTTATTTTTGTAGAAGTACACAATGGAAAAACAATTATCATATTTGAAAAATGTTCAATTTACTGATTAAAATATCTAATTTGGAACATTGGTGGATTGAAAATAAGTATCCATCACTTATACAAGTTTGACTAAAACTATTAAACAAACAGCCTGTCATATATGAAATAGTTTTCATGAAAACATACTGGAGTTCGCTGTTTGGTTGTCATGCTATTAAGCCGTGCCAATTTACTTATTGGTTTCCATTTAGTTTGCAGTGGTCACCGTGACAAGTGTTTTCCGATTGCAAGACCAATACAGCTTGAGGACATTATTATTAAACACACATACCTTCGTATGTTAGTTGATTCCTCGTTACTACCAGTGAGATTGTAAGAACATTAAAAAAAATCGTTGAAACTACACAATACGTCTATACTTACAATTACATTTTTGGTTTTCAATTAAAATGTCATCAATAACTATCGCACCTATATAACCTTCCCACCAGCTTCCGCGTACCACTTTGAAAACAAACTTGTACGAATTATATGAATTCTTATCCAAAGAGATTTGAATATATTGCCATTTTTGTTTTCTATGATCTGATAAATTTAACAACATATCCTCGTTTTGGAACACATATACACTGTCTCTATAATTTGTCGTAAAGTACCAAAAAGATAGACACTGTTGCTCTGTTGGAATAATGAACATGCTTTCTAGTGTTGCAAATTCCCCTCTGCTTGGATGATTTTGGTAAATATACGCGTATTTACCTGCTGTTGCTGAAATGAGCAATAATATCCGCTGATGAATATATTGAAAAGAGTAACAGATGATTTAACATTTAAATATATATGAACCTGTCATACTTTCCACTTTAAAACATTTAAAACAATAAAACGGTTCAATGTTAAAATGGTTGTTTTTTTTTATTAAATTGAAACATTTCAAAAAGTTCTTTTCTTAAATGTTTTCTTGGTTGAATTTTGAACGATATTTTTGTTATCCCATGTGTTACTTTTTTCATATTTTGATAACGTAAATATAATTAAAAATGTGGTATCCTTAACCGAAGCAAACAAACAACAATATGAGTTCATTTTTGAATAATAATACATTTTTTTGTTTCCTATAAAGCTGTAAAAACTAGATATTTTATCTTTGAATATCTATCCAAGTGTTTTTTGTACATGATTGGATTAGATTTATACTCGAAGGTGAGATTACGTTACCCAATAGCAGTATCAACATGTGTTACCCAACACCAGTATCAACATGTGTTACCCAATACCAGTATCAATATGTGTTACCCAATACTTGTATCAGCATGTGTTAAACCAAGGTTATACTTGAATTTTTATTATTTTTGTTGTAAACTTATTTTCAAAAAATATAGTCTAACGTTAAATAAAGTTTGGCCATATTTATATAAATTAACATTTTCACAACTTCAAGGACAGTACATTTGTTCAATGAGTTGTTCTCAAATTGAAAACCACTTTACATTATACTATTTATTATTAAAATTTAAATTTTTTAACAATCATATTTGATGATCATTACATACAATGATCATTCCAGCAGATGGAAATCGATAGTATTAGTGATGTCTTATTGTTTAAAATTATCACTTCCAAGTTGACATTTCTCAATTCAAAACTTCACATTGCTCAATATCTTGATACAAGTAAGGTGACAAATATCCACCAGAGACCAAAGGACGTTGATTTATGCAAATACTGGCTAACATGGGAAAAACCAAAACCGCATAGTATGTTATAAAAGGCACGGCATAACACAATGTGAAACTATTAAAGTTAGCAAAGCAACGTCTTAATTTATATTAAATTGATAAACATAAACAAAATACAAATACATCAGACAACAACTTACGACAACTAGTGAAATACAAGCTAATGACTTTGAACAGGACCACAAAGAATGTTCCCGGGTTAAACATGGTTGGGAGCGCCAAATCTTGTATTTAGACATTATTGTTATATAGCACAATATTTAAAAAGGATTAGAACATACTAAGTTCTTAAGATCGGCGCGAAACAAAAACAACAACTTCTTACTAATCAAAATGACAGACAATACCAAACTTAGAGAACTGAAATCACTTAAAACTATTTGATAAATAACAAATGCTTATTATGTTTTTCAAACTAAAACATCAAACAAATTTAGTGTAAAGACGTCATAAACATTCTGGTAAAAGCATGACCTTTCAAATTCCCAAAGTTAATGTTTCGACCGGATGTAGGACCACAAGCAGTCACAATTGTATAGCAATACATATTTGGATATGATTTAATGTATTAAAACAAAATCAATGTCAGTACCGATAAAAACAAAACCACAAAGAGTAAGAACCATAGGTCTTTTATTTTGAAGAAACAAGTCGGACAATATCAAGTTTCAATAAAATGTGCTATCAGGCATAATCTTATGACCTGTACATCAGGTCATTAATTTCCCCGATTTAGAGGCGAACTACAGTTTGGTAAAACATTAACGTGTAATTCATTTGATAGTGTTCTTGCTTTGTTAACTTGGGTGTTACTGTAAAATTTTCCATTCTTCATATTCTTTGAAGGTTTTTAGACAGATCAAATCCTAACATAATTAGATTGAAATACTAGGGACATTATGTAAGATAAAATGAATAATGCAGAACTTTTCATAACACTTTTAAAACAAGCCAAATTTTATCACACTAATTTGACGTATTATTGAAAAACAAAAGTTAAAAAATAGGTTGATTCGCACCGGTACCGATTTGGAAAACGTTCTATGACCTATGTTTGTCTGTTTGTTTTGTGTTATATGTTCATTATGATTTATCTTTTATTTTTCAAATTACCAACTTTTGTTCATTTGCTATATTTGAACAGTCACGTAATTTAATGGCTTGAAAAAGGGGCAATAATATTCTATCCTGATTTCCAATTTAAAAGAAAATGTATTGTCAGATAAAAAAGAGAAAACAAATTTTCTGAACATGTTTGTTTTGAATTTTTAAAATAATAATATACTTTTCCGTGGAAGAAAACTATCAAGTACCGAGGGAAACAAATAGCAACCCCTTTTATTAAGTAAAAGATACCAAAGGGATATTCAAACTCGTAAGTCGATAACAAATCGGTAAAGCCATAGCAAAATACGGAATACCACAAAAAAATGTTCTCAAAACACAACATAGAAAACTAAAGACTGAGTAACATAAACCACATCAAAAACCTCCGGGAGGGTTACAGTCCTGTTCCAAATGTGGCACCAATCGTTCTGTTCATGTAAGTACAAAACCGGGTGATACGTCTTATTTAGTAGGTCACATTTGAGGAAAAGAGGACAGGATTGCGGTTACGACAATTAGAACACCAACTCGTGAAGGCGTTCGTGAAATTTTTGAAGGGATGATTTCAACTTTACCACTTGGAACTCTTGGTTTTATAGCTGCATTATGATAGGAAATGCAAGCTCTGGAATATCGTATCAACTGGGAGATACATACTTCATATGCAGGCGCTCATGGAATGTTGTTAAATAGAAATTGAAAGTTCACAATTGAAAAGCTGAAATCATCTTTTTTGTTGTAAAGTGTTGTTTTCAACCGACCCAGGCACATACAGAATATGGCGGGGTTAAACATGTTAGCGGGCGCCCAACCCTCCCACTAACCTGGGTCAGTGTTGTAACAGTACAACATATGAACATGCCTGGTTGATTGTGTATGTTTAATTGTTCGCTTCCTTGTTCTGTTATCAGCGTAAACGAGAAATAAATAAGGAAAACTCACATGCTGTTGTATGATCAACGGTCGGGTTCCAAAGATCACGATCCCAGAAAAATCCTTTGTGGCTATAACTAGGTGACCAATTGCACCAATCATCTTCAAAATCACAACTTAAACGTATGATTGCTGTAAATACAAAAACAATAGCTCATGCAAATGTTACTAAAAGAGAGGAGAAAGATACCAAAGGGACATTCAAATTCAAAAATAAAAAAAAAAACAAAAAAAAAACGCAATAACACCATGATGGGAAAAAAAAGACTTACAGAAACCAGAGACTATTTTTCATAGAATAATCTCACTTTTTAGTACAATGTTTCGTCAACTGAATGGTTTTTAATTTGAAAGAAATCAAGTTTGCTATATTATGATATAAAATCATTTAGACAATATTAGTAAGAAAAAATGAAAACAACACTTTACGAATTTCATGCGTCCAATGTACAAATACTCTGTAACTTAAACATTGATCTGAAACTGTCATAATTATTCGATTCGTACTTTCTTTTTATGTCATTTTCTCATGTTTCTCAAGATTTTTTTTTTCTCCACTGATTCTTCAAAATATTTATTTGTCACTTGTCATGACGTTTTTCTGTTTGTTTCTATTATTTAATGTAGTTGTGTTGTATATGTATGATGTATGTTTGCACAATTTCGGCTGCTTGATCCAAATTATTATCACGTTAAGCAATTATAGTTCTTTGGGTTGCTCATAACGTTTAACTTGGCCCGTTTTAATGGACTTTTTCTATTTTGAATTTACCCTGGAGTTCCATTTTATAAATATTCAACTCTAAATGATACTTATTAGAATTTTACATATGAGCAATCTTATCTCAAGACAATGATTTCGTCATGTTCATTCACAGTTGTTTGAATTGAATTTTTGATCAGACAATTTCGCTTGCAGTTATTCAATACTATTCAGTAGCTTTTCAGACAAATCGGTATGATGTTGTACCGTACACTCAGGTAAATAACAACCACTGACCAGTTTGAACAAGTCCGAAAATCGACTAAATGATCTACTCTCAGTCTTCGTAAAGCTATTCAGATCGGAATGATCGTTTTAAATCCAAATTGATTGACTAGTTAATTGAAACTTACTTTTGCAGGTATACCAGATGTTTAGATATCCATAGTCATGCATGCACCAGTGATTGTTTGTTATGTTGCGTATATCAACTTCACATGATCTTAATTTACTGCATGCTTCCGTTATAGTTTCAATGGCGTGTATTGGTAAGGTACAATCTTCAGAAGTTGTCAAACATGTCGTGTTACTTCGTCTGATTGTAACATCGATATTATCAACTTTTAAATCATCATCACATTCAAGCTGAATAGGAGAACTAACAGGAATAGTTAATTCTTTTCGATCTGAATATATATACATATAGAAAAATCAATTTATAGCAAAATGACTTTTTTTTTACATTGAATAATGTAAGAGATTTAGCAGTTCATCATGTTGCTGTTCGGGTTGGTAATGTATAGACACTATTATATGACATTGACCGCGCGTGCTTATTCAATTTTATTAGTAAAAAAAAACAACACTTCTCCATTGTCCCTTTCAATTGTGGTTGTAATGTCGGACGGAAGGGAATTTGTTTTCAATTTCTGCATACACAAAAGGTTGTTGATAGAGTGTTTTTATGTCAGTTGCAGTAAAAGAAGTAAATATTTCAAAATAATTTTAGTCTCAGGGTAATAACTGGTTTCACGTTTTGTAAGTTAGTTTTATAAACGCGCAACAATTATATCTAATATCACATGCATGTGAACGAAGGGCATTGTGGGATGTATCTTAATTATGCAACAGCCAAAAGACAACTTAAGGTTAACAATAGGGCATAAACAAGATTTCAGCACTTAGATCATACTTTAAGCTCAATTCAACTGCACTACGTGGATACTATCGTGGATAACATCTTAAAAAAGGGAAAGTTATTCCCTAAGGATTGCTTGTCTAGATTTGATCTTAATTTTGAATAAAGTATGCAAATTTTTTAAACCAAAGTTCAATGCATCCGCATTCTCAATGTATTTGTTGTATCAAAAATAACATGTAATCCCTTTTATTCACTCAGTATTCAGCCTGTCTAATTTCGTGATACAGAAATCGCAGATATCTGTTAATTCTAAAGACGGTCTGCGTTGGTAAAGTAGTTTTGTCTAGAAATGTTCAAATCAAAGTTAATTCAAGTTCATTAAATAGTATGAGTAACATGACAAGGCATTAGTGTAGTGTAGACAGCTGATTTATTTTCAATTACAATGATGTTCATTTAAAGATCGCTTACTTTATCGTGCAGGTACATTATATGACTGACAGTACAAGAAACTGTACAAGTTACCACGATATTAAAATATTCCATGTATTGTTCATGTTTTCCACTTGGAAGTTACTCTGTCACATTAAAAATGATATTACATATCTACGGAAGGAAATTCACAGGTAAATAACATTTATAATTTGAAATGTATGCCGTTTTGAAATAACACTGAAAGTAAAAAATACAATTCGATTCATTGACATTGTATTAATTTGAATGCATAGCTATATACTGGTATGATGATATATTGGTACTGGCCATGGTATAAAAAAAATACGGATATTTTTTTATTAAAATTTGCTGTAACAGAATTATGGATATCATTTTAAATCAAGGAATATATCTACATCATGCAAAGCTCTGATTCATTGCCCGCTTTTGGCAATACTTTTTGTCCGTTTAGGTTTATTAGCGCCTCAATTTTTTTTAAGTTTTTGATTTTCAAATAGTTTGACCTCGAGCATCACTGAATATAAATGTATTGTCAAAATGCATATCTGGTGCAAGAAAATTGGTACCGTAAATGCTAATATATATACGTAATGTATAGAAAATATGTCAAATGCAGCACCATCTGATCATAGGAAAAGGGTCTAATATATTGAAAGGTGGACAACGAATATGACGCCATAATTTCATTTCATGAATTTTATAGTTTTGCCTCCTTATTCTATGGTTCTACGTGCAAATTTTGCATTCATATATATGTTTATTACATATTCATCTTGGTCCGTGTTCTTATTTGTTGTTATTTCTTTCCTTTTTGATATAGACATTCTCTTACTACTTTAATAGTTTTCTGCCATCTTTTTTGTAAAGTATGTTTACACTCAATTTGGTACTTGACATTGTTTACAATATAAATGTCAGAATGCATAAGACGCTTAACAATAAAACATTTAGTGTCTCATTATGGTTTCATGTGACATAGCATCAATTATAACTTACGACTCACACTGGAAATGTTATGTTTGTTCATAATACTACGAATGACTATATTATATATTCAAACTACATTTGTTATATAATATAAAAACACGGAGATGACGAGGAGAAGACAAGTAACCACTTAAGTTAAAATATAGTGGATTTAATCAATTATAGGCAACCATTATGTTCACATTTGTTAGCAAAGATTAATATTCGTTTGATCGTTCGCGTGAGTAGCTCAGTACAGAAGGTCCTTGTATCCTCAAAGCGCTTTATGAAAGGACTTTGTATATAACTTTACAGAATTTAAAACTTTGTTTCTCGCTTTAATACAAATAATAGATAGTTTGAAATAATTTGTATGCTGATTTATTTAAAAATTGACAGTCAATATCATCAGGAGTGAGGATGATATAAGCCAAACTTACGCATAGACCACAAAAATCTTTATATATAAATGAGCTCTCTTTAGGTGTAATACCACCAAATTATAGTACGTCACATTCAGTTGAAAGGACTTTGTATATAACTTTACAGAATTTAAAACTTTGTTTCTCGCTTTAATACAAATAATAGATAGTTTGAAATAATTTGTATGCTGATTTATTTAAAAATTGACAGTCAATATCATCAGGAGTGAGGATGATATAAGCCAAACTTACGCATAGACCAAAAAAATCTTTATATATAAATGAGCTCTCTTTAGGTGTAATACCACCAAATTATAGTACGTCACATTCAGTTGCATACGAAAAAGGTTCGACCAAAAATATTCCCTTGAATTTGACAGTTGTAGGAAATTAATCCTACAATTCATTGCAGTAAAATACAACATATATCTTTGGTATAATTTTAAAGCACCATTTTTCTTTTAGTTGGTGTTTCTATAGAATATTTTGGAAACTTGAGGTTATATGGTTACTAAAGCTTGTACACAGGAAATAAAAGGGGTGAACATTTGATTGGTAAGCTTCAAGTGATGGTTATTTTCTTATATGCAATGAAATGTTATGTGAAATTTTGTCTGTAGTACTGGACAGGATGAAACTTTACTCATGCCAAGTATTTCTTTATTTGAAACAAAGATAAGTTCTACACAATATTTTGAACAGTGCAAATTTAACAAAGACTAATAGGGGAATTACAATGGTGGTATTACACCTTTATGTCTGAATGGTGATTTATATTGTTCTAAAATTGTACAAATTTAGTACCAATATGCTAATCTGTACAATAATTAGTATTCTTATCTTACATCCATGTGATAACCGTTATCCATTACCACGTATTCTAGTCGGTTACTCACTTGGTTTCAATGAAAATAGACATGTTAACCTGATACTTTTCTATTAAATTAACTACTGTTAGTTTTTTTTCAAGAAATACTCTTTGTTTTTAAATTTCCATGAATTATGACAGAGAAATCTTGATTATTTAAGTGATTTTGTTTCCCTAGTCATTAGGGGTTTATAATATCTCCTTCTCAGTTCAGTAATTATAAAAAAAAACTTTTTCAACATCGCTGATTCTAAAAATTGACATTATATATTCTTAACTGGTTAACAGTTAAGATCAAATTGCAACAGATGTACAGATTATACAGTACTGGCAAGATTTCCTAAAGTTCTCTATTGATGAACTAAGACATTATTGAGAAACTAAGGTCCCAACTCTTTCAGGCAAAGTTGACGGTTACTCAGATTAATGTGGCTATTCATTTAGGTTCCCTTTGGTCAAATAGCTCCTAACGTATCTTCGTTATATGTATACATCCTTGAATTTCAAATGATTGCGTCTGAGAGTTCCTGCTGAAAGTAAATCAAGGAAAAGCTTCGGACGCTTCTATTGCGGTTCATTTGACTTTAATTCCAAAGAATCTATTAAATTTCTTACAATGACAAGAAAAACACGTTGCGAACGCTTTGACTCCGAACGCTGATTTTTAAACAATTGATAACATTTCCATGGTATTTTTAAACAGATTGTGAGAACAAAACCCAAAATAATAAAATTGAGAATGGAAATGGGGAATGTGTCAAAGAGACAATAACCCGACCATAAAGCAGACAACAGTCGTAGGCCACCAATGGGTCTTCAATGCAGCGAGAAACTCCCGCACCCTGACGATTTTAATATCAATTGTTTTCTATATGAAACTATAGATTTTATAATGTAAATCGAGAGGTTAAAAGAGAATGGTATCTCGCTTACTGATATTGGCCATCTTGTTTGACTTTTTACAATTAGAAAACCTAAAAATCCTACAATCCCAAATACCATAAGGATTTAAACATGATACTTAGAACCGGATCTAAAAACAAAGTTTGGGTAAGGATTACGAAATGTCATTAATTCGGTTTTGTGAGACTTGATTTAATCTAAACTTTGTTTTTTTTTTTCTTTCTGAAACTAGTCACTTACTCAAGACTAACAATATGTTACATTGCATAATATAGTTCACACCGCGATGCCATAAATTATAAGTGAACATCCTGCATTTATTATACTTTACCACAAGATAAGGTCAAAGTTCTAAAAGACCTATTCATTAATTATTTAGAATAGAATGTTGCCTTATCGTTCTTTACATTGTAGTGCCGTAAATTATTTACACCCTTTTGGGAATACGCATTCAGTCTTATACTTTTAAATCAACAGGATGAAATTTTAATTTTCTATGTGTCAAAAAAATCTACCTTTCCAAGAGTTGAAAGTTCATTATTTTAATAGATTTAAAAAATGAAAACGGGGTCAACAGTTTGCGTTAAAAGACCCTCATAAAAACACAAATACAAAAAAAAACAACGTTGGAAATGTATTTTAAACTTGGAAGACCTTATGGTGTCTTTGAGACGAAGAACATCAATACATGATTTGGTCCTTTGCTTTTTTGGTTTTCGTTAGTGCGTATAATGATTCCCTGTTAATTAATACAGCATATGCATATACAAACAAGGAGATGTAGTATTAGTGCCAATATGCCAACTATCCACCAAAGTTCAAATGAAGTGGATTCAAGCATTTATAGGCAACCGTACGGCCTTCAACAATGAGAAAAACAAATACCGTATAGTCGGCTATAATAGGTCCCGACATGAAAAATATGAAACAATTCAGTTGAGAAAACTGTTGGCCTAACTTTTGACCAAACAATTAACGAAAACCAAATAGACTATACTTTCTTTTTCAAAGGATATTTATTCAAATTTTGCAATAAGATAAATAGTTTGTCCGCTTTGTTTGATATAAAAAATTCATCTGCTATGGGATAGCTGGTCTAAGTTTGCCTTAAGATCATGTCTATCTTTTAATTATATGATTTCTTTTTGAAACTACTTTGAGGAATTGCGATGATTCTCTGATAAGTGTTAATTATTTAGGTTAACTTCTACCTGTGTTTTGTTTACAGAAATGCAGAGGCCCTTATTCTAGTTTAATCACGGACCCTATCGAGTTATGAAAATATTAAAATACTATTTTCGTAGCCAAAAAATGACGTACAACATGTAACCATGATAGTGATTAAAGTGTGTTAACCAATTAATGAACTGCCAACAAACACCACAACCGTGACGGTAGTCTTCATATATAAATGAATTGAAATATATAATATAAAATTTTGTAAATGAACATGAGTTTAGAACTTTTTTTGCTATTAATGATACAAAAAAAAATCAATCTAGCACTTACCCGATATTGCATTTACATGAATCACTGAAAGTATGAATAGCTCCGATAGCAACAACATCATTAAGAAGTTGTAAATCTTTTTATTTTTGTTTTTGTTAACAAGGAAGTTCACCGTCATGTAAATATAATTTCTTTCAAGTCTATCTTGTATATATTTAAACATGTATCCTAGTACTTAAAATTTAGATTCACAGTCGATTAAATTCGTTATTTCGTATTATATAAGGAAGAGATTTATATGCATTAAATTCATATTCATAAATTGTTTTAACATTATGCAAACTAAAATTAGGACTTACATCACAGAGTCAATTATTGAGAGTAGATGAAACCTAATAGACTAAATATTCTAAAGACTAAATAACGTAATAAATATTAACCAGTAAATGAATTATACTAATAGACTATGGATATTCTAAAGACCAAATAACGTAATAAAGATTTACCAGTAAATGAATTATATCCTACAAAACAAATTTCAACCCAACACATTGCTGTTGGAATTAGTGTTGAGAAAATTTTGCTAATTTTATTAATTCTTTTTTCCTCGCAAATTTGTACATGTTGTATACTAAATATTATGTATAAAATATGAAAATAACGCTTTTTAAATTGTATAAGTCAGGTCCGCTTTTTGATTGATATTACCTTCATCAGAAACGCTCGAAGCCAAATATGCAAAAGTATCAAAACATACTAAGAGCTGAATGAAATAAGAGGCCTTTTCATATTTGCAATGGCAGAAGTATGCTTTTTTTTTTTGGAATTTCCTTCTTATTCATTTATGAGATACAATGTACTAGTAAACATCAAGTGCAGAATCTATCCTATCGAAGTTGTAGTTAGTTGCCGTCTTTATAAAATCTTAACTCATTAGATCGATACAAAGCAGAAAACGTCTACTTTTGAAATAAAATATGTTTTAAAAGATTAATGTCAACTGATTTTTATAGTTTGTTGATAGAGATGGTTGAGCGCTCACAAACATGTTTAATCCCGCCACTTTCTTTATTACTATTGAAGATGAGAAACAATTTCGTTGGTTTTGAAGGAAAATTGAACCATTAGGCCAACTTTAACGTGTTTAATACAAACATTAAATCAGGAATATTATACACAAGACTTTAATCATTTCAAAATATACTCTCTGCCCATCAACACTAAAACAGGTTGCAGCGTAGGATCCTATAGAAAACAGTCTTCAGTAATAAGTGAAGGGGACTATTAACTAAATCATAAGCTATCATTATATTTGTTTTAATAATGCATACTTTCTTTTTGTTAGTTATTCATTTTTTATAAAGTTATATGTTGTTAACATGATTTAAATAAAATTTATATAATTCAGTTGAATCGAATAATCATCTTTTATATGAAACATCATGTCAAGATGCGAGTCGTCGCGCTTCATGTCCGGAACTGGTCGGTAATTTTCTGCATTTTCATTTTCAAAGGGGGAGGTACATTGCGTTGTAATGGGTCGAAGCGACTGCATTTTTGTTTTCGGGATGTTTCTATTTTTTAGTATAGATCATTACGGAGAGCATACAAACATTTTTGCAGGTACCAGATTTCGAAGAAAAAAAGTGCATGCATCGGAAAATCTTACATACGAAACTGAAATACGCTATTATAAAAATCATAAGTATGAAATTATTTTAAATTAGGCATTTTTTCTGTAAAGTAACTATCCTTTTAAGGCACGTTATCCCCGTATATAAAATATAATTGATATATTTGAAACCTGGTAATTTTGACAATTGCGGCATCGTTTTCAATTCTTTGTGGCAGCGCCCAGTTAATGTCAATAACACAAGGTACACACATTTTTTGATAAGGAAAACATCGCCGTTGAGTTACTTATCAAGTGATGAATGATAAAAAACTGAATGGAAGTAACACTTTTTAATTGTCCTACACCTTTTAAAATATTGTAATGCTCCGAATTGAAAATAAAAACAGGACATTAACATCTGACTTTTCTATGTTTATGCTGTTAGTGAGTGTTACGGGAACTGTCTTTTGTATTGTTAATTTACATTACCTGTTCAGTTATTCATAAAACCATTTCATTTTTATTGTAGTTATATAGCATAAATGCTGTCTCCAAGTCATAGCCTTGTCACTGTGAGAAGTATTGACACACTGGCACAGACGATAAGTAAAGCCACACAAATCTCAGAGTCTGATACTGATGAGATCCCAGAAATAATATTAACCCAAGCGGTATGAACTGTTGAATATTCAGAGTGAAATTTGTAAAGAAACTCATCATACAATGTAGATACCATGATTAAAATTTTGTATTTGCGCCAGACGCGCATTTCGTCTACAAAAGACTCATCAGTGACGCTCGAATCAAAAAGGGTTAAAAAGGCCAAATAAAGTACGAATTTGAAGAGCACTGAGGACCAAAAATTTCTAAAAGTTTTCCCAAATACAGCTTTTTTCTGTAAAGTAACTATCCTCATCAGTGAAGCTCGAATCAAAAAAGGTTAAAAAGGCCAAATAAGTACGAATTTGAAGAACATTGAGGACCAAAAATTCCTAAAAGTTTTCCCAAATACAGCTTTTTTCTGTAAAGTAAAGAAGACCATTGGTTATACATCTGTTTTTAAAAAAACATTTTGCCAAATAAAGCTCTCACTATACATGCTATGAAAGATGAATTGCTCATATATTTAAAGAAAAACAATTTGCAAAAGTTGAAATCTAAACTGATGACATTTGTCTAAATATTTCAAAGATAAAATTTCAAATATACTGAAAGACTTGGAAGGAAAATAAGATTAACGAAGAACAATATATATCTCTAATAAAATAACTGAACACTACTGCAACGTCAAACCATTAAATTCCCATTAAAATCCTGTTAAAATCGCAGAAACTCATTGAAAGTCCTGTCAAAGTTTGTAATGACATTTTTAATGGGTTCTGAAAAAAAACCCTTTATAATCCCAATTAGTTGCCATTAAATCAGGTCAATCTAGTTATGATGCCATTAAATAGCCATTATTATAACTTTACAAAAACCTGTTCTTATATCATGGCCATTATTTTTTGTAATGAAAAATAATTAATGGTAATTTAATGCAAATTAATTACTAACACATATAATATGATGACCGAAAAAGAAATATCCATCCTGTTTGTCTCAAGCATTAACATGTAATGGCCATTAATTGTATGTAATGGCCATTAAAAGTGTCCAATTCAATAAAATTCAAACTTTAATAATTGATGGCAATTAAATTATTTCCTGTTAATACAATAATTAATTAATGACCATCATAAATATTCCATACCATGAATTGTAACACAATCTTATGTAGTCTGTTCTAGCTTTCACCACTGATTGCCGTTTATTGTTTGATGGTGGGGCCAGTCTTTTGATCATGCCAATTTGTGCTGGTTTTATTAACTACTGATTTTGTAGTTTAGTACTCTATTTCAGTTTTTACCAAATATTTGAACTTGCGTTTGATGTATATTGAATTTTATAGTTTTGTAGCTAATTGGCAACCGAACTACGTACATGTTTTAATTTTTAATATTTTTTAGCACAGCTTTGAAAATGTTTCATATTAGGTGTGGCATCAATTATCACAGAAGAGGCACTTTATCATGCTTTAATATATAGCAACGATGCTCTTGATTAAACATTTTTGAATCTTATGACAGAGAAACGTTTTAAATAATAATTAATTTGGGAACTTACGATGCTATTTCTAAGTAGTGCGTGGTGGCCTTACATTTTCTTTTTATCAATATTTATAACGTTAATTCTGAACATTTCTCCAAATAAATATGCCACACTTATCGTATTCCGGAATTCAAAAGAACTTTAAAAATACCATATAAACGTACAGACAATTGATTGCAGAATCTCAGGTGAGTGTGTGAGATTGAAAGATATATTTTATTGCATTGAATTATGTTTTGGGTAAGGTTAAATTTATGATAGTTTGACCGGTCACGGCCTGGCTTTTGAACTGGGTAAGCAAATGCCTTGGGGCAAATGCTCAAATTAATCAGTGCCTAAAAAGACTGCAAAATATCCTCCTTTACGCCATAAATTTTGGTGGTGCTCCTTATAAAGGAGGATTATACGCATACAATAAGTTTATGCATATTGTTTTGTACATCGTTGTCTAATAAAGAATTACTATCATGCTAATTGTTTACGCATAAATAAGTGCTGATTTTAGATAAAATGTTTTCTTCTATATATTTGTTCCTCTTACAAATTAAATCTTACTCGTTTTTATTTTACATTGGTACACTGGTACGCTGGAACAAGTCTCTCTTCCTTTCACCAAAGATGTAAATTCTGATTTCCCCCAAGTTCACATACGTGCCTTAGTTTTAATTGTCGTCCGGCATATACAGAACTTAGAAAAAATATCAGATCAATGATAAATGGTCCATCGTAAACGCTGTTTTCTATGGCACGGTATTGGTTGCAAAAATTTGATATTTTTCATTTAAATGCAATATTTCTTATTTAACTGGTATATTTCTTCATTTAAATGCAATATTTTTTTATTTGAATGGTATATTTTTTCATTTAAATGCAATATTTTTATTCAGATGGTATAATTTTTCATTCAAATGGTATAATTTTTCGTTCAAATGGTATAATTTTTCATTCAAATGGTATAATTTTCGTTCAAATGCAATATTTTTTATTCAATTGGTATAAAATGTCATTTGAATGCAATATTTTTTATTCAATTGGTATCGTAGTTTTTTATTTATATGCAATAATTGCATTATGGGAAATTCTTTGACGTAATAAGGTCAAATTTGAAACAACGTTTGTGATTGGTCGGTAATTGTTTAGATATCTCCCCTTTCTTTCTAAACTTGAGTGACCAAGAATTAAAAAACGCGTCAGAATATCGCCCTTCTAACTAAATTTGGCGTTCGTGCGAGTTCGTGCACTGGCTGTTAATGCCAATAATGGCCAGGACGAACAAAAAATGCGAGTGACAAGTAATAATAATTAATTTGACACACAACTTGTTCATGGATAGAAACAGATGCTTGCGTGCATGGCAAAAAACACCTCCATTCTTGACGCTAGCCCCCCCTCCCCCTTCTAAGTCCAGATACATGTAATCATGACGTTCTTTAGTGCTATATCATTTTTTACTTTTCTTGATCCTCAGAGACGTTGCAGGAAGGCACACATGAAAAAAAAAAATAAAAAGCATCCAGGACGTTACAATTATTTGGACTAAGCCCCCTCTTTTTTACTACATGTAGAAAAAAATCACCTAATTACGACAGCAGAACCAGATATCCACAAATAGAGACATTAGCTGTTATACTCCGGAACTAATTCTTTTATAAAGACAATTAAGGATAAATTGGAACCAGTTACTAACCCATGTTACAACAATAGTCCTATGACATAGGACTTCACTATACGAGGCGTGAACTTCATATTTAATACTATCTATGATATGTGCTCTCATGTCTTATGCTGCAAATCATTTTACATTTAGGATTCGTTGCTGAGCTTTTTTTTAACTGTTCTCGTCTCCGAATCCCTTCAGTAGATTTTTTTTTCAAGCCCCACAGAAGTTCAATAATTACTATATGTCTTTGTATACATAAGTATGCAGGGCATATTTCAAAACATATTTTATCTTCAGGACTTTTAAATGATTTACTTTTCAATACTGCATTGGGAAGGGGGGTATACAAGTTTATTTTGTGACACATTATATAATATAATTAGGTATCCAACAAATTATATGATTGTACGTGTAGCTATTATCTAGACCCGTACAAAATGTATATAATTAGACACATTAACAGGGTCCAAACCTCGGTGTCTGGAGGGGGGTGGGGGCGGGGGGGGGGGGGGGTGGGGGGGGGGGGGGGTGGGGGGGGAGGGGGGTTGATGGGTGTCAGTAGGTTCAAATTAAGATATTTGTATAGAGATGTATATATGCGAGTATTGGCAGTAATGGTTATGGTGTGTGTGTGTGAGGGTAGGGGTATCAGATCAAAGATCGTTTCTATAATTCTATATCTTTTAGTTTTTACCATTTCACTCTACTCTTTATCCTTTAATCTCTATTATACTTGTCCTAAAACATGCGTGCCATATTTGCCACTGGACATAAGACAACCAAAAGTCAATCAACGTATTCTGTATATTTCATCATTTCTTTATTATTATGTTATCTATAGGTTTTGGTCCCGCCCCTTTTCTATTTTTTTGCACATTAGGGACGACATCAAAAGTTCAATGTAGGATAAAAAAAACTTAATTCATATAGTTTTTTTCACTGACACCCTACCCCCCCCCCTCCCCCACCCCCCCCCCCCCCCCCCTTCTCTTAACTTAATTTTGGAAAAGTTGATTGACCAATAAGGATATATATAAAATCGATGTTAATTATACAAAACTTGCCGCAATTTTGACCCCCCCCCCCCCCCCTAAAAAAAAAAACTATTTGAATAAAGTTTTTTTATCCTTCATTGATCTTTTGAAGTCGTCCCTTATCCTCTCTATCTAAATGGTGACTCGATCATGCATAGCATCATATGTGGTTATTAAATCAAGAAACATGTTCATATTATAATAATTAATGTATGCTAGGATTTATAGATTGATGCGTTTTTAAAACATATCAATGGGGCACGTTTTGTTTTTTTTTTGTTCTTCGGAAGTGAGCCAGAAGAAGTCCATTCTGTTTTTTTTTTGCATTGGGAAGATCTTCTGGTTCTCTTTCACCTCTTCCTTTTTGATAGGTTGACGGCAGAGGCACATACATGTAACAAACATGGCGTCATTTAATCTAAATGAAATTAATTAATTTATGAATGCAGATATATTAGAATGTGAGCTGTTTTATAAACGTTTTTATGGTATGACAGCCTTAGTAGGACATCCCTGTAGGACGATAAGCTGGATAAATATAAGAACTACACGGACAATAACAGTTAAGGGACGATTATTTGATATTCTAGCGAAGGGATTTTGATTGATTGGTGTTTAACGCTACTTTCAACACTATTGGGCTATTCCGTGGTGGTCAGTTTAACTTTATAGATGAAGGATGGGGAAGGGAAGAGAGGGCATTATTATTCATTTCAATCTGTCGCTAATCATGCCTATTTTTCAGCTCTTACCAGGCAACCATATTCATATATGAAATCCTTCTGTCCCCCACCCCAACAAATAAATGAATATCAAATGGTTTTCCTCTTATTTAACACAAGTTTAAATTGATTGATTGTTTGTTGCTAATTTTAACGCCCAGTGAAAATTATTTCATGCTTGTTCAGGAAAACACGAGTTTAGAAGTCACGTATATAATATAAAAATGAAGAGATGGAATATGATTGCTAATAAGGCAACTATTCAACGGAGTTCAAATATGAAGTGGAAGTAAGCAATTATAGATAAGATAAGATAAGATAAGAAAAATTTATTTTAAGTCGGGTTACATGAAATACTACAAACATAAGCTCTGTAGAGCTTTTTGCGGTCATGTAGACAAATGCTTTTTGTAGACAATCGTAAGGCCTTCAACAATGACTAAAACCTGATACTGTAAAGTCGTCTATAAAAGGCCCGACATGAAAAGTGTGAACAAATAAAAATTAACAGCCTAATTATACATAACAAAACAATTTAAAAAATATCAAATATGAGTCGAGACAGGAACCAACGACAACCACTAAACTACAGGCTCCATCCCTGGGACAGGCAAATAAAGAATATGGCAGGGTGGATATAAAAACGAAGATGTGGATGATTGCAAATGAGACAACTCTCCACAAGAGATCAAATGACACAGAAATCAACAGCTATAAGTCACCATACGGCCTTCGACAATAAGCAAAGCCTACACCGCATAGTCAGCTATAAAAGGCCCCGAAATCAAAAATGTAAAACAATTCAATCGAGAAAACTAACGGCCGAATTAATGTACAAAAAAAGAACGAAACACAAATATGTATAACAAAGCAACAAACAGGAACCACTGAATTACAGGCTCCTGACTTGGGACAAGCACATACATACAGAATGTGACGGGGTTAAACATGTTAGCGGGATCCCAATCCTCCCCCTAATCTGGGACTGCGGTGTAACAGTACAACAACATGTTTGTGAGCAACCCATCCCGAAGCTGGGACAGTGGTGTAACAGTACAATAAAATAACAACCTGAACAAATCAGCAAATTAACTCAAAAGATCGGCACGAGACACACAAAAAAGTAACATTAAGAAAATAGAGACAAAGCACCGACATAAGAGTATTTGCAATTACTGGAAGTTTGCTCAAACCTAATTACAACTGGCACTGAAATAAATCTTGTTCTCCCAGACTGAGTTATCAATCAGTACACAACGCGCGGCAAAGGATTTATTAAAAAAAGAAAACAGTCTGAGAAACGTCTGGTTTACGTTGTATATAGATATAAGAAGATGTGGTATGAGTGCCGATGAGACAACTCTCCATCCAACTCATAATTTGTAAATGTAAACCATTAAAGGTCAACGTACAGTCTTCAACACGGAGTCTTGGCTCTAACCGAACAGCAAGCTATATCCTTATACAATGAAACGGTTTTTGAAAAGTGGACCGAACGTTTTGATCATCGAAATTTTGCAATAGAAATACTAGTAATGACCACAAGATTTTAACAGCCAGTGCAGGACTCGCACGAACGTTAGATTTAGTTAGAGTGGCGATATTCTGACGCGTTTTTTTAATTCTTGGTCACCCATGTTTAGAAAGAAAGGGGAGAAATCCAAACAATTTCCGACCAATCACAAACGTTGTTGCAAATTTGACCTTACGACGTCAAAGAATTTCCCATAATGCAATTATTGCATATAAATAAAAAAAACTACTATACCAATTGAATAAAAAATATTGCATTCAAATGACATTTTATACCAATTGAATAAAAACTATTGCATTTGAATGAAAATTATACCATTTGAATGAAAAATTATACCATTTAAATGAAAAAATATACCATTAAAATAAAAAAATATTGCATTTAAATGAAGAAATATACCAATTAAATAAGAAATATTGCATTTACAGGAAAATATCAAATTTTTGCAGCCAATACCATGCCATAGTTTTCTCAACATATGTAAAATGTAAGCAAGTCATGACCACGTGTTATTTTTATTTTGTGATTGTACTGAACAGAATGACCCAAGGCAAATTTACTGTCCTAGATAATGCGGTCACTGGTCCATCGAATGAACCATGTGCCGATGAATACAAGTTTTTTTTTTAATTTGAAAACGTTTTAAAAACTGATCAAGTTGAAAAATGTTTTTAATGCGACAACCAATGATATATTTCTTATAATACCGTTTCGGGGGCGAATCAACTATGGTCCTATATAATATGGGGAACGATTGACACTTTGATGTGAACGTACTGATCAACTACGTCATCAAAATGTGAATACGCTGACATGGCTGATGGCGATGGAGATTCAAAATGGAAAATTCGATCTGAAGATGATTTCAAATTAGTATATTTGATATTTAATTTAACATATAATGATTATAAACTATGATTTGTTGAAGTATATTGAAGTTTTTATAGTTTTAATTTGACTAAATCAACACCAGAAAGTCTGGCAGCATTAACTGAAAATGGATATCTATTATTATACACAACAATGAATAATTGTTATCATATTTGTAACAGGTATAATTGGTAGATTTTTTATACCTTGTATATATGGGAGGAAATTTGGAGTTTTAACACTGCTTCAAGGTAAAAAAAAATGGTAAAAAAAATATTTTCTGTATAAAAAAAGAGAGTAGGTGGGGAAACCCTTAACATTCTTTTAACACGCCTTTCAAGTATTATGAGATTAAGAAAATCTTGTAATTATTGAAACTGAACAGCGAGCATCAGTAAGCCATAGTGAACATTGATTGAGTATCCATTACAATTAAGACAATGGACTACTTTAGTTTAAGGTGCTAGTGGACATTGCACGTCGTGAAGGGTGAAGGGAGTACCATTATAATGGGAATGGGATATTTAACAGCCATTAAAAATGGTCAACAAGTTTGCTATCAACTAGTTTTAATAGAAGTTTACGGATCATTAAATACAAGGCTATTTTATTTTAATGGGATTTTGACAGCCATTCAAATAACCCATTAAACATGGCCAATACCCATTAATTTCGGGAATTTTGATTAAATGGGTCTTAATATTGTACTTATAATGGCTATTAAGTTTTAATGTCCCATCATTTTTTTAAATGACCATTAATTTATTGTTTCTTAATGGGCGTTAAATAGAACTGTTTTAATGGGCATTACATTTTTGTTGTAAATTACATGGGTTGAAACCTACAATGTAATGGCCATGAAATATATTTTGATAGGGTTTATTTTGTCAAAATAATGCCCATTAAACAGAATTTTGATGGCTTTTATTTTGTCCTGATTAATGACTATTAGATATATATTTAATGGGTTTAATATGGTCAAAATTCAAGGCCATTAACTGTAGTTTAATGGTTTTTAACATAAAGAACACTGATTTAATGGGTCTTAATTATGTACCTTTAAGGGGTTTTTAATGTTTTTTAATTGAAATTTTAATGGTAATTTAATGGTAGCCATTAATGGCCAATTAATGGGTGACTGTGCAGTAGTCGAAGAGAGCTAATTATATTAAATTATTGAAAGACATTGCACTTCTTGTTTTAACCTTCAAGTTCCTGTATAATACTGTAAATATTGATTGGTAGAACTGTACAAATTAAAATATAATCATTGGAGAAAAAGAAAATGAATATTACTGTAATATTAGCCGTAGACATATTTAATAGAAGTAAATTACAGACAGCAATAAGATAGGATAAACAGTTGTATTTTGTTTCTGAAAAAAGCAAAGCATTATCAATTGAGAAAATGAAAAGCAATGTGGTCAAGTCGGTGGTTGATACCTATGAAGGCCCATATGAGGAGCAAGTAGCTAGAGATGTTCCATTATTTGTTGAAAAAGAGTAGTTCATACATTTAATTAAGGAAATTGGAAGGGTAGAGTGTTAAGTGTTGTTAAACGATTACCAGATTTTTATAACATTGTATATGATTGCGACCTTGGTGATTGAAGTGCAACTATAAGAAGTGCCATAGCCGTATATATCTACAAACTGAAGCAACAGTACAGAGATGGTAATCTGGAAATTCTTACTGAGGCGGATGGACAACTGTTATGTTCCAGTTCTGTTATATTGACCAAATGACAGGCCTTGACCGCAGCGATTTGCATGAATTTTTTTATGAATTATCTTGTTTTTTAGTTGGTAAATACACTTGTTACAAATGTTGATATCTTAACATTGTTGTGTTTTACATTATTACTCATACATTATGATTAACACTTGTACATAGTAATGGCTGATAATTGGTAATAATTATTCAAATGAAAACAATAATTAAAGATTATGTAATTACCTTCAGAAATTTTTTTTTAAGTGTTGAAGGAACATACAATGATCAATATTTATGTTGAATACCTGACATTTTTATTTTAAAGTTTTTTTCAATATTATTAGTTAATGAATTCTTCTTAACAATATAATGTTTTTTGTGGGTTCTAAGTATGAGTTAGAATAAATTCATATTCAATAACACTTATATTTCATTGATTAAAACATACAATTTATTTAAATTCCATTATTTCACATAATTGTATGATAATATTTGCCAAATTTTCATGTTATTTTTATTTTATATTTTCAGGATTTCATACAGAATTGAGGATCATTGCCAAAAGTAAGACTGAGAGGTTTAGATAAAACATCCAATTTAGCATTCTGTTTCAGTTTTACATTTCTGGAAATATTTAGAAGACATTTAAGTGAAAAATTTGGACAAGTTAAAAAAAGACTTATCTTCTCTTTGATTTTGTTCAATTAAAGACATTGATATGACTTTTTCTATATATTTTTTGTTATAAACTTTGTCACAAATCCCCATATACTCAGTTGAAACAGTAAATGTAGATTAGAAGGTAATATCTAATTTTATAGAAAAGATTTTTTTAATGATTAATAGACGTTTGCAATTTTTAGTATGAAATATTCAGAATACGTCTGAGGGTGCCTTCCTTAAAACAGCTCTAAATCATTTATTTTTTAAAGTATTACTGAAAAATAAACTGTTTTGATCTTTGAAAATTCATAGCTAACTGTACAGCTTACTTGCTGAAATTAAATTTCATTTGCCATTCCTACAGAGAGCGTGGTACTCTCTCTACACAAGGCATTGAATTGAACGGCCCCATTCTGATCGGATATAGCTGCTTACCTATACAAACCGCACTGCCAAACGGAATCCCCACGAAGGCGAGGGTTTTACTAAAGAAGAATAAAGTGACCATATTTACATTCCCCAGTCACCCTTCAGGAATAACATTTCACGAATATGTGGTTATATGCATATATACGCACGTAAGACAGCAACAAAACGATACAAGCATACAAAACCGTCGTGTTCAACTTACGTTTTGCAACAAAAGACTGATTTTAATACAAAATATCACTCGAATTTTCAGCTGGCTTAACTATTCTTTTTAAGATCTCAAACTTCCTCTTTTGATTTGAGCCAGTGAAATAAGAATAAAAATTCCCGTGAAAAAATGAACAATAGAACATTATGATTATACATATAGTGTTATGGTAGGTGACAAGTACACAGAACATGCAGAAGACAGTAGCAAATAATACCGGTTCAAATTTAAAGCATGCTTGCAGTTACTAAAAGCAGACTGCTATTTCAGTTGATATTTTATAGTGTGTCTTTCTATGTTGTGATGTTACACTATTGTTTCAGAAAAAGGGTGAAGGTTTGGTACCATTAAAACGTTTAAACCCGCTGCATTTGTTTGCACCTGTCCTAAGTCAGGAATCTGATGTTCAGTAGTTGTCGTTTGTTGATGTGGTTCATAAGTGTTTCTCGTTTCTCGTTTTTTATATAGATTAGACCGTTGGGTTTCCCGTTTGAATGGTTTTACACTAGTAATTTTTTTGGGCCCTTTATAGCTTACTGTTCGGTGTGAGCCAAGGCTCCGTGTTGAAGACCGTACTGTGACCTATAATGGTTTACTTTTATAAATTTTGACTTGGATGGAGAGTTGTCTCATTGGCACTCATACCAAATCTTCTTATATCTATTGATTATAGTATTTAATTGGGCGTATGACATCTTCGCAAATTTGGAAAAAAATCTTTAAAAAAAAAGGAAACAACACTTTATAAATTTCATGTGTCCGAAGGGCTTTTCTAGATTTACCTTCATCCGGAACGATCAAAGCCGAATATTTGAAAGCAAAGTTAGAACAAAAACATAAAAAACGAAAGCAGTTGAAGAGCCATATGAACAAAAAAATTTCATTTGCCCCAAAACAAGCATGAAGAAAAATTGAAGATTAAATACAAACATAATTTGTCCCAGAAAAAAAGGGAGGAAAGCAATTTTTGACATTGGAGGAAGCTTAATTCATTGATGAGTTCAGTGTAGTATAACATCGACAAGCTTAACTTGTTTATAGTCATCTATCACACATATGTAGCGGTCATCGAAAGAAAATATTTGGGACATTCGAAAGCTAAACATGCTAAAGAGCGAGGATGATTTGTTGCAATATTTAGACACGTTAATAATTGTTATTTATTTATGATGTCAATCACATAATTACAAACGTGCGTTTCATTTACAAAAGACTCATCAGTGATGCTGAAATCAAAAATTAATCCAATGACAGAATAAACATCAAAATAACAAACCTACTTCAGATATTATTTTGTAAAAATTAAAATTGAACCGCATATATTTAAACAGAATACACATAATATCTGTACACTTCTGACTTCAGAGAATACTTTTAGGGTATGAAACAAAAGTGGTCTACAAATGCGGATCGTTTAGAACAAACACCTAGAGGCAGCACGCATAGCGACTAGATAAACTATTTAAGTGAGTAAATAGTTTTATACACAGAAGCAAGTTGGAAAAATCTTGCAAAGTCTCATTTTTTTTTTTTATAAAAACCTCCCATCCATGTTAACTCAAAGATCCCTTGAATAAACTTCTTCTTTTTGATTATCCATTTAGAACCGTAGAAGGATTTTTTAATATTGGTTACGTGCCATCCATGTTAACTCAAAGATCCCTTGAATAAACTTCTTCTTTTTGATTATCCATTTAGAACCGTAGAAGGATTTTTTAATATTGGTTACATGCCGATTGGGTACTGACATTGATTTTTAAATTTGATACACAGTTATGAAAATGTATGATCCTACAATGTACATTATGTCGATACTATATACTATTTTTTTTAAAATTGCACAAGGTCATGATTGTAAAAGGCTGTTTATGACGTCTTTCCACTAAATCCGTTGGGTGTGCCCTGATTGATAATTTAGTCTGGGGGAACATATTGATTTATTTATGAGTTATCCATTTGAACTAGCTTTCAGAAAATGCAAATACTCTTAGATCGATACTTTGTGTCTTTTGTCTTATGTTAGTTGTTTTTCTTGTGCTTCGGCATCATCGCCAATCTAATTAATCAAGTAATTTCCAACTATTTTTTACACTTTGTTCTTATGTTGTGCTATAACACCACTGTCCTAGGATGGGGAAGGGTTAAGCGTCGACAACACGTGTAACCCCGCCTAACTCTTGATGTGTCTGTCCCAAGCCAGGAGCCTATAATGCAGTGATTGTCGTTGAAGACTGCCATACTTGTTTTTCGTTCATGTTTTGTCCTTAATCAGTCCGTTGGTTTTTTTTTCGTTTAAATTGTTTCACAATTTGGAAGTCGAGGGTTTATACAGCTGCCTATACAATATGTGTTTTGATCATTGTTGAAGACACATTAACGACAATTTTTTTATGATTACATCGTTGGCAATCATATCAAGTCTCTTTGTTTTCATAAACATACAAATTAATAATCAGACAGTGACCGGATTTTCTAATAGATATTATGCCACACTATGTATCTAAATCTACCAGCAATTATCTCCGAAATAGCCAAATTTAAACAGTTTCAACAACTAAATTTAATCTGTATCAACAATCTTTTCTTCAAGCTACATCTCTCAGCCACTTGATCAGTATATACTTAGCTATACGAAATGTTAAGTTCCATTCATTTAAGTCACTAAACAGAACTTATCAAAGTATTTCATAGAAGTAACACGACTGGTGTCATATGTGGAGCAGGATCTGTTTCCCTTTTGGAGCAGAGCACATGAGATAACCCCCAGTTTTTTGTAACTGTTCGTATTTCTCCATATTCTCTGTCTTTAGTTTTCCATGTGTACGGTTGTTTGTCTGTTTGTCTTTTTCTCTTTTAGTCAAGGCGTTGTCAGTTTATTTTCGACTTATGAGTTTGAATGTCCTTTTGGTATCTTTTGCCTCTCTTTGACAAAATCATAATATACATTTTTTTTTACTTTTCCAGTATTGGATGATTTTTTTAAACGATACTTTGAACTAAAACATACATCACAAAAAGTGTTCGTCATGAAATTTTTTAAATATTTTTAACTCATTCAGTATATATTTTAGAAACATGAATTACATTTGGAACATTTTCCAGGTTCCTGTTTCCTGGGATTTCATAATGTAATCTCACTCTTTGCCTCACATTACTAATTTCTGGTCATGACGTTTGGTCAGTTTCAGTATACCATCAAGTTTTTTATGTTTAAAATAGAGTTACATTTTACAAATCTTCCGGTTTGCTATTTTCAGAGATGTTATGATAAAATCCTACTTTTGCCTCAAAATATTAATTTCTAGAAATGACATTTTGCCAGTTTCCTTATACAATCAAGTTTGTGATGTTTCAAATATAGTTATATTGTAATAAAAGATGTTGATCAATAATAAAAATATTAATAACTTGGTGGACTTTAAATATATCAAATATTATGCCATGGAGAACACAGAATCTGTGGTTTCTGTTGCAATTGTATTGATGTTTTTGCCTTTCTGCGTAGATTAACTGAAATATAAGTCATGATCCACTGATTTAGAATAAAATAAAAATAAGATGGTCATTGTCGCTAACAATACCTACACTATGTATTTTAGTTCTTTAGAATGCCTTATCAAATACATGTATATGATTTAAATGTTGGAATTGAAGACTTAAATAAAGAAGTTTTAATCTTTTCTGCTTATCAGTCTGTTTAATATGATATTTTTTCTTGATTTTCTCAAATTTCGTACATAGAAGGATATATTGTGTGTTTCTGTTTAAACGTTTCTAAACAAATATCTAAAAAAACTCATAATACACTGATAAACTCATTGTTTGCTCTATTTTAAACGATTACATTATATCACAAATCAGTTGTTATTGTCGCCCCGCTCAATGAAGTGGCGGAAATAATCAAAACTGCTTTGTTGTGCGTCGTACATCTATATTGTACTATGTCACGTACTGTATTCTTTTAGTTTTAAATAAAGTTTACAAATGTTACGTTCTTATCATGCTTATCGAGACTTTTCAAGACTTTTGGTAATTTGGCCGAGAATCGAACAGCGACTTCCCTTAATAGAGGAGTGCACGCTACAACTGGCTCAATCAATTAAACGATAAGTTCAGAATATACCAAAATGAACAATAATTAATTGATTGTTGGTTGTGTGACGTATTGCGGCATATACTATATACAATATTACAGAAAAAGTGAAACCTTAATTGAGCTTTGTGGCATATACCTTATTCATCAACAAGTAGTTTAACTGGCTTAAATGGTAGTATCCCAACACTGCTATCAAGATTATGGTTATATGAATGTAACCCCTCCCCTATTACATCTTTTTTCTTTTTACAATATAAAATGTTGATCAATAATAAAAATATTAATAACTTGGTGGACTTTAAATATATCAAATATTATGCCATGCAGAACACAGAATCTGTGGTTTCTGTTGCAATTGTATTGATGTTTTTGCCTTTCTGCGTAGATTAACTGAAATATAAGTCATGATCCACTGATTTAGAATAAAATAAAAATAAGATGGTCATTGTCGCTAACAATACCTACACTATGTATTTTAGTTCTTTAGAATGCCTTATCAAATACATGTATATGATTTAAATGTTGGAATTGAAGACTTAAATAAAGAAGTTTTAATCTTTTCTGCTTATCAGTCTGTTTAATATGATATTTTTTCTTGATTTTCTCAAATTTCGTACATAGAAGGATATATTGTGTGTTTCTGTTTAAACGTTTCTAAACAAATATCTAAAAAAACTCATAATACACTGATAAACTCATTGTTTGCTCTATTTTAAACGATTACATTATATCACAAATCAGTTGTTATTGTCGCCCCACTCAATGAAGTGGCGGAAATAATCAAAACTGCTTCGTTGTGCGTCGTACATCTATATTGTACTATGCCACGTACTGTATTCTTTTAATTTTAAATAAAGTTTACAAATGTTACGTTCTTATCATGCTTATCGAGACTTCTCAAGACTTTTGGTAATTTGGCCGAGAATCGAACAGCGACTTCCCTTAATAGAGGAGTGCACGCTACAACTGGCTCAATCAATTAAACGATAAGTTCAGAATATACCAAAATGAACAATAATTAATTGATTGTTGGTTGTGTGACGTATTGCGGCATATACTATATACAATCTTACAGAAAAAGTGAAACCTTAATTGAGCTTAGTGGCATATACCTTATTCATCAACAAGTAGTATAACTGGCTTAAATGGTAGTATCCCAACACTGCTATCAAGATTATGGTTATATGAATGTAACCCCTCCCCTATTACATCTTTTTTCTTTTTACAATATAAAATGGATGGCCTTTTTCTTTTATTTATCAACTGCGCATGTTTTGATAAATAAAAAAACAAGCAAAAATAAGCTTTTCTGTAGTCTAATTCTAAGTTTGAATTTTTGTCCTCTTTTCCCTTTTTTTAATATATCTATTTTAGCTTCCTCCTCCCTTTAACCGACTCCTATGCCAATGCATTCGTTAAGGATGTTGTCATATTTGAAAGAAGGAAAAAAAAACAAAACAATTTCCATTTTAAAACAGGAAATTTAAATCATAAAAAATTATTATACATTACGTACATTAAATATATACACAAACATGACCTGTTCTCTCGCTTAAAGCTCATTGTTTGGTGTGCTTCTTTAAAATTGGTAAAACAGAAACGTGTGAGATTTCTTTAGTTGTCTTTATCTTGCAATTGTCATTTTATTTCGCGTTCGTCCATGCACCCCTCCATCCTTTTACGACCAATTTGAATATGTATTTTGACCAAATTCAGCGAATAACTAAAGCTGTAAATGAAAGTAAGTTCGAACTGTATCAATCAAGCAGACAAAAGTAATAATAACCACGCCTGTTGATATTGAAAAGTAAGATAACAAAAATACCGAAAACAGCAGTCAACATTGTGTTATAACCTTAATCATTATAAACATGATAAAAATAAACAACTATGTCAACAAAGAAAAACTCAATGGCATTCAGGCATTCTATAGACAAAGCACATAATCAAAAATGAAAGACAAGAAACCAAAAATTTACCATAGCACAATAACACAATGGCAGGTAGCAAAAATACCGAAACACGCAAACAGGATAATACCAAAAATAAACTTAACAGTAAAGGTTGAAAATATACAAAGAATAATAAAAAGAACACTATAACACGTTATTAAGATGATAAACAACGTATCTAGTTCGAAAAAGGTACTGTCTCGTCGGACCATTCATAGCTGACTGAATGTTTGACGGCCGTACGTATTTGCTAACATTTATGTAATTTTGTCGTTGGTGGATAGTTGTCTCACTGGAAATCATACCACATATTTTCATTTGTATAACGATGTCAATACATGTAAGCTTGATAAGAATATTTGTTAGAAAACTTTGAAGATAAATAATCTTATTATGATATAAAAAAAAGAAGATGTGGTATGATTGCCAGTGGGACAACTCTACAATAGAGACCAAATGATATAGACATTACCAAACGTATGTCACCGTACGGCCTTCAGCAATGAGAAAAACCCATAGCACAAAGTAAACTATACAACAACCCTGAAATGACAAACATAAAAAAAACAAAACTAACGGCCTTATTTATGTACAAAACAATAAACGAAAAACAAATATGATATACATCAACAAATGACAACCACTGAATAACAGACTCCTGACTTCGGGCAAATGCAAACAGGATGTGGCGGGTTATCCATCGCTTTATTAAAATGTATGCGTAGCAGAACAGCAAAAACAAACAAATCTAATAATGCATTAAAGAATTATGTAATTTTTCCATTTACTTTAAAGTTTTGAAACTTCTTTTTAATTGTTCCCAGTGACAGACAACATGTTTTTAATCGTTGTATACTTGCGTAGCCAGTGACATACACATTTAGTTTTGTCATTATATTTTGCACGAAGCTAGAACATAATTGTAAGCAGAAAACGACTATATATATGGACATATTTTATCATGTTAGCAAATTGTAACGTTATTATCTCAATTAAGCAATTTAAGTACAAATGTTATTAGATCAAAATGTTCTTTACCTGTTATTTGCAAAGTAACAGAAAATGAATCCAGTAGTAGTAAATAAACAATGACTTGGGGCATTTTAACCACGTTTCTCCGACCTAATGATAAAACATGTAAAACGAGGAAGGTCAGTTTATATTGAAGTGCAAAACAAGTACTTTGATAAATTTGTTTCCGTGTGACAACCTGATAAACGCACACTATTATTATGAATTTATCTATTATAAAATTATAAAATAGGTTATTTTTACTTTTAAAAACTACAGTAATAAGTAAATCCTTAAGTTTTATCCATTGATCAATTTTAGTCTTTTTTGTTTACTTTCTTATTAAACATCTATTAGTCATAACAGCTGAATTTATTTAGGATGAATAAATACCGTAATGAACCATTATATTTCAAAATAAAATATTAACATGAGTGCAAATAACTGAACCCACAGATAACATCATTCTGGTCCCTGGTATATTGCTAACAACACATCACACTTAAACCTAGAGTTGCTATATAGTTTAATTGTACAATAGCCTTGTTTCACCGCATTTTTTATTGAAATATTTGTTTTTTTGTAAAACCGTAGTAACAAGTAATCGTATGATATTTTGGATATACAAACAATATGTGTGTTTTTAAATTGTAATGAAATTTAAAATTTATGACAGTTATAACAAATGTATGAGCAAAAGCTTCTCGAAAATATAATACGGATATGTTCCAATTGTCCTAACAACAATCACGTATCCTTTTCCTCGAATGTGACCTACCGAATGAGACTAACCAGGTCTGAATGGTGTCACTTGTGGAGCAGGATCTGCTTACCGTTCCGGAACAACCGAGATCATCCCCGATTTTTTGTGGGGTTCGTGCTGCTCAGTCTGTGGTCATCTATCTTTTTTTTGCAATAACATTGTCAGTTTGTTTTCGACTTTTGAGTTTGAATATTCCTTTTAAGTATCTTTTACCTCTCTTTTAACTATTATTAGTATAATTGATATTATTATTGGTAGTAGTGGTAGTACATTGGTAAATGATGTCAGCGAATAGTTCAAAATATGGGGACTTTGTTGACTGCACCTATTCCAATATATTTGAAATACAGGATTATCAAAAACAGTTACATATAAGTGCTACTCATATCTTGATTTGCATCTAGAAATTGACCATCAAGTAGGTTGATAACTAAACTTTAAGACCTATGAAATGATTTGAATTTTGCACTTTCCATTTCTACGTAGCAACATTCAAGCAGCGCCTGCATGCGGAGTATATATATATATCTCTTTGTTGATATAATATTCCATGCTTGCGGTTTTAATCATGATTTTCTTGAAAGAGGGACGAAAGATACCAGAGGGACAGTCAAACTCATAGAACGAAAACAAACTGACAACGCCATGACCAAAAATAAAAAGACAAACAGACAAATAATAGTACAAATGACAGAACATAGAAAACTAAAGACTAAGCAACACGAACCCCACCAAAACTGGGGGTGATCTCAGGTGCTCCGGAAGGGTAAGCAGATCCTGCTCCACATGTGGCACCCGTCGTGTTGCTTATGTTATTACAAATCCGGTAAATAGTCTAATTCGGTAGGTCACATTCGTGAAAAGGGAAGGGTATTGTAGTTACGACATAAGGAACATATCCGATATCATCTAGGCAACGGTTATTCCATAACTGTCAACCAACTCGTGATGGCGTCCGTAATATTTACGAAGGGATGATTTCAACTTCACCATTTAGAACTCTTGGTTTAATAGCTTCCTTGTGAGCAGCAATCCCCTATCTAGGAAATCATGATAGGAAATACAAGCCCGGAAATATAGTATCAATTGGGAGATGTATACTCCGTATGCAGGCGCTGCTGGAATGTTGCTACATAGAAATGGAAAGTTCACAATTGAGAAGCTGAAATCATCTCTTTTGTCGTAAAGTTTTGTTTTCAACCGACCCTCATTGTCAATTTCTAGATGTAAGTCCAGATATGAGGAAGACTTAACTGTATCTGTAGTATCCTTTATCTCTAGTTCAATGTGATAGATTTGTTCAACATAGTCACCAAAGAAAGAGGGTAACTGTTTGCAAGGAAGCAATTTCATCAGGTGGTTTCCAAGTGGTTCATTTTCCTTCTTTTACTTAAGCAACACGACTGCTGCCACACATGTAGAGCAAGAATTGCCTAAACTTCCGAAGTACCTGAATTCTCCCCGGTTTCTGGTGGGGTTCCTTTTGCTTAGTTTTGATTTTATATGTAATGTTTTGTTATTGTTGTTGTACTTTCCTCTATTTTAATTTGCTATTGTGCTATATGTTTTTGTTATACTTATGTCCCTTTTGTATATATTTTTAACTGCAAACGAGTGAGTGTTCGTTATATTTGAGAACAAGTTTTATTGTTTATCAATTTGTCTACTCAACTATAATGGACGTGGATCAATGCTAAGCTATATAGACTATCCTTTCCATATGGTTGCATGAAGCAAAAACGAAGTTCACAATTTGCACTTAAACTGGCAGATATTCATAATCATGATGCAAACAATGTTCATAATATTGTTACATACTTAAATAAATGGTATAGTATTCAACAAATGAATGTGGTCAGATCAGTGCGATAGAAGTGTACAAAGCTTGAGTCCGTTTCATTTTGTTCAGTGATAAGTGTAGTAAACGGTGCTTATACGCATTACCATAACCTTACCTTATTCATTATATGAGTAATTATATAAGTTTTGGGAAATGTCAAGAATGTTTTTTATAGATATCAATGTTGTGTAATAAAGTTAAATAATACTAGTATGTCGGATCATAAGTTAGTACAGTTATAAAAGGGGTCCTGCGGTAGTTTTTTTTTTCGGTTGATACCTGCAACATTTAGTAAATCAAATTAGACATAGATATATATAAACCCGTAAAGTTTTAATATCATATCAAACATTATTATTCGTTGTTTAGTGTTATTTTATATACTTTTTACAAATCGTTGATCAGTATTTATTAATAATTTTAATGAAACCACCCAAACGTAACGTTGTGCTCAATGGATGACAGTAACATAGTCAATAAGATTAATGTATGAAATATATCAGTAGTGGGTATCTCCAACTTAAGCCAAGATTTGAAAAATATGTCTTAAACTTTTTCCAAAAAAACAATTAAAATTAAGCGTAGTCAAAACAATCAGTAATCATAATTTGTGCTGGCTTAGTCTTCTAATTAAAATTCAAGGTAATATTGTCATGTTTCTGTTTATGTGCAATGAATACACATTGTTTGTGTCTGTTTGTTTCAAATGAGGTCATCGTAAGTCTTGTTGACGGCTAAGTATATGTAAGAGAATGATAATCCCTTTCTTCATGAGTATGTACGAGCGTTAGCAAGTACTTATCATGATGAAAGGGATTATCATTCTCTTACAAACTTAGAATATTGTAAAGTGATTAAGGCTCAAATGATCTCTTGATTGGTTTTATTCAAGAATTTGTTTCATTGTCAGTGCAATGTTTATAATCAATGGATGACTTCCCTTTTAGGCATTTCATTCATGTATTGGTCATAGTGATGTAAGGACTTACTTTTAATTTCGGAAATTTTAATCAATTGTGTTTTAGACATTAGATGACGCAAAGTTGCAATGAAACTGTAGATATTGTATAAATTTCCTAATTGTGAGTATGAGTGTAAATTATGTAATGTTTTAGTGAGGAATTATCTTTTTGTTTATTTACAGTTCAATTTAATAAATTCAAAATCAGATTTACAACTAAATTGTATTCCACAGCCAATTTAATTCCAACTCTTTACCTTAAATACTTCATAATCAACTAACATTTAAATGTTGAAAAAATAGCTTTTTGTAGGAAATTCAAGAGTAAATTCAATTTTCTGTATATACCGGTATTTTGGAAATGGCTTTTCTTACTAACTGAGAATACAGTAATCTGAGTTTTGATAAGCGTAAAACATGTAGTTAAAAATTTAGGTTATATCTAATTTTAAAAGTTGTTTTTTTTTCTTTTTCTTCTTGATATTGCTTATTTTTTTGTTGTAATTGAAAGTTCTAAATATTCACACAATAATACAAACGGTATCAATTGTACTGCACAAGTAAACTTCAAACTTATTTTGATCATTTTTGTTTGTTTCAAAATTCAACTTTCAATCAATAATCATAAAAAATGTGATTCAGGCTGTTGTAACTCATGGATAGAAATTCTTTGTTTTGAACTGTAAATAGACCTAAACAGAAGGATAAGCCCTTTCTAAGAACATAATTTACATTCAGTCTTCACAATTAAGGAACACCAAATTCTACACTTTCATTGGTCGAGAGCACTTTGCTATATTATAAGTATGAGCATATTAAATATAAAGTAAATAGGTAATATATATATTTACTCACACAACTGCTTAGCATATCAAATGTTTATTCGATAATAAAAACAAGCACATAAATATATATAAAGATAAAGAACAAAAAGGCACATACATATCAAAGCGCATGGACTGTATTTTATTTCAAATCATTTAATGCAACATGTTTCATTTGTTTTGTCTTACTTTTAAGTTTTTAAACCATTTACCTTATGACTCCATTACATTTCAATTCAAAATGTTATTACAAAAAGGATATTTTCAATGTGCAAAATTACTATTAGCTTTAAACTACCCTTTTTCCTAATAATATAAGTGTGTTGTTTTAACACAACACCCATTCACTAAAACAACATCTATCGAATTTATTTGTTGGCACTCGAGAAAAAGATATATTATAAAATATAACATTCCAGAAAGACACCGTAAAGTCAGTTTTTCAGCATTAAAAAAACTTTTATAAAATTAGAAGAAAAAACCAATGACATCAAAGACTTTACAATTGCAATTTTTTGTTGTAGTAAATACGAAATTTTAAAATAGAAAATAAAAATAAATTTAGCAGCAACATTTAATATCTGCATAATTTGTGTACTACATATGACATAAATAAATAAAAAAAAAAACATACAAACAAACAAACAAACATACATACATAATAATAAAAATTAATATAAAGTTAAAATAAATAGCATTTTTATTTGTGATTCTCTTGATCATTTTTGTTAATATACAATTTAAATTCAGACAGATTATAAGAGATTAAGAATATATAAATAACATAAAAATTACATAACTTTTACGAACTATTCTATTGTACAAAAAATTTCGATGACTATTTCATCACACATATGGACGAACAGACAAGGGTAAACAGTATACACCTTCTTTCTTCGGAAAAAAGCAACAAAACAAACAAACATTTTTTGTGTTAAATATTAATCAATGGAATTCAGTTAAATTATACAAGATTTAGAAAAAAACTAACAAAGATAAGTAGTTTAAGTTTAATAACTGATATGCTATTCCCTCACTGACACACTTTAGATTAGTACTTACTTACTCTTAGTGATTTATTGTTAATTGCCCCCCCCCCCCCCCCCAAAAAAAAAAAAAAAAAAAAAACAACAACAAAAAAAAAAACCCAAAAAAACAAGCATACCAACGCCATGAACTACAACTTCAACTAACTAATATATTCCTGGATTATGAAGTGACATATGACACGCACATTATGAAATATTCCCTGATATCATTGGTAAAGGATGTTTGATTTAGCCATTTGATATTTCCCTTGGACTTCGGTATTTTTGTTATTTTACTTTTTTCTTTCAATACACTCAAATTACAGGATACAAATCTGATACTATGCAGACGCAACACCATATCATCTACATTTTAAATTAGAGTATGACATGTGTCACAGTGAGATTTAGCATATTCGGTAACTGTGTGAATACTTTCTAACTGATTCGCGAAGCGGTTTTTATGTTGGACCATCACACAACTAACTGTCTCAGGTTAGGAAAAGTTTGAGCTCTCGCAAACATGTTTAATCACACCATATTATATATGTGCATATCAAAATTTAAGAACCTTTAACTCAGTGAAAGTCATTCCTAGCTGTCTATCTATCTTTGTTGTTTTAAGCATAAATCAGGCCATTGGTTTTTTTGTTTGGATTGTTTTACATTTTTTCATTTCGAGGCCTGTTATAGCTTACTGTTGTTTTGTTTATTGTTGAAGGCCATTTGTACAGACCTAAAGTTGCCTACTTCCACTTCATTTGGTCACTGAGGTATAGTTGCCCCAGTGCATGGTAATCCTACCACATCTAAATACTTTCAAATTATATATATTTGTTTTACTTTTTATTACATTAGTGCTATATTTAGTCTTCTCATCAACATCATGTAATACGTTTATAATATATAATAGAGTTTTCCACTTGTACACAAATGTGCCTGCGGTTATAAAGCATTTTAATACTTGTTTGATTGAAAATTAGTATTCACAGGTAATTCGATATAAAATGTAATTAAAAAATTTCATCATATATTGTATGATATTCACGTGCAAAATACGGGTAGTATTTTATCTTAATGGATTGTTATCCCTTAAATAAATTATTTAATAAAAATTACTGAACACATCTTTAATGTTCAAATTAATATATTGACAAGCCTGGGATAACAGTATTCAGGTAATTGTTTTATCTTCCTCGGGCTTGAAAAATGTACTTCAAAATCCAAAATGTTTTCAACTCTCTCAGACGAAAACAATGCACAAAAAAATGCATTTTGAGTACATTTACCTTGGTTCAACCATGCCTATGCTTTGATGATACATGTTCAGAATAGAACATTTGTTGTCAAATGACTTTCTAATAATAAACACATAAAGCTGAGATTTTATCAATATAAATAAAAATTGAAAAATTGAAATTCTGAAATTTGCAAAGATATTGATTTTACTATATATATAAGTTATTCTGATAAAAAAAAAATCTGATACAAAGTTATACAAAAAAAGCAACAATATACAAAGATGCATGTGCAAATATGTACATGTGTGTGGTAACAATATACGGTAAAACAGGAAAATTTCACCTTTAGTGTAAAGACAGTGAACATGTAATTGTTGTCTTCTTGAATGGATGTTTTTAGAGAGAATTCATTTTTATATTTAAAATTCTTATTAATTGTTTTAGTTCTTACAGTTTTGACAAATTTTATTTGAATATTTGATTGAGAATATAACAGTTGACAATACATTTTTTTTTTTGTTAAATATAAATGACATGTTTTTCTCATTTAAATGTTTGTAACATTGTTAAGAATCATGTTATGCCACACACAGGTGAGATACACTCTACTAAAGGGCTTCTAAAAGTCTAATAAAACACACAAGAGATTTTTCATTTTACATCTTACTATTTCCAAGAAGGAGTCTTAAAGAAACACACAGACAAATGGTTATATTTATCCTCCTAATCATAGTTTTTGTATATTAGCTGACTCAAATACACGGTTGGAAACAATTATGTATAAATTTGGGAACGTGTTTGCTGTAGATTTCAAAGACTCATTAACAATTTGGTAATCTAAAATTGCCTTTTTGTGAAGTATCTTAAGACAACCTAGTATTTCATTCTTTGTTATGGCATATTAAAATTTCTATGTTGCATTAAGTACTTGTTCTTCCGACTGTAACCATTCAGCGTCACGAATCATGTCGCCTTTATTTGCATTCAACTCTTTCAAAAATGTTATTTATACTATACTATGTTAGCTTATGTGGAAAAGCAGTGACGTACTTTGCAAGGAATACCGGGTTTGAAACTCGACAGCTGAAGAGGATATTTACAAATTAAACGACTTATTGATTGATTGTTTTGGTGTTTTTTTTTTTTGCTCTACGCCTCATCAGAAACAGTGGCCAACTAAAAGAAATGTATACAAATACAAAATATCTAAATACATATATATCATGCCTATGCATGTGTTCATGTCGTTGTTGAGATATCATAATCATCTTCTGTTTTTTGTCCAAAGAAATGATCGTATGTGTCTTCCCTTCCTTCATCATTTCTTTTGTGACTTCCAGCGTCATAAATAGTATCAACGGTATGGTTGTAAATGTTATCCTCTAATTCTTTGCGACGATTACTTCCCGAATGGTCGTAGACTCCGTCCTCAGATAAAGCATATTGATCCTCATCGCCTATTTTGTTCCCCGTATCCTTAACCGGTTTTACAAACTCATAACCCGAAGGAGTGTTAGAACATTGTTTTCATTTGAAACCCGTTTCGGCTGGATCTAAAACCATATAATTGTCTGCTGTTCCAGTTTCGTCGTCTATAGTCCCATTAAAACTTGTTTCAGCTCTCTGATCCACGACCGAATATTTATCATCATTTAGCGTTTGCGTGTCTGATAATATTGTGTTCCGATGGACTGCATAATTATGCAGGCGCCTGTACTCTTTCTTTATTTACATTGTTGATTTTAGCAGGAGCATGTGTACTGGCAAAACCACGAACACTAGTATTGCTACTGTGGGCATCATTTTGCACATGGCTGGCTTGAATGGCAGTTAGTGGTAAAGCTATATCTTGAACTCCAATATAGTCAATTTCTCCGAGATTGTTTCTAATTTTTTCTCTTGGTCTGCTCTTGAATATTTGCCTTTAATATACACAAAGGCAACAATAGTATACTACTGTTCAAACATTACGTATAGACTTATTTTTGTGTTCTAACACAAAAAAATCATGTAAAAATAAGTCATGTCTGTATAATTCATCAACCTTCAAAACATGCATAAAGAGTATATTGCTTTAGTTCTAAGGACTTTCCTTTTAAAGGCCATTGTTTATAGTGTAATAAAAATATGCAAACATTAGTTCTACAAGAAAACTTCACGCATATAAATTGAGTATGTTTTATTTCTTAGAAGGATTTAGGAAATATTAGTTATCAAATAGCAAGAATATTACGTCGAACAGTTAAAGAAGGAATATTTAAAACCCTTAAAGTACAATTTTAAAGATACCTTCTAATGAGAAGAGCAATCACAATTACAACACATGCTAGTAATAAACCACCAATAACCAAGCCTACAACTAAACCTGCAAAATAAAAGAAATAATATTACATAGCCTTTATCGGTTGGCGGCAAGAGGGGAATAATTATATTTCGAAATTTGTTATCAGTGAAAGACAAATTGTCACGCTTTGTCAGTACTAGTTGGTGTATCAATTTTATATGTATTTTTTTTTATACATATGACATAATTAAGCTTTTTGTTTAATGTCTTTGCTAAATGCATGCCAACTTAAACAATGGGATAAATGGTAGCCTTTTCGTCTATTTGTTTTGTGCCATGGTGTTGTCAGTTTTCCTTCGAGCTATGAGTTTTGAATGTCCCCTTTGTATCTTCCAGCTCTATTTTATAAAAGATAATCTGATTTTAACAAGTAAGACATAATAAACGAAAACAGTCTTTACCTGTTGTTGTTGAATCACTTGTAACACTGGTACCATTTACTGTAATGACATTAATTCATGTATCAATATATCGGCTTTAAAAATATTGCTATCACTGAACCGAACACTACAGTCGAGTATTACAAAATTCCGCCTCAAAGGTGAAATGGCTATAGAGTTTAAGCTTCCATGTAAGAATATTTGAAATCTCAAGAAACCTCTCACAGTTGATAAATACTGGTGAAGCATGAAAGAGATCAACCGGTTTTATACTTTCATATATAAATAAGATATAACACACTGCATTTGTGGACTGAAAGCAACGAATAAGATTTTGCAAGGATCATACATGTAAAAATAAGAAGATGTGATATGATTGCAAATGAGATTACTCCACCAGAGACCAAATGACGTAGAAGTTAACAATTATTAGTAACTGGACGGCCTTCAACAATGAACAAAATCCATACCGCATAGTAAGCTGTAAATGGCCCAAAAATGACAACTGTAAAACAATTCAAACAACTAAACTACCGGCGTGATTAACGTACAAAACAAAAAACGAAAAACAAATATGATAAACAGCAACAAATGATAACCATTGATCAAAGGTTCCTGACTATGGACGGGCACATACGGATCTAGAAGGTGGCGGAGTTTAATATATTTTTGGCGCCAAACCTTCTCCCTTATCTGGAACATTGTTGTAACAGAACATCAAAAGAACAATCGATAACAATCAACTGAAAAGGGCTTTACTCATCAGATCGACAAAAAACAAAATATTTTTGGTCCTCAGTGCACTTCAATCTCGTATTTTATTTGGCCTTTTTAATAATTTTGGTTCAACCATCTCTGATGAGTTTTTTGTAGACGAAACTCGCGTCTTGCATACAAAATGTTAAGCCTGATACTATGATGAGTTAATTTACAACCACTAGATCTATGCGACTGCTGAATGAGGTTTCGTATCGAAGAGTTTCACTAGTCAGTAGTCAGCACATCTGTGTTGACATGATTTATCATTGAAAGGTTATAATTATAAATTAAATGTAATTTTTAGTAATACTAAGGATTTTCTACCCTAGAAAAAGTTTACCTTGGCCATGTTAGCTGTATTTGGCAAAATCTTTCAGTTTGGACCCTCCATTCTGTTCAACTTTGTAATTTATTTGTCCTTTTCAATTTTGTTGGTTCGAGCGTCCCTGATGATTCTATTTGCCTGTTGTTATTGAGAAAGGCACTTAATCGCGAAAATTTGACGTTGACCAATGATGCAACTCTCGAATTTGAACATATACATTTTTTAATAATTGCATGCATCAAATATAATCAACCATTCTTTTCATTATGGTTTTAAGAAGAGGACTCAACCTCGAAAACTTAAAGTTGACCGATGTACCATGAACATGAGATTAAGGTTATAAAACCTCTTCCAGACAGACATGTATTGATTGATTGATCGTTATATGCTCAACGTGCAGTGGTAATTATTTCATGCATGTTTAGGAAGAGATTAAATTAACAATAAATATAATGACGGACTTAAATAAACCCAACACTAGATTATTTTTTTTATATTCCCATTTTCAAATATGCAATTTTGGTAAAATAAATGTATAAACATAAATTTAATTCATTGCTTTATTGTGTAAAGAAAAGTTTGCAGCTCGAAATTTGATCTGATAACGTCATTGTTAATGTTCAAATAATGTGGTATGCAATAAAACCTTTGTTTTCGCCTTATCAATGGATGTGTCACCATCGAAGACAATGACTGCATGTAACCAACGCCAAAATGATTGTCAGAAAGGTCAACCAAGTCTGTTGGGTATGTTTTGAGTTCTGTTTTGTACCTTCTGGTTTTGCCTCTGCCCCATACATTACAGTGTGTTTTAGCAATAAAGCGGTTTAAACTTTAGGGCTTTAAATGTTTTTCTGCAGACGATTCTTTGGCATTTCAGTATATGGGAAACATTTTTGGCATGAATCTGTTTGCCATGGCATTCGGTGACATGATTAGCAGTTGACGTTGCGGCCGTAAACATGTCGCGCAAATGACGTTGCATAATCAAATTTTGTTGACGTGACATTGTCAATACATATTGATCTGGTCATGGGTGGTCATCAACAAATCCCGTCTGCCTGTACCGTTGTTGTAAGGTCAGTAAAACAAAACAAGTTTCTGTCGTGAAATTGTCTGCAATATTCTGATGGTTTGAATAAGATTGTCATTGCGCAGTCTCGGCAATATGGAGATGCAACTTCTTTTTAATGATTGAAGAGCGGGTATTAATTGAAAGAATTGTTTCACAAAAAAAAAACACCTTAAAAAATCAATCATCGGTTTCAACTTTCGCTCTAAGAAATTCGTGCGACGTCAATAATCCGGTATGTTCAAAAACCTAAGGTAAGTCAAGTTTTGAATTTTTCTAACCATAAAGAAGTATGGTAAGCATAAATAGTAGTTGGTAAAACAAAAAATCACCAAAATGTGTTTTGCGTTTCTAAAGTCCGCCAGTATACATGGAGGCTAAGGTGGTAAACTGCAATGAAAAATGCCTTTCCACTGTATATTTGTCAAACATTTTCCAATGGCAGTCACAAGTATCGCCCTCCAACCCGGTCGACCAATTTTGCAGAACTTACATTTTCAACGGAGTGTTAATTAGTTTTCGTCCTGGAAATAAATAAATTAATTACACTAGACGTTAAAACCAATCAATTATGTTTGGAGGTTTAAAACAGTCAGAAAAACCAAGATAAGGGTGGGACATTATTATACTTATACATTTCGCACAACAAAATAGCATTTTAGCCAGACTACAAGTGACACTGTTTACCCTCTTGTTAATCCACTCATATTTGTAGTCTTATCGTGCAAACACTGACAAACACTGTTGTATACTGGAAGAGATCTTGAAGAGATTAGAAACAATTTTGAAGTTCATTTCCTGATTACATGTATCAACTTTGTTTCAAATTAAACAAAAAATGAAAAACTTTTCAGAATGATTTATTGTGTATGCTATCATGTCAAATCTAATGCAAGAACCAGGCGTATATGTACGTATAACTAGTAAGCTATTTAGAGTTTTTATTTGGTTAACATCTTTTCGCCAATACTTGTTTTATAAAACGAGCGAGAAAATTCATTTATACGAGATATCAAATGATATTTAGAAAAAATAGAAATTTAATGACTTAATAAAATGATGTAATGTTGTTGATTTTTTCAACATGGGGCTAATTTTTAACAAGATAACTTAAATGAACAGATTGTTTTGTTCGGGTCTGTTGCTGTAGGCATCATCTCAAATAACTTAAATGCAAATGTGTTTCTTCAGATCAACACATTTTAGTGTTTCCCCCAAGCATGTTTAGCATAGATAGACGCCATCCCCTTTTTAAATGACGCCATGCCCTTTTTTTGTCTTACTAAATGACGCCATGCCTTTTTTTCACTTCTTTGGATGACGCCATTGTCTCAAAAATGCCATTTCTTCCTGTCTTCGTGTTTCTGACAAGTTTATGACCCTCAGCTAATTAACATTTACAACAGGTGTTATAAAGTTGTGATTACAGTTAATCCGCTTATCGCCATCGGATGGGTCACTAATCCGTTAATTATTAATAAACCTTATAACTGACCACGATAATAATTTTCCCCAGTAAAATCAGTCATATGGCATTTTAATTTCAATATTTCTCAAGGCCAACGACCACAATTTGTAGTTCGTTTGTCGCAGTTTCGTCATTTGAACAAATTTTTTTTTCCCCGGACAGTTCGCTTTTTAATTTCAATATTTCTAAAACGCTCACAATTTGCAGTTTGTTTGTCATAGTTTCGTCAAATGATCGTATTTTCGTGATCTTTGGTATAAAACGCTCAATTTCGATTAAAAAGATAGAACTTTATTCAAAACGTTCAGAAAAGTTTCACGAGTCAAACAGGTGCTTCCTTTATTGTTTACGATATACTGCGCATGCGTGAAAGTATTCCTATGAATTTATAGACACTAAAACGTAAATTACGAAATAAATTTAGTTTAAAATAAATGAGACAGACAAGTATAGTTCTTACTAAGCAAATCAAATTAAAAAAAATGATAATTAACTGCCTTTTTTTTAAAAACGAACCAATCCGTAGATGAATCCGGATTCATTCTGAATTTATTATCTACTTGTCACTTCCCGTTTACATTTCATTTGTAAATCGAAAATAAACGTGATTAATTCTCGATTAATTTACAATTTACAGTTATTAGAATCGTTCCAATAAGAATTTGTACAATTCCTTGGTTCCAACTTTATAGAAATGAATTCTTAATATCGATCTAAACTTATTATGAGGATATTGATTATGCAGTGTAATAGTCTTACAAAGTTCTATAAGTTCATTTAAACTGTGAATCCTGGTTTAAAAATAGGGCCCAACTTTTGTTGATTAGGACTGTCCCCTGAAACTAATTGAAGTGAAATTTTGAACTAGATTTTCAGATCTTATATCCTAATCTTCATGTTTAAGTGCCACATCATTCAAGTCATTGTAATTACTGCCTTTTAAATGTGTGTCTTAGTCCTTCAAAGTCTGACAAAGATGTATAGCTAGTAATATACATACATCCTTGGTCCATTGCTCTTACCCGAAATAATGTTGATTTTTATCTTTATTTAAAGATGCATATACAATATTATTTTGAAACAATACACTTGCTATCTTGAGTTCTGATTCCATCAACAACTGCCAGTACATACTTTACCTATGCAATATGACAATTTATTGTCTTTCTTGTTTTCAGCATACTGTAGGTGCTCTTTTGTTAATTTTCCATACACTGTAGGTGCCCTTTTTATAAATTTTTGCGCGCTCTAGATGCCCTTTTTCAATTAAGTTACCATGCCCTTTTTGTGTGATAGGGGAAACACTACATGATTTGCTTGACTTTTAAGTACAAAGATCGGCTGTGCTTGCATTTATTTTTATCAGAATACACTAAATCTTATCATGAATTGTTATTGTTTCATTCTTTTTTTCATTGAATACCTAGTCGCTCCCAGTCTCATGAAATAAGATGTGTTTTTTTTCATTTGTACTGCAGCATAAATATTGAATGTATACGTACTTCAAAATCAGAGAAATGTTAAAAATGATTATAAAAAATCTGTGTTCGAACTGTAAAAATGTTCTTCTTATACATGTTACAACATGTACAAGGTTTGTGTATGATTCAACCGATTTTTAAAGGGGACAACTCACATTGCATATCTCAAATGTTGGCTTGATCTTTTTTTTAACTTTATCTGTGAATATCTACACTACAGTATAATATTTTGTTTTGCTGAAAATATGTCACTCAAATAATTTATTTTATGTTTGGGTTGCTGTTTCCTAGAAGTAACCATAACAAAGCTTTCAATGCATTGCATATATAATCAGTTAAAGCTTCAATATGTTACAAAGAATTGTCGTTTAAATCATGACCGTTACATTGGTTTGTAATTTCATAAATAATGAAATTTAGAAAAAGAAATTATCATCCACTTTTCTGTGTGCAACAACCAGAAACCTAATCACGCTAACTGTAAACTGTGGTACTCAGCTTATTTCATAAATAACTATTTAAAGTGTATTCATACCTTAGCTTCCGATGGTTATTTCTAGTTGTAATTAAAGAGAAGTTAGTTTCATACCTTTCTTGCACTCCGAGTTGTTTATAAAAATATCGTCAACAGCAATTTCACTTTTGTATCCATTACCACGAGTTGCTCTAAACATGATTTGATATCGCCCTATATCATTCAATGACAGCGACTGAAAATGCCATTTGTTCCCTTGGTTAGCTGATTTCCTCCACAGTTCAATTAAACGTGTATTTTTAACTTGAAATACTTTCAATGTGTTGATGTGTCTCCCATACATGTGATACCAAAATGTCAAACACTGCTTTGGACTCGGGTCTATCGAATCAGACTGAAGATCACTTACATCGTTTTCTTTCGACGGACTTTGAGATTTCGTGTAAAAATAGTAACCATTTTCTTAAATATATTGGTTTGCGTATAAAGGCGAGAATGATACCAAGACAGGCATATATACATGTAAAATAGAAAAATATTATAAGAAAATTCAAGGGATGCAAATAAAGGGCGCTCACGATATAACTGTTTCATATGACAAGTGTATTCCAACTGAATATATAGGATTGAACCAACAAATAATATGTCTTTCTTGGTCTTCGTTTTTTCACTGAATTTCCATTGAAGTTTTTAATTGTGGCATTGCAATTTTTTTTACATACTCATTCTAAATCATGTATAGACGGTATGGATTTTATTGGATGGCAAGAAACCTAGTATAACCACAATGCTTTTAGTCTTACAATGTAACGAATTGTATATGTTATGAATTATTTGTTTGTTCTAATGAATACGATATTCATTGAATTTTATAATGGTATTTTCTCCTTCACAGTCTAGCCTAATACGAAACATTCAGAATGGATAGCGCTCATCTTTGCTTCACAGGCCTGGACCCTGATAAGTCTCATGTTATGTCAAATACATATTGAGAGTTATATAAAAACGAAATCCTCCAAAAAAAAGACCGAAGATGGAAACAAATAATTAATATATACTTATGTAAACAAAACAAAAAACTTTTCTCCCTAAGAAATCACACAAACATTATTAAAGCTAACGTACGTCATGATGCTGCGAAGCACTCCATACTATTTAGAAGATAGAAATTTGTATATGTATAGTTTTAGGTTCGTCAAAGCAAAATGTATTAACCATTAGTATTCAATGGCTTTAATTTTACTTGTAATTCCACTTTGATGCTTCTCTGCTGTTTTTTGCTTGTTTGTTTGTTTGTTTTTGTTTGTTTTTCTTTTAATATATATGTTTTGCATTGCAACTTTACCAGATGCAGTTGTGTGATCTTTTAAAAAAGACAAAAGCTTAAAGCAGTAACACTGAACAAGTTTAGATTATTTTTTCCAATTGAATTTATACAAATTGAGCAATTTGGAAACGGGAAATGTATGACTAAATTGTTGAACATTTTGCTAAAGACCCACAAAATGACAAAACTAGCTCACATTACTACCATGTTCGAAAAGGAATTATTGTTTAGTGTTCAGTATGTAACTGTCTGATAGTATAAAAGTAATTTTCTATGTTTAATATATAAAATATGTCCAGTGTATTGAATTGAACCAGAACCTTAGCGGACATATTATGCTGACTCAAATTTGTCAAATATTATCATCATCTATTTTTCATGATCAGTGAAATGAAAATTTATAAATCATGTAAATGTCGGTCTATTAATATGCTACATACGTGACTTCTTTCCACTAAATATGGAGGCAACAGATAATTTGTCAAAGTAAAATGATAAAAATACCTAACTCCAAGTAAAATTTTAAACGGTATGTCCCCTATCAAATGGCAAAATCAAAAGCTCAAACACGTTAAAGACATGGAAAACAACTGTCATATTCCTGATTTGGCACAGGCATTTCCCTATGTATACAATGGTGGACTAAACCTGGTTTAATAGCTAGCTAAACATAACACTTGTATGACAGTCACATACAATTCAATTATAATGACAACAGTGTCTGAACAAAACAAACAGACATAATAGGTAAAAATGTAAAGCAGTCAATATTGTGTTATTAGTACTAAAAAAAATAACTATGACAATTAAGAAAAAATGTCTTCGTATTGATCCTGCATTTCAACATGTTCAGTTGATAGGTAACTAACCAGACAAAAGTCGGTGACCTTGACAATTCGTTCATGCTTCATGTGCCGTTGTCATGTCTATACTACTGCGTTATACATCATGAAGATATTTAAACTTAGGGATTTTACAAAATTTGCAATATTTTCAGTTATTTTATTAAATCCAATTTCATTGTTAGTATTTATACTTTTTGTACATACCCTGTTCCTTGTTGCATATCTGAAGTCATTAGTTATATTGTTAACTTATTTAAAATATGAACCTGTGAAAAATCGTGATTGAAGTTAATCTTGGCGAACGACATTTCCGCTTTCTTTTTCATATGTAACATGAAAGTGCATTTTCGCATTAATTATGGTTGTCGCTTACGTTTTTGATAAACGCTGAATACGAGGATTATCTTTATCATTTGGAATCAATGGCTATGTAAAGAATAAGGATAATACTTTTAACTGAAAAAGTCAAAGTCAAAAGAAAACTTTACTCGCTATGAAGATTTAATTAATTAATCCTGAATAGAATTTTCTTTATTGTGCATTGTCTGGCAAATTCATGTCCTTCAGATAAACTTAAACTTTTATTTGAATTATAATTTACTTAAAGTTGTATCGGAATTACAAAATTTTGATCAGAAACAATAAAAATGCAATGGACCGTTATAATTTATTTTAACAACATTTTGAAAATGTGTGAACTCAAATTACTCATCTACATGACATTTGAAAATGCACGATAGTCATGAGATCCGAAATGGATATAAATATTAACAAATAAATACGAATATCTATCGCATGCAGTATTATGACAACAACTGTCCTACTCTCCTTTTATTCAGATTATTAATGAAAACTAATAAATATGTAATCAGGTGCATATGTATTTTACCTTTGACCTATAAAATCAATTGTGAAGGTCAAATAAGTGAAAGAAATCGATTTTCTAATTTCACGTCCTTCGTATTTGAACAAATTTAGATAAAAAAGCAAATAGGTTCAACTGAATACAAATTGTATGATCACGAATACACTTTTCCTTTAAAGGACATAAGCTGTGATATAGGACAAAAATAATTGTTTTGTTTCAAACATTTAAGCGGGTTATTGAATTAACATTTCGCTATTAGCAGTTCAATTTTTACAAAATAGAATAAAAAATATCTCTATATGTACAGTAACATTCAGTTTAAAAGAAGTCCTAGTCAAATGTTAGAAAATGTAATAGAAGAAACTAAGTAGAATTACAGTGATCAACATAAATTGACATAGGACTACTAGAGTTACTTATATGCCGATTCAGACCTCAATTTAACTGATCGAAAGAATAATGTCTTCATATATGATAATCAACCAAAATCCTTCCCGTTAGGGGTTTATTTGCATGCATGGCGTCATAAATTATAATAGAAATACATAACCTGTTTCATGCTAACAACTTGTTTAAAAACAAATGTGCTTATTCCCGAAGCAAAGACCATATGAGTGAATCTATTTTATAAATATATTTTTTTTTATTAAAATGCCATCCTTAATAACTTGACAACAGTGTCTTACCATATCTCTTGCGAAAAAGTCTGTTTACAGGTGTGGTAAACTTTTCAGGTGAATGACGACATTTTGGTGCTTTGTATAGAGCTTTACCGTGATTACCATAAAAGATTGAAATACCTTATTGGTTTTGGTACAAAACATATCAAAGGAGCACTTACCCGATATTGCATTTACATAAATCACTAAAAGTATGTGTAACTGCGATGTTAACAACATCCTAAAGAAATTCGTGACTATTCTTTATTACTATTTGTTTTTATAATTAAGGAAGTTAACAGTCATTTAGGTCAGTTAAAATATACTTTCATATCATGTGTGTATTAAACTATAAACCATAGTACTTAAACATGTTAAAATTCAGATTAATGATTGAGTAAATTCATCATTTATGTATATACATTTTTATATTATATATGGAAGAAACTTATTCATGTTTTATATAAATGCCTACAACTGTCATAACCATTGATGGTATAGAGGTAGATTCTAATATAATGGAATGTAGGCTACCACAAGAAAAAAATTGAAAAAATTCAAGCAAAATTGCATGAATTTTCAAGAAGTAAGTGACCCTAAGGTAGTTACAATCCTTAATTGGTCTCCTGAATTTTGCATGTACGGTGGTTTGTCCAGGTCGTGCATTCTTGAGAAGACTTATTGACCTTACCTTCGGAGTCTCTCATCCTTGTCATTACATTAGACTCACTAAGGAGTCCAAAGCTGATATTGGTATTTGGAAATCATTTATTGATCATTTTAATGCGAAATCAGTTTTCTATGCTGATAAATGGCTTTCTTCTGATAGTTTATCATTGTATACAGATGCAGCTGGTTCTTTAAGTTTTGCAGGTGTTATGGGATATAAGTGGTTTGCAATGGCTTGGCCAGGTCATCTGGAAAACCATCAAATAGCAACAAAAGAAATGTTTCCTATCGTGCTTGCACTTGAAATATGGGGTGAAAACATTCAAAACACTAAAGTGTTGTTTTTGTCTGACAACATGGCAGTTGTCCAGATCATCAACAAACAAACATGCAAGGACAAAATCTTAATGAAACTTGTGCGTCGTTTGGTTGCTGTTGCCTTAAAATACAACATTCTATTTAAAGCTATACACATTCCTGGTAAAACTAATGTTATAGCTGATAGCCTTTCCCGTTTACAATTTCAGAAAGCACTGATAGCAGCACCATGGTTAGAACAAAGTCCAATACTGGTTCCCCAACATTTGTTGGAGAGTTGACTGATGAAGCCAAACATTTATTATGCTCAGCCTTGACTCCCTCTACAAAAGCTTCATACCAAAAAACATGGCAAAAGTTAATTGAATTTCTTGGTCACCAAAAGATCTCTCTGCCACTGCAGCTAGCTCATGTTGCTAACTTTATTGGCCATTTGTTCAGTAAAGGTTTAAAACCTGCTACACTAGCATCACATATATCTGCATTAAGGTATGTACATAAAATGTTAAATATTCAGGACCCTACAGCTTTATTCATTATTCGCAAAGCTTTAAAAGGTTGTGAAAATCTAACCCCATCTACAGACGCAAGACTACCAATCACAAAAGCAATCCTTGACAACATGATCATAAACTTGCCGTCAGTAGTTAGACTCCATGTTCATCAGCTCCTATTAAAAACTACCTTCTTGATAGCATTTAATGGGTTTTTTAGGCTAGGAGAGCTTGTCGTAAGAACAAAACAGTCTACAAGGAGAGTACTTCAACGTCAAGATATTTTGTTTACTTGGGAAAAGGGCATATTAAAAGGTGTTGAATTAACACTTAGATTTTTTTTAAATAACAAGACTAATAAACCAGTAACAATTTTCTTGTCAGCATTGCCAAGCTCCCCTAGAATTTGTCCTGTTAATACACTATATGCTTTTGTGAACACGTTTAATCATAGTAGGGGTCCTTTATTTCAACATACCAAAGGACAATATGTATCTGCACACTTTGTGACTGAACAGATGAAAAAGTTAATTACTTTTATAGGTCTGAATCCTACTCAATACAAGGGACATAGCTTTCGTATATGTGCAGCAACTAATGCTGCCATCCTAAGCTATTCTGAGCAGTTAATTCAAAAGCTGGGTCGTTGGAATTCAAATGCAATGCAGAGATATATAAGAATTGAATCTATTCGCATATTATATGTTGATGTTCAGTGGGAAAACACTAACTCATAATTATAAGGTGATGTCAGGATGTGCCTGGTAACCATTCTGATTGTTTTTCATTATTATTCATTATACTTGATTAAATCATTAAAGGTATGAACATTGTTAGAAACTGGTATTGACTTTGAGGTCAGGATTTGCCTGCTCAAAATTCTACATGACTTTGTATATATGTTGTAAATTTTTATACATCCATTATATTTTGCCAAAACAAGAAATAAGGTATTAAAAGACCTGTCAGTTATCAATGTCATATTTTATATATGTATTTCTAATCTGATACTACTGATGTTTTTTGGTTTTGCTAACATTTTCTAGTTTATGGTTTTTATGATATGCTACTTTTTGTAAGTGGCCTTTTTATGATACGCCACCTTTTTGTAAGTGGCCTTTCATTGATACGCCACCTTTTGTAAGTGTCCTTTTTTGTACGACACCGTTTTTGTAGGCTGGCTTTTTATCAGGGGAGTTAAATCAGGGGCATTTAAATGTTACCCTTTGTAAGATTATCTCCCTTGTTGTTGTAAATAATTTTGATCGTCGTTTTTAATAAATGACATTTCGATTGGAATCTTTCTCCTTGTTACTAATTCGCCTCCAAAAAACCGAGCAAGGTGTGTCCTGACATAAGTGTTCATGCACTCAGATATTAAGTCATAGGGTGGTTTCTGTATTCGGTATCCTCAGCTTTGATATACATCTATTACGCTGATCACATTAGACATAAATCTATTTTTCATGATCAGTGAAATGAAAATTTATAAATCATGTAAATGTCGGTCTATTAATATGCTTCATACGTGATTTCTTTCCACTAAATAAGGAGGCAACAGATAATTTGTCAAAAGTAAAATGATAAAAATACCTAACTCCAAGTAAAACTTTAAACGGTATGTCCCCTATCAAATGGCAAAATCAAAAGCTAAAACACGTCAAAGACATGGAAAACAACTGTCATATTCCTGATTTGGCACAGGCATTTCCCTATGTATACAATGGTGGATTAAACCTGGTTTAATAGCTAGCTAAACATAACACTTGTATGACAGTCACATACAATTCCATTATAATGACAACAGTGTCTGAACAAAACAAACAGACATAATAGGTAAAAATGTAAAGCAGTCAATATTGTGTTATTAGCACTAAAAAAAAACAATGACAACTAAGAAAAAATGTCTTCGTATTGATCCTGCATTTCAACATGTTCAGTTGATAGGTAACTAAGCAGACAAAAGTCGGTGACCCTGACAATTCGTTCATGCTTCATGTGCCGTTGTCATATTTAATACTGCGTTATACATCATGAAGATATTTAAACTTTACAAAATTTGCAATATTTTCAGTTGTTTTATTAAATCCAATTTCATTGTTAGTATTGATACTTTTTGTACACACCCTGTTCCTTGTTACATATCTGAAGTCATTAGTTATGTTGTCAACTTATATAAAATATGAACCTGTGAAAAATCGTGATTGAAGTTAATCTAGGCGAACGACATTTGCGCTTTCTTTTTCATATGTAACATGAAAGTGCATTTACGCATTAATTATGATTGTCACTTACGCTTTTGATAATCGCTGAATACGAGGATTATCTTTATCATTTGGAATCAATGGCTATGTAAAGACTAAGGATAATACCTTTAACTGAAAAAGTCAAAGTCAAAAGAAAACTTTACTCGCTTTGAAGATTTATTTAATTAATCCTGAATAGAATTTTCTTTATTGTGCATTGTCTGGCAAATTCATGTCCTTCAGAAAAACTTAAACTTTTATTTGAATTATAATTTACTTAAAGTTGTATCGGAATTACAAAATTTTGATCAGAAACAATAAAAATGCAATTAACCGTTATAATTTATTTTAACAACATTTTGAAAATGTGCGAACTCAAATTACTCATCTACATGACATTTGAAAATGCACAATGGTCATGAGATCCGAAATGGATATAAATATAAACAAATAAATACGAATATCTATCGCATGTAGTATTATGACGACAACTGTCCTATTTTCCTTTTATTCAGATTATTAATGAAAACTAATAAACATGTAATCAGGAACATATGTATTTTACCTTTGACCTATATAAAATCAATTGTGAAGGTCAAATAAGTGAAGGAAATCAATTTTCTAATTTCACGTCCTTCATATTTGAACAAATTTAAATAAAAAAGCAAATAAGTTCAACTGAATACCAATTGTACATGTATAATCACGAATACACTTTTCCTTTAAAGGACATGAGCTGTGATATAGGACAAAAATATTTGTTTTGTTTCAAACATTTAAGCGGGTTATTGAATTAACATTTCGCTATTAGCAGTTCAATTTTTACAAAATAGAATATAAACACATTGCTATATGTACAGTAACATTCAGTTTAAAAGAAATCCTAGTCATATGTTAGAAAATGTAATAGAAGAAACTAAGTAGAATTACAGTGATCAACATAAATTGACAAAGGACTACTAGAGTTACTTATATGCCCCTTCAGACCTCAATTTAACTGATCGAAAGAATAATGTCTTCATTATATGATAATCAACCAAAATCCTTCTCGTTAGGGATTTAGTTTCATGCATGCCGTCATAAATTATAATAGAAATACATAACCTGTTTCATGCTAACAACTTGTTTTAAAACAAATGTGCTTATTCCCAAAGCAAAGACCATATGGGTGAATCTATTTTATAAATATATATTTTTTTCTTATTAAAATGCCATCCTTAATAACTTGACAACAGTATCTTGCCATATCTTTTGCGAATAAGTCTGTTTACAGGTGTGGTAAACTTTTCAAGTGAATGACGACATTTTGGTGCTTTGTATAGAGCATTACCATGATTACCATAAAAGATTGAAATACCTAATTGGTTTTGGTACAAAACATATCAAAGGAGCACTTACCCGATATTGCATTTACAAAAATCACTAAAAGTATGTGCAACTCCGATGTTAACAACATCCTAAAGAAATTCTTGACTATTTTTAAATATTATTTGTTTTTATAATTAAGGAAGTTAACAGTCATTTAGGTCAGTTAAAATATACTTTCATATCATGTGTGTATTAAACTATAAACATGATAAACCCAAGCACTTAAACATGTTTAAACTCAGATTAATGATTGAGTAAATTCATCATTTTTGTATATACATTTTTATATTATATATGGAAGAGACTTATTCATGTTTTATATAATTATTGAACTCATTCTCAATTTGTTAAGTCATTCATACAAATCAAAATTAGGTAAACATAGAACTATCGCAGGCAATTATTAAAAGTCGTTGAAATGTGGTGAATATGAATATCCCAAAGACTAAATAATTAGAATTATTTACTATTTTAGCAATATGTATAATACATGTAAAATGTTTAACATAAAAAAAATCATTTTTGAAGGGATTTAACAGATTTTCTAAATTTTTTCTCTCCAAAACTTGTGACAAAAGGACATTCATCACCATAATATAGTACATTTATGTAGTATGCATAAAATATGAAAACATCTTTTCAGGATTTACCTTCATCAGAAACGCTCGAACCCAAATATTTGAAGGCCAAGGAGGTACTATTACTAAAACAAGTGAAGCGCGCAATGACTAAAAGGACCCTTCTGTGTATTTGTATTGTAATGACAGATGTAAACTTGGACAATATTGTTACAGAACAATATAAGATAAAACTGTAAATATCAGTTGCAAATTGCTTTGCTCAATTAATCGGTACGAAGCACAAAACACAACTAACATAAAAACACAATACATACAAAGCACTTATATAAGAACACACAAAGCACTGACATAAGAGTACTCGCAATTACTGAAACCAAGTTGTTCAACGCGAATTTCAGCTACTCAATAAATCATGTTCTCCTACACTTAAGTAGTAGTCAGCTCTCAAAAAACAAATTTGGAGACAACCGTCTGTAAAAACGCTTGACCTTGTCAAAAGGTGAGATATAACAGTATCGACAGGGCGTAGGATTGTGAGTACTTATAACTGTACTTGTCAGTTAACTGCTAGTAGTCTGTTGTTATTTATGTATTATTGTCATTTTGTTTATTTTCTGTGGTTACATCTTCTGACATCAGACTCGGACTTCTCTTGAACTGAATTTTAATGTGCGTATTGTTATGCGTTTACTTTTCTACATTGGCTAGAGGTATAGGGGGAGGGTTGAGATCTCATAAACATGTTTAACCCCGCCGCATTTTTGCGCCTGTCCCAAGTCAGGAGCCTCTAGCCTTTGTCAGTCTTGTATTATTTTTAATTTTAGTTTCTTGTGTACAATTTGGAGTTTAGTATGGCGTTCATTGTCACTGAACTAGTATATATATTTGTTTAGGGGCCAGCTGAAGGACGCCTTCGGGTGCGGGAATTTCTCGCTGCATTGAAGACCTGTTGGTGACCTTCTGCTGTTGTCTGTTCTATGGTCGGGTTGTTGTCTCTTTGACACATTCCCCATTTCCATTCTCAATTTTATTATATCATTAGTTGTGTTTAAATTTCAGAAACAAAGACAGTGTTTGTACAAGTATAACAATACCGGGGCTTGGAAATCAGTGATTGTCGTTGAATGCTGTCTGTCATACGTGTTTTGCGATAATTTTCTGTAATAAATCAGGCTGTTGGGTTAAACGTTTAAATTGTTTTGCCTATCATCAAGTCGGCGATTTATATAGCTGAATACGGTTAGTATATTACTCATTGTTGTAGGGCCTCGTAAGGTGATGTTGTGTTGCTTACATCATTGACCATCATACCAAGTCTCCTTATTTCAATATACATACACATTTACAATCAGAAATTAGTTAGATTGTCTAACAGATATGATACCATCCTTTGTATCTGAATCTACCAGCTATAATATGCGTAATAGCAAAATAAATACAGTTGCAGTAACTCAATCCAATCTGCATCGGGAATATTTTCTTCCAGTTTCTTCTCAATCTCTAGATCTTGATCAAATTATACATAGTTAAACGAAATGTTGAGATTTTTCCATTTAAGTCTTGGCAATTGATTTGTCAACAAAATCATAATAGACATTTTATTTACTTTTCCAGTTTTGGATGATTTTTTTATCAAACTAAATCATACATCATAAATAGTGGTCGTCATGAAATATCTAAATATTTTCATCTTAATCAGTATATATTTTAGAAACTTCTTAAACACGAATAACATTTGACAATTTTTCCGGTTTCGGGTTTTCGGAGATTTCGTGATAAAATATTACTATTTGCTTCAGTATGAATAATTTGTGGTCATGAAATTTTGTCAGTTTCCTTATACAATGAAGTTTGTTATGTTTAAAATAGAGTTACATTTGACAAATTTTCTTGTTTCCTTTTTTCGGGGATTTATGATGAAATCTTTATTTCTGCCTCAAAATACTACTTTCTAGTAACGAAATTTTGTCAGTTTCCTTGTACAATCACGTTAGTGATGTTTTTATTAGAGTTATAAAAGATGTGACTTCAGCATGTTCAGCAAAAACATTATTTAAATTTCCTTTTTCGTTAGATTTAAAAAAAAAAAAACATTATTTGAACCCACACTATAGCAAATATTATGACTTCATAGACCCAAAAGGTCTAAAATCTAAAGAAGTTTCTGTTGCAATTTTATGATGTTTAAAACTTTTCTTCGCACTGTTGTTCGAATGAAATGCTTATATATAGATATAAGAATATGTGGTATGAGTGCCAATGAGACAACTCTCCATCCAAGTCAATTCTACAAAATTTACAATTTGTAAAAAGTAAACCATTAAAGGTCAAAGTACGGCCTTCAAAACGGAGCCTTGGCTCACACCGAACAGCAAGCTATAAAGGGCCCCAAAAAAAGACTAGTGTAAAACCATTCAAGCAGGAAACCCAAATCTATAGTCTAAATATAGTCTAATCTATATAAAAAACGAGAAATGAGAATCACTTATGAACCACATCAACAAACGACAACTACTGAACAACAGGTTCCTGACGTAGGACAGGTGCAAACAAATGCAGCGGGTTTAAACGTTTTAACATCCGCCAACTTACACCCTAACCTGAGACAGTGGTATGACATTACAACGTAGAACGACACACTATTAAATATCAATTGAAATGGCTTAACTCGATCAAAAAGAAATATTTACAAGACAAGTAAACATATACTGAACTAATAAATTCGATCTTTGACCCAATATAAATACAATATGTAAAACAATGTCAAAAAGACAACTTTAACCTGAGACAAAATGGTATTAAATAAAATTACGTACACAGGTAGCTATAAATAAAATAATGTTATTGTTAGGAGTACGAAAATATGTTGTACAAAATTATTTTGTTGTTCATAGTTCGAAAACAGAAGTAAATATTTATCGTAATAATAAACACTTATTGAAGGTGATACATATAAAAAATAGTAAGACGCGATTAACACAAAAAACATCAAACATTGAATAACAAAAATGCATTACAAATTGTGTCAACAGGTCAAATCAACACGAAAGAACGATTTGGTAGTACTTGCATTTACTGAAAGAAAAATAGTTAAAAAAATCATGCATTGAGACTATGTCAGAATAAGGTCCTTGTTGCTTGAAAGACTTTATAAACAAAATTGCATATCTTTGCTGCTTTATCATTCTGTTTTTTTTTTTTTTTTTTTTGGTGATATGCTTTCCCGAACTTCTCATGTTTAGTTTCATACATATAAACATTTCTCACAAATTTCACAAAATACCACTATAGCCTGGTATACGCATTATGTTTTTGTTTTTAATATGAAAATTATTACATTATATCATAACTCAATTTTCATCGTTTCAATGAAGCGTCGGAGAATATCGAAACTGCTTTTGCTGTTCGTCGACCGCCTTCTTTGTCAATTAATCTGCTTTCAGGACAAATGTCCATTTTCAAAATCTACGGCACAATATACATTTGTTTTTGATTAATTTGAATGCAATGTTTATATCCTAATAAGGTGTGTAAATATTGGGTTCGCTGACTCAAATAAACACTTTTGTTTTGTTTGTTAGTTAATTGCCCCAGTTTACACTTCAATAACCTTCAGAAAAAAATGTGTTTAGTCCTATAATAATAAAATCGAGACCCAAGGTAAGGCAGCATCCTTCTAGGTAATGCCTTAAGTGGAACTTTTGATCCCATTAATCTGTAAAATATTCATTTTTAGGTAAATTAATCAAAAAATTTCTAAATGCTACGTCTAGTTACATATAGAAGAGGGGCGAAATATACCAGAGGGACATTCAAACTCATAAATCGAAAATAAACTGACAACGCCATGGCTAAAAAGAAAAATACAAACTGACAAACAATAGTACACAAAACACAACATAGAAAACTAAAGACTAAGCAACACAAACCCCACCAAAAATTGGGGGTGATCACAGGTGCTCCGGAAGGGTAAGAAGATCCTACTCCACATGTGGCACCCGTCGCGTTGCTCATGTTAGTACAAACCCGGTAACAAGTCTTATTCGGTAGGTCACATTCGTGAAAAGGGGACGGGATTGTAGTAACGACATTAGGAAAATATCTGCTATCGTCTGTGAAACAGTTATTCCATAATGGTCAACCAATTCGTGATGGCGTCCGTAAAATTAACGAAGGGATGATTTCAACTTCACCATTTGGAACTCTTGTTTTAATAGCTTCCTTGTGAGCAGCAACCCTTTATCAAGGAAATCATGATACGAAGTACAAGCGCGGGAATATCGTATCAATTGAGAGATATATACTCTGTAAGCAGGCGCTGCTGGAATGTTGCTACATAGAAATGGAAAGTTCACAATTCGGAAGCTGAAATCATCTCTCTTTTCATAAACTATTGTTTTCAACCGACTCTCATTGTCATATAGCATAGTTTCTTATTTTAACCTACCACCTACCCCCTACCCCCTACTCCCTACACCCCCCCCCCCCCCCCCCCCTTTCCCCCATTCCCACATTACACCATTACAGCCGTTATCTGTTTAAAGTATAAAAAGGCTGACCCGATTTATTTTATGTGTCAACTGCACATGTTTTATCAATTTTATTTCTTTAAAATTACTTTTGAAAGTGACAAGAAAGTCTTCTATATTCAAAAGAATAATGTTTTAGGTTATCTCCCATGGAAACTTATTAACAACGTATTGTAATTTCACATATATTTTATTGAATATAAGATGTTTTAATTCAAATGATGTCTGATTCTTATGAATATAGAAGACTTTTCGAAAGAAAAATTGTATGAAAGCTTAGTTTGGACATTTTTATAGCAATTCAAAATTACTACCTATCACCTTTAGCATGACAATAACAATAAAGTTTCTATACAAACTGTTAGACTGATATTTCATATTAACATTTAAGGGGAATTAAAGTCTTATTGGATTGTAAGTAAGCTTTATTTGATCACCTTGCAATCTCACGGCTTGACTATGGTTTTCTACAGCAGTTTGTTCATATTTCTGACCAGTTGAACAGTTTGGTTTTGTAAAACAAATTGCAATTTGGTCAGAATTTTGAATAAGTTGCAATAGATGGAGAGCAACACTAACAGTCAAGTCACAGTAAGCCTTTTTGATTTGAGCGTCACTGATGAGCTTTTTGGGACGAAATCCGCGTCTGGCGTACACAATTTAAATCCTGATATATATCATGAGTTTATCCATTTCCAGTTGGTGCGGTGAAGCCCTCTTTCACAACCCTATGGTATATACATTTTGTACATTTTAACAAAAAACAGCAGAAAAAATGCAAAAAACTAAACCTATAAATTTATTGAAAGAGAGCTCCAACTGTATCAATCAAGAAGCAAAAGATAATAATAAACCACGCCTGTTGATAACGAGCCCACATATCTAATTTTAAACAGGTATTTTTGTCATGTCAAGGCCATGCTCCGGAAATGCAAGTGGATCCTGCTCCACAGCTGGCATCCGTTGTTTTGTTTATGTATGCTCAATAGTTTCTCGGAAATATAATATAACGGCATTTGTTCAGTGCCCTCTTCGGACAACAATTCAATATACAATATAATTTGAAATCCAATTGGTGATGACCCCTCCGTTCTGTGGGATGGTAGGTGTTGACTGTCCATCATTCTGCCTTTTGGACCCATAAATATTTACAAATGTGTGTAATCCCTTTCGATCTTATCGACTATAGTATGTGAGGAATTGCCATAACTTGGTAATGATATGATGTCGTACTTTGTTTTTTTTAAATATTCTCCTCTAACACATGACCAATTTTAACCAATCTTAATCTGAAATGTCTAAATGAAGCTTAGGGTGTAAATCAAGAAGTTGTTGTGTTTGCGATTTATGCACAAGCTTCAAGTAGGTATTGCTTTTACATGGAATGACTGTCATTATATATGAACCTAACACAAAAGAGCTATGATTTATTGAAATAGAAACATCGAAAAAAAAAGCAAGAGTGCCATGACTTTTCCTCCTTGATAGCGCAATAACATGTTTTGACTTTTTTTAAGTATGTTTACATAATAACTTGATTTACTATAGATAGACAAAACTTTAAACAACAGAAACTGGTCAAAAATAATAGATCTTCAATCGGCTTCTAGTAGTTGCGTTTGCTTTAAGTTGACGATTTATGATTAAGTGCTTGCAACAATTATTTTGATAAAAAATAATATCTCTTTTTTAAACAGGAACATTAACAGCAAAAATGACCACTAGCTGGTCAAATACATTATGCAAGACATATGATTGAATTTGAAAATCGACGCTTCATAGAAGTTTTTGACGATAAAAACCGAATGTTATCAATTTTGCTAATCCCTTGGAACCTATAGTGCATGAACGTAAGAGTAAACAAATTAACAGGCAATGATGACGAGCCTTATCGTTTCGATCAATTAAGGGATAAAGTAGCATATAAAAATTAAAAATGAGTATTGATAATATCTTTTGCAGTACAAAGATTTGATAACAAGTACAAACAGATTTAGGCGAAAACTCTATACATCAATAGAGTACAAATGTACGTTACAAGAGGGATTTGGCTCATTGTCGCAGGCGTATAATCTTTACGATACAGTGAACAAAATGGCCCTGAAAGTCTTGAAAGCAGCTGGAAAAATAAATAATTGCAGGAATAACTACAGGATTTAAAATTGAAAGACAAAACGAACATTAAATTACAAAATTATGACATCATTGAAATATCATACAAATCTTCTGTTTCTGTCCAATGAAATGATCATATTTGTCTTCCTGGTCATCAACACTTCTTTTATGGGTCGTTGAATCATAAACATCATCAACGGTATGACTATAAATGTTACCATCAGCCTCCTTGTGACGATTACATCCTGAAATATCATAGGTTCCTTCTTCGGATTGGCAATAAATGTTATCTTGTTCTGTTTTCAGTTTTTGTATGTTTTCGCTTGAACTTGTTGGGTTAGCAAGCGCATAAGACTCAGATCCTGTAAAACGTGTTTCATGTTGATGCAAACCTTTAGAGAGGTTTGTCGGATCTGTCTTTTGTTTTAATCCTTTAATAATACTCGTATTTTCATTCATTTGCATGTTACACTGGTTATCGTTTGTCCCAATGCTTTTAACGTTTTTGTTATTTCTTTTGGCAGTACCACTGGTTAAAGATACACTTTGATTGGCAACATTATCACTATTGTCAAGACCGGTTTTCTGTTTTTCTTTAGATTTTCTGCACAAAATTTGCCTGTAAGGTGAATAGATTTCATTATTTTTTTGGTATTTTCACCTGAAATATGCAGTGCATTTGCGTAACAACTATTTGATGTAACTCAAATATGATTTAAACCAATTGGCCTCTCAAATTAAAAAAAGGAATGTTGATATGTAGAGTGTATCAAACCGTGTTTGTTTGAATGTGTCTAATGTACAGTGCAACGATTTTTTTCTGCTATTATATGATAAATAAAATGTTGTTAACATTTATATTTTGGTAGTATATTATGTACTCCACTAATTACTAATGATATAAGTAAAAACATGTTTTTGCCATTTAAATAATAATCATTAATATTTATAAATTTTCAGATGCTATATCGTTCATTTTTAAACATAAAACCTTTCCGGAAACTGTTTATCAAAAGTAAGTTATTCTTATAAAATATAGATTTTTAACAGAATTTACATATTAAAATGCTCAGTTGTGAACGGATATATATTTAATAGAAGGAGGCCAGTCATTGATTCAACTAAGACATTTGTACATAAAGCAAACAAAACATATTACCTTCTGACGATACAAATAATTAATACACAAACGCACAATAACAATACGATAGCTACAACAATACCAACAACCAAACCTGTAATAGATTTCCATTTCATGCTTATAAGACTTAGTATTGAATTGTGATTGTTGATTATGGTAAATGAAATAAGTTTAATGATATTTTGTTTTACTGGCATTGTTACGAATAACGTGGGTTTATGGTTATTTAATACAGGCAAGTAATACTCTTGACCGCGCTTAAAACATGTGAAAAGATTTAGCCAATTCATTATGATTATTCGTAAGGTTGCTGTCTTATCAATGTATACCTCACATTTCGTATGCAGTGAATTGATTAAGAATCCAAAAGTGAACGAAGTGTATATTTTCAATTCTCAATCAAAATTTGTCTTGACAAGTTTTATTTAGCCTTGAAAGATTTGTGCAGCCATTTGTTTTTTGGTCTTTGCTTGTTTGTTGGGAACATATTTATGTAACGTATCCTTTCAAGGTGTATTAATATATGTTTTCCCTGCTATTTGGTTTTTTATTTGACATAGGCAGGTTTAATGTTTATTATTCGTGATTTAAGATGATGCTGATGAAATTAAAATTTGGAATGCAGTTATTTAAATAAAGAAACATAAATTGTAGCAATTTTTATGCACTAGGTGAATTCTTAAATATCAGCCGACAACGCTTTCCAACAGCCGTTTGAAAGATACTGAAAAAAGCACACAGTTCAGTATTACTCCTTTGTTTATGTCAGAATTCTTTCCTAAACAGGAAATCAATACGATATCACCAGTGATTGACAGAATTAATTTGGAATGCATATTTTGATTAGCACTTGAATAAGGAAAGTAAAGTAAACTAGATGATATAAAAAATTATGTTTTTGTAGCAGTTCATTGTTTCTGTTTTTCCGTTTTTTTTTGGTTTTTTTTTTCTTCTTATAGTTGATGTGTTTCCCTCAGTTTTGGTTTGTGACCCGGATTTGTTTCAGTTAAATCGATTTATGACTATTGAACAGCGGTATACTACTATTGTCTTTATTTACATACTTGCAACATTCAGAATGACGTAGTTTGTCTAAAATAAATATAAATCCATTGTATAGATCAAAATATAATTACCGAATACTGGCGACTGCACTTCATATACATTTTTTTTGTACTCACCTCTGCCTAGGGGAACTTTTGTCTTCTGTGAATTGTCTGATAAGATATTTGGTTCTCTCTCTAAAATCATAAATAGTATCAAAATTTATAATTTGCACACAGATGGTTTTAATCTAGCAATCGCTCTACACTTAATATTCTCTTACTTATTTTGCTTTTAGTTGAAATTTAAGAGAGGCGGAAGATACTAAAAGAAATAACGATATTCAACCTCATACTAGTGAGTCGCAACAAAGTTACTGAAAAGTCCATGACAAAAAAATGATAAACGACGAAAAGAAACACGAGTATCTACAAAACACTGAGCAACACAAACCTAATCGAAAACCGTAGGTGATTACAAGTCGTCCGGAAAAGTATGCAGATCCTGCTTATGTTAGTACAAATGCTGCAATTAGTCTCATATGGTGATGACAAATTCGAGAAACAGGGAGTTTCCGACAAACAGATTTCCATAACGCTCAACAAACTAGTCATGGCAAACGTACACATTTCGAAGGGATGACTTTTAGTTGGAAAAAAAGTATTTACGATATTTGCTATGAAGTCAAATATTTATCTTATTTAATTTATCAGATGTCCAAATCTCCACCATACTGGTTTGTAGCAGTTGAAAACATGCAAATGGAAAGTTATATAGGCGTTGTGTTTCTTTTAACACTCGGTATATATCTAAATACATTTACAAGATTGCAAATGCAGGAATGAGTAATAACGTGATTAATATTGATATTTTGAAACTAAATGTTTATTAATGAGAACTTGAAATTATTTGATATAATTTCTTAAGGTGGGATAGAGTAGTGTGAATACATGATAAAACTGTGTGCACGAAAAAGAAAATGACAACTGATGTGGAACCTTATATGTTTTAGGCGCTTCATAACTCGTTTTCGATATGCTACTATTGCTAATATAATTTCTGATTACAAGGATCAGTTCTGTCTAATGGCATGTATTGTTGTAGAAATGGTAACATACAATTGTTATAATTTCCAAGCTAATGTTGGAAATGCAACTCAGTTTTTAATGTATTAAGTGATTTATATTTATGCCAACGAGACAACTTCCACCAGAGACCCCCGTCATTACAAAATGAAAAATAAAGGTTTATGCAAGATATTGTTTTTGATAAACACTTTTTATCAGCATAGCCCCCCCCCCTCTTTCCCCCATCTAATATGTATAATGTGTACAAATGCAATATTTGATTTTAAGAAAATAAGTATTAATTACAATCAATATGCCTTTGGAAACTGATATAAGGTAAGAATTAGTTATTATTAGCATTGTACGCTATTTTGTTCATTAGGTTTATTTATCATTCTTTGTCTTTTTCCAATATCAACATAGGACCAAGTTTTTTTTTATTGTTTAAACATTACCTTCACACGTATATTCAACCAGAAGCCTTTTTGATTGAAAACATCTTGATTCTTTCTTAACTACTTCAGAAAGATTAATGGTGCATATGTCTGAATTGTCAACATCGTCACATAGAGTTTTGATTAGTCCTTGAACATCTTGGTATTCTAATGAACAGTTGTCAAACTCTTTATCAAAAACTAAATTATTAAGTTGTAGATAATATTTTGAACATTCAGGCAGTGATATAGATGTTGCCGTGTTAAGGCATGACTGTGAATAATTGGTCGAACCTATAAACATAAAACACTTAAATGCAATGGTTTTACACACATCAAAGAGTTAATGATAGTTAAATTAATTTTGATGATAATGACGACGACGATAATGATAGTGACGCTGACGATGACGGCGACGACGACGACGACGACGACGATGACGACGATGATGATGATGATGATGACGATGACGATGATGATGATGACGATGACGATGATGATGATGATGATGATGACGATGACAATGATGACGACGATGACAATGATGACGACGATGACAATGATGACGACGATGATGATGATGATGACGATGATGATGATGATGATGATGATGATGATGATGATGATGATGATGATGATGATGATGATGATGATGACGATGATGATGATGATGATGATGATGATGATGATGATGATGATGATGATGATGATGATGATGATGATGATGATGATGACGATGATGATGATGATGACGATGATGAGATGATGATGATGATGATGATGATGATGATGATGATGATGATGATGATGATGATGATGATGATGATGATGATGATGAGGAGGAGGAGGAGGAGGAGGAGGAGGAGGAGGAGGAGGAGGAGGAGGAGGAGGAGGAGGAGGAGGAGGAGGAGGATTACGACTTTACTGGTATCTTGAGATCTTGAGATCTAAGACTGCGAAAATATTTCGCTAGTGCATTGAAATACCGACACAAAGTATCGATCAACCAATTTGTGTTGGTGACGTAAAACTTATCCATATTGTTTGAAGGTTTGTAATTTCAAAATTTCAAATCCCATAAACTGTGTGATTTTCAAAATTTATAAAAAAAAATTAATGTTTCAGCAATTTTTTGCAGGAATTAAAGATGTTTTTTTTTCAGGATGTTAGACATTGACAATGATTTTAAACCATTTATAGAGGGGAATGTTGCCAAAGGGATACTCATGTTCATAATTCGAAAACAAAATGACATTATCATAGCAAAAAAAAAAAACGAAAAATGATCAAAGGACAAACAACGGTATACAAAACACAACTGAGAAAAATGTACCCGACCAAAAACTTGGGATTATCTCAGGTGCTCCGGAAGAGTAAGCAGATTCTGCTCCACAAGTGGTATCCATCATTTCGCTCAAGAAAGTACAATCCTGTTAAAAAGTCTATTTTGGTAGGTCACATTCGAGGAAAAGATGATGGGATTGCATTAAGGAGCGTGAACTAAATTCTTTAATCATTTCCAAATGGTTCTACTACAAATATACGATATATATATATATATATATATATATATGGCGAAACACGGAAAACATTGCTAATGGTCCCCTCTGGAACCAACAGTCTATGAGCAACGGTATCTACACCGTGCTGAATACAATAATATAGAAAAAAGTATAACAAAAATACTGAACTATAAGTCAAATTTAAAAAAAGGAACTAGAATTTAAACGGGGAATGTGCCAAAGAGGCAACAACCCGACCAATAGTTAATGGTTAATAAACAATAACGTTTACTAGTTTTAGCGGAATGGACACCACATAAAAATCTGAAACATACAAATGAACCAAAATTTGAAATAAAACACACACAAAGTTTAGACTGGCTTAAAATTTTTGACTTGGAACAGGCTCAAAAATGTGGCAGGGCTAAACATGTTTTGTGATATCACAAACCACTGCCTATAACTCTATCCAAAGTGGAACAAACAAACACATAGTAAATTGCACAGTAAAAGTCAGTGTAAAAGAAGCCCAAGTCCTATGTAAGAGTAGGTAACAGCAGAAAATACGCAAAATGACTACAATAAACATAAATTAACAAAGAACTACTAGCAGTTACTGACATGTCAGCTCCAGACTTCAATCAAGCTGATTGAAAGATTACATCTTCAGCATATGCAAGTCAATCACAATCCCTCCCGTAAAAGAGAGGCGAAAGATACCAAAGAGACTTTCAAACTCACAAGTCGAAATCAAACCGACAACGCCATGGCCAAAAGTAAAAGACAGACAGACAGACAAAACACAACACAGAAAACCAAAGACTGAGCAACACGACTCCCAACAAAAACTAGGGGTGATCTCAGGTATTTAGTATAATGCCATCATAAAATATACGAGACGAATATATATATATATATAAGTACGTCTTAACCAGTGACAACTCTACGACAGATTTTATCCATTGGATCACCAGTGAGGGTTATACAAGGCTGAAAACACATTCTGTATAAATGATTCGTCTAAATAACATACCTATCAATGTTAGATCTGTAAATTTGCGGAAGCAAATTTTTGTTTTTCCCTGGCCGGGATTCGATTTTTTTGGAATTTTGGAATCTTGATGATCCTCGCGCTCCTTGACAATTTGACGATGATTTTAAACTATTTTTCTTTATTTTCAAATATCAGATACGCGGTTTTTTTTTTGCGATATGCTTAACTTTTAAAGATACTTTTGATTCTGAAGAGAATGCTGTAATACCGGATAAAACATCTGTATATATATATCACTGAAGATAAATTAATTGTCGAAATCCGGATATGGTGTACAAAAACCTTTGCACCTTTTGTTTGCGGTATACCATCTTTTCCGCAAATTTATTGTTTTCCGTTTAGTATTAAATTCATAATTAAGATCCATTTATTACATCAATGATCCGTTTATTTGGCAATCGCCAATGGCAGTCAGCAGGGTTTAAGAACATTTGTTGTTCGAACTGTTAGTCAAATGTATATAATTATATAAACAAGTCTAAATTGAAAACAACGTTTAAACTTATGATTGCGTTGGGTAAAAACCGCAATTTTTATACGTGTTCATGCAAAACAAATTGTTTGGTAGAGGGGTCTAAATACAGCACAAACAACATGTTCCAAAAGACCTAAAAAGTGAAAAAAATATATTTTAACAAAACGCATTTGACGAGCAGGTCAAACAACGGATGTTCTTAAACCCTGCTGACTGTCATTGGCGATTGCCAAATAAACGGATCACTAGATGTAACAAAATGGATCCTAACTATTAATCTAATACCAAACAGAAAACAATAAACCTGCGGAAAAGATGGTATACCGCAAACAAAAGGTGCAAAAATTAGTTCACCATATCCGGATTTCGACAATTAATGTCTCTTCTATGATGTTAGGAAACGAAGGCCATATAATTTACCTCAATTTTGGATAGACTCTTTAATTTTGAAGAGTCGAAATAGGATGAACGGATCATATAAACCCGAATGCAAATATAATACAAGCCCAAACGAAAAAATATAAACAAGTCTAAATCGAAAACAACGTGTGAATGAAAAACAAATTTATTGGTAGAGGGGTCTAAATACAGCACAAACAACATTTTCCAAAAGACCTAACTACTCTAAATATCAGCACAACAATGTTAAATCTGCAAATTTGCGGAAGCAAATTTTTGTTCTTTCCTCGCCGGGATTCGAACTCATGCAATGGTGATATCGAGACAACACCACCTGCACTGTATCCATCGCTCTAGACCACTCGGTCACCTAGACTGATAGGGTCTTTGCATCTGAAATAACTTTGTTTTATCACTTGTATAATAATGTTTGGTTAGTCTAGGTGGACATGTCAGTAATATATAGCCCGTATCATGCCAACATCTGGTTTTAGAATCAATGTGTTTATTTCCGATGCAAATTAAAGACCCTATCAGTGAATCAATATTAATTCAAAAAAAATATCATCTTTAATAACTTGACAACAATATCGTAACTATATGCTTTGTGGATAAGTCTATATGAAGGTTTTGTTATCTTTTGACGTGAATGATGACATTTTTGTGCTTTGTATAGAATATTACCATAACAGATGGAACATGAAATGCCTGACCGTAAAAGATGTATGCACGTTGATTTTTATTTAAGAATTATATCCTTGTAGCGATTACAAAATTTAGTAAACATTTTGACAAGTTAAGGATATAACAAATCCTGATGTAATATTTTTTTCATTAAAACACAGATTAAACATCAAATAATGGTACCAGGGGAACGTCACCATCTAAAAACGCATTGTGATTCGTAACAGTAAAGAAACAGGTTCGTAATAAGTGGTGCACAGTTAGTTCCTATTCGATACAAAGACCTTGTTGATAAATATTCCGTATCAACTTCACAAATATTCATGATATTTATTGTGTTATTATGTTACGGTCATTTTTTATGTTCTTGTCTTTCATTTTTACTTATGTGATTTGTCCAGAGTTTCTAGATACCATTTTGTATTTCTTTATTTACATGGTTGTTTGCTTAATAGTAATTAAGATTATATATAAAATATAATAACACAATGTTGACTGCTGTACCCCAATTTTTCACATTTTTACCTTTTATGTCTGTTTGTTTTGTTCACACATTGTTGTCATTATTATGGAAAATCATGCAACTGTCTTACAAGTGATAGGTTTGGTTAGCTGTAAAACCAGGTTTAATTCATCATTTTCTACATAATAAGGAAATACCTGCACGGAGTCAGGAATATGACAGTTGAGTTCGCTATTTTTTGTTATTCTACTTTTTAGAGTACTTATAATTTGTTGATATTTGTAATCTTCATAGTGAACAAAGGTGTTATCAAGTAAAAATTCAAGTGCATTTATAATATCAAAGCAGGTCCAATTGACATATTTCCTTTGTTTGTTGTTACTAACAAAATACGTAAAAGAGTTTGAACATGTATATTCACATCCTAACTTTTAAATACTCATTTAATTAGGTATGTGAATTATTTCTAAATGAGATTATGAGGCAAAGTGAAGAATAGGGCAGAAAAATTGTTAACGGATATAAAAGCCAATATGTACATGATGCACATGCAATTCATGAAGTACACCCACTATTTTGACACTCTAAAAGTAATTAATTCCATGATTTTCGTGGACCTCATTCGAAAAATATATATGGCTTTTGATTGTACCAAGAGTAGTAGAAAATAGATTAGATAGTTAAGTAGTTGAAAATGGGTTTAAGACGAAATAAATCTATATGTGTAAGATATTTTGTGCAGCTTTGGAACCAATTATTACATAGTTGGAACTTTCATGTTTTTTGGTTCGATTTGTAAGGAGATGGAAAAAGATATATGTTGTTAACGATGTCATTTCCCGAAAATTCAGTCAATTGTAATGTTGGTGAATTTGTGATTTCCTTTTGCAGAACCTCAATATTAGATTAACATGATTAACGTCAGACAATAATCGCAGCTTAATTATCGAGGCCAAAAACATATTACTTGTCGAGTTTTTTAGGTTATATTTGATACGAGGAATAGAGCTAATATGGTTGGTGTTATGAGTAAATTAAAATGTTCTTTAAAATGACTGAAAAAATCTAAAATTTAACTTACACTTGATACATTTGATTAAACCGAAGCTATTTCCTAGATTCACATTTACTAGGAACGATCAAACCCTAAAATTTGAAATCAAAGGATTTCCAAATATTCTAGGAGCTCTATCATCAAAAGGAACATAAGACGGATATTACACTATAACAAACAGCCCCTGAACGATCAGCAAATTTATAAGACGTGATAGATCTCAACACATTTTTATAATGGGAGCTGCACAAGTCCAGGAAGGGAATAATCTGCTAAGATTTAAAGATACACTTCGTATCAACTACTGAATATTTGAATTATCAGCATACATCCTAAACATCATAGACAAAGCAAAATTAATGTATTTTTGATGTTAGATAAAGTAAGAAATAACTTCGATGTTTTGCTAAATAAATTTTGAATAATATCTACTATTTTAGTTGGAAATCGATAAAAAAAATTCTCCTAGACTTACCTGAACATGAACTTTGAAGTAAAGAAATATCATCTATTGCTATGTCACTCGTAAACTTGTCTCCACGAATCCCTTCAAATATGATACTATAAGGTTTTGAACTAAGAATGTCAAATTTAACAAATTTCCAATTGTCGCCTTGACTTCCTGATTGTGACCAATATTTTGTGCTCCTGTTTCCTGACTTGATGTAAACATTTAATGTACCCATGCCTTTTCCGAACATATGGTACCAGAAGGTAAAACAAAACGTACCATCAAGTTTGACAGTAGTGCTTGTTAACTCTGATTTCGTCCCGATTGGTTTATCTGTACCCTCAAGGTATATGTAATGTCCATTAGCTTGTAGAACATAAAAAATCACAATAAATATGTATTCAATACAAGTTTTACAATGACTCTTTCGTATGAATAATGTAGATTGATTTAAACCAGGAAATCTTTAACTGTAAAACTATTTTAGTATTTTAAAACAGCATGCGATTGTGGTGCCACATTCTCTTATTCCTTTATTCGATTGTGATCCCCTAAAGAATAAGACGTATCATCGTATTTACAATGACAAAGACTTGCTTATCTTATTTGAAGATGGTCTTGTATAAGATTTGTTTGGTTGTTTTTTCTACGTTTATCCTATTTATTTTGTCAAATAACATATGATAAATTTGTATTGTGTCATATTGAAATGACAGTGGCTATTACCCGCCTTATAACCAGTGTTTTGACATAGGCATGATTGAAGCGATATCTTTTAATTGTAAATCTAGTTCATGTATTATGTTATTGTAATAAAACTAATTTGTCTTTCAAATTGTTTTGTTTCGAAGTAACTTGACTTCTGTACGCTGGGAAATCAGTATTTGGGGATTGTTTAGTCCTTAACTGAGTGCTATTTTGCATCTGTGTTTATTCTAAATCCCTTTTCTTTTAGAATTGAAGTACAGATTAAACGTATAATAACAAAAAACAAAGATGTTTGTAATGTTAGTTTGAGTCAATTTTTCTTTATCAGTGAATTGCTAATATCGCTGCTACAGGACGTGTTGGGCCCGGAGCACTCATCTGTTGGTAATAATTATTCCTCATAATAATGTCATTCATGTGCGTAACCTATAAATTAAGATATCGACGAAAGAATTCAGAAGATATTTTATTCGTGTAATAAGGAATTTATTGTCCATCCGTGTCAATGTCAAGACAAAAGATCCAAATATGAAATAAACCTTCCAGATCCGGAAGTATCCTTAATCATTTGTTAATGCCAATGTCACTTGGGTGGTTATACGAGATGCACGTACTTTCTGCAATCTGGGTTATTGAATGACCAGAAATCAACAAAATCAATATACATGATATATCTCAAAACAAAATTAAGAAACGCCTATTATAGCTTTCTTACATTTTACCGAAAGGTATGAACAAACGTAAAGAGAGCATGTATTACATTCCCACGTACAATAAAACTAAGAGTCTATGTTTTATCCGGTATTACCGCATTCTCTTCAGAATCAAAAGTATCTTTAAAAGTTAAGCATATCGCAAAAAAAAAAAAACGCGTATCTTATATTTGAAAATAAAGAAAAATAGTTTAAAATCATCGTTAAATTGTCAAGGAGCGCGAGGATCATCAAGATTTTTCATTCAAAGGTCAAATGTGAATAACTTGGCCCGGTAAAAATTATAAATAAATGATTTTGCACAAGGCAGAATGAAAATGAATATTCTGCAACACAAAAAGCAGGATAGTTGAGGATATGTAGATGTGCAAAAATGAAAAAAATAAGCACGCGAAACAACAGATGAATTTAAATATAATCAATCCTGAAAAAAATCATCGAGAAAAGACATGAACAATCTAGCACCTCATATATTCTAAATTTCAACACTGATGATTTAACAGTTAACATGTAAAAAAGGAATTAAGCAAGTCATTTTGGGAGAGAATATCTTATTTTAAGTGGTAATATATTTCTAAATCGTATGTCCGGAAATACCTTTGTCACATGAAAATTCAAGCTTGACTTGGGTCGTTGCATGCAGTGTCATGGTTCTTGTAAGTCAAACATTGAGACAAAATGCCATCTAAGTCCAATGAAAGCCTTGACTATGATTACATAAATAGGTCATATTATGAAAAGAGTCAAAATGGAGGATCATACGTATGATTCGTCAACCGTACGTACCTTTCGAAAAATTGTAAGAATGCTCTTATTTTCATCAATTAAGATAATTCAACCGTAAATGATGATGATTCTCAGTTTCTCTACTCCATAAAAGACTGAAATTTTCAAGAGACATAAACGTTTTACAAGCAATTTTGAAACGTATGAAAAACAAAAGTGCGACAATTTGGTTAAAACTTCCATTGTATAAATTGTATAATCACTTTTTGCGGACAATGTAGGTTGTTGTTTGTTTCTTGATAATGTTAACACTTACACGATCCAGTGGTGTGATCATGTTGTGGGCCAGTACCGGGTGATGTGGTTCCCCCTGTAGCAGTTGACCACATATATGACGTTGTGGGATTCGAATACCAGTTGCGTTGTTCTGTTTCAAAGTTACAGTCCAGGGCAAAACCTACAACATCACTGATGAATTGAATCAATTCTTTGAAATGCAACTGTTGGAGTAAATTAACAGAGCATATGATGTACATATAAAAAAAAATGTCAATCTTGTTGAATCGCTACCATTGATGAGTGATGACTATGATATTTCATTCCATTTAGTCTGATATTCGATATCCATTTTTCATATATATAGTAGTTATCATGCACTAGAATCGATTAAATGAAAAGAAAAATAGTATTAGAAGATAACAATGTCGAAATCATTTTCAATCTTTAATCTTTACTAACATTTGCGACTACAATATTGAAATACATTTTATGGGTAAGCCATTTTGATAGGGACAAATTCTAACAGTGTTTGATAATTCTGATACGCTCCAGATTAAGTCAAGATACGTAACACATCATTTTCATTGTAATTTTGGAAATAACATAATAAAATCTATCGAGGTCTAGTGAAAAATATAGCGTCGTGCACGAAGTCTTTCAAACGTTCAAATGATAAATGTTTTTGCAGAGTCAATGCTGAAACAAAACTTGTCTTACTATTATACTACCTATCAATTTGAATTTAACAAGTATACATTTAAGAAAGAGTACAGTCATGAAGTTTACCGATGTTCAAATCTCATAAATCGATAAAAAAAGATGCAAATCAAAGTAACACATATTGAGGGACTCGCATCAACTCCGAAAGAAGCAACACCGGTGCGTTCACATTCAAGCCTATCTTACTATGCGCGACCCTATTCAAAGAATACAGATGAGAAGCAGATTACTACTTGTACGACACTAATTATGTCATATCTTGAATTCATATCTATTTCTTTACATAATTACATTTACTTTCACCGGAAAACTCGTTTAAAACAAAGGAGTGTATTTGACTCAGTATTACATTTCCAAATGCCCAACTATATAACAGGATTATATGGGCTATATCATGCACATTAGCAGATGCCAATATATATATTGTAAAGTAAACACATAAAACATTTAAACATATTCATACAAGATAACTTAAGGACCATTGAATTTACCCCTTTCATTGCAAGATCTTGAAAGCAATGAAATATCATCTACTGCTATGTCACTTTTAGAAGTTTGACCTCGAATTCCTTCAAATGTTATCATGTATGGTTCTGATACAGTAATATCTAGGTAACCAAATCGCCATACGTTTTGTTGATTTCCTGAATTTTCCCACAGTTTTCTCGTGGTATTTTCCATTACCAAGTAAACACTCAATGTTCCCATTCCGCCTCCATACATATGGTACCAAAATGTAAAACAAGCATCACTATGAAGAAGAACTGTCATACTAAATAAATAAGATTTTTCCCCTTTTTTTCGGCCTGATCCTTCGAGGTATACATAATGTCCTCCAACTTTAAAGAAAATAGATATTGATACAAAATAGCATGCGCTTATTGATCATACAAATTAAATGTGTTTGTACAAATGTACCACTCTGTGATCAGTACATAATTTCGGTAAATTTATCGATTTCCATGAAAAAAACATAGTCTAAAAATTAAACATAATTATGCGTACATAATATTACCAGTTAAAGAAGTAATGAAAGGTGTCGGGGACGGACTGTTTTCTATTGAAAACAATACTCCGTAAAAAATGAATATAGCGGAGCTTGTTTTTCGATTTCATGTTCAGGTTTTGCAAATAATCTAATTTTCTGAGATAAGTATTGATTGTAGAAAGAAAACTATAAGCATTTTTTGTATATTACAATGTACTATACTATTAGAGTTTTGCTCATTGTTGAAGGATATACAGGGACGCGTAGTTATTTACATTCTTGCCCTGTTGTTCTGACAGGCTTCTTTGAAATCCAATTATTCTGTATAAAAGCTTATGTCAACATTTATTTGTCTAGAAATATATTTTTTTTCCGTATCTTTTATAAAGACTATTGGTCTCAGTGATAACTATTTGAACGCAGCTTTATTATTTTTCCAATAAATTATTCTTCCAAGTATTTCTAAAACCCAATGTTCTGTAAATAGTCGTCTTTAGGGTATGCAGGTCCATAGTTTGAAAGCGTCTAACTTAATGTTTCTGTGGCTCTTTTCATAAGTAATCTTCAGAGTAAAATACTCGTAAGTCATATACATTTCAGTATAACTTCAATTAAAATCGTAAGATATTTTAGAAAGGGGTTTCTGATTTCAGACAAGTCACAGAGAAAGAACAAATAATAGTAATAACAAGAATTGCAAATGTCGCCTCGTTCCTGACGTTTCCATGATAATAGCAGCCTGTTTGAAGTAAATAAATACAAATGCACAAAAACGTATTAGAGGTCACATTTCTGTAGTTTAAATCATTTAAAAAAAGGACTTCATTTTTTTTTAATGTTGTTTACACATTCACACATCACAGTCATCATTTCTGTAAGACCAATAAGGTTTTGTCTATCATTCTCATTTTTCAAGGTAGCGATGGCCATTTTTGAATTTTTGCAATTTTATAACTTGAAAAATTTAATAAAAAAGGGGAAGTAAATAACATAGGACAAATTCAACGCTCGACTATATCTGCCAGCGGATCGAAGGGAAAACAACTGTCTTATTCTTGCTATTCTTACTACAGGCATTTTCAAAAGAAAATGGTGGGTTAAACCAAGATTCTGGAATTCATCTCAAAACAGATATTTAAGCTGAATCCAAATAGAATAAGTTGACAGTGAAGGCAACACATTAAACTCAACTTCTAGCCATCTGACGAGAACTGTAACTGTTTTGTACTATACATATTTGGTATGTGCACAGTTTTGATTATAGAAAAGTACCGCATAACAATGATATATCTTAGATTAAAACTAATATCTAAAATACAAGTTCATCAAACTATCTAAGAATAAATCGGATGCTATTTTAGATAACCAAAAATATGTTGTCTTCCGTCTACCATCTATCATTTTGCGACTTGTTGTCAATATGAAGGACTTTTCAATGTACAAAGACTTCCATAATTTGAAAATCGATACAGTTACATAAAAAGCACTATGGAATACTAACATGATCCACTTGTATGATCAGCACTCGGTCCTGTTTTTTCAGAAGGAGTTTTACCATCGATAATTGTCCAAGCATAATAAGACTGTCTATTAATATTCCAATGGCAGTTTTCTGCTTCAAAGTTACAATCCAGTACAGAACCTGAAGTGAAAATAAATGTATGAAAGAAAAATGGAATTAGAATAAAAACTACCTGAAATAAAATGGAATAGATATAATACTAGTATAACAAATTGTTCTTTTATCAATTCTGGCTGAGTAGGATAAGATAAATACTAGTATATAAAAAGTAATAAATGAATCACTTTTTTTTTATTTTTTTAGTAGATTGTAAAGATTGACATACAAATTCCTTTTAAATATAATTTTCCTGACCTTAATTCAACTTTGGTTTATTTGGATGACTTTTGTGCTGTTTATTGTAAAGTTTTCATTGTAATGTTTTTATAATCAGTTGGTTTGTCTTTTCATCGTTCCTTCTCATGTTGTCTTACGTCGAATAAAGTTTTTATTGACGCTCTTAAACATGTTAAAGATACAATCGTCCTCTATCATTTTTGAAACGCTGATTATAATCCTTGATTGAATAGTTTATATGGTTGCTTTTTCCCGGAAGGACGTTACTGTGATGGTTATTTTTTAAAGAAACATACCACTTGTGATATGTACTAACTTAACGCACTAGACGTTAAGCAAAAAAACAATCAATCAATCGTTTAATCGTTCAATCCACCATTTTCTACATACGAAAATGCCTGTACCAAGTCAGGAATATGACAGTTGTTATCCATTCGTTTGATGTGTTTGAGCTTTTGATTTTGCCATTTGATTAGGACTTATATCTAGAAATTGACTATGAGGGTCGGTTGAAAACAAAACTTTACGACAAAAAAGATGATTTCGGCTTCCCAATTGTGACCTTTTCATTTTTAAACCAAGAATTCTAAATTGGGAAGTTGAAATCATCACTTCGTAAATTTTACGGACGCCATCACGAGTTGGTTGACCGTTATGGAATATCCGTTTCACAGATGATATCGGATATGTTCCTTATTTCGTAACTACAATCCCGTTCCCTTTTCACGAATGTGACCTACCGAATAAGACTAATTATCGGATTTGTAATAACATGAGCAACACGACGGGTGCCACGTGTGGAGCAGGATCTGCTTACCCTTCCGGAGCACCTGAGATCACCCCCAGTTTTGGGTGGGGTTCGTGTTGCTGTTGTACCCCTATTTGTGACATTTTTACCTGTTGTTGTCTGTTTGTTTTGTTCACACATCGTTGTCAATATAATTGAATTTGATGCGACTGTCATACAAGTGAGAGCTTTAGCTAGCTTTAAAACTAGGTTTAATCCACCATTTTCTACATAAGAAAATGCCTGTACCAAGTCAGGAATATGACAGTTGTTATCCATTCGTTTGATGTGTTTGAGCTTTTTATTTTGTCATTTGATTAGGGACTTTCCTTTTTGAATATTTCCACGGAGTTCAGTATTTTTGTGATTTTACTTTTTAATCATAGACCTGAAGACGATGACAATATTTCTATCTTTTATAACAAAGAAGGCGGATGGATAAAAACACGCGGAGAGATTATTATTATTATTTACAATATTCATAGCGCATTATCTAATCAAAATTACTCTAAGCGCTTAACATAAAGACAATCAATGCAGTTAGAAGAGGTGTTACACATAAAAACACGCAATACAATAAGATTGAGTTAAAATTTTGAACAATTATAAAAAAGGAAACAGAACAATTAAAAAAAATAATCAAAAAACATATATTAAAATGGAAAGAACAAAGATAAGTTAGAGTAACTGTCAGTATATGGAGTTAAATGTCATCACTGAAAGCGAGTCTAAAAAAAATGCATTTTCACATTTTTCTTAAAAAGTTTGATGGAGTGTTCATGTCTTCGATGGCAAGGAAGATTGTTCCAGAGACTCGCAGTAGCTTATTCGAAGAGTTTTTCTCCATAATTTTGGTGCGTACACTTGGTTGTATTAGTCGCATTACATTTTCCGATCTTAGAGATCTTGATGGTTGATAGGCGCTAATAAGTTCCTCAAGATATACAGGTGCTAGGCCATGTATAATTTTAAAGTATATAAAAGCAGTTTATATTGCATTCGGTACTGCACCTGGATCCAATGAAGCGACACAAGAACTGGTGTAATATGATTGTGTTTCTTGGTACGTGTAACGAGTCTAGCTGTCGTATTCTGTACTCGCTGTAACTTATTTTCTAAACTGGCATTCACTTCATATAGCAGGGTGTTTCCGTAGTCTAGCCTTGATGTGACAAGCGAACAGACTAACATTTTACAGGCATCCTCGGTGATATATTGCCGAATTCGACCAAGGTTTGGAATTTGGAAGTAGCACGACTTCATGACGGCATTGACTTGCTTTTCCATGCTCAATGTCCTATCAAAAAAATTAAATATGTTGTCACAGTTATCGAGTGGTTTGATAACTAGGTAGACTTGTGTGTCATCAGCATACCCCAATAGCTAAAGTTGTGTCGCCGACATATTCACTGATCGGTTTTTCAGAGATCCAATACATAATGCCAAATAGCTTCATAGATATTGTATATTAACAGATGACGCCTTTTAAATTCTAATTGTCATAACCACAGTCTTGTCTTCGTTTCTCCGAATTAGACATTAAATAAACTCCGGTTTTTGGTGAGGTTAGTGTTGCTCAGTTTCTAGTTTTCAATGTTGTGTTTTGTAGACTTCGTCTGATGAGTTTTAGTATCGCTGCGGTATTTTTTTTTTTTGCCTCTTTTGCAGTTAATATATCTTATAGCTTAATATACAATTATACATGATCATGTACGGTATTATCTGTGTATTAACATATTATCCAAAACGTTATGCTGTGGTGACCATTATCTTATATTGAGACTCGTCCTAAACATGCATGAAATAATTGCCACTGGACGTTAAACAACCAACAATCAATCTTATATTGAGACACAATTACCTCGACGTCCTTAATCTTATGAATTATGAGTAAAAATATTATTCATGTGTGACCAAGTTCGCAGGTGAAGATAAGTATTACCAAAATAAATATTTCGAATGATCAGAAAAGAAAGAGTGGTTATAACACATGCAGGGAAGATTTTTTTATTCAGTTCAATGGCATTCATACGGAAAAGAAGGATTTATAAGGAATAAGGAGGGGATTCAAGCAGTTTTTGTATATTATTCTATACACTAATTTATTGTAAAATGTAAGTACAATACCTCCACAAGATCCAGGAAGGAGAACAATGTCATCCAAAGCTATGTCACTTTTTGAAGTATTTCCTCGTATACCTTCGAAAATAACTCTATATGGTTTGGATCTTGAAATGTCGAAAGAAGTAAACCACCATCTTTTATTGCGATTTCCAGATATAGACCAAGCAGTTGTTATGATCTCTTCTGACTCCAGGTAAACATTCAACGTTCCCATGCCCTCTCCATATAAATAGTACCAAAATGTAAAACAAGCATCACCATTAGGATAAACAGTAGCACTGGTTAAATTTGATTTTGTCCCTATGTCTTTTGATGACGCTTCAAGGTATATGTAATGACCAGCTACTGTTGGTCATTAAAACGAAATTGTAATGTTTTAAATAGAAAGAAAGAAATCATGCTGATAAGTTAACAATTAACAGTTCATGGCGAATGTTTCCTTTTGAGTGAGTTTTAATTATAAATAGGTGTAGTAAATATTATATGTTTCTGTTATACAGTACACGCATTATGTTTATATACCAAAGCACACAAATGCGTACGACGTGTAGGTATCGCGTTGCCTGGAACTGAGGGTGCTGCACAAACAGACAAATCTATGTTGGTCTTGATTTGTGTAACGAACTGATAAAGCTCCCAGAATGCCTTATATTATAAAAAGGTATTCGTATTTACCAGCACTGGTACGATACCGTTTCTGGTGGACTATTAGTTCCGGGGGATATCATGGGACCGGTGGTTAGTCTTTATTTTGCCTTGCCACCGACATGTTTTTCAACATACATTTATTAAATGTTCCGTCGATAAATTTGGAAATTATTTAGAAACTGATATTCCAAATTCATCGGGCAAAGTTGACCTTAGACGGTTTTTCGTGAAATTTTGCATGACGTTTATTTTTTAACGTTCCTGGTGTGTGTAAATCCAGAAGACCAATTTATAAAATATCCTTCGTATTTATCATTTAAGAAATGATAGTAATTACGACAAAAGTGGTATTATATCGGCAAACAATTATATATATACAATCATGATGTGACAACCAGAAAGTTTTATTTTTTATTACGAATCACCGGAATTTTTAAAGCGACTGACTGTTCTAAAATAAATCGGCGGCAAATAAATATGTCATCCATCTTTGAATTAAAATATATTGTTTTCGTTCAAAGCAAATAAGGGTGAATTTAAAACAAACAAAAAATAAAATTCAAATTTTGTTTATGGTTTCCACGGCTCAAGAACGTTTAGAGTTAAGACGGTATAAAAACTGCAATGGAATTTGTACATCCTTTTAACAACAAACTTACAAGAACCCAGAGTGTGATCAACTTCAGGTCCAGTATCATTAGAGGGTGTACTGCCAGACAAAACTATCCATTCATATATATTGCTATTATTTTTTGACCATTTACAAATGTCTGCTTCAAAATTACAATCTATTTGAAGATGAAAAGCTGAAAAGACATACAGTTTATTATAAACAGTTAAAAGGCCATACGTCTCGTATTCTGTTTGTGACGTCTTAACATATAATTGATACTGAAAAGTCTCTTGTTTTTATGTTAGTATATTTTTGTGCTGATACACCACTGTCTCATGTTAGAGTTACGATGTAGCGCTCACAAACATGTTTAACTCGCCACATTATGTATAAGCCTGTCCCAAATCAGTGGTTGTCTTTGGTTGCTGTCTGTTATATTAGTTTTACGTTTATTACTCTGTAAAAATCAGATCGCTAGTTTTTTTCGTTTGAATTGTTTCACATTTTGTCATGTCAGAGCCTTTTATAGCCGACTATATGATATTGGTTTTGCTCATTGTTGACAGCCGTACGGTTTTGTACGGATACGGTATACGATTTTGTCTTATTTCAAAATTAAAAGATACGTCTCATTCAGGTTATCGTGTAAAGAATTATTAAATTATTGAACTTTATGTTTACTATCTTAAATATAATGAATAAGTTTCGTTCTGCTCTGGAATGTACACGTTTGCTTTGTTAAAAAAAAGTGTTAACAAGAGAGAGATTTCGATCAAGTTATGAATAAATGTGTTATATACATGTAACATGAACCAGCTCTAACCAGCATGGGTTTACAGAACATGTTAAAGAATTTTATAGATGCAACCAAAGAAAGACACCGACTTGGGAGTGAGGCAAAAATGCTTACACATAGTTTTAGGTGGGGTTCGAGTTGATAAGTCTTTAGTTTTCTTTGTAGTATTTTGTGAACTTGTTCTTTTCGTCGTCTTTCATATTTTTTTTTTGCCGTGGCAGCGTACGTCTTTCGAGGTTGTGAGTTTAGTATGCACCTTAATATTAATTCCACTCCATCTTGGGGACATGCACATGAGCTCCATTGTGGATTTAAATGTTTTTAGTGCCGATTTTTTTTCAAAATAAAAGCAGTTACCTAACATTAAAAGTATGTCTTTATTTCTTGTATTTCATGTACTTACCATTGCAGTCTTTATTGGTAATATCAATATCATCAATAGCAATGTCACTTGTGCGCCACTTGCCTCTAATTGCTTTAAACTTAATCTGATACGGTCCTATATCTCTGAGTGTCAGTGACTGGAAATACCATTTGTTTCCTTGACTATTTGATACATTCCATAGTTCAATATTATAATTACTATTCATTTGGTATACCACCAGTTTTTTTAAACTTCTCCCGTACATGTGATACCAAAATGACAGACACTGTTTCGTGCTCGGTACTATAAACTCACTTATCAAATCACTTTCGTCATTTAGTCTAACATCACCTTTTGATTCTGTATAAACATAGTGACCATACGCTACAATAAACGTGCGTAAAAATTCAATATCTCAATAAAGACAAAGATATGTAGCAACACATTGCTTATTAATGCCTTATGAAGTCTTTAATCGAGAGCATATGATAGTAACAAGCTTATGGTTGTTGGTGTTAAATTCCACTGTCTGCACTATTGGCTAAATCGTGGTGGTCACTTTTTCATTGTTTGATCACTGATCTCAATCCTAGTCAATGAAGGAGTTGAACGCACCTGCCACTTGTGAGGTTTGAACTCACAACCTCGTTGTTCACAGGCTAGTGATACACCTGATTAACTCACTTAGAGCACTTAGAGCACTTGCCATCCGTGGCCCAATCAAATCAATAAACTGCTTAAACAGTACTGTTTTTTTAGCCAGAAAAAATGCTGAAAAGCTTTCCTATCCTTTATTTGTGAAAGCCGCATGCACATGCTACTTAACACTGACTTAAACTCAATGAATAATTGCTTCACAATATTCAATAAAAAAATAATACATGACTTTGAACATCAATTTGTGTTGTACATTATCATATAAACAGACAAATCGGCACATGTGACTAGATTAAAAAACGCAGTAAAAGCGCGGATATAAGTTGTTTTACCGGCCAAGGTTTTTTTTAATGATTTCAACGTCATAAATGTACAAAAAAATGTGTAAACAGCGGTAATTATTTTCCTCATTTTTCAATGTATCAACAATTGACAAATAACTGTATTTGATCTTATCTTAGACTAGTATCTGTTTTTCGATACTAGTAAGCACATAACAGAGGTCTATATTTTAATTAGATTGATAACATAGAGTAAAAAATTGGCATTTTAGAGTAAAGTACGTGATATTGAATATTTGTGTGATGGTGCTATTTTCAACAAGGATTTAATTAAGAATATCGAAAATGTATCTTTTGAAAAATTTAAGGAAGAATGGTTTAACAAAATTATGTCAAATGATAAAAATAAGTTACGTAAATATAGAATGTTGAAAAGTATATACATGTTTGGTGTAGAAAAGTTATTTGATTTTGAATTTACCTGCTTTAGCAAAATTTAGATGTGGAGTAGCGCCCATCAGAATTGAAACTGATCGGAAAATATTGATATTAAAAATAGAGTATGTTTAAACTGTACTGATGGCGTTCAAGATGAAAAGCATGTTTTGTTATGCAGTCCTGTATGTTCAGATATTTGTTATGTTATTTTTAATTGTGCTAGTATTGTTGATGAGATTTTTTTTAAACATATGTCTGATAATGGAACATTGATAGTTCTTTTTACAAATGAAAACTTGGTATTTTATGCTGCCAAAATCTCCAATGAAATTTTATTAAAGCGAAAATGTATTTTATACTCATGACAGTTAACATGTATTTGTTTTATATTTGAAGAAACATTGTTTTATAGTCACTCATAACGCTTTGTAGAGTGGTTCTTGTTGTTTAATTGTGTTTTAATATGCTGTATATTCTATATGTAACAAGTGGTGAGACTTTAATAAAGTATTTGTCTTGTCTTGTCTTGTCTTGTCTCGTCTTGTATACTAGTATCAAAGACATAAAATCTTTGTAAATAGAATATATAAACTAACATATCAAATTATTACTAAAAAAGGAATATTTTATATGGTCTTGTCCTTGAAATAGATACAGTAAGATGATGGCTCCTGACGTAAAAAAAAACACACGCACACACTGTGGTACTATATTCAGCACAGTGCCAAATACAAGCAGTTAAGATTTTCTTTTCCTTCATTTTGCTTAAGCATACTTTGCTTTAAATCAAATACAAAATTATATCTGAATAAAATTTGTGAATTTCATCGTTAAACATCGATAAACGAATTTGTGCTTTTTATTCTTTTCTCTGTGTTATGTTTTATTAATTATTATAGTTGTTCTCGGTATAAAAATAGAGAGATGTGATAAGCTTTCCAACTTTCCCCCATAGGTAAAAAGAGGAGGATGTTAACAACTATAGGTCACTGTACAGCCTTCAACAATGAGCAAAATAAATACAGTACGGTAAGCTATATATGACCCCGGCATGACAAAAAAAAACACCTTAAGCTATGCTAAAACACTTGAAATATGACTTAGTCTAAGAGTAACAAACGACAACTACTGACTTAATTCCTTAATCTTTATTTTAAGTGAAAAATTCTGTTCTACGCTGTAGCCTAAATACATGTGTACTTACAAGTTGAAGTTGTGCGGTCTCTATTTGGTCCTGTATTTGATGTAGTAATTTTTCCGTTACCGATTTGCCACATGTACCTATCCTGACCTTTAACGGTCCAACCACACATCCCGCTTTCAAAATTACAACTGCAGCCTACATTTTCTATTAAAAAATAATAATATAAATTAATTTAAAAGAGTAATTGCATTTATCTTTTTTCAAAGTGCGCTTGTTTTTTTTTTTCGGTCTTATGTCTTCTGACATTAATAGCACATATCTTCCTCAATATACATTGTATATGATACTATTTACATCGGAAGGCATTAACAAAAATGTGTGTGTTTGTAATATTAACTAATTAGCATAGTGGCATTGTTCCGGATCATATGATTATTTGGACCATACGCGTATATACTAAGTACTCGTATGGTCCGACCATTGTTACGCGTATGGTCCGGGTAATTAACTGATGATTTTTAACGTTGAAAATGTGTCGCATAATCATATGGATTGTATGAATTCCTTAAAATGAAGTTTTGGCGTATTCAATCATATGGAAATCAAAGTTACATGATTAATCAAACAAAGTGAATTTTACATAAAAGTAAGAATTATTGTGTTTATTAGATTAAAATTTCTTGAAAATATCAAATTGTTTTTAGATATTTGATGTGTTCTAGGTCCTACTGATACGACCTAGCTCACAATAACATTACGATTGTATATATTAAGTTGCAAGAAGATACGATCATTTCAGTGAAAATCAGTAGAAATTAAAAGAAATTTGTTTCTGGAATAATAATTTAAACACAAAAAGAAGAACAAAAAACGGTACATGTCTCAAACGCCTGTCGTTTCACTGACGGACGAAAAATTCGAAAGCCAGGAGAAAGGCGCCTTTAATTGACGCTAGCGAAGATAAAATAACAAATACACAAAAATTCAGGCAATATATGAATTCAATTAGTAACTTTGTTTCGGAGAATGAGCTGTGTGTTCCTGCGAAAGCTATAATTTATTAGAAAAATACCTACATGGTCTAAATACTCATATGGTCCGGCCCGTTAATAACCAAACGAGTATAATACTTACATATACGAGTATGGTCGTAACATATGGGTATACGCATATAGTCATGACCATAAGCGTAGGGTCCAGATACTCATATGGTCAGGAACAGCATCACAAATAACGTTATCACAACTTTAATAAATTGTACTTTTCGTTCATCAATGAAATTAACATAATTTTGAAAGAACTGGAATATTTTACTATTTTTCAATTTTATGGAATAAATAATTATCGTTCTTTCTTCTTGTCCTAATTGTCATTCGACATGGATGTCCACAACTGCACTTATGACACTTCGTTTCTGTCAAACCAAACAAAAAAAGCTAGGGAATCTAAACCGATACTTATAATTTGAAACACTCCTACTGTTGTTTCAAAATACAAAAGGGTGACTTTTTTGTAGTTAGTTTTTTCAACAGAAAGAATATGTTACAAAAAAAATCTTCGAATGAAACTTCTTATCATATCTATCTCGGACAAGCCTCGGTAGAAACTAGAAGTGTCATTCCTGATCATGAGTCTCTTACATGATTTGATTACAAATCACTAACTTCTTCTAGTGCTACATGTATATTCCTAATATCTTCAAACGAGTTACTGTCAATTAAATCAATAAATCAATTATATCTTTTCATTTCTTTCAAAAAATGAAAAGCAAAACAAACAAAAAGTCTGCAATTGTGCAAAAAAAAAATGAATGATATGTACCGAAAATACCGAACTCCATGTAAAATTTAAAGAGAGGAAGTCAGCTTAAAAACTGACAAAACCAGACGATCGACTATATCAACAAACGGAACGACCGGAAAACTATATTGATATATTTATGAATTGGTACAGGCATTTTCCGAATAAATTGGTAAGTTGTATATACCTATAAAACCTCTCGCTTGTAAGACAGTTGTAAATAGTTTCATTATATTTGACAAAATTGTATGAACAACTCTAACAGACACAATTAATGTGTTTACTTTTAAAATAATTGGGTTTCAGTAGGCAAATTGTGTAAACATAGATCGTAGAAATAAACCAAACAAATATAAAATTAAGCTATCTTACAAAGATGCAAAACAAATGTCAAATTCAATTAAGTAAAATATCACATAAATAACACATGGCTGAGAGAGAGCAGATTTTTGACCCGAGAAAACATTGTCGCCAGATGCAAGTGTTTTTAATTTATTATAAGAATTCGTTGTGTGTCTAAATTTTTGTGAAAAAGTGTAAAAAATAAAAGTAGAATAATCGGTAACAAAAAGAACTTGAAGGATATTTGGGCCTCATATTTTGAAGACCCGTGTAGTTGACATATATATTGATCAAAGGCAAGTTGCGTCAGTTAATTCAATAACATATAACTAGTACGCTGTATAAGTAAGGAATTCTTTTTTTTTCATTTTAAATTCTTCTTGAACAATTTATATATACTACCTTTGCAAGAATACGAGATATTCAGGTGTCCGTAATAATTCATTAAACAGCTATTTGGAACGAGCGAAGTGAAGGAACATGACATCTCATCATTACAATTCTTTTTATGGATACTCATCTCTTCATCTGTCAGACTACACTGCTCATAAGCCGAACATGGTGTTGTGGTTTGTTTTACTGTCATATTGACTATGGAAATAGTTTTGTTGTCAGAACAGCTGATCGTACTTGAGTCGCTTTCAATGATACTTGCTTTAAACCCTAAGGAAATATGAAGATTTTTTTAAATGGTTGTCATGCATTCTGCAGGTTTACGATGATATGAACAGAAAATAAATCAATTAGGAAATGCATTGAACTAATGCAATAAAATAATAAAACAATGTAAAAACTACATGCTAAAAACGTCATTATGTTCAAATAATGTTTTCGATTTTGATAGTCCTATCGATTGGCAATACATAAAAAGCCTAAACTATATTACCATTTGCGTAAATAATAATTTTGAAGGTATTAATATGTTTCCTCATGTACCTTGTTCACACCGGAATTGAATTGAATATTCCAGGTTAAATGCTTTTTTATAAATCCGGAGTCAAACCACCGGTAGGTAATTATTTGAAATCTCATTTCAACTAACATCGAATTTGACGCTTAAATGAATAAACGATAGAACGCAAACGTTTATTTCAATCCAGAATAATTATATTTTTTTTATAAGTAAAACGTGTGAGCATCTCATCTGTTCAGTGTACCACCATATGAAATTGAATGGACTTGTTTACCATCAATAAATCGAATATCGTACGTAAACGAATCAAAAACGTCATGTTTTATAATTCATTTATCAAGTATAATTTCTAAATAATAGTAAAATAACGAGTTCCAATTTGTTAGCCGGCATGACGTAAAAGACGACTAATCAAAGAATCCCACTTTATATATAACTAATATAGGACACACAAAGGTATTGATTTAAAATTACACCATTCCAGGCCCTATTGTTTTCTACATAATTAATATTACCAAAAATATACAAGTTCCGGGTCGAATCCGATACCGGTACCAACAGTATATATCACATAGTTTCCGGTTGTATGTATATATGTATGTATGATTTGTATCTTCCTCCTTAAATAGGAGCATCACCATAGGTTATGGTGCAAAGGAGGACATTTAACACACTGTATCGGTACAGATTTAATGTGAGCATTTGCCTACCCAGTTTTTAAGCCTGGCTGTGACGGGTCACGGCTTCTTACCAGGAATTTAAGTTAACATTCCCCCAAAACAGTTTATTATGTAGTAAGAAAACCAGGACGGGTTCAAACAGAAAGATTTTGAAATCAGAGAAAACTATGCACTTTTAAATCAGCATGACTTTATCAGATGACAATGCGAATACTAAAACAAACAGGCAAAAAGAAAGCATTATGGGTACTTTAATTCAGTCACGGATCCGCGATTGTATAGTTACATGTTTCTGCTGCAACCATGTAATTAAGAGTTCTATCAAGCTTTTTGATTGTTTAAATGGAATATTTTAACATTGTCAAGGATATAGTACGCGCAGGAATATATGTTGTATTGTATACGGAAATACAATATGATATTGAAGTGCTCGCGATTGTTCTCATTCAATCAATGATAATGTAATTATTCTAAATCAATTATAAAGACAAATATGTATTAGAAAATACGTACTGGGTAGAAAAATCATGACAAAAGTACAAACACAGCATATATCTTGGTTTCCTCAATAATTTTGGTCAATCCTTTGCCTCTTTTATTTTTTAACTTTACATGTATACTTTACATATTCATCAAATATCTCCGACATTTAGCACTCATTAGCATACTTTCAAGGAAATATTAAATAAGATTTGAATGCTTCTTTTCATAATATTATTAATGTTTGATAAATAAATGACTCCCTGTATTTTAATCTAAAGTTAATGGATAACCCCTTTAAACCACAGTTGTCAAATGTGTATGTCGTATCAAATAGTTCCAACCTTTTGTCTTCATATTAACAAAATATAAAATAAGTAAAATAAGAAAATTACAAACTCCAATATTTCCCTCATTATAATCAACTAGGAAGAGACAAGAAGTTAGTTTAAACATTCGTCAAGGATGTGGTCATACATCACAGGGAAAATGTTATTTTGAAACGGGCAATTTAAACTACTATTATAATATATAATTTTACACATACACATTCATTAGTATGATTTGTATCTTGTCCGCTTATTAATATCAGTACACAATTGGATTGATCAGCGACAACTCCAGATGAAGCTGACATGAAAAGGCTTTACTCGACTGACGAAAGCTATATTTTTAAGTAGACATCTATGCCCAGTGGTCTAAGTAATGTACTCGAGAACCATGTCAAAGTTATGATGAATAATATCAATGCGTTGCTTTTTTAAGTAAAATGTAATATCTCTTCAAACACATTTGACTCTGTCAATTTTTTTAGTATTGTGTTTATTTATTTGTGTGTGTTTTTTTTTACCAGCACATGTAAAAAGTGTCTACTACTTGCTGGATAGTATATACAGGCATCATTCTCAGATGTCTAGTTCAAGTGAAGCGATGATAATAATACTAACGTGTCAATTGCAGCACACAGGTTTATCGGGAGATTTCATTTACGTTATTTTCTCATACAAAAGTTCATCTCTAGGGGCATTTATGTAAAGTGTGAAGGTAAAATATAAAAATAAGAAGATTTGGTATGATTGCCATTACGACAATTCTCCAACACAGACCAAATGACGTAAAAAAATATACGGCAGTCTGAAAAAACATCATGTGCTACATTTATCAAACTGGAGGTTAAGGATATTTTATTACACTATTTTCTCTAACAGGGCTACAATTTATCAAGCGATGTGGATGCTTGACAATTTTTGACTATCCTATGTTTTGGTTAATTTGTATCAACGGTTGCTGTCCCGGTGTCGTTTCTTGCACTTGTCCTTTTATCTATTTGTTTTCTGGTACAGCAATATATTAATATAAAAATAAGGAGAAGTGGTACGATTGCCTATGAAACAACTTTCACCAGAGAGACAACTATTATAGGTCACCGTACGGTCTTCAACAATGTACAAACATATACCGTATATTTACCTACAATACGACCTATACATGACAAAATCAACGTCCTGATTTATGATAAAACAATAAACGAAACATAAATACGACAGACAACAACCAACGGTCACCCCAAATTAAAAGGCTCCTGAATAGGGACAGACACATACAGAATGTGATGTGAGGTGATGTGATTATACATTTCTGCGTGCGATCATAGTATATCCCCATCCCCCATAATCTGAGACAATGTTGTAATAGCACAATATAAGAACAAGTTTAAAAATCACTTGGGAAGAGCTAAACATGATGCACCGGATTGACAATAAGCAACCTCCAAACCCCAAAAAAACCACAGAATTAAATAATCCAAAACACGAACATTACCGATCTAGGTGTACGCACTGTTACTAAAAACTAGTTCAAAGCCTATTAAAACTAGTAAATACAGAGTATGATCCCAGACAAAAATATCTTTTATTACACATCAATCATGCCTGTTTATATTGATGTCGCTCTATACTATTTGTTAAAAAGCCGACGGATACAACTAGGCGCCGCTGTATACAAGGTGGGCGTGTAAAGAAGTCTGCATTTTATTTTGTTTTCTCCCTATTTAAATTTCTTTAATTTACCGGAGTTTTGTCTTGCGTTTTTATTTTAAATGGGTAGATGTAGTGATTCAGTAGAATATTTTTTCTTGTTTTAAATCTACACATGCATGACTCTTGACAATGGATGCTCTGAAGCTCTTTTCTTCATATATAAGCAACAACAGTCATTTCTTTTGGCAACCAGTGAGGACCAATAGGTTATAAGCTAACACGTATTCGATATAAGAGATCTAGAATACATCATATACCAGCCGCATAATATAGTACGCTCGTTCCACACGCCTTGTCGTGTGTAGGCAGGTATGAAATTTGTCCCAACAATGTATTATTTCCATTTGCCAAAAAGAATAGAAGATTGGAAATAAAGTCTGTTATTTTCAATAGGACTATTTCAAAGCTTTGTCTTAGAGAGTACAACGTTCTTCGCAACATGTGCACGAAATATCATTGCTTGAAATATTTGCCAATGAGACAACTCTCCACCACATATCAATATTGCATATGCATGCATCTAAGTAAGGAATACATTTATGTATGGAACGCCACAGCTGTCTTATGTGGTATCTGATATTACGTTATGTGTTTTAAATATAACATGATGATATTTTGTCTTTACATAATGTGGTTTTGACATTACTTAATGATGTTTTGATATTACTTAATATCGTTTTGTCATTACTTAATATCGTTTTGTCATTACTTAATATGGTTTTGTCATTACTCGATGTGGTTTCACCGTAATTTAATGTGGTTGTGTCATTAGGCAATGTGGTTAACATTACTTGATGTGTATGTGGCTTAACGTAATGTAGGTGTTTCCTTACATGATGTGATTTTGTTATTTCGTAATAATGATTTGCCAATTCTTTCTTCAAAATATGATGATTTCACACTACCTGATGTGTTCGTTCCAGTATTTGATGTGGTCCTGTCATTTTTTGATGTGGTTATCACATTACTTGATGAGGTAAAACCACGTGACCATTTTGGAAAAAAAATAGTTCTATTTTTAAACCGATTTCCATATGTCGTTGTTTGATGTACTTCGGATGAGTGTAGCTATCCATTGAGTTAATGTTCAAATTAAAGTAAGAGTTGTTGTTCAGAGTCATTTGGTATGAAAAAGGGGAACGGCAGACAAAAATAAGAAAAAAGTGCTAAAAAATTAACAATATATCGGACACAAGGGGGGGTATCCTAAAACAACTTGGTCCGGCCGTTTTTATCCTTAGTTCTCAAATGGAAGCAGTATTATGATAAATTCTAGAAGGATTCCACGGAACCCTGTGTCCCGCCTAAGATTGCTGCTGTCAGTGTAAAAGTTTAATGTTGACTGTAAAAAGTCCATTTATCGGTAAAAAACAAAATTTGAAAATTTGTTTTTCTGTAGGTGCTTTATCTTGATCTTGAAGATTAATTCCTGTACAAGTTTCATAACAATTCATGGAGGTTTACAAATTTATCATGACAAAACAGTTTAATTCGGTAATATTTACGGCAAAAAAAATTAATATAAAAATAAGAAGATGTGGTATGATTGCAAATGAGACAACTCTCCATCATTTGAACATAATTTTTTTATACAAATATCAATCTTTTATTTTTATAAATTGCATTCTCTGGTATACATCGCACTAAATTGAAAAAAAAAACTTTTTGGAATATCTGTTTCACAAGTTACGACGGATATGTTCCAATTGTCGTAACCACAATCTCGTCCTCTTTTCCTCGAATGTGACCTACCAAATTAGACCAAATAACTGGGGTAGTACTTTCAGATATAACACTATGAGTGCCTCACGTTGAGCAGGATCTGCTTACCCTTCCGGAGCACCTGAGTTCACCCCCGGATTTTGATGGATTTATATTGCCCATTCATACCGATCTATTGAAATAAGCCAATTGCAACTGATTTTTACAGTTTTTTCTTATGTTGTGCTGTTACACAGTCCCAGGTTATGGTAGGGTTGAGCGCAGACAGACATGTTTAACTCCGCCACATTCTGTTTGTGCCTGTCCCAAGTCATTAGCCTATAGTGCAATGGTTATCGTTGGTTCATGCGTGTCATACTTGTTTTTCGTACATTTGTTTTGTTATAGATTAGGCCGTTGGTTTTTTCGTTTAAAATTGTTTCACATTTTTACGTGGTGGCCTTTTATAGCCGACTATATGGTGTGTTGAAGGCCGCACGGTTACCTATAATTGCTTTCATCCACTGAATTTAAACTCTGTTGGATAGTTGTCTCATTAGCAATAACACCACATCTTCTAACTTTATTTAAAGTTCTGTTGTGTTTTGTATACTATAACATTGGTTATCTTTTGCATGCATACCCCTAAGCCATCTTTTCGGAAGCCCGAGCAAAAGCACTTAATCCGCGAAAGAAAATTTAAATACGAACTCATATTAGATAACTCAAATTTCAACTCGAAATCTTAATCTAAATGAGACTCAAATTCGAAGTCTAACTCGAATTCTACCTCAAAAGGTGACCCAAATTCAAAATTGAAGTCCAATTGTAACTCGAATTCTACATTTAAATGTGACTCAAACTCGAAGTTAAACGCGAAACTCAATTCTAAGTCGATCTTTAATTTTAAATATGGCTTGAATTCTAGCTCGAAATCGAAGACTAACTCGAAGTTTAACTCGAACAGTAACACGAACTTCATTTGAACTCTAACTCGATGGATGGCCACACTCATCCGAGGCCCATAAAACATGGAAATCGGTATTACAAATAGAACTAGTTTTTCCTAAATGGTCACGTGGTTTTACCTCATCAAGTAACGTGATAACCACATCAAAGAATGACATAACTAAATCAATTACTTGAACGAACACATTATGTAGTGTAAAATCGTCAAATTTTTAAACAGCATTATGTAATGTTACAGCCATATACATGTAGAGAATTGGCAAATCATCATTTCGAAATAACAAAACCATATCATGTAATGGAACAACTACATTACGGTAAGCCACATACACATTAAGTAATGTTAAAACCACATTGTCTAATGACACAACCACTTTAAATAATGGTGAAACCACATCGAGTAATGACAAAACTATATCAAGTCAAAACGAAACAATATCATGTAATATCGAAATATCATAAAGCAATGACTATTCCATATTGAGTTATATCAAAACATCATTTCGTAATGTCAAAACCATATCATGTAAAGACAAAATATCATCAAGCAATAATAAAACAACATAACGTAATATCAGAGTACCACACAAGACAGTGTGGCGTTCCATATTTATGTATTCCCTCGTTTCCCAATGGTAGACAAAATCATTATTTTGTGGAAGTATCCAGTGAAGTTACAAATGAATTCAAATGTGTAAAATACTTAAATTTACATTTGATGATGTTAGCGATATGTTTTTATTAATTATATTTCATGATATGTTTTTCAGATGCAGTTAACACGCATATGAGCAAAACGTTCTGTACCTGTTACATAGAAAGTTCCAGAAAATAAATCCACAAATGCTTCACAAAATATAACAATGGCTATCTTCATTCTATCCATACTTCTTCAACTTAAAGTTTAAAGAGGAAGTATTACAATATTGAAGTGGTAAACAAGTACTACCATCAAATGTATTTCCGTTTTGACACACGACATTACGACAACACAATAAATTTCATTGACTTATTAGATTACATGTACAACTGTACTCCTACGGATAGTCTATGTTATCCGTGCAAAATCTAAGAAATAAAAAATTCTGAAATTTTATTGAATTTTACTCTGACAGAAAATAATGACGAAAAAGAATTTTTGATCTTTCTTGTTGGCTTTATATTTCTCTTCATACATCTATGCATCGTACATGTACGAGACACAAACTATAAAATGCTTCATTTTGATATTTTAAACTGATTTTGTTCAAATCAGGCTACTAAGAACCTTAGAAGTTAAAAATTACAGAAAATATGAGGTAACAAGAAACGGCAAATTTACATAAAACAAACCATTTGCCCTGGTCTCCATTTTTCAAAGAGTGGTTAGGATCTATGACTAAAAATACATTTTAGGTTGATGGTTAATGAGTTGCACAAACAAGACTTAATAGTATAAGGATGGCAGATAATCCCTACAAGAGATCGTTTCGACCAACATGTGCCAAATAGCCCTGTGGATGAAACAAATAATTACAAATAGGTTTCCCAATATCTTTTATAGTTACAAAGAAGGTGCGATCACAAAAAATACTATTTGGAGAGATAACTCGGTAGATGAAAAAGGTACGTTTCCCGAAGAATGCGACTCAATGTGGAAAACGTGTTATCTTTACGATTCAGTGTACTAAATATCATTCTTGTATCTTACAAAACAACATTGCCCGGGTTTTCAATGGAAAGATAAAACGAACAGTCAATTATCGAATTATGTCTGCATTGATGTATCATACAAATCTTCTGTTTTCTGTCCAATGAAGTGGTCATATTTGTCTTCTTGGTCATCATCATTTCTTTTATAGGTCGTACAATCGTAAACATTATCAACGGTATGACTATAAATGTTGCCATCAGCTTCCTTGTGACGATAACTTCCTGCAAAATCATAGGTTCCTTCTTCCGAAGAACAATTATCATCATCATATTCAGTTTTTATGTGATGCTTCTTTTCACTCAAACTTGTAGGTTTAGAAAGCTTATTGAAATCAGATCCTTCAAACCCCTTTTCTTGATGCCCTAAAACCATATTGGATTTTGTGGAAACTGTTTTGTGTATTGGCCCCTTAATAAAGCTTGTCTCCGTGGTTCGATTGACGATAGCATAGTCATTGTGATTTGATACCAAATCAAAATTAAGTACATCACATTCAAGGTCTCTATGTTTAGCGACGGTTGTTCCTTTTTTATTTATAACAGAGTCAGCTTTGGCTATATTTGAATAATCACATTCCGAACTGATGATATCATCCTTAAAGTTTGTATTGTCATAAATATTATTACGATTGGTGCTTTGTGTCGCAATGCATTGATTATTTGGATTATTTGTGTTAGCAGTAACACTGACTAAAGATGCACTTTGATTGCCAACATAACCACTCTTGTCAAGACCGTGTTTTTGTTTTTGTTTAGTATTTAAGCACGCAACTGGCCTGCAATGTAAAAAAAAAATGTATTTTATCTTAAATATGTTAAAGGAGCAGTTTATTACAATGAATTTTATTGGATTGAATTTTGAAAATGTGTTTAAGTTCATGTAATATTTAGTATTACATTTCAATTCATTTGTCAAATATAGTATGTTATTTTAATATGTTAATTTGACTTTTTTTTCCTGTTATGTCTGTTTGTTTTGCTCACACGTTGTTGTCAATATTATATGTGACTGTCATACAAGTGAGAGGTTACGTTAGCTATAAAACCAGGTTTAATCCACCATTTTCTACATAAGAAAATGCCTGTACCAAGTCAGGAATATGACAATTGTTTTCCATTCGTTGGTGTGTTTTTGCTTTTGATTTTGCCATTTGATAAAGGACTTTCCGTTTTTAATTTTTATTGGAGTTAAGTAATTTTGTTATTTTACTTTTTACCAACAAATATTTGAAATTTGATATTCTTAATAATCACATAAATATAAAAATAAAACGATGTGGTCTGACTGCCAATACAAATCTCCACCAGAGACCAAATGACATAGAAGTTTACAACAATAGACATAAAACATATATGTTAACTCAATTAAGTTCACGTATCTTAAGCATGTTAAAAGTTGTTCAATTCAATCTAAGATGTAACACGTATATAGTTTTTAAATAACCTAAGGTGAATAGACAATAACCACCTAGATTTAAAAGCAATATTGACAACATGCAATTTTAATCAATGTGTTTAAACAATTCGAATCAAACTTTGCCTTGATATTTTTGGTTTGTTTTAGTACATATAAAAAAAGTAAGTACTCAATATGATATGCAATAAGTAAAGTCCAATATAAAAAATGCGTTCAAATATGAAAGACACTTTTAACATTCTAATAGTCATTATTCATAATAATATTCATTCTACAATTTATCTTATAATACTGGTTTTACTATTAATACTCTTCAAAACCAGTCTTGAAAACTGTTTATTACAGAAAATACTTAATTGTTGATAAATGGGGTTGTTGATGGAACTTTGAAATTAAAACATTATTTTAATTTAATTCATGAGTCAGTTTAAGATAAAATCATCAAAAGGTGCACTTAAAATAACCAAAATATATTACCTTCTGATAAGACAAATAATTAATACAACAATACCAGCTAACAACACGATTTCAACTACGATACTGACGAATGACCCTGTAATAGATTTCCATAACATTTAAAATATATAAGTAAATAAGTAAAACTTCTCCGACAGTCATAAAGATATACTAATTACATCCGTCTACGTCATTTGGTCTCTGCTTAGAAAATTATTTCATTAGCAATCATATCGCATCTCCTTATTTGCATATGCACAGGTTAAAGTGAGCATGCTACAAAACAATATTATTGTCAATATACAGTTATTGATGTGTTATGTAAATTTTGTTTCAAATTAATGTAACAACTAAAAACTGAGGGATATGCATAACATCCAAAGGAGCGAGACCGGGTGCGTAGACAAGATGAGCGTCACCTGTTATGCGTGCATGCATTAGCTGCTATGCGATTTAACACAGTCAAAATGTCACAATCCGTAATTAAGACACAATTGGTAATATTATAGCTAAGACAACTGTGTTGTGCTGTAACACCACTGTCCCAGGTAAGGAGGAGGGCTGAGCGCTCACAAACATGTTTAACCCCGCCATATATTTTTTGTGCCTGTCCCAAGTCAAGAGCCTGTATTTAGGGGTCGTCGTTGGTTCATTTCTGTCATATTTGTTTTTCGTAAATTGTTTTGTTATAAATTAGGCCGTTAGCAATGGTTAGTTTTCGCAATTGAATTGTTTCATTTTTTCATGTCGGGGCCTTTTATAGCCGACTATACAGTATGGTTTTTTTCATTGTCCAAGGCCGTACGGTTGCCTATAATTGCTTACATCCACTTCATTTGAACTTGGGTAGATAGATGTCTCATTGGCAATCACATTACATTTCCTTATTTTATACTGGTATCTAAATATCTAAGATCATGAAAATATGTCGCTTGTGAGTTACGACACCGACACATTGTACCACCGAACCAATTCGTGATGGTGACCGTAAAACGTTTGTAGTGTCGACTTCAGCCGTTTTCCCTCATAACCCTGTTTTCTTTTTCAGGAACAAAACACTGTAAAAGGAGCTGTAAAATGTTTACATGCACGAGCGTAACGTAGTAACTAAGATTTATATTGTCATACGATGGAGCAGAGGGTATATTACTGCTGACAAATGGGAAGTTGAAATCATGTTTGCCATAGATGCCAGTTTTAAGTCATCCATCTGTGTCAATGGTGAGGCAAAGATTTAAACATGTAACATACCCTCTTCTTTCTGTAGTATCCTAAGTAGTCAGTAGTTGTGTATAATAAGTAGTTACTGGAATACCGACTGTCTGTTGAAATATCAATCCACAAATATGTTGTCGATTAAAAGACCAACAATTTGATAATATTATCTTCGGTGTATTTGTTGTTGAAATCAGTGTGGTTCATCACAAAGTAAGATTTAAAAACCTAAAACAAGGAATTTGTATCTGCGTTTCCTATTTTTGTAGAAACGATGTAGTCGATCGGTTGAGCATTTAGAATGTAAGGGAAAAGCGAAGACAATTTTTTTTTAAATTGGCTTGCAGTCAATTAATTTCTGTTCAGTCTCTGTTTAGACTGTCCGATAATTGTTATTTATCTGTACACATCCACAACATACTGAATTGTCTGAAAAGCTACTAAACAGTACGGAATTAACTGCAAGCGAATTGTCTGAACAGTTCTGAATTTACCGCAGTAGATAAGTCCCAAAATTGACTGAAAGGCTGAACATGACTTAATGATGTATTGTTCAGATGATGTTAAGATCAAAATGATCGTTTCAGATCAAAATTGGTTTACTAGTGAATTCTTCTCTTTGTCAGCGATATGGTGTACTCAATATGGGATCCTTTCTTGAATTATTGTTTTTCTCTATAATACCGACTTTCAGAGAAACAATGGAATGTTCAGGACGCTGAAATCGTTTATTGTGAAATTCATTATTCTCAGGATCATCAAAATATATATTAGTACACAAAAAGCACACACAATACTGTACACAATATTATAACCAGTACCATTCAGATTGTAACATTTGGTTACTATGACGATAGGTATCAGTAATGATTATATCATAAGTTTTACAGTTTTTATAAATTACATTTAGAAATAAACCAATGTTGCCAATAGTTGTTGAAAACTGATATAACTGAATGTTGAAAAGAACAATAGATATAATAACAGATGTCAAAACATGTATTAAAAATGAAAATACCGAGTACAACTGTCTAATTATATTTCACTTCTAATACATACCGATGTCTATGAAACTCATTTTCTTGTTTGAATCGTCTGATAAGCTATTTTGTAACCTATCTGGAATCAATGATCAAATAAAATTATTTCTACAAAAAATACAACCTCTGCATGGATGGTAATAGTCAAGCTATTGTAACTTTTTTATATCAAAACTTTTTTAGTGCCAATAGACAAATTATCACTACTTTAATTTGGCATAAATTATCCTCTATGTTTTCTATGTTCATTACCTCTATCTAGATATGTGTGTATCCTCACGATACCGGATTGCGGCAGGTTTTATAATGTTTGCAAATTAACATCGGGAACGAGGATTCAATTATTTCCCCCATTACTTCAACATGTTCAATGCAATTTTATCCAAATTGAGGGGCAGATTTTTTATTCCCTATATCAGACTGCAAAACTTCAGTGTCTTTCTCGTACTAGTAGCCCCTTAATGGTTTCTTGGAAAATTCATGTTGGGTCATGACCGGCATTTAAGAGAGCAATACTGTTTTGAGTATTTTAAATAGGGTCATTTTATTAACTTCCTGGCTAAAATCGAAAATAAAATGTTGACCGTTTACTCAGACAATCATCCACACTATACACTTCAGAATCACTTAAAATTTAACAGAAGTTGAAAGTTTAATTGAATACCCTTTAGATATACTACAATTTTAAGCATCTTAACTTAATTTTCATCTCAGTACAATATCCCATTTTAAAGATGGTAGATTTATTAAGGGACTTCATTCGTGGGTACTGGACTGGTATCCTGTAATGATATCCTATTCCATCTTCTGTAAATACTTTTCATTTTTGACCAACAGCGAGTTTTGCTGGTGCGTGGATTTGCGGCTACAAACAAATGATCTCTTGCAGGTTAAATGTATTGTAAAACAATACAGGAATTAGTGTTAGCGTAATTATAATTAATGTTTGCAAAATGTTTAAAGATGAAAAGAAAATTTCCAACAACTAGATATTCTTTTAGGACCTTTTTTCATATTCAACTTTCCAAACTGATCTATACTGAAACATTATAATTTTACAGAATTTCATTTCAGAATTAAAACTTAAAAACATAAAATGGCAGCTAATGTTCGGAGTTCGATTTGTGTTGCAGATATATTATCTGATTACATGCGCATTGTATCAATACTGTCTAATAATGTGTAGTCTGCTGGAAAATGTTACCCTAAAACTGTGATACCAGTATATTTTATGCTTGATGTCTATTCGAGATAATGTCTTGATTTAATACTTTTTATCATTACCATATGAGGGAGCTACATCCTTAAATTCAAATGAGTTCCTATGAATTGCATATTACATCAATTACATAAATTCCATCATTATTTAAATCATGAATGTTAGCTGAAATAGAGCATTTAATGATTTGTTGATAATATTTCCACTTTGACTTTATGTTTCAAGATTAAAACATGACTGGTTTACAAGATATCAACCAAACAATGTACTTAATCTCTCACCTCTCTTTTAAGTAAGTCTTTATATCCTTGTTTTTTTTTTATTTAGCCTTTCTTAGTTAAACATTACCTATGCATTTATACTCAATCAAAAGCCTGCTAGATAAGAAACATCTAGGGTGTTCCCTAACTACTTTAGAAAGATTGAATGAGCATATGTCTGAATTTGTCCTTTTGTTGCATATAGTTCTTGTTGATGCTTGGACGTCTTGGTGTACAGTAGAACAGTTGTCAAATTTTTGATCAAATATTAACTTGGTCTTGCTAGACTGTAGATAATATATTGAACATTCAGGAATCGATATAGATTTATCTGTTTTCAGACATTTCTGTGAATAGTTGGTCAATGCTACAAACAAAATGCATATTGATTCGTTGGTTCTGTTTATAGACAAATAAATAGTAGTAAAAGAAACTAAATAATATGGACAAAGAAGTAAGATTAAGCATAAACATTTTAATAGCACATTAACATGTTTCCGTTGTATTGAATAAGGCATGTAGACTAATTTCGCAATGAAATGCGTACAGCTGTTAAAATTTAACCATGCAAAACACTCTTACAGGGGATAACGCGAATAGATTAAGTATTGATGACAACTTAAACATGTTCAAATTGTAGTTTATGAAGCTTATAAATGTCTTCGTATTATGCTGCTCCTCTATATTTCCAGTTCTTTCACTGCCTACATGTGTTATACCAGAAATATTTTAAATAGAAAGCACTCTTCCCTAATGCTCCTCTATAGAGATTTTCTATTTTGTCTCATGTATAGAAAAACTTATGAATACTTAATATTAAGTTCTTTAATTTAATTGTTTTGTTTCAGAAGGATCTTTGTTTTATTTTTATTTTCTTCATTTTTCTTCATTTTTTTTCTTTATTGATTCAACTTATAATGTTTTTAATAAACTGATTTTCATGAACGATTTTATGTTTCTTTTTTGTATAGATTTTGAATGATGAATTTTTTCCTTTTTCGCACTTTTGAAGTGCTTTAAAATCTTTGTCATCAATAATAGGGTAATATGTAAATGGTACAGAGAAAAAAAGCAATTAAGTCCATTAACACTTGTTTTTTTTTATGTCTATGATATCATCAAATGTTTTACTTTATGAAGAATAATATGTTATAGGTAACATTAAACACATGTTGCGTATCCTCAATCCAAAAAGTTTCCAGCAGTTCCACATTCTTCGTTTTGCGAATTAAAACGTGCGAGGTAGTTCTTTCATACTCAACATTACAGGTATATCTATCGGATAATAAAAAATAAATTGTATTTCAAAATGAAGTTACGTATCTTACCTTTCTTGCAGGTGGTGTTAGTCAAAGAAATGTCGTCAACAGCAATGTCACCTTTGTACCCTTTTCCACGAATTGCTCGAAACGCAATTTTATACAACCCTATGTATTCTAATTCAAGGGACTGAAAATACCATTGGTTTCCTTGATTATCTGATTTGCTCCAAAGTTCAACGTAATGTGTACTATTTTGTTGGAGTACTTTTAATGTGTTGATATGTTCACCATACATGTGATACCAAAATGTCAAACACTGCTTCGGACTCGGTACTAACATTCTAGTTTGTAGATCACTAATGTCACTTGATTTAGATCTCCTTTGAGATCTGGTATAAATATAATTACCAGATGCTAAAACAATACAGGACATTGTGTAAATATAAATAAATAAACATATTAACATGTTTACAATATTTTAATCTGAAAGTGCGTATACAGTATACTACATGTATTTTTTAATATTGCGATAGTATACTGACGACAGGTGAAATTTCAATTGAACAGCTACAAATACTCAAACAGGTGTGAAATCAAAATTACATATTTTCTGATGTCCCAGGTAAAACCATCAAATTGTATAGCCGTTCAGGTGGAGAGCACGCACATGTTCAAAATGTTTGTGCATAGGATGCACATGAAGTAAACATGATTTGGAAACAAATCTTATTTGTATTTTTTGGTTTGTTTTGTCATAAATCGAATGAGAATTCTCACTTAATTTGTACTTGCCATTAGCAACTCAACGGATGAAACGTTACCCTTCTGGATATAACCTCAAGTTTTTGATGGGGTTTATTTTGCTAAGGACTCTTTAATTGACTGTTGTTTGTTTTTTGTCATTTCGTTTTTTTTCTAACTGTTGTTTTTATTGTTCCTTGGTATCTTTTATCTCTTTTTTACATGATAATCTTTTGATATAATGATATATATTATTATTATTTGCTTTGTTTTCGAGTAAAGACGTGATAAGCTATAATATTTTGTGTGAAAGCTTCATAACTAAATCTGACCATTTAATGTTGTACGTAGAGAAAAGCTAATGTAGTATCGAAACGGTATCGAAGTGTTAGGGGCTTAATGATCTATAATCGAACATATACTTGAACAACCCGGTGTTGACAGGTAATAATTAATGTAATTAAGAGTATTGGTATTGCATAATAAGATCGGAATTCGGAATACACAGGGTCCGGTTTACAGAGGATATTTTTTTACAAAGACTTTGAAGGGGTAAAATGGAACTTCAATTGTAGGCAGGAATGGACAGGGAACCGGTTTATTCTGGGTCAGATTTACCCAGGTTTGACTGTATAATTAGATCTCCGTGTCACAATTAATATAAAAATGTGTAACAAGATTGGTTGAAGGGTTTCCAAGTAATCGACGGAATCGATATACTATCTAATTTCCAACTATAGAACATAACCCCAGCACGGCAAAAATCATCAATATCGAAATTTCATTAGGAACAACGTATTTAATTTAAAAAACATTGGTTGGACAATTCTCAATTGCAAGTTATAAATTTTGAAATTATAAAGAAACTAAGGTTTTAACTCCCTCGGGCAAATTTGACTGTAGATGGATTTGACAAATTTATTTGGTGGGTCCTTTTTGGTTATATAGCTCTTCAACTCTTTTGGTTCTTATACATCATTGGCTTTTAAATATTCGGCTGTGAGGCGTTCCTGATGAAGGTAAATCCAAAAAAGCACTCTAGACGCCTGAAATTAATAACGTGTTGTTTTCATCTTTTATTTCACAGAAACAACCGAAAAAAATTATCAAGGAGATTAACTCCTGAACGACAAAAGTAATATTGAGAAATTTAAATTAGAAGATGTGGCATAATTTCTCATACAGCATAGCAAGCTTTCAAAGGCCCCAACATGGCAAATATAAGACAATTTAAACACAAAAAGATTTATGTAAAAAAAAACTATTTCCGAAAACAAATATATACCCCCCCCCTCTTCTCCCTTTCTCTCCTACATAATAAAATAAAAGACAATCCCTGAATTACATGCCCCTGATTTCGGACAGGCACATACAGAATTTCACATAAGAACAAACTATTATTAAAAAACGTTTTTGAAAAGGCTTGATTCTTCAGATCGACACAGAGCACTAAAAATAACAAAAAGGCTACATTTTAATGTTGTGTTTCTGTTGTGTCGTAGTTCTCCTCTTATATTTGATGTGTTTCCCTCAGTTTAAGTTTGTAACCCGGATTTGTTTTTTTCTCAATCGATTTATGAATTTCGCACAGCGGTACCCTACTGTTGCCTTTATTTACTAAAGACACAAAGTACCGATCTGATAGTATTGGTAGTTACTGAATGCTAATATTTGTATAGATTTGTGTAAAAGTTATGTACACCTTCTTTTTTTTAATCTAGGATTGTGTTCTATATCCTGTTTCGCCATACGCCGATAACTAGCTATATCTTGACTATCGCCATTTCATGTTTATTTGTTAAATTTAATTAATTAAATTTATAATACTTTTAAAAAGAAAAATTGAATGTCGAGTTAGCTGCCAGTGATTGAAATATATCTAGAAAAACTGACACACAATTCAGTTTTCTGAAATTTGTAACCATTCTACGCCTGCACTGTTACTTACCGGACAAAGTTGTGTGATCTCTGTCTGGTCCTGTTGATGTTTTAGGATTTTTTCCATTTCTCATTGTCCACTTGTATCTTTCATAGCCAAATGTTGTCAAACCACACGTTCCATTTTCAAACGTACATCTACTGTTTACAATTCCTGTCATAGATATATTCAAATCTTATTGTTTTTGATATTTTTATAATCAATTTTAGGTTTTATTAGACTTTGCTCTAATATGTACATTTAATTGTCAATAGATTTTAATCTGATCCAATGCTGCCTTCAATTTAAAATGCATTAATTTGAATCAAAAGCACCAGTGAAATAACGCATGTACATGTTGCCTGATAATGAATAACTTGCTTTGTTTTGTTTTTATATATTTGTTGGTTATTTTTCTTTGTATTGTTTGTCCCTTTTTTATACTTTTATTTTTTCGCTCTTTTTTATTCATTGTTTTGTCAAAATTAACGTTGATTTTAAATTCTCTAATAATTAATCTAAGTGCAGTTTATTTACCTGTGCATGAATATGAAATGGATACATGTCCATAATCATTATACAAACAGCTATTTGGAATAATCGTGGAGATGGTACATGATCTTTTGTCATTACAACTCCTGTTAATGGTGTTTTTCTGCTCTTCTGTCAGCTTACACTGTTTGGATTCTAAGCATAATGTTGTATATTGCTCTACATTAAAATCCACTATTTCGAGGGTTGTATTACCAGTACAGCTGATAAAACTTGAGTTGCTTACAAAGGTGGTTTCGTCAAAACCTGCAAAGATTATTAACAATTTGTAGTACGTTTGATACAGGTGTACCATTTACAACGAATTCAGAAGAATATTTAAAAAACGTCTTTTTAAATTTTTGTATCAGTTTTTGTTGCCCCTAAGTTCCTTTTAATTTGGGTATTTGAGCATAAAAGATAGACTATAATATAGCGAACTGTTATTTTATTATGAGCAATAACATAATTTTCGAATAGTGTTTGTGGAATGCTTGACTTAACGCTAATAGAGACGGCATCTTCAATTTTTTCTTCAATAATATAGAACATTTCTTGTATAAGTTAAGAATTCAATATGTTTTGGTACCTATCTTAACGGTTTTTTTTTTACGATAATGTATTATTTTTATCGTCAATCTCAATTTTTGTCGGTACGGAAACGAGGTTTAAAAAACCGGTCTATATTCATATAACCGTGGATTGACCTGATGAATGCAAAGGCGTCCAACGGCTTATTGAGATTCTAAACAAAACAGAATCGTGGTAGACCAACATCTCCGACGAACTCAGCTCGAAAAAGAAATTGTGAAGAAATTTTAGCAAGGAATGCCTTAACCGAAATAAATATCGGGAAACAGCATGATGGTCGATGAGCATTAAGGCCTCGATGAACATAAAAACGCTTGCCGAAGTTACAAACGCATTATTTGATACATGACACGTATGTACTAGCAAGTGAATTTATGATCAATACGAGTGTATTCCAGATTTAAATGCTATTATATTGTGGATTATGTATTCTCTTATGGCAGTGGCTTGTTATATATTTCCCGCATTTCCGAATTATATCTCCTATCACTCCGAACGGAAGAGTGATGCAAAACATGTGTTAATTTGACTAGCTTATCGTGAAATGTGATGCGAAATTTATATTGGCTTTTCTTTAGGCCAATGATGAGACTTAAAAGGTTTCAACTGACTAGTTTTCCTCCATAGCAAAAACAAATATGTAATTAATTGAAGAATAATTGACAAAACATTCTCATTTTTTACCTGAAAACGTCTTATTGTCAAATATGATTCCAATCTAAAGCGTACAAAAAGCTTAAAAATTTGTTGAAATTTGACACCGGAAGCGGACTTATGGCGTCAAACTGTTTTCCCATTTGTTTGCGGAATTTTCTATTTTACTTGAAGAGAATTTTGACCGTCAGAGAAAGAGGCTTTTCAATTTCCTATCCAATTTATACTTTCCCCGGATGAATGATTATATTTTGATTTTGTTTATTCACAATCTTTCATGGTCAAATTCAATTATGACGTCAATTTTTCCGTGCTTTCGTCTGAATTTGCTATTGCAACATCACGAAAAAAGGCGACCATTTCATATGACTTCATATAAAAAAAAAACATCTTGTTTTCCAAAACATTGAAAAAAATTTGCCGACATACAATGTTTCTTCTTAAAATCATTAGATAAAGATATACCACCACCGACTTTCGTGCAATACGATATTTAGTATCTTTCATCACAAATTTCGTGCAATACGATATGTATCCACATTCCATAGAGACAGCTGGATGTATATAGGTACAAGGTTCAGCAAGCCACTTTTTTTTTAAATTGAAAATTTAACGGTTTCAAGTTGAGAAATATCGTACTATACTCGATGCATAGGTTAGTTTCAACTCGTTTTTAAAAAAATCATATCACTCGATATCAACTCTCGTTATTTAGATTTAATTATATATATTTAAACTGGTGATATCCAATTTTCACTCGTTCTGAAACTAACAATTATTACCAGTGGAGATTTTATGAATGGGCAACATATTAAAGGTGGGAATCGACGTCTGTGGAATATATCAATATCTGGTGGAACATGTTATCAGTTGTGTTGAATATATTAATTGATATAAAATCAGGAGATGTGGGATGATCGTCAGTGAGACAACTATCCATCAGAGTTCACATGAAGTGGATGTAAGCAATTATAGGCAACCGTGTGGTCTTAAACATTGAAAAAAACATCATCCGTATAGTCGGATATTAAAGACCTCGACATGACAAAAGGCGAAACAATTAAAAAAGAAACATCAACGACTTAATTTAAAACAAAACAATTGACGAATAACAAATATGTCAGACAAGAACCAAAGACAACCATTAAACCATAGACTCCCGACTTGGATCAGACACATACAGAATGTTTTGGGGTTAACCATATATATGAGTGCTCAACCATCCCTATATTAGGAAAGTGGTGTAGTACCACAGCATGAGAACAAGTTGTAAAAATCAGTTGCAATTGGCTTAACTAAAAAGATCGGTACGAGCACACAAACAATTAACATAAAACGATAGACAAAACGCACCGTAATAAGAGTACTCTGACACTAAAAGCTAGTTCTAAGCCAATTACAACCAATAAATAAATCATGTTCTCCATGACTATAACCATATAACTGTTTGATATATTACAGACTGTTTGAATGGAAGCGGCTTCCGTAGGAAGACATGTCATCCTAAAAGGACACATTACTCTGACGTCGACTTTTTGCTCCTTGTCTTAGATGTGGCGTCATTAGAATAGAATAAGAATAAGTTTTTGACCCGGTCAGGAAACTAACCTACGACCTTTCGCACTCGAGATGCGAGCACGAGAACATCGAGACGGCTCGTCTAGAATATTCTTCATAAACTCCTCATAAAAAAAATGACATTGCATAATGAAAATCTAAACAAACTTTCAGAAAAACACATCATCCTTTTTTATATAGTTTTATTTATAAAGTCAATACTATAAGTCTTTGAATTAGACATTTACAAAAAGCCTATCTATGCTCGTTTTTATTTCTTGGTAATATATGTTTACTAAAATCAACTCCCCTTAGAAATGTGTATGCTATGTAAAACGTAACACATTTCATCAAAATCATACTGATTGCTTTTCTTTTGTCTGTTAATTGCACATGTGCAATATTCCCTACCTTTTGCATGTACACTTATATAATATAAATCCCTGTAACATATGAAAACTATTAAAACAAATATTTTCTCCATTTTATACATTCAGCATGTTCAGGAAGAAGACTTTTATGTCAGTCGGATGTGGTCATATTTTAAGGAAAAACATAAACAAAATCATCTTAAAACATGAAATTAAAAAATAATAAACAGTGTAAGACCAAACAAAATATGTAGATGTAAATACGGTTGAACAGTAAGATACTTTTTTTTATCATAATATTACAAAATGAGTCAAAATTAGTAAAAATTCATATGTAAGCGTACTTCTTGTATATCTACTTTATAATTATAAAGATATTTTTAATAATTTATTACAAATGACGCTTTCCTATTAATATTTGCCGCTCAGATCTCTGCAGTTGAAGCAATATACCTCAACGTAATATTTGAAAATGAACGTAAAACGGCTCTTTATAGCTTACTGTTCGGTGTGAGCCAAGGCTCCGTGTTGAAGACCGTACTGTGACCTATAATGGTTTACTTTTATAAATTTTTACTTGGATGGAGAGTTGTCTCATTGGCACTCATACCATATCTTCTTATATCTATTTAAAAATAATTTATTATATGACTGTATGAAAATACTCAGAAAGCGAACTACATTGTGTGAGGAAGTTGAAACCTTATCTTTATTAAATATATGTGGTATACAAAAAATTATTCACAACATGAATACATGTACCATTTAAATCATGCAAATCTCAAAGCATTGGCTACTGGGAAAAAAGTAATAAATACCGTGTACATGCCACGTGTTTCTAGAATAACATACATGTGCATGTTGTACGCATTCTTTAAATAAAAATAGGATATTGTTATGACGACATCGTATGTAGTTATTTAGCGAGATAGGTATGACGAAATTACTACATCGAATGTCGTAATAATGACATTGTGTGCCGATACATTGTATAACCTGATATACAAATTCAAGTATCTGGCTGTTTTTTTTTTTACTGTTACCAAAAAGATTCTTGTACAAAAACCCTTAAAATCCTTATTTATGCAAATGATAATTATGTTGACAGCTGGTATTGGCTGCTAGTATTGTTTGTCTTTCGGCTTTTTTCTATTATAAGTAGCTTTGTGGACGTAGAATGTTGCACGCAAAACGAAACTTTACATGATACAAAAGAAAAGACTTTCATTGATTCGCCTTATCCTGAAACAGGTCAAAGAATAGCATGCAATGCCCTGTATAGGTGAACAAAGAGTCGGTCATTTAGTTTACACAATTCGTAGACAAGTGTTATTGGAAATGATAACTGATGAGTCATTTGTAGACGAAGCACGCGTCTGGTGTTCAAAGGTATATGGTATCTTTCATGAGTTTATTTATCGGCAGCTATAGAGTGGTCAGACAATTAATTCGTAACGAATAACGTTAAGACTCTACAGCATGCCATTTATCATCACAGGTGTGTAGTTAAAATCTTGATTGTATTGAATGATATATACTATAGTAGGTAGACGAAGGAAACAAACATTTTTGTCAGTTCCTGTGAGCATTCTTTGAAGCTATAAAGTTTATTTCAAAATAAAAATATGTGGTATGATTGCCAATGATACAACTATCCAACAGAGTCCAAATGAAGCGGATTTAAGCAGCTATTAGGAACTGTATAAATCGCTCCTGTTTTCTTGTTTATTATACCAGTAATTTTAGTTAAGTGAGTTTTCCTAACCTTCTGTAGGCGATCCGAGTAACATATATAAGACCTAAAGAATATTTAAACGCACCTACCTAACATACGTCTACATTATATATATAATAGCATAGGTGTAAAATGTGTAGAATTAAGTTTGCCCAGTGATAAAAGTGAACTATGGCGCTGTTTGTTTTTAATCTGGGTCAAAGGTCAGACATGAACATTTTCAAAGTTAACACAAACGTTGCGATGTGGACTTATTTGCAGCAGAGAATTATTGAATCGTTTTTTTTTTCACTTGACACTTTGCTTAAATATTGTTACTACGATTCGTAGTTGCAAATGCCACAAACCATGGCAAAAACGGACACCACTTTGACGTCGGTAAAACAGTACTCGTTGCAAAATACGAATAAAAGTTACCTTAAATATAACATGTTGTATCAAAATTGTTGTTCTAGCATGCATCTATAACGTAAAAACTGAATATTTTGTTAGATAGAAAAATATATAAAAGAAAAATTGCAAAATAAAAGGGGTCAAAAGGTAGAGGACTTAGCTGTATCAGCAATGACGAGGGATCCTGTTTGTTTTATAAAGGCAACAGTAGTTTACAGATTTCAAATCTCATAAATCGATTCAGAAAACAAATCAAGATAACAAATTAATATAGTAGCGATACGGGGTGTATATTTGTTTAAAGCCCACGAACCGCGTTGAGATTAGATACATTTTTTCAGAAAACTAAAATATTTGTATTGTTTGTCCAGATGGATAACATATAGTATAAGTTTTGTATCGCAGTCAGTAATTCGATTGTAAATTATTAGGAGTTTGTTCCACAATTTCTGCTAGATATAATGTTTATCCAACAGGCAGTGGATTACTGGCACACTATACTTTTGAAGTGAAGTCCCCGGTAAAGTAGATAAAGGCCTGTTTAAATCTTTCGTTCACAAGGATTGTTTTCCAGTCTCGGATAATGCTTCCTTCATTTATGTTGCAGACCTTGAGTCCACCAGATGCTTGAGATCGACGTTCCCTTTCATTCGATTTAATAGAACCTGTAATGTCATACCCATCAAACACATTTTGCAACTATTGACACCGACTGAATGTTAGTTGATACCTGCTGCTAATAGAATATAAGCAGATCACCAAAACCTGTTCACATTCAGAAATAGAACAATAGCAATATTCCTGATCAGGTTACAAAAACTGCACTGAACGATTTTATTACGACTGGGACAAACAAAAAGAGGTTAAGTTAATAAACTATCAGTTGTGTTTTACATGTAGGTTGATGCATAAAAGTAAAAAACTAGACGTCTTTTCCGAAAATGTCACTCGCATACTTATACATGTTATAGTGTTCGTTTTTCTAGTAAAAAAATATATACACTGACGAAATTAAAAAGTTACGATGTAGTTCAATTCAATGTTTAAATTGAGTTGATATATAAACTACATAAAGTACTAACCAACAATTTATATACACATGCAAAAGTCAAGAAAACAACACAATTTTTAACCTATACATATAATTCATGGTAAGACAATATAGATTTTTTGGTACAAAAAGAAGTATGTCATTTATGAAGACATTGAAAAGAACGGGCCCACATATTGACCTTTGTGGTACCTCTTTGAACATCTTATCTCATTTACTGTAAGAACTTCAGATTTTGATACGTTGTTTTCTTTTTCTAAATAACTTTGGAATTATAATAATTTTAGAGACTTTTAAACAGACTATTTGCTTCCAGTTTTGGTAAAAGTAAATCGTGCGGTAAACAATTAAATGTTTAAGATTGATCTATCAAAATTGCTGCAATTAATTTGTTGTCGTCCAGATCTTTTTTTCTGATCTTCTATTATCTTTAAAGGTGCAGTTCAGTAACCAAAACCAGACATAAAAACCGGAAGAAGAGGATGAAAATGTTTACTTAACAATTTAATTAATTGATCATGTATTGCTCTTTCATCATGTTCATAAATTTCCTATAATTTCTTTTATCGAAAGATTTATTCTTTTTAAACAGTTTGGATATCTGAGCAGCTTGAAGTTTAATGTTATCTAGAAAAATGGAACTTTCAATTGATTTGTTACCTCAAATTTTTTATTAGGATCTGATATTACTGGTTGTGCCATATTTTTTTATACTTGTGTGATTTCTGTGTAGTGGATGTTTTTGTCGCCTATATCGTGAGCTACATTTACAATGATTTAAGAACAAAAATGTTGAATATTTCTTATACCTCTTTAGGATCACTGAGAATTTTATCATTTTCATACACAATTATGTTATTGTTTAATGTAATGATGTTATTAGATAAAAATGGTTTACTATTGGAATAAAATGTGGTTTATCATGGACTGCTGGCAGTTCATTCATAAACAAAAGTTTTAAGAGAGTTCTTTTTAATTTTTGTAAAACGATTTCGGTTATCTGTACAGCTCCCAGTTGGTAGCTCTTTTGTTTTGAAGAAACCTGTTATGATACATTCTTTTTTTGGTGAATTACCCTTCAAAGATGATTATTCATAAAGAGTGCAGGTGATACTATTGACCTTCTTTTTTCATTTGTATGTGCTTTTTAATTATAATAACAAATTCAGGCTGAACATTTGAATATGGTCTATTGATCTAAATGACATAATTTTAACCCCGCCACATGCCACATTCCTACAAAAGATGTTTGAGTGTGCGTTTGTATGCGTATGTTTGTTTATGGGTTGATGTTTTCTCTTCATCGTTTTATTCATAGTCTGTAAGTCTAACCTTTTTATCAGCAATTTTTACTCACTAACTTAATGTTTGAGTTCCATATTGCATTAATTCAATTTTCCCATTGTATTGGAAATGCATTAAACTTGACAGAATAGGATGAAAATATGTGCAGTTGTGCATTTCGACGTTTTGTTGGATTCGTGCAGTACTTTCTGTGGACTTAATGTCCCTTCCAATATAGATGAAAAATTGTATAAATTACAAATCTTTTATTTCAATGATGTTTTACAGTTTGTTGCAATGCTTTACGACAATACCGTCGCAAGTTATGAGAAGGTTTACCGTTCTGAAACATTTAAATTAGTCACATGTTTAAAAGGACAACCCAAAGTCAGTGAAAGGCTATTTAGTAGTTTTGTTGTAGATGAACTATTATTACATTTTGATGTTGATATTGATATTAAATAAGCCGGTGGATGTTTTTTTTTTTACCTTTTTTTACATTTAATTGTATACATAACGAAGACTTGTTATGTCTCATATACAACAGCTGCGTTTTCTAACTAGGGATGTTAAGCAATCATGACAGAAAGACACACCCGTCTAGACAAAAAGGCATTATGAAACATGCACGGACATAATAAAAAGAAACAACGCTTACATAACAGTTTGCTTTTAATTAGTCCAATTGCCTTAAAATCAACAATCCAATTGACTGGTTTTTTTTCCGCAACAAAACAATGTTATTAGATTATTGTAGAACATTTTGAAAGCACTTATAAGAGTTAAATGATTAAACACTTTTGAATGTAAGATATAATACTGGTACATATATGCAGTAAACTGTGTATAGATATTCACGCTACGACATGTTAGTGGAAAAACAAAATTGTTTCGATGAGTTATCGATCCCAGGTAAGTTACATCAAACTATTCTAAATACTCGTATATATAGTTATTCTTAAAGTTAACTTTTCTGCGAACAAATTTCACAAATACTTGTCGTTGTTATTTGGAGTCTGAATGGTTTATACATTGTCATGTTTGAACTAGTATTTTGTTATATTATATTCCGGAATTATAAAGTGAAATGCTTTTTAGTACTGGTTTGAATTGTAAAATTTTGTGTATACCTGTTGCTTTTTTATTGATAGGAATTAACAAGGGGAGGGGTCAATTCGGGGCCGATTTTATGTTTGACATTGATAGAAATTATTTTTTGTTAGAGACCATATATGAATACGCTTCTTGTGTTGATTGGTTGATGTATGAATTCGGTGAAGCCATTCACTATATTAATATATAATAATGTATTGTATTTAAATTTATCTGATAAATGAGTTTTATCTTGGAATTTTGGAATTTCTACTTATTAACCCACTAGTGTATACATGTACAAGTAACATTTTTGAAACTTGTCGGTGTGTGATAATTGTTTTTAAAAAAAATACGTTGAAAAAAATCCGAAAACAGCACTTTATAAATTTCTTGCTTCCAAAGCTCTTTCTAGATTCGTCAGAAACGCCCAAAGCCGAATATTTAAAAGGTAATGTTGTATAACAACCGAAACAGTTGAAGACATTTGAAAGCGGCGTAGGGTTTTGACTTAAATGACAATGTGTAATTGCGCTTTGTGAAGATACTCAGAGGGTCATGTATCGGAAAAGGAATCGTACGCATACGTGACGCTTCGTTGTTTCAGATTTTCACGTGTACATCAGTATGCTCTTGTTTTTTTGATTGACAAAACTGAAAGTGATTTTATAGTACCAGGAAATATACTGCCTATCAGTTTTATATTATGTCTTACATTTACGTGAAGGTGTTCAATAAAATAAAATCTTCTGTTTTATATACAAATCTGCACGAAAAGGATTGTATGATAAATAAAATGTAAACTTAGAAACAAAGCAATAAAAAAATGGCACAATGTTGCCATATTTAGTTGTTTTTAAAATGACAATTCTATAATGACACATGTAGAAAACGAATAAAGAAAAATATCTCTCCCAACAATTGGTTAAATACATATTGAAATACAAATATGAAAACAAATATAGTTTAAATTAGATATATTGCCCTCAATTGATCAGCACTTACTTAACTGTGAATAGAATTTTGCTATAAACTGCATTAGGTCAAATGAAACAAAATCAAACTGATAACTTAATTGTACAAAACAGATAATATTTCATGAACCAGCTCAGGTCTTTCTTGATATATCATAGTCATCCTCCGTTGTGTGTCCAAAGAAATGATCATATGTGTCATCTTTCCCTTCATTTGTTCTTTTGAGACTTCCAGAATCATAAACATCATCGACAGCATGGTTATAAATGTTATCCTCTAATTCATTTAGACGGTTACTTCCAGAATAGTCGTACGTTCCTTCTTGAGACACAGCATACCGATCATTTTCGTCATCTGTATACTTGTCACTGACTGGCTTAGCAAGCTCATAAGGTTGGTTTTTGTGGGAAAAATTTGACCTGTCAAAACCCATTTCGTTGGGATCTAAAACCATATAATTTTCTGTAGCCATGGTTTTATCTTCTTTGGAAAGATAAATGCTTGTTTTTGCTGTTGGATCGACAATTGCATACTCATCGTCATTCATTACATATTTAGCTCGGGGTACATCTTCCTGAAGTGCAACATTTGTAAGATCATTGTCCTTTACGCTCTTATTCACATTAGAGTTTGTCGTAGTTATATTGGAATAATTATACTGGGAATCGTTATTTTGAATAGGTGTACCAGCATTCACATAGCCATGATTCCTATTATTTCTTTCAGATTGTATATCTTTGTATTGCAAATGCTCAGTTGGACCTAAAGACTGTGGCATAGCTATATTTTGCTGACCAATATAGTCATTTCCTTGAAGTCTGTCAACCTTTTCTAATTTGTTCTTTACGGATGAAAATCTGAAATAACAAAAAGTATAATGTTATTACTACATGTACGTCAGAGCTAATCCAGAAATATTTAACCGTTACTTTTTTTCTAATATAATATACCTATATATGTATACTAAACGAGTCCCACAGCTAATGTGAACAAGGACAAAAGTATTAAAAATCAACAGAAGTGTACGAAACAATGATTACTTTAACAAGACTAAAAACGCAATCAATTTTTAATATGAAACATGTAAATAGGAAACAGCGTTTAGTTTCAACATATTTTATTGCAAAAAACACACAAGAATCGGATACTAATTGTTCCTCTTCAGTTAATCATCCAACTTAATAATACACATGAATAAGCAATAAATATATAAAGAAATATCTTAAACAAACAAAAGTGTATGAAATAAAATGGAAATGAATAACCTAACTGAAAGATGGAGTTGTCTACTATATTAAATTTCCAAAAATGGAAAAAAAAGAACAAAAATGACAACCAAAAAGGAAAAGGATCAAACAGAGAGAAAGGGCTAGAAAAAAAAAGAGTAAAAGAATAAAAATATAACGAAAATGAAGTATGTTTTGTGGTCAGTTTCTGTTAAAACAAATGTTTTGTTAATTGATGTACAATTGAGCCGATTCTAATATCATGAATATTGTGACATTTCAATTTTCAGACAAAGTATCATCTCCAAAAAGAAAAGTTTCAATTTTTAAATCCCTTAGAAAGTTTAAACTAATTTTCAGCTGTTCACGTGCCATTGCATTTTTAAAGATCATTCAATGAATTAAATTGATGATTCTTCAATTACCTATCTACGGACAGAGTCTGGATCGTTCACAAAATTAAAACGGTTTTGATCAGCATTAAATGAGCTATATCTATGCCATAGTTTGGTATCAAGAACATTTAGTAATCTGCAACCAACAGAATAATAAAAGGGGTTTTATAATATATATTGAATCAATTTGCTCTTTTAAATCTTTGAATCGTGGGGAGGTCGCGGACAACAGGGTCTAGATTGTTAAGTCTGATCGAGTAGGAAAAATACGTTTTAGAATGGCTGTAATATAATAAAACGTTGTCGATAATCACTAACAATGCATCAATGTAAATGCTCTATACAATTTAAATTATCAGTTTGGTAAAACAAATATGTTCTCGTAATTGCAAAGGTCACCATAAAAAAGTACAATTGTAGTGTCTCTAAGCTTGTATGTTTTGGTAGACCCAATACTTTTCTTGCTGCCTCATGTTGTACACGTTCATTATTTTTTAATAATTTCTTGAGTAAAACCGTCAACGATTGAAATAGGGATATTCTAACATTTGTAAAACACTGGTAAAATACAGGTTCTGTTTGTTGAGGGTAAATTTCAGTTCAATAGCTGAGTGGATGTGCTGTTGACATTATTTTGAATGTGACACATGTACAATTTAAGCTGAAAGTCACTTCTAGATGTTAATGTGTTTCAAAACACTGAACATCATGTTTATTAAAAACAATACAAGGTTTATCCATTCACTGATAATTAGTATTAGAAAATATCCTATATTCAGTTCATTTTTTTATGAATAGTTTAAACAATTATTACCTCAATGGAGATTTTTTTATAAATCGAATTTTTAACGACCTATATTTGTGTTTGTTGACAGATGCGTTAAAGTATCATCAGCAATATCATTGATATAAAATACAAACAACAAAAGAACTAGTACAGCTCCTTGTGCAACACCACCTTTTATTTTTCATGAATCAATCGTTATTTTCATCAAAAACTGGTGAAACACCTAAATATAATTTTCAACTTATTATACTATGCATTGGACAATATTGGAAGCAGTCTCATGTTGCCAGGTATAAAACAAGTTTACAACTGGCGAAAGGAAACAATTTTTGTTAGAAGTCAGTTGATTGATAATTGGCAAATAGAATCTTGAAAGTTGAAAAGTCGAGACATTGAAATAAGTTTTTAGATTTTTCTAAGACACTGATGGTGTTATTGTTATAAAAAAAGGAGATGTGTTATGATTGCCATTATAAAAATAAGGAAATGTGATATGATTGCCATTATAAAAATAAGGAGATGTGGTATGATTGCCAATGAGACAACTATCCACAAAAGTTAAAATGAAGTGGATGTAAGCAACTGTACGGCTTTCAACAATGAGACAAACCCGTACTGTATAGTCGGCTACAAAAGGCTCCGACATGAAAAATATGAAACAATTCAATTGAGAAAGCTAACGGCCTAATTTATAACAAAACAATTAACGAAAAACAAATATGACAGACATGAACCAACGACAACCATTGAGCTACAGGCTCCTGGCAGGCACATAAAACATGTGACGGGGTTAATAGGAATAAGAAGATGTGGTATGAGTGCAGATGAGACAACGCTCCATCCAAGTCACTATGTGTAAAAAGTAAACGATTATAATTCAAAGTACGGCCTTCAACATGGAGCCCTATCTCACACCAAACAGCAAACTATAAAGGGCCCCAAAATGACTAGTGTAAAACATTTCAAACAGGAAAAACAACGGTCTAATTTATATAAAAAAAGAGAAACGAGAAACACTTAAGAACCACATCATTAAACGACAACCACTGAACAACAGGTTCCTGTCTTAGGACAGGTGCAAACAAATGCAGCGGGTTTAAACGTTTTAACAGGCGCCAACCTTCATCCAAACCTGAAATAGTAGTGTAACATTACAACATAGAAAGACACACTATAAAATATCAATTGAAATGGCTTAACTCAATCAAAAAGACATATCAACAAAAACAAGTAAACATATACTGAACGAATAAGTTTGATCTATGACACAATATAAATACAATGTTAAATAAAAAAGAGGGGATGTAAAACAATGTCATAAAGACAACTATAACCTTGGACAAAATGGCGTTAAATAAAATAACGTACACAGGTAAATTCAAATATAATAATTTTCTTGTTAGGAGTACGGAAATATTTTTTTACAAAATAAATAAATTTGTTGTTCATAGTACGAGAACAGAAGTGAAATGTTTGTGAATGCTCAATCCTCCCCTAACCTGGAACAGTGGTGTAACAGGACAACAGAAGAACAAACTATAAAAAATCAGTTGAAAAAGGCTTAACCCTTCAGATCGATACAAAAAAAAAAACATCAAACAAAAAAATATTCATGGCAACGGTCAAGATTTTTTTCATACCTCATTCATATTATTCACCCAGTTGAAGTGTAATGCTGAGTTGTTTTAAATGCACGATCGTGGATATTTTTTTCCCTGTTTGGAAAAAAAAGAATAGTAGCTTTAGGTATGCCACTCTTTATAATTAGGGGGAAAAAACGCCATTAGCTACGTACGACTACGTCATTGTAAAGAGGAGGAAACCAAGTAGTCTTTTTTCATACATTTTTCTTTTGTTTGTCTTTTGTCTGTTTTTCAATTTTTGCCATGGCGTTTTCAGTTTGTTTTCGACTTATGAGTCTTAATGTCCCTTTGGTATCGTTTTTCTCTCTTTTACAGGAACAGAATGTCTTTTAATTCATTATTAACATTGATTTGGTTCAATTTTGTCAAAATAAAAACAGGACCATCGCTAATTATACATTATTTACTGGTAAAAAAATAGTTGGAGATGATTGTACATGTGCTTGGCATGTTCAGTTATTGAAAAGAATGTCAGACGAAAAAGTAAAACTGCGATCCGATAGGCAAACTGTTTCGGTCCACAAATAAATCATTCTTACACCGGTTAAAATTGAAACGATGATGTACATTTTTATCTATTTATGATATAAAATCAAACCGTTAAATCGTCATTGTACTATTGTACGTGCTATTTATATTTATCAGTGTAAATTGATTTATTTATGTTCATATCGGTGTAAAATGTGGAGGTCATGTCAAGTCTCTTTCTCAGTGGTGAATACCACACATTTCCTTTACTCTATATTGACAGCGAAACTTAAGGAATCTAAAATCTCTGTCATAAAATGAATGGTAGATTATTGTTACTCCACGGTGATCTTCAATTTCAAAGAGTATGTGTTTATGAAGCAAAAATTGAAATAAAAGCTTTGTGTAGGTTTGATTTCGGTAACAGCCAATGAACATCTTTGCATAGATTTAGGAATAATAAAAATCAAATTTGCAATTCAAAGACGCTTTATCTTTTTACCAGTTGTCTGTTTACATGCACAGTATAAGGTACTTTCTTGCATCAGTCGGACAAAAGCACAAGTAAGTTTTACTGTGTAATTTAAAACAATGAATTCTAGATAAATTGGGATGACATCAAGACCCAACAATCTAGTAAACCCAATTAAAATTCACAAGCATCCACTTCTGTTTAATTAATCTTACATACCTCCTGATGAAAATAGCTATCACAACTACAATCAACACAAGCACTAACGAACCCATGACTAGTCCAACAACCAGACCTGCAAATAAGAAAACAATTTATTAAAAGTTGAAATATTTTACCTAAAAAGATACATTTTTTAAATTCAATGTTATATCCTACGTTGATGTTTGAAAGAAATATGGAAATTTGAACTATTAGATGTAAAAGTCAAGCACAATGCACATAATAAAAGTACTTTGAGTTTGCTTTTTAAAGAAGAGTGTTGATACCATATTAATTAGTATATGCAGCATTGTAGGATACAACTTGTACATGCAACTGTGTTGTTTTTTTATCTGCAATATCGATATTAGTATGTGCTTCATCACGAAATAATCTCATTGCGGTCTTTTATATCAATGTATTTTTGGATATTTCTACTAATTGAGATCTAGATGATAGGAGTAGGGTAGAGTACTAAAAAAACACGTCTCAGTAATGTACCAGTTGCAAGTTAGTAACTTTTAAAGTTTGTGTATTTTTTGTATACCCCAACTGTCACATTTTTTCGCAGCAGCTTCCTGTCGTACCTTCTAGGTATACGTTGCTTTCTTTAAGAACGAAGATTTTTTTATATAATATTAAGTGTATGCAGTATTGTATTTTATCGGCAATTTGTACATTTTCCCTTTGATCTTCCTGCCTAATACTTTAAAGGTCATGGACAGATCTTGATACTCGAAAATATTAGGAAATGACGTCATCTATCAGTGCAGCAACGTCACGTGCTCTTCTATCTGCCTCAATTTATCAATGAAATGCACGCGACTTCATTCATACAACCAAACAACTATCTCAACTTTTTGTACTCGTAAAAGTAGTTTTACTAACTATTTCATTTTATTTCATATCCTCAACCAAAAAATCTACAGTTAAGACAAATTGCCGATAAAAGGATAATGGCATTTTATTTTTCGATACTGTCTTCATCAACTCGAATATCAGCTCACCCTAATGAGCTCGCTTTATTCTCTTGCTGATAACGTCAGTATTAAAACAATGCCATTATTCTATATATATATATATATATATATATATATTATATTATTTGTACATTCAGCTCTAGTTTTCAACTGCAATATCATGGTTGCAACATACCGTAACTGTAATGTCCTTATGTGTAGACGTAATACCTCTAACAAATTAGCGGTCATTGTCCGGGGACGTCCGTGATTCAAAACAATGTGTTTCATGTTCATATACTTAGTTTGGATTTAAAGTTTAAAGCCTGGTGTTAAAGTTGAATTCTTGTGGTTAATTCTTGGGGTTAATTGAAATGAGAGACTAAAGATAACAATGGGCATTCGAAAATATTACGTCCAATAAAGACAATACCATGGCCACAAAAGAACAACCATTACACAGAAAACTAAAGACTGAGCAACTCTAACCCATCCAAAAACAAGGAGTGAACTCGGGTGCTCCAGAAGTGTAACCAGTTCCTGCTCTACATGCAACATTATAATTACGACAACTGGAATACATCCGTAGTCATATGTGACACAGATATTCCATAAGGGTCAATCAAACCATAACGGTGTCTGTAAATTGTTCAAATGGATGACTCCTTCTTTAACATTAGAAACGCTTAATGCAATAGCTTCCTTGTAAGCATTAACCCTTTATCAAATATTATGATAGAAAACGCAAGCCCTAGAATATCGTATCAACTAGTAGATATATACTCAGTATACAGGGTATGCTGGAATATTGCTACACAAAAATGGACAGTTCACAATTGGAAAATGAAATCATCTCTTTTGTCGTAAAATTGATTTTTTAACCATCCCTCGTTGTCAATGTCAAGATGAAAGTCAAGATATGAGATACGCTTGACCGTATCCGTATCTGTGCTATCCTTTATTTCAAGTTCATAGAATAGATGCAGCCAACATAGTCACAAAATTTCAGAAAAAGGTCATAATCAATATAGTGGAAAATGGAATTTAATTGATTGCAATTAAAGTATATTTTTTAAGGCAACACACACGTTTGCACTTCAAAGTTGGGAGTAAAATTCAGGTTTGTGCGTAGGATAAGGTTGAGTGTCACATTTGATTTTGTTCTGTAAAATGAAAGTTTAGTTTGAAACGTTTTTGATTGAAAGTTACAGTAAATACGTGCATTGTATGAAGATTCAAGTAACATTTTCACTTTACTGTGAAGTTGACGGTTGATCCTGATTGGTTGGGAAGAAGTTAGTAGTTAAACAAGGATTTAGTAAAGGCTTAAATTTAAAATGTAAGCAGTTGAGACATAGGGCTTTGTTACAACAGAGTTGAATATAAGATGTGCTATTCAAGAATCTTCATGCTTGATAAAAGGATTTTTAGTCTTTAACGGTCATTTCGATCTTAGCATAATCTGAAAAGTCTGACCATTTAATTATCAAGTTATGTGCAGTATTCCCGTCCACTTTCAGACTTGTCTTCTGAGATTAATTCAGTGGACAATTCGCTTGCAGTCAATTCAAAACTGTTCAGTGTTTTCGGACAACTCAGTATGATGAGTATGTGTAGATGTAAATAACAACTACTGAACAGACTACAGGCGGATTGTCTGAACCGTGCTGAATTCAACGTAGCGGATAAGTCTAATAATTGACTGAAAGACTGAAAATGACGTAATAATTTATTGTTCAGCCTGTAAAAAGCTGTTCGGGTCAAAATGACCGTTTCAGATAAATATTCGTTACTAGTGGATTGTTTACACTATTTGTAATATTAATCAAAAGAGATGTTAAGTATTAGTCAACACAAGAGCAACCCAACATCACGTAAAATTCCGAAATATATCTAGATTTTAACATACGACCTTCACAAAGTTAAGTGTCAGTGCAATATGGTAATCTTTAAATCGAGCTTTAAAATGTTGAAACACGATATCGAAGATCTGTCACCATCACCAAATTCCTTATATTACACCAAAAACAAATTCAGATATAACATCAGCAACTATTGAAAAGTTCCTGAATTCCGAAAGTCTCATGAACATACGTGTTTGTACATAGAGTGAACATTCCTAAGATGGTCACAACACATGAAGCTAGAAAAAATGATTTGTGATTCACTAATGCATCAGTTTTAGATGCATTATGTCTCAGGTTGATATATGCACTGTTTTTGTTTTTTTTAAGTTTGTATAGTGTACTTAGTGAGCTTGGATATAATCTTTTAAAGGAATTTACTATTTGTTACCTATCAATTAGAATTAATTTGAGATTTTCTTATCAATGAAGCTATTTTTCAGCTTTGAGGTGGTTTTCAATACAAGGAAAACGTATGGTTCAATTCTGAATTTGATTTTCTATGAATATTACTGTTTTGAATATTTGTGTCAGTCTTTTGATAGAAGTGGAAATAGGGTAAAATGGTTGTCATTAACATTCTAAGTGCCAACTATTTATTTAATATTACGTTTGATACTGGAGACTCTAATATCAGCAAAGACGCATACGAACAATATATCAAACACGAAGAACACGTTACAAGAACAAATTTGTTCCGATGAGATAAAGAGTAGTTTCTCATTTATGTTTATTCATGCTGCACTGATAAGTGAAATGTTTGTCCTTGAAACTTTGGGATTGCTGTGATGTTTCATTTTCCCATTCTTACTCTGTTGAAAGATTTTGTATTTTAATATAAATATTATATAAATTGCATAACAATCGGACATATATATGAATCATTTGAATCCGTTCGCATGCGACCATCAGTTTGATCCATAGTTGGAGATGGATTACGAAAGATGCTAATCATGTTCAGTAGTTAAGAGATCGGAATGTCAACATTGAAAAGTCAAAAAAGGAGCAACCGTGAAGAATGATTTTGTTGACTGATTCGACCCACAACAAATATCCTTATACAGTTAAACACGATGATACGTATGTTTGTAATATATGACATAAAATCAAACGGACCTAGAAAAATTGTCATTATACCATGAAAAAATGGCACGTGCTTGTTTGTGTATTTAAAGATATATTATGTTATATCGGGTCATAGTTCAATATTCCAATAGAATTCTTCAGAGGTCATATCGATGTTTAATTATATGGCTTCTAGGCCTACAGACACGAGAGTTGGTTGACCGTTATTAAATATCTGTTTCACAGATCGACGAATATGTTCGAATTGTTGTAAACATAATCACGTCTTCTTTTTCTCGAATGTGACCTACCGAATTAGACTTATTTCCGGGTTTGTACTTACATGAGCAACACAACGGGTGTCAAATGTGGAGCAGGATCTGTTAACCTTTTCGGAGCACCCCTGTTTTTTTTTGTTTTGTTTTTTGTGTGTTTTTTTTGTTTGTTTTTTTTTGTTTTTTTTTTTGGGGGGGGGGGGGTCATGTTGCTCAGTCTTTTATTTTTCTATGTTATGTTTTGGTACTGATGTTTGCCTTTACGTCGTTTTTTTTTTTTTGCCATGGCATTGTCAGTTCGTGTCAGACTTATGAGTTTGAATATACGTTTGGTATATTTCACCTCTCTTTTAACGACAAAATACTAGTAATCATTTTCCTGTACCTGTGTAATTTAAATTCTCGGATTTCTTCTATACTTTTGATGCAATTGGTTCACCTCTCTTTTAACGACAAAATACAAGTAATCATTTTCCTTTACCTGTGTAATTTAAATTCTCGGATTTCTTCTTTACTTTTGATGCAATTGGTTCAGTGCTAGTTTCTAGGACAACAAAAAAGACAGCAAAATTATGTCATTATTTTTTTGTTATAAATTTGTTGTATAGGCTAATTATTAATGAACATACATACTTTCTCGATTATTGATTCATCAGTTCAATATAAAAATAAGAAGATGTGGTATGATTGCCAATGAGACAACTCTCCACATGAGACCAAATGACACAGAAATTAACAACTATAGGTCACCGTACGGCCTTCAACAACGAGCAAAGCCCATATTCTTGAATCGCACATCTAATATTCAACTCTTTAATTTTAAAATGTTAGCCTTTACTGAATCCTTGTTTAACTACTAACTTCTTCCCAACCAACCAGGATCAAAGTTATTATTTTGTATAACTGTCTGACATTTAATTTGGAATTTTTCGATTGCCTAGAAGAGACCAAAAGTCAGCATGTCTCACTTGTATCTATGCTCAATTTCGAAATAGATATTTACTAACCCTCTTCAACATTTTAGCAAGTCTTGTACCGGTATTCAGATAATTGTCATTACATCTATATCATCGAAAATACCTATGCGGGTAGGATGCCTTTATTTTTCTCCTGATTATTATTAAAGTGAGATTACAATGTATTAATTTACCTGAGTTTGATTCCGTAGCGTACTATTCATGACATTTTATTTCAATTGCTGGGGTTATTGTTGCTCAATCTCTAGTTTTCTATATTGTGTTTTGTGTACTATTGTTTGTATGTTTGTGTTGGTCTTTTTCTTTTTTAGCCATTGTGTTGTCAGTTTATTTTCGACTTATAAGTTTGAATGTCCCTTTGGTATCTTTCGCCTGTCTTTTAGAATGGTTTTATTTGAAATAACACCGTTAATTTTAGTACAGAAAGGCGCAGTCATAACCTAAACAAAAGTAAACTTTGTGATGACATTCTTATAAACAGCTATAAGTTAATTATACAAAAGCTGGTGGATAATCATCATATTCGCACGAAACTTTATTCACTACAATTTTTGACACTTTTTCTTATTATGACTATTTGAAAATAAGAAGAAGTGGTATGATTGCCAATGAGACAACTATCCAGCAAAGTTCAAATGACGTGGATGTTATCAACTATAGGCAACCGTACGGCCTTCAACAACAAAAAAACGCATATCGTATAGTCGGCTTTAAAAGGCCCCGACATATAAAAATATGAAACAATTCAATTAGGAAAACGAACGGCCTAATTTATAACAAAACAATTTACGAAAAACTATTATGACAGATATAAATCAACGACAACCACTGAACTCATTATATCTGAACTACAGGCTCCTCATTTGGGATAGGCACATACAGAATGTGGTGGAGTTAAACTAGTTTGCTGGCGCAAAATCCTCCTTTTAACATGGGACAGTGGTGTAACAGTACAGTAGAAGAACAAACTGAAAATCAGTAAAAAAGAGCTTAATTCATCAGATCGATATAAAGCAGAAAACATCTAACGAAAACACAGACCTGACGTTGAAGTGTATCTATACATCCCACAACAAAAAAAAAACACAAGTACAGATCTGCAAGTACTCGCAGTTACTGAAACCTAGTACAAAGCCAATAACAACTAATAAACAAATCATGAACCTACGGTTAAAATATCCATCAGTACACATCCAACATCCATTTTAAATTTTCCATGGAGTTCGGTATTTTTGTTATTTAACTTTTTAGTGTAAAGACGTCATTAACAGTCGGGGAAAGACATGACCTTGAGCAATGCCAAAATATAGGTATCGACATATAGTAGTACAGTGAATGTGCATATGGGTATAACAATAGTATTTAGCATGGTTTTAATCTACTGATCTATTTCAATGTGTATACCGATAAAGCAATATTCAAAGATCTTATTACAGTGTTGAATTAGTAACTTTAAGAATAAGTTTATTTAAAGGATTGTTAAGTGTACCCAGAGCGTATCTAAATTTCTGGGCTCGTTAAACAACATTCCCGTAAACATTAGGATGTGCTATTCCGTTTCAAATAAGTTGTGTACAGATACAAAAAAACTTGCAAACCAAATGTTTGTATCTATCGAAGAATTTAGTAAAGGTTTTAAGTAATTTGTGGTAACGAAATCCCTGCCTTAATAATTAATACATAGATTACGCTCATTAAAATCCAAAACGTCACTACAGACACGGGCATAGCGAACAGGTGTTTGTTTTGCTAACACATTGTTGTCAATATAATGAAATTTTATGCAACTGTCACACAAGTGAGAAGTTTAGCTAGAGATAAAACCAGGTTCAATCCACCCTTTTCTACATAAGAAAATGGCTATACCAAGTCAGGAATATGACAGTTGTATTCCATTCATTTGATGTGTTTGAGCTTTTGATTTTGCCATTTGATAAGGGACTTTCTGTTTTGAATTTTCATTGGGGTTCGGTATTTTGGTTGTTTTAATTTTCACTACCGCTTTCAAAATGTCATTATCTGTACTTCTTATGTTGGGAAACCACGGTTACAAACCCCCATTCAAACCATTACAAACTCAGCTAACATCACGGATATTGCCAGTAACAAACTTTTTAAACCAGTTCGTATAGGAAAAGATGAAAAGGAGAAAAGATTCTTTTTACAACTTTCCTTTGCCAACAAAGGTTTCGATGCCATAAACTCGGGCAATATCCTTCATCATAAATCAGTTCACTCGAAAATCCTTTCCTATTTGAAAGATCAGTCTGTACCTATCTCTTCTCGTACCTATACCAAACCAATTGCAATTAAGATTTTCAATTACAAACACGTGTTACAGGATCTCGATATTGACGACTTCAAGTCTAAATCTCCTGACTGCACCTATGCTAGTTTCCCATTCATCTATAATCCCACTGGCTACGTTATTACTGGTGACCTGAACATTGTCAATAACACTTCTCTGCGTAAAGTGTTATCCAAAGGCCCGAAATATCGTGAGCCTTAATTCATCAATTGGAAACACAACTTCACAATACTTATGGATTCAATCGAGGATTATGCCAGGCAATAGGTTAAACGCGAAAAAGAAGACTATGATACTCTTTCCGGGTGGATTAAGGCTGTGAGGTCATTGAAACAAATTATAATTAGAAAAACTGAAAAGGTCTATGAATACATATGCTAGATCAATCTTAAAAAACCCAAATGTTGCAAACACCTGTCCTATCTTCATCATAAATATGTTGTTTTCCCCGCAGATAAAGCCCCAAACAACATCGTTTTGTGTGCAAATCACATATCATAAACTGTTTGATAAATTAATTAGTATTGACAATTCATTTGGTAACTCTAATCATAGGTCTGTTCTATGTTCCTTTGGAATTTCAAACAAAGACGAAGAACCGGATTATCCTTCACTGTATTTGATGCCTAAATCACATAAGTGTCCTTACAAACAACTTTATATTGATATGTCTTCCAAATGCTCCACGGAACCTCTTTTTAAATTATAAACATCAATTTTATCAGCAATCAAAGCCGGGATTCAAAGTTATTGTGAAACTACCTATTCTAGAGGTGGCGTGAATCAGATGTGAATACTATAACATGTATAAAATTCTTTTTTTCTAAAAGTACTTTTTGAGTACATACAATCTAAGACTCTTTCATTTTGAAATTGTAATTACACAATTGACTTTTCTACACTTTAAACAAGCATTCCCATTTCCAAACTAAAAGACAAAATTAAAGAGTTGGTCCTGCATTGTTTCAAAAAAGAGAATGTCCAACGAAGATTCAAGTATCTTGTCTTATGGAGGGATAAATTGTATTCTGTAAAAAGTCACTCTGATTCAAACCAAAAACTCTCTGGAACTGACATCATCAAGATGCTTGATTGACAACATATTTGTTACGTTTGTGGGACGTATTTTGCAACAAGCAATAGGCATTCCCATTAGAAACAACTGTAATCCTCTTCTTGCCGACGCTTTTCCTGAGATTCGGTTTAGTGTTTACATATATACGTAGAACTCTGAACTGCGATAATTACCTGAATAGCGATGAATTGGCCCTGAAGTGCGATGGTGGCATTGTAATTGTTGATAGCTACGCATATGTGCGATCGTGGTAACGCTATAGTGCGATGGTTTACATAAATGATATTTTCAATGTTTTTTTTTCATGTTCACATATCGATGTAGAAGTCAATTTGTTTGTTAGAAATAGCTTTTAAGATTTTTTTAAACATAAAACACAGAGAGTATAACCCGTTAACGGTCATAATAGCTAGTCGTTGCATTTCCAGTCCCAAATGTAGCATTGTAGTGTACAAAGCTTAAAACAAAAAAGCAGTAGTTCATACAATCATTTAGATATTGACCACTATAGACGCTACATACATAGGTCATTTTCCATAAAACCAGTACAAATTGCAATGACTAAAAAATGTGGTACATGTAGCGGAAAATTTATACGGCTGCTGTGAATAAGATCAAGGAACTAGATATATCAGCGTGGATGGTTTTGGTTTTTTTTATATTAAACTGGAGAAGATATTGAATGTTTGGTATTTATATTCTTACTAAAAAAATCCGTTCATCAGGAAAGGACCATCGCACTTCTGCGCAGATCATTGCACTTCAGCGTGACCATCGCACTTCAGCGTCCTCGTCGCATCTCCGAGTACTTTATAAATGTTTACATTTCGCTTGTGAAATGTGACAGAGGTAAAAGATTGTATTTAATTTAAGAAAAACGTATGAAACCTTAGTGCGCATATCACGTGTTTCAGGAATAACCTTCATCACAGATGATCTAGATCAAAACCTTAAATACATCACAGACTTTAGATTTTTATAAACTTTTTTGTCACGACCGTTGTTTATGAAGTTTAATCAAAGTACACTGGACATAGTACCATTGTTTTTTGTGCAAAATATGACAAGATATTTCAATTCAGTCAAATCGTAATTGATATTACGACATGTGTTGCAGGCGAAGGAGGAGATACTAATGTACTTATCCTTCGGAATTACATGATATTTTCGATGTCGCAGCATCAATTCTATTATATTTTTGTAGTCTTCAAATAATATCCTTACTGTTAAATGTCTAGGTAACTTAACATGGCAAAACCTATGCAGCTACTATTACACGTGTATTATGAGAGTTACCGACATACCGATATGATATACTTATTTTAAGGTTTTCTAGTTTGGCCAATTCAGAGACGACGAGAACAGCTTTTCACCCTATGGTTTAGATAGCTTCAATAAAAGTCATTAGATATAGTCTATTTTGCTCAAATTTGTAATAGAAATGAGTTATGCACACTTATAACCTACTACTTTAATCATTCATAACATAAGTAAGCTGTGTTGTACAAATTCATATGTCTCTTAATATGCCAGTTACATCAGCTAATCGAAGTAAAGTAGTTGAAATGGGATGAGTTATACAAATCGTTTATGTACATTTTAGCTTCATCCATTTTATAATTCAAGAACATTGTTATATGTTTTATACCGTACCTTCCGATAGGGCTTCTGATGTAGACAGTAAAGGAACTGTTGTTTCTTCAACTTTAAAAGGAAACAAAATATATGTTAAGTATTTGCTCCTCAACTTCGTACTTTATTTGACCTTCTATATTTTTTTGATTCGATCGTCACTGGTGATAAAAGCATCATTTGTATTCAGTTTGCCTTTACCATGTTTATAGATACGTGAAAATCGCATATACACATGTATGTAAAACATTTAAAAGATCGTAAAATAAAAGTATGATACTATTTAAATGGCTCACGACATGTGTTTCTTGAATACAGATTGCACATCGTTAATAAAGCCGATTCACAAACCACGCCTTTTTTTGGGAGATACTTGATACTTATAGATATTTTGTTTTGTCTACCTACTGGTTCCCAGATATGTTCTCCATGTTCCATCTCATAGAGACCTAACTTTTGAATTTTACTAGTATAACTACAAATGAGTAGGGGTCAAATGTAATTCGCAAGAATACTCCAGTCAAAGGAGGATAGTACATAATTTTAGTATAAGCTTACACCCAAGATGTTTTAGGCATATAAATATGGATAAAACACCAAACAATTCTATGTTTTGACATTTGAAAAGAAAATATGTTAGATAATACTCAATGTCTTCTTCAAAAATAAAACAAGATGGTCTTGTGTTATAAACATTCTATGTGCTGAAGTTGTGTATCATTTTATTTACTTAATAGTTTTCACTTTATTTGTCTTTGTATTATTATTTTCCTTTCGATTGTATGAATCCTGACGTGATATTTGTGCATCTATCTATATAGATTCCTATTTTGGCGTTCCTGGTACAGGTGAATACAGAAGTGCGATTCGGACGCATAAGGTTTTATAGTGTTGTTTTCATTTTTATTTAATATAATGTATGTATTATCAACTACAAAAACTGTTTTTGTTGGCGTTTTTGTCTGATTTACTATCAATTACAAATTTTTTGCTATCGTCTCTGTCCAATTTGTTTGTATGTTTGTTTGAATTTTTTAGTTCTGATGTTGTATGTCCGCAAGTGGGAGGTTCAGCTAGCTATACAACCAGTTTAAACTAACCATTTTCATCGGAAAATTCCTGCACCTAGTTAAAATATGAAAATTGTTTTCCATTCGTTACGTCGGTTGATCATGTTGGTATAGTTTAACAGTTGGTTTTTGGACTTTCCTCTTTTTGAGTTTACGTTTGAGTTCGATTGTTTTTTTCATATTTTTTTTTTATATTGGTGCAACTTAAACGTCTAGTAAATCATAGTATATTGAACATGTTAAACATGTCTTTTAGTTTCATTTAAATTTGACAATATCAAAATGTTCGACTGTTCTGCCGTCTGCTTTGTTTTTTTTTCATTCTAACGTAAATGATCATCTACGTCTTATCATAAAACTATGTTTTCTATATAAAAGTACTATTAACAAGCAGATTCCTTCTTTTTATCTAAGGTGGGATGAACCTTTTTTATAATGCAAAGATATATTCTAATTTGAATTTAAATCCATCAAGCAGTCTGAGAGCTCATCAACATGTTAGACTTTTTGATCAATAACATATATATTTTTAAAGTTTAATGTATATGTATTCCAACAGAAATTTGATACTAAAATGAGTAGTAACTATATGTTCCTGCTAGCACACATTTTACTCATATTAGACAAGAACTATACAAAACAGTCATGAAAGTAAGCTTTTAAAGTGCCAATCTTCCTAAGAATCAGGCAGTGGTGAAAACATGACAAACAAAAACCCGCTCAACTTTATGTTTATTTAGGTTCAAAATGTATAATGGTGCATGAATATAACATTCGTTCCTTTCCCTGTTCTGGTAATTCAAGATATAATTAGGTGGAAATGTACTAGAAAATAACAATTAAGGGGAGATAACTCCGTAATTTGCTATTTTTCCAACCAAAATGTATCTAAATATTTCTCGAATTACCAGACACGCAGAAACAAAAGACCTTTCATTTCTAACTCAGGATGAGGGTATCTTCAAATAGGATGGTTAGGTCTGTGGGTTTTTTTTTGGCCATGTTTTGATTTTTTTCAAAATTGCCAGATTCTTACAAACTGGCACTCATAACGTGACCTAGAGTGGTTAACCTCCATTTCATTTGGTCTCTGATGGAGTGTTGTCTCATTGGCTATTATACCACATCTTCTTATTTTTATATTAAGAAGAAAAACATCTTGGAAAAAATCCATAAACTACACTTTAAGATGTATTAATCTTTTTCTCCTAATATTCCACCCCTATTTTTTGGTGGCATTCATGTTGTTCAGTCTTTAGTTGTATATGTTGTGTTTTGTATACAGTTGTTTGTCGTTTGGTCGTTTTTCATTTTTGTCATGACAACATCAGTTCTTTTTCAATTTATGAGGTTGAAAGTCTCTTTGGTATCTTTCGTCTCTCTTTCCATATGTGATGAAATCCGCTCTTCCCTGACTTCTCCCGTTCGGCAGTAAAATCCTTACTAAAGTGGGACAGTACTGAAGGTATAAATATGCTGCAACATCTGGTCGTGATAGGGACGTTAATCCGATGTCTTGTTCAAGTAGAGTGTCAAGCTCTATGCACGTTAAAAAACCCATACTACAATATTCTTAGGGGTCTGTAAGTAGATTGTAGCTAGGTAAAATTTCCGCCTCTATCCAACATGTCCTCATTTTTCAGCGGTAGTCGAAATTTCCCGCCCTTCCTATTGTATTACTATTAATTGTTAGTTTGTTATCGTCTAAAATATGCATGTTTTAACTGCTATTCGACGTTAAACATCTGTTAATCATCTTGTATTCAGTTAGTACACATCCTAATTTCATATGTCTAGATGAACTTGATATTCAGATACTACATGTAACTAAAAAGCAAACGTTTATAAGATTTTCTTTTTCTGAAATTGACTCTGATGGTCCACTCGAAATTATATTCTATGACAATTCTGATGATGTCATATTTCGAACTATGAGTTTATCAGTCCAAAGTAAAAACATATTGTGTGCAATACCCTATTGACTATATACGAATGTCAGTTAAAATGGTATGCAAGAGTGTGTTCTCAGTGTGGTCTATTTTATATTCATGAGTTGATTGATGGGCTATACAAAAATAAGGAGATGTGGTTTGATTGCCAGTGAGACAATTATCCACCAAAGTTTAAATGAAGTGGATGTAAGCAATTATAGGGAACCATACGGTGTATGCATAGCAGTAGAATCTTACTCTGTCGACGCAACTAGTTAAATTCCTTTTGTCGTTCATGCATTTCCATATGTATTCACTGTTTTATGTGTTGGTATCTAAATTTTCGGTCATAAAACTGTGCACAGAGGACACAATTTGAGCTTGACACAGCAAATCCAGTATCTTGAATGTACGTTTACGAAAATCGTACTAAAATGTTTTAAGTTTTAAGACTTGTTATTAACATATGTATTCATATTCACAAAAAAACAGACAGCTTTTATTAGGTATCATGATACCATACAATATTTATATCAAAATATGCTACTTATGTCAGCATGAAGTATTTTAATTATAATGAAATCATGTCATCTATCACTAAGAAATTAGCCCGCTGACGTATAACTAAATGTGCATACAACAGTAGCATACACTAGGCAAAAGTTATACTGCAAATCGGACGGTAAATTTGATGCAGTGAAAAATCTTTTAAAACAAATAGTGGCTGTGATTGGTTATACAATGACATGTAATTGTTCACATTTTTATCAGTTGATCTTTAATGGATATATATTTCATTTACATTATACTGCATTTCTTTATTTTTATATCAATGCTTCGATATATCTGATAATGTCTTGCATACTTCTGTTTGCTGAAATATATTGATATTATGCCAATGTCCTGTTAATCGCAGAAGTCAAAGAATAAATAAATAAAATGCGTATGCAAAACAAAGAACCGCTTACCCATTTATTTAACTTACCTTCACATTTATACTGTATCAGCAAATCATGAAGCCGAAAACATATAGGAAAACGTTGAACGTACTCTGACAAATTAAGTTCACAACTTGATTTATTGTTCAAGGTAGTACAATTGTGGAGAAATGATTCTGTGATCCTGTCACTGTATCCAGAACACATCTTTTTATCAGGTTCAAATGATAAATTAATATCTTCCGTATATAAATACTCTTTTGGACAGGTTTCCAAATTTGTAATTCTATTCAGATTAGCGCATGTTTGTGCATCTGTATTTACTCCTATGGAAGTAAGATCAAACGCATAGTACATATTCATATTAATGCAAATGATTTCTAAAACGTCAATATATATTGTCCTAATTTTTCATTATGACCCAACATATCCAGAGGTTTTAGACAAATTATATAAATGTTAACATTGATACTGACAGTGATGTAATATTTTTGAAAATTTATCAGATTTAATTCAAGAGAGATACAAAGATCTCATTTTTTTTAATTTTTTTTTTCTACGGAAACATTAAAGTTATTTCCCATGTTAATTCAAAAATCATATGAAACATGTATATGTTTTTACATTTAATAATTATGTAAAGGCATGTTCGTTACTCCTATTAACTCTTGGTATGGTACATGTTTGTCTGTCTATATATCAACACAAAGGTCAATATTTACACCTTTTCTGTTTTCGTTTTAATACATTCATTGCTTTTTTCAAATCGCAAACTACTACATGTAAAGATTTCACCTGTTTCTGTTGACACTGACTTCAAATTACTGACTTTATAAGTGTCAAACCGACCAAAATATTTATATTCTAGGACTATATACATATATACTATACATGTATAAACATATACCTGAGCATGATCCCGGTGTTAATGCTATGTCATCCAATGCAATGTCACATTCATAACCGGTTCCAAATATACCAATAAACTCAATCGTAAGGTTTTCCATTAGATCAATATTTATCAATTTGTTAATCCATGTGTCACCATGGTCACCATAATGCGTCCAAACAAGTTTTCCATTAGCAGTCACATTTAATCGCCCCATTTCATCACCATACATGTTATACCAGAATGAAAGGCACGTCTCAGAAACTACTTTTAAAACAGGACTTTGTATATATGATATATCACCAGAAGAGCCATTAGTACTATCTAAATACAAATAGTAGCCATGATCTGTAAATAAAATAAAATCAAAAGGTTAAAATATCGAAACCAGTTTCAGAAAAAAAAATCACATGCGCTGGATTTAACTGTCTCAAGTGGATAAATATCGTATCACACTCGATGCAGTGTTAAAATCTCTCTCTCTATATATATATGTGTGTGAACCGTTTGGGTACAACCATTTATGACTATTTCAGAAATAAATAGACAAAATATAAAATTATGTACATGAAATTCCCTTGATTTATTGTCAAAACGTAAAATATACAGTCAATTCACCTGGGTAAATCGAGAACATTTAAAAGAAGAGGTGGGTATAATATAAGAAATAAGTAACTTGATAAAGCTTGAAAATTTATATAATGTAGAGGATTCGAAAACGATAATCAACTAGCGACTAACGTCGAGCGTTGATTACCGTTTACGAATCCCTTATTTATAATAAATTATCCAATATTGAAGTCTCACAAACATCTTTCCGGTCAGATTTATTTCAATTTTATCAGCAATCAAAGCCGTGCTTCAAATGTATTGTGAAACTGCCTATTCTAGAGGTGGCGTGAATCAGATGTGGATACTAAAAAATTCCAAAGATCTTTTAGAGTACATACAATCTAAGACTCTTTCATGTTGCAATAGTGTTAAAACATTTGACTTTTCTACACTTTACACTTTCCCCATTCCAAACTAAAAGACAAATTGAAAGAGTTGATATCGCTTTGTTTCATAAAAAATAATGGCCAACGTAGATACAAGTATCTTGTCTTAGGGAGGGATAAATCCTATTTTGTAAAAAATCACTCTGATTCAAACAAAAAATCTCTGAAACTGACATTATCAAGATGCTTGATTTCTTGATTGACAACATATTTGTTACTTTTGGAGGACGTGTTTTTCAACAAACAATCGGCATTCCCATGGGAACCAACTGTGCCCCTCTTCTTTCCGAATTGTTCTTTTATTCTTATGAGGCTGACTTCATACAGGAAATTAAGCTTCTTAGGAAGAAAGAAAAGAAGTTAGCAGTATCCTTTAACTTTACTTTCCGCTATAAAGATGATGTTCTCTCACTAAATAATTCAAAATTTGGTGACTATGTTGAACTTATCTATCCCATCGAACTTGAGATAAAGGATACAACAGATACAGTTAAGTCTGCCTCATATCTTGACTTACATCTAGAAATTGACAACGCGGGTCGGTTGAAAACAAAACTTTACGACAAAAGAGATGATTTCGGCTTCCCAATTGTGAACTTTCCATTTCTATGTAGCAACATTCCAGCAGCGCCTGCATACGGAGTATATATCTCCCAACTGATACGATAATCCTGGCTTGTACTTCCTATCATGATTTCCTTTATAGAGGGTTGCTGCTCACAAGGAAACTATTACACCAAGAGTTCCAAACGGTGAAGTTGAAATCATCTCTTCGTAAATTTTACGGACGCCATCACGAGTTGGTTGACCGTTATGGAATATCCGTTTCACAGATGATAGCGCATATGTTCCTAATGTCGCAACTACAATCCTGTCCCCTTTTCACGAATGTGACCTACCGGATTAGACTTGTTACCGGGTTTGTACTAATATGAGCAACATGACGGGTGCCACCTGTGGAGCAGAATCTGCTTACCCTTCCGGAGCACCTGAGATCACCCCCAGTTTTTGGTGGGGTTCGTGTTGCTTAGTCTTTAGTGTTCTATGTTGTGCTTTGTGTACTATTGTTTGTCTGTTTGTCTTTTTCTTTTTTAGTCATTGCGTTGTCAGTTTATTTTCGACTTATGAGTTTGAATGTCCCTCGGGTATCTTTCGCCCCTCTTTTGATTTAAAGTTATGTCCATATTTACAGAGCAGACTAGAAATTTTGTGAGAAATGCTCACAAAATGATACATATGTTCCATTTTCAAGAAATGTCAAAGTCTAATATGATAAATTTGCGTTTTAAAACTCTTAACATAATGTAGATAAGAAAAAAAAAGCCCAAGTAACATTATAACTTCGCATCAGGTGCGAAGATATATATTGCATTTCTCGGTTTTCATTGGCTGCCGTATGTTATGGCCTCAATTCTATTGGCTATAATGCAATATATGGAATTGGGAACATGCACCGAACGGTAGAAGATAATATATTAAGTAAAAATACAGAACGGGTATTCAAGATCCAATCAACAATTATTTATTGCTTCATATTCGCTTATGGATTCAAACTTTGGGATGAGCACTGAAAGATAAAATCGAAACGTTTAATATTTATACTTGTAACATCCATTCCTTTATCTTAATTATTTTGCATTGTGCACGATTCATTTACGTTTGCTATGTTTTAAATATCACTAGTCATACCAGCTATACAATATCACAAGCCATACCAATAATATAATATCACCAGTCCTACCTGTAATATAATACGTCACCAGTCATACTAACTATATGATAGTAATACTAATTACAAAACTAATGTATATGATATAAAATGAGATACGAGATATAATAGGTCTGTTCACTGATACGTCTACTCAGTTCAGGTTCAAATATAATTATTAGATATATGTTTGTAAATATTTAACCGTATAATTTAGTATAATCAACAAAGTATGGTTCTAACCATGAACTAAAAAAAAAGACAACTAACACAACACGTAAGTAAATCAATAAACATTTTTTTTCCAATGGGTGCTATCCTCGATCGAAACACGAAAAATTTGAACACAAAAAATAGAGTATTTTATGGATATTCGATATCCGATCTATAAATAATTTTGCCTTAACTGGTTAACCTTCCTATAAAAGGTCGCGTCAAATTCATATTGTTAAATAGGCTCATGTAGTTAATTTTTAATTGATAAGGAGAAATTATATTTTTAATTGTTACACATCATGGTGCGAAAATTTAAGTTTCATTCGTTATGCACGCCATTTTGAGATCAGTACTTAACACATGTTGATTCGGATTGGTTGTCTGATTATGTCGCAGAGGTTTTATTCAGTAGATTGAGATATACAATTTGGAAATGTCCCGGGCAGAAGAAAATATGAAGTATGTAGGATTAGGAATAAAATCTTTCAAGACCCGATCAACAATTATTACTACATGTTGACGTAATTTATGATATTGCAAAGTACTCAGTATTTTTTAGAAAGTTTTGTTTTAACTTTGGAGATATATTTTGAGTAAGTTTGATTAAAATAGTAAAAAGGGGTTTAGGAGAGTTATAGATACAAAAAGGGTACCCCAGGATAAAACAATAAAGGTCCACGATAAATTAAGAGAAATTCCCCTAAGTAAGGGTTTGGCATTATGTTTTGATTCTAAAAAGTTTCACTATATTCTAACTAGGGATTTAGAAGGATAGGTTGATACAAATGTTTACTGCAGTTTGCGGATGTCAAACAATGTCATGTCAAAGTATGAACATACCACGAAATATTCCCAAGCGTTTCCGGAGGCATGTACTGGATATGAATGTAAGACAGACAAACAAACGATACTTGGTCAGCACTATATACCTCATACTTCAACAAGCGTTGAAGAACGGGGGCTGTTATAATGATAAAAGGGTAAACAATACTAGTAACATAATTGATTTAAGGGTCAAATTAACGAACAACAACATTACTTCTGTATTGTTTTCATTTTTACGTGTAGTATTTACAATGTTTAAATAAATATGTTCTACCAACCAGATCCTGTGGTACGGTCTGTTTTTGGACCTGTTGTGCTATATCCAGAGTATCCTAGGTGACGAATCCATGAATAATTATCAGATGATTTGTCCAATTTTCGCCAATTACATTCGTCGTTTTCAAAGTCACACTGATGAATAACATCTAAAAAAATATGATGAATTATTTGTATAAAGCAGTGCTAAATGTTCTATGCACTCAAAGATGAAGCTATTAAGTACACAAAATACTCTAAAATTCTTTTTTTCATATAGATATTGTAAAGCTAACTTTATCTGCTCAATAGATATAAGAAGATGTGGTATGAGTGCCAATGAGACAACTCTCCATCCAAGTCAAAATTTATAAAAGTAAACCATTATAGGTCAAAGTACGGTCTTCAACACGGAGCCTTGGCTCACACCGAACAGCAAGCTATAAAGGGCCCCAAAAATTACTAGTGTAAAACCATTCAAACGGGAAAACCAACGGTCTAATCTATATAAAAAACGAGAAACGAGAAACACTTATGAACCAAATCAACAAACGACAACTACTGAACATCAGATTCCTGACTAAGGACAGACGCAAACAATTGCAGCGGGTTTAAACGTTTTAATGGTACCAAACCTTCACCCTTATCTGAAACAATAGTGTAACATCACAACATAGAAAGACACACTATAAAATATCAATTGAAATGGCTTAACTTAATCAAAAGACATATTAACACCAGTGAACATACAATGAACAAATGAATTTGATCTATGATACAATGTAAATACAAAATAAATAAACTAAGGGAAGAATAATTAAAGAAACATGTTATACCGCTGTGAAATGTTAAACAATTTAAGAAAAATAACATGCTTGAACAAAAATATCAGCCATTTGCAATTACTTTAAACACAGGTAAATGAAAATAATTTTGTTGTTAGGTATACGTGTACAGTTCAAATGGAGAAAGGAAATATTTTTACAAAATAAATAATTTTGATGTTCATAGTACGAAGAAGTGAAAATTTATAGTAATACCAAACACTTATCAAAGCTGATATATAGACCAGATACAACCCTGAATAAGTAAACATTAAATAATAAAAAAGCATTACAATTAGTATCAACAGGTCAAATAAACAAGAAAGTACGATTTGAGAGTACTCGCAGTTACTGACAGCTAGTTAAAAGCCAAAAACAATTATTAATAAAAAATCATGCATCAGAGACTAAAATCAACTAAAACACAACCCAGGGATTTAGTATTTTAACGTCATGGACAGTCAAAGAAGACATGACTTGTGCAATGCCAAAAATAAATGTATCGACAGGCAGTAGGATAGTTAGGAGTTAACCTCTTTATAGATCAAAATGAACGTGGGTGTGTCTTTATACATCCCGTTTGAAAAGAATACAAATTTAGTTATGTTTTAAAATCACGGATGACAAAATCGATATTAGTGCCAATGTAAACTATATTCAAAGATCTAATTACAACATTGGTAAATAGTTATCAAAGGTACCAGGATTATAATTTAATACGCCAGACGCGCGTTTCGTCTACATAAGACTCAATGACGGTAAGATAACCTTTACTAATAATTTTGTTTAAAGGTTCGATGAGTTTACAGGGATCACATAGTGATTTCCGCGCTTTAAGAACAATATTACCGTAAAATGTAGGATGTGAAATACCGTTTTTAATCAGTTTTCTACAGGTACAGCCAAATTTACTAATCAAATCTTTGTATCTTTGAAAGAATTTAGTAAAAGTTTTAAGTAATTTATGGTAACGAAATCCCTGACTTAATAATTTACCAGTGATGCATTGATTACGTTCGTTAAAATCTATGACATCACTACACACACGGGCATAACGAACGAGTTGGGATATATAAACACCGTATGATGGAGCCAAAGGAACATCGCCGTCTAAAAAAGGAAAATTAACAATAGGGAATGAAAAGTCGTCTCTTTTGTCGTAAATTTTAGTATGGAGTTTTCCTTTAGAAATTGAAATGTCCAAATCTAGAAAAGGACAACTACTGCTGTTTATGTTAGATTTAGTTAAAGTAAGTTCTTTTGTGTATATTTCGGTAGTATATTTAGAGGACTCTGGATTATTTAACGAAAAAATATCATCCAGATAACGGAAGGTATTGTTGAATGTATCAACCAAATGTAACAATGACGTGTCTTTACTGAGTTTGGTCATGAACTGAGATTCATAGCAATACAGGAATAAATCTGCTATTAAAGGGGCGCAGTTAGTGCCCATAGGAATACCTACTACCTGTCGATACACTTTATCGCCGGAACGTACATATATGTTGTCCAAGAGAAAATTTAAAGCTTCAATCATATCTTCACATTTCCAGTAAGTGTATCTAGCATACTTTTCTTTTTCGTTACAGAAAAAGGCTTTAAACGAGATACAGCAAATAAATTTGTAATGAGATTTTTCAAAAGACCATTTAATTAAATATGAAAACTTTTTCTTGATAAGATTGCGTGAAAGTGTAGTATAGAGAGTAGAAAAATCATAACTGTCAACAGAATTAAAAGGACCATCAAAAGCATGTATTTTATCTAAAACCTCTAAAGAATTTTTTACACTCCAAAAATGATTAATATCATTATTTTCATAACCTTTATTACAAAAGTAAATAACAAGTTCTTTGATAGTAGTAAGGGAGGTAGTTAGAAGCACTGATAGATTGGTAGTAGACCACTTACTAGATGTGGAAATGAAACGGAATTTAAATGTTTTTTTGTGCAATTTAGGTAACCAGTACATAGTAGGGACTTTCAAATGTTCGGAAGAGGCTTTAAGCTGGGTAGTGGCAGTGATATGCTTGTTTACAATTTGACTCTCTGTGGAGCGTACGGACCTGAATGTAGAAGAATTTGTAATTTCGTTTTGGAGAACTTCCGTGTAGTATATTCGTCACACCACCACTACATTATTTGCTGGTTTGTCTGCCGGTACGAACACAAACCGCATTGCGAATACTTGGAGTTTATTTTTTTTTTTTCTAGAAATGGGAATATCATGGACCCTATTACTAATTTCAGAATTGTTTTCAAAATGAGATATACGAATATTAACAGTATTCATAATTTTATTCAAATAACTGTCTAGAGATTTTTTATCAGATGTTTCACGTTTACACCAATTTTTACAGTAGACAGACAGATCGTCTTTAATGACCTGACGACACTGTTTCCAATCTATTTTAGATGGAGGACGATATTTCTGTCCTTTTTTAAGAAAAATTATGACCTCACGGTCTTTGACGATGTTGAGGTATCCTGTAAGGACATGTCCCTAGGGAACATATCTAAAACTAGATGTTTCACAGTCTCAAGTGGAAAGAAAATTATTTTCTATATTGACGTCTGATGTAACTGACGAATAATTAAAACTCAAACTCTGCTGGGTTTTTTATAAGAATACGAAATAATAGGTGGTTCTATATTATCAAAATATGGAGGTTTTTGGCTTTGGATGGCAAAGTCATTGAATATACTAGATAAGTTATTAAAATCAATACCTCTATTTATATATTTTGATTTAAGAAAATGTCGTTTATATTCTAATTCGTCACCTCAAACGCATATAAAGTATTTATAAAATAAAAACAAACACTTGTTACATAGGAATAGCTCGCCAGCATGTGCAGCTTACTGTTAAATTTTATTAAAACAAAATATTGAGTCCCGATGTCATGATATCGGCAACACCGCTGCGTAGTACACGACAGCCTACAAAATAGAAAAACAAAATCAGAAATCATATATACATATAAATCTTAATAATCAAACAAACAATGTCCTACTGATAGTATAAATATCTATCTATCTATGCGTGGAAACATTTCAAATATACAAGCATCTTAATCCGGGTGGGGGAGAGAGGGGTCTTAACCTAAACTAAGCTGCCTTACTGAACGGTATACGAGCTTCGAATGACCATATACCTTAAATTACTTAAACAAGACAACTATTCGCGCTTTAAAAATCCCGTGCTATTTACATAACAAATATCATACTCAATATATTTACGCAACGCGACAAATATTGACCAATCTGAAATATCATATATTTGAAACACAAACCTGTTTATCCAATATAAACACCAATAGATGACCACTATGCGGACACACAATCACGTGTGATTGTTTACATAATAGAAAACACGTGTATGCTCAACTTTAATAAATACATTTATATTCTAATTCGTCACCTCAAACGCATATAAAGTATTTATAAAATAAAAACAAACACTTGTTACATAGGAATAGCTCGCCAGCATGTGCAGCTATTTTCGACAAAACAAAGAAAGGCGCAAATGTGTGTTTTTAAATTCCTAAATTTTTAGTTACTGTCAGACGTTCACTGATGTTCTCTTTGACATATCCGTCCTTAGCCCGGTCTGATTTCCAGCGACCATGTTTTTGAAGATTCGATCTTCCACATGCGCGTTTGCAGCAGCAGTGGCGCCTCCGGACCTCAAACTATGCAAACCAAAATACTTTTTGTCTAATTCAATAGATGTTAAAGTAGATAACAGAATTTCTCTTGCAGTAGTATAAGAAAGCTTCCCATTTCTTAATTTGTAACCATTTACAGATTTACAAAAAGATAAAGGACGAAAAATCAAATCATTACTGTCTGACTTGATGTTTGCTAAATCTAAATATTTCATAAACATTTTAACGGGACATGTAATTTTGTCCGTTTTTGAAATGAGGACATCTCTACCCTCACGGTAAATATCAGTTTTACTACTCTCTATCAGTAAAACGATGTACAAATCATGAAAAGCAATATTATTTCTTGTCAGATTTGCTAATTCTGAATACCTCAAAAATCCAGCAAAACTTATAAGGCCCATACATGCTATTCTAACATCTTAAGATTAGATTTATCGTTACCATAAAGCATAACAATTTGATACAAAATTTCTTGTGTTATAGGTTCTTTCTTAACCACAATGTGTCCAACAGATCTCAAAGATCCTTCCTTCACAGAAATAACCAAATCCGATTTACACGGATTTTCAACTCCGGTTAATCTATGAGCCCAACTTATAACATAAAAAGCTTCATTTATGCTGCTAGTAGATTTACCAATATTAGTCAAATAAACTAAATACGATGCGACAGAAATAACTGAAGCAGGTAACGTGTTTGAAATATTAATAGATAAACACCACTTACAAAAAGCCTTGAAAAAATATCTATACTGTCGTTGAGTGTTGGGTGCTCTAGATGACAAACAAAAGGAAGGTATCTGGTCTACAAGGAGCTACATGGATGGAGATTGTGACTGACGAAAAGAACTAATATCAATCCATCTTCCGGTTTTGAAAACATCTGAAAAATGTGTTACCCAATAAAGGAAAATTAAACAAGTATTCATATAAATTATTATAATAAAATGCATATGACATTAAACAATCAACCGTGCCTACTACAATATCATACTACAACATATGATACTAGGGCCATGTCGCTAAAAATCCTTCATCTTTTACATTCTCAACTGAGTAATATGTACAACGTAAAATCTCATTCACCATGCCTCTGCAATACCGAAATTGATATCAGGACCATGTGAAAAATCACAGACTAGCGTCTAGTCTAACTGCGAGAACAGTTGATAAAAAATTTTCAGTTCCAAAGATACACTTCGGACTACTTCCTTTTGAATAGATTCTATTCGTTTCTTTAAATTCTAGCACATCTTTAACATAAGCTTTGCAAGTCAAGTTTTTATTAAAAATATATGACCAGAATGGCGCAGACACCCATCGTGGGACAATCAAAGACCCTTTAGCATTCAAAGTAAGCACATTAGATTTCCAGAACTTAAGCTCATTCAAAATCTCAGCTGGATAAACTATTTGTAATAATTTATCCCAGCTCAATCTTTGCACGATGCACAAGTAACAATATCTTGTCATCAATCTAGTCAAATTTTCGAACACTGGTGATATAGAAATAATCTTACCAGTCACTTGAGCTAATTGCCTAGCAGAGAAAAACAAAAATCTGTCTAAAATTTCATCTATAGACTGTAACAAATCATTTAATCTTCTTTCGGGAATAGAAATGCAGAATTGAGCAGAATCCCAAGTGATTCCTAACCATTCTAACTTTTGGGTAGGTTCAAAAACAGATTTTTCTATATTAACTAAAAAACCAGCCTCTTTTAGTGATTTTTTGATAAAATCTGAATCTTTCCGACATAATTCGTAATCCGAAGCCATTCTGAACCCATCATCTAAATACAAAACAATATCAATCGAATTTTGTCTCCAATATTTGACCATAGATCTCAAACATTTGGTAAACAAGTAAGGGCTAGAAGCTAGACCAAAAACTAAAACTGAAAAACAGTAATACTTGTTATTCCAGGAAAAACCAAGAAACGTTTGTTGCTGAGGACAAATGTCGTAATGATGATAACCAGACTTTAAATCGAACTTAAACAGATAAGAACCTTTTTTGAAAAATTGAATAGCTGTTTACCAGTCTTCAAATTTAAATCTCTCTTTTTTGACGGATTTATTTAAAATTGAAAGATCCAATATTAACCTCTTTTTTCCGGACTTATTGGTGGCTACTGATAAAGGATTAACAATATAAGGCGTAAAGGGAATTTCATATCCACATCCAGAATCAACTAAATCTAAAACGGCTTTATCCACAAATTCTGAGTTAGAAACAACAGATTTATTGTTTTTCATGTGCATACTAGGGGGAGGCACTAAAAATGGGATTACATAACCGTTTTTAATTGTATCTAAAACAAAATCACTAGCTCCAATCTTAACCCAAAAATCGTAATGTTTTGCAAGCCTGCCTTTAACACCTTTCAAGTTATGACTAGCAGAAAAATCTAATTTTTCAAGAAATTGAACTTGTGACATAAATTCGTCAAGTTCGTCGTTATTGCATTCATAGCTAGAAGATTACAAACTTATATCTAGATACTTATCATTAACAGTAACTGTATCATTGCTGTTTGGATGGCTGGTAACTGGGTGCAGAAGCTGTGGCTGACTTGAAGTTGAGTGTTTTGAGGGCTCTAGTCTCGGCCTGGCGAATCTTTTTCTCGTCCTCATCATTTTCGGCGATATCGTTACTTTCATATTCTCTAACCGTAACCCATCCCCCAGTGGAGTTATCAGCGATCCTGATGAGTTTGTTCCTTTCTTTAAGTTTACCCACCAAATCACCAGTAATAGAAGAAAGGGGGAAGCAACAGATACAAGATCCTTGTGGATTTTGTTAAGACCATCCATAATGTTCTCATTAAAACGAAACTGAATCCGATTCCCTTCTGATTTGAACTTAATATTAGCCTCATCTCTGTATTTCTTGGATAAATTGTCTTGTTCTGACAGAATGTCGGACTTTAAATCAACAAGTTTCTTATCCAAATAGTCTTTAAAAAGCCCAAAAGTGTCTTCTAAGTCACGGTTTTGTTGATTAGCTTGTGAATTGGAAGCGTCCAGACGTTCGGGCTGACCATGTAAGGGGTCCCTTAAGAAATCTTCTTCATTCAGATCGAGTACTGGTTCGGACATATCTTAACCTAAACTAAGCTGCCTTACTGAACGGTATACGAGCTTCGAATGACCATATACCTTAAATTACTTAAACAAGACAACTATTCGCGCTTTAAAAATCCCGTGCTATTTACATAACAAATATCATACTCAATATATTTACGCAACGCGACAAATATTGACCAATCTGAAATATCATATATTTAAAACACAAACCTGTTTATCCAATATAAACACCAATAGATGACCACTATGCGGACACACAATCACGTGTGATTGTTTGCATAATAGAAAACACGTGTATGCTCAACTTTAATAAATACATTTATGATTTTCAGGTTTATCGATACTAGGAAATAGCCTATGATGACAAAAGGCTGTAATAATACGGGTGTATTCATACATTTGGCTAAAAAAAGAAATTTTATCACACTCCAGAAAAATCTCATATAATTTACTTATTGGTATCTGACCCAGTTTGCATAATACTTGATGTCTGCCATTATTTGTTTGTTAAATTGATAACGATGACGTCCAACTTGGATGGAGATATGATTATGATATTGAGAAGCAAACATAATTTCTTGAAGCATAATGTGTTTACTTATCTACATTGACATTTTTATTAGTATAGATAAGAAGACAGAGCAAGTTATCCTGATAAAGATTTCATATATATAGGTTTGTATTTATCTAAAATACGTTTTCAAAGAGGTATGGTAAAATGTTAAAGAGCGAAACTACTACAAGCTTGTGCCTTTTATACCTGACTATGCGGTATTTGTTTTGCTAATTTGTACAGTCTGTACGGTGACGTATTTGCTTACCTTCTACTTCTTTTGGTCTCTGCTGGGGAGTTGATTCATTGACAATCATGACATATCTTCTTATTGTTATATTGATCATAGCGTCACGAACTTATTTTATATTAATGTGTTTATGTATCTATCATAAAAACTTCCTGATTTCCTATTGTCAACATCTTTTGAAGTAACTTTCATTTTGCATGATGTTTGAATGAGACAATAATTATAAGCATTATATTGTTATTTGTTAGACAAACAAGCTAAGTATGTATTTAAACTGGTTTTGACTAGTTTGATAAATATGTGATACACCTACGAATTTGTTTTTACAAAACGAGAACTATTCTTTGCTCATTCAACATTTTTACAATTACACTGAAGGAATACTGTCCGGTAGGGATCGTGGTATTTTGTGTGAATATGATGCACACCCATACCCTTCTCTCAAACACAAATCTGTTCTGGTAAGACTTGAAACCGAAGCTTAAAATACAAGAAATAGGCATTGTGACCTGTTTGATCTACCATATTGTGTGCCTATTTTCACATTTATCAATGACCAAAACTGTTGATTGGCAAAAGTGAAAACGGTTAATATCGATCTTGACATCAATTTCATCATTAGTTACAACATATTAAAATTTAAAAGACCATTGGTTGAACAGTCCATGAATAATTTAAACAGAATCGACAAAAAGTGTCATCTCCAAATCGATCAAGGACCATAACTCCTGAACAATAAAAGTCAAAATCGTCAAAACCGAACTTAACCTCCATTTTGTTACCAAGATATTAAAATTATAAAAGTACTGTTTTCAAAATTAATAAATAATTGCACGGAAACGAAAGTAAAGTGCCATTCTATCAGTCCTCAACAATATTTACGTGTTTATACAATATCTCTAGGTCTAAATCGTCCCAAAAACATAGAAACTGGGAGTAAGTTAAACAGAATCAACCAAAGATCTGAAATATGTATACACATTCACTTAGTTTTGATATTCGATTACATTTAAACTCATCAATTAATTCAACACGCTGGGTTTTACTTGTGAAGCATACATTATAATACGGTGTAAAAGGACAAAACAAAGCAAGAATACATTTTCTTATTTATCTTGTTCTTTTGACCACTAAAAGAGAGGCAAAAGATACCAAAGGGACATTCAAACTCATAAGTCGAAATTAAACTGATAACGCAATGGCAAACAACGAAAAACGACCAAAAGACAAACAACTGTTTACAAAATACAACGTTGATAACTGAAGACTGAGCAACGCGAATTCCACCAAAACCCCGTAGGTGATCTGAGACAGGTTTTCCGGTAAGATAAGCAAATCCTACTCCACATGCAGCACCCTTCATGATGCTCACGTAAGTAAAAATCCAGTGATAAGTCTAGTCCGTTAGTCACATCCCAGGAAAAGAGGACTGGATTGTGGTTACGGCAATTGGATTAATCTGTCGTAATCTGTAAAACAGATATTCCATAACGGCCAATCAACTGGCGTCTGTTAATTGTTCGAAGGGATGATTTCAACTTCACCAAATGGAAAATTTGGTTAAATAACTTATATGCAAGCAGCAACATCATCTATGAAGCGGCATTACATTAAAAAGGGTTACTATTGATAGTCTTAACTTAACGACGGTGTGCATGGAGTTCTAGAGATGGATGGAACCCTTTCGCAGGACGAGTTATATTTCATAAAAATTTCATTAAATTTGGAACACTTTTCGATTTTTCACAATTTTTCCGTTTCCATGGTTACGGTGGCCATCTTGAAAATTTCAAACCCTAAGTGCACATCTGCATATGGGCAGAGATGGATGGCACCCTTTCGAAGGACGAGTTATATTTCTTAAAAATTTCATTAAATTTGGAACACTTTTCGATTTTTCACATTTTTGCCGTTTCCATGGTAACGGCGGCCATCTTGAAAATTTCTAACCCTAAGTGGACATCTGCATATGGGGAGTCTCATTATGGTGCAGTTTTATCAATGTTTGTCATGTCATCTCCGAGAACTAAGCTGCACAAAAAAGTGTGGAATGTAAAATCATGGAATAACAATATATCCCCCCTTTTACCATTGGAGTGACATGATAAAATTAAGGAGATGTGGTATGATTGCCAATTAGAGAACTATCCACCAAAGTTCAAGTGAAGTGGATGTAACCAATAATAGGCAGCCGTACGGCCTTCAACAATGAGAAAAAGCCATATAGCCGGCAAAAAAGGGCCTCGGCATGAAAAATATGAACTGTAGAACGGTAGTGACATACTGCCAAATTCGAACTCTGCGAGTTTTGGTTCCTAGCATTGTGTATGAGTTTCATAAGATTGCGAATGAAAGATTTTGAGCAAGACAAGTCTTTATAGCACTAAACATTCTTTTAACTTTGTACATCGTGTAGGTATAAAACATTGATAAGATGTAAAATAAAGTACATCCAATAGATTTATAAAATCATCTTTTGTTACACTGAACTCAGAAGAAAACACTAAGGATAATTATATTATATCTAAAATTGTAAAACCTGAAGTTCTTTTCTATTCAAACTAGCATGGTTTCCCAAAGATCGGATTTTTATGTAGATTGTATTTTTAGTTTTTTATTTAATATCTTGTATATTTCATATCAAATTTTGATATTGATAAATTTTACCTGTAATTTACCTGTACAGGTTAAAAATTAAAATAATAATTGCCAAAACGTAATATGACTCAAATTTTGTTAGCCCAAATAATACCATTGTCACGCTTATGGTTTAGCCCAAATGTCTTGCGCCCGTTCAAGACAACTAATCATGTGAAATATTAGTAAGCAATCGGTTTGGAACAAATAAAGATATAAAAATAAGAATTAATATATAATTAACATTACGAAATGGGCCTTACCTGTACAAGCTCTATTGACTAATAAAACATCATCTAGAGCGATAATGCCATCGATATCTTGTATACCACGAACGACCTTAAACGTAAGATTATATATATAATTTGGAATAGAATGCTCAATGGTAATTTCTATTCGGATCCATCTGTTTGCTGAAGTTCTGTTTACTTGGTGTATTTTCATTTTATTCTGCAATACTTCCAAAACATGTTTAGAATCCGTCTTGTAATGCCAGAATGAAAGACATTGTTCTTTCGACGATACTATGTTTTCAGTATAAAGTTCGGCGATCATTCCTTCGCTGGATCCATATGACAAAATGTATGCATTATTACCAGTTAGAGCTGAAAAAAACGTACAGTTACTTCGAGCATTTGTTTATATTTATTATTTTTTTTGGTTGCATTTGTGTAATGTTTATCAATTATTTCGACATTTTAAAGTTATATTTACTAGTGTTCTATTCTACTGCATTTCAATGTAATATCTTCTTTTATTAACGTTCTGGTAGTCAACTAGTTTTGGAATTAAAGGAGAGAGTTGCAATATACAAAATCCATTTTAAACCCCATGCATATTCATGTGCCAGTCTCTAGTCAGCAAACGAGAAGGTCTGGTAAGGGCTAATTTTGGCCTAACATTTGAAGTACATCTGATGAATGATTTTTGACATTTTTTAAACACTTAAGTGTCTACTTCAGTCGATTCAATTATATTTTTGTTAAAGATTTGAACTGATGTGGTCATAAAAGACACTCAAATTCAAGCTTGAATATGAAAAATCTATCAAATATGCCATAAAACGTCACTTTTCAGATGGTTTTTGTCTAAAATGAAAGTGGCCGAATTCGTGTTCAGTCTCAACCTTTATATATGTTATGTACTATCATCAAGTTCAACATATATTTGAATATTATGAATGAACACAAGTGCGGCCACTTCCATTTTTGACAAAACCCGTCTAAAAATAGCACAAAATAATGTTAAAATTGTGAAGATTTCGGTAATTGTGCATGATTCAATAAATAGCTAAAAGTTTGCAGTTTAACAAATTTGTAAAAATGCCATATTTTGGGGCCAAAAAAGGTGTCTTACCGGGCCTACTCCATTGTCAGTGGTTGTCTTATTATTTTGTTATTTTAGGAATTTTGTCATATTTTAAAATTCTTTTTAATTCACCAATAACTTGAAGAGACACATGCCGATTTAAGCTTGGCATATTATGTAGACACATGTGTTTCTTTAAAGACTATTTGTTGACCTCTAGATGTGTTTTTTTTAGTTACAGATGTATCGTTGGAGTGCTGTCGCATTTGCGTTTACCTAATATCTCCATTTATTCATACATGTATTGCACTCGTGTTTTATTTTTCCATTATATAGTCATTCCATATCGATGAAAACTGATCAAAAATTTTCGGCATATGGCAAGGGAACATTTTATTGAACATACATTTGTAGTTGCTTAAAACATTTGTAAGTGGTCATTTTATGAAATTGCGGTTTTCACCTACAGCGTCCATTACAAACCCGGGTGTTCAGTACTGTAATTTTTAGGAAAAATACTCTCGTTGAATAATTCAAGATTTGGTTACTATCTTCTTTTCTATTTACTTAAAATTAAATTTACCACACCGACAGCTTCATACCTTGAATTTCTTGGCGTACTAAGTTATAATAAAAAAAAATAAGAAGATGTGTTATGATTGCCAAAGAGACAACTCTCCACCAGAGACCAAATGACGAAGAAGTATATAAGCCTGGTAGTATCGGTGTTCTCAATGCAACTCCTGGTGGGATCACATGCCAAGTAGTCAGCGCTCCTGTGGTGGCATTAAATATCATTGAAACGATCATTTAACTTGAAGTAACTGTTCATGAAATGTTGCAATCATTCGACATCTTAACCTTTTTTTAACAACAGGCCAATATCGCACTGACACAATTTGACATAACTTTAGGATATTTTAAGTTTTCAGTAGCCTTCAAAATGAATTAAACACTAAGTCTTGATGAATTATACGCATGTGAATTTTTTTTCTGGAAAGCCAATGATGTAGAAATACTTGAAGATTTAAGAGTTGTACGTGACCAAATTGGACCAAAACGAATAGCCATATAAACTTATACGTCAAAAGACATAAGTATAATAATGTAAATTCTAATTGTGAATATTCCTTTTTTATTAAACAACATTCCTGCAGAACCTACAAATGAGGTATGTTTCTTTTAAATGATATGATATTAAGGACATGACTTTGTGTTTTCTATCAGGATTTCCTTGATAGAGGGATATTTTTTTTCCAAGACAGCTATTGAACCAAGAGTTCTTATTAGTAAAGTTGAGGTCATTATGTTTGATTTGCCGTTATAATGGTCATAAAATTAATGTTCGCAAAAAAAAAAAAAAAAAATCATATGTCATCGTATTTACTGTAATATGACTTTTCGAGGGCGAACAAATCTTCGTATCACCCTGAGCCAAGAAAAATTATGTTTTTATTCTACGGTTTATTTTTGTTTCACTTACATGCTTACTGAACATATCATATCAATTTACATATCATTTTTTATATTTACTTACCTTATTAATAAATATGTCCATACACGGCATAAACAGCGTCGATCAAAAATCGATTTTTTATTCTATGACATGTTTTTTTTTTCTATTTTACTTTTATGTCTGAAATAATTTTGATTACGTTTTTGACTATACTTTTTCCATTTTTAAAAAAGCAGTGGTCAAATGTGAGGATTGATTGGTTTCTTTAAAAAAATATTATTCAATATAAAATTTATATTATTTTCCTGTTTCAGAAAGGAAGTAATAGAATGTTACTAACTAATAAGAATAAACATTACTAAAGAAAAAAACCAATAATGTAAAACAAATACTGATTCCTGCATACTACTGGATTTTTCTTTCCTGAAACCCAAAATAGAGATCGTATGCACATCGGTTATTTTTGTACGAAAATATCAATAAGGCGTAAAATTGTTACCTCGATCTCCTTAGTGAATTATTCCCTGCTAATATTTACTCCAACTTTATTGTCGAAAAATGTGTGCATATGTTGGCATTAAATAATGAAGCATGCACACAATCCGTTATTTTCATTCACCCTTTTCTACATCTGTCATGTTTTTTGTAAGTTATATTTGACAAACCACTAATTCATTTGATTGGCGGATATGACATTTTTTTATTAATTTATCTGTTTTAATTAAAATGTTGCTAATTGAAAAGCGATGAGTGTTACTAATTTAGCTAGTACGTCAATTATTGATTTCGTTTCATAAACGACCAGATACATGAATACAAATGAAACCTAGTAAGTAAAGAGAACATATTTTTTGGTCAATACATTAAAAACGTCATTGTATTTCAATGTGTTTTACATCTGTAATCTAGACTGATATTAAAAATGTTTTCTATTTCTTAAAAGCAGTATGATCAGTAACAGTAACTGTTTACAAATAATTTATAACATGTATAAAGAAAAAAAGCTTTGGTTCATAAAAAAAAAGAAAACAGTTTTAATATGTCCTTTGATTGAGTTAAGCTATTTCAGTTGATATTTTATAGTGTGTCTTTCTATGTTGTGATGTTACACTATTTTTTCAGAAAAAGGGTGAAGGTTTGGTACCATTAAAACGTTTAAACCCGCTGCATTTGTTTGCACCTGTCCTAAGTCAGGAATCTGATGTTCAGTAGTTGTCGTTTGTTGATGTGATTCATAAGTTTTTCTCGTTTCTCGTCTTTTATATAGATTAGACCGTTGGTTTTCCCGTTTGAATGGTTTTACACTAGTAATTTTGGGGGCCCTTTATAGCTTACTGTTCCGTGTGAGCCAAGGCTCCGTGTTGAAGACCGTACTGTGACCTATAATGGTTTACTTTTATAAACTTTGACTTGGATGGAGAGTTGTCTCATTGGCACTCATACTACATCTTCTTATATCTATTATACCGATGTTCAACATTTATTGTCGCTTGGTGGCAAAAGGGGAATTATTATATTTGAACTTTTTGTTACCATGACGGACACATTCTGGATTGCCATGCGTTTCAGCACTAATTGGTTTATCAATGTCTTTGCGAACGGACATACAAATGTGATAAGTACTATTTATAAAATGGAAAAAGTAATGTTTAAAGTCAATGAAAATGTATTAAATACAAGTCACCGAGTTAATATTTGCCCCTAAAATCCATCGTTCAAGTTGGTGTGCATTTACCATCGACATTGAACAAAAATCTCGAATTGTTTACACACTCGGTAACTTGCGCAAACATAACTTAACAGTTCGTAAGGTGGTTCAATTTTTTTGTTAGCTATATTGTCTTCACCAAGAACAGGGAAAAAAAACAAATGTCGAGTAATATTCATCCATATTTCGGAATTACCAATTTAAACTGTAAATGCCAATACATTGAAATAAAAAAAAATATTAAAATTAGGTGATAAGGCTATCACAAGTGCTGATTACTTAACAATAGAATTATACTCACATGCAGTAGTATGATCTCGTGGAGGTTTATATCTTCCTCTCCACCACTGAAATTTTCGACTGGTTCTATGCCTTGACAAACCACACCAACTTGTATGAAAGTCACAGGACATTACATTAACTGAAATAACAATAATGACTTAAACGTAAGTTCTTCCTCATCCCATCTTGGTCAGAAACTCAAAAAATTCAAAACTCAATATTTAACCTCTAGATACATGTAGCAACGATAGATCTAGTATACTTAAAAATATTTTGTCTTGTGGATTTGTTTTATTACTTAGCGTAGAACAAAGTGTCCAACTGATGTCAAAATTTGGTGGACTAATTTCTTCAAAAATACTACACCTGTCTATACTAAGAAATTATGGCATTATTCGGTCTTTTATGAGTTGGTATTTTTTGTGTTCCTTGTATGATAAGATCATTTAGCTAATAAGACAATGTATATTGAATGTAAAAATTTAACTCACTACTTCCTCAATTTTCGGTTTCATCATCACAATCGTTTTGCCTATAGACTTTCAAAACCAATATTTACAACGAATCGGGAACATGTATTTTTTGACATAACACTGTTTTTTGATTCATGTCCGTATAAAGACAACTAGCTTTGTACTTGATGAGCAACCTTATCAACGTATATTTTTGCTTTTCCGTTGTAATTGAGTTTTGTAATTGTATAAAATGGATTGACACTCTTTCTTTTGTCATATACCCAACTACATGTATATAAACGGAGAAGACCACTTTTTAGTCCCTTATATTCTAATATCAAAAAGTATTACAAATCTTCCAAATAACAACCTTCAGATGTTCATAAGATATAAGTCTGTCGAACATCGGTATTCAAATTTTCTAAATTTCTGTTACATATTGGTATAAAGGCTCCAAACTTCTTACATTTTGTGCAAAACAGCTAAAATTGACCAAACAACTTCATTTGGAGATCTTGTCATAATTATTTAGATATGAGCGACAGTTTTATCCAAAATAGATATTTTGCAACAAAGATTATAACCGTTATAGGTCAAATACGTAAACTTGAATGTGTATTACGTCATAATGCATTACAAGTGACCTTTCTGCACAAAAGTGTCCAGGTAATATTAAACTGTTCAGTATCAATCAAACTGAATTAAATTTTAAGGGTTGAATAGGTTTACTATTTTTGCAATTTTTAAGGGCCAAAAAATGGGTGTTGCTAAACGGCGGAAACGGAATACGAAACGGAATACCGAACGGAAACGGAAAACGGAAACAGAAAAAAATTACATCATTTCTTTTGGGTTATGTATTTACACATGCATATTTTATAAAGAATTTTTTTTTTAAAGCATAAAGTATTGAAATAATTGGCAGGAGATGATGAGACTATGTTTTAAAAATATTTAATAAGGGCATGCATATTGTATGTAATTTAATTGCGTAAACCACTTGCAATAGTTCCATTTGTTCATTTATTTTGTATTCTACTTGAGACCTTGAACGTACGCCGTTCGTGCGATTCATTTTAGTCTGTTTGACTTTTCTTATTTAAAAAAAAATAATGAATATGTGATTAAAATAAATTATTTCCAAAGAATTGTTACACAAATTCAAAATACACTTAATATGTAGAAAGATAATCCAGATGTTTTTAAAAAAAATCCTTTTGTGTTTATCTTTTGAAACAAAAAAGTTAGGTATGTCTATCCAATGGATAGAAATATCAGAGAAACCGAAATTTTGAGCAAATGTCTAAAATTCCGACCCCATTTATCTCTAAAAGTACATAAAGGTATATTTTTATTACATATTTGAATTGACTAGGTGAAAAATAGCTTCAACTTTTCGTCAAAAATTCACCGTGCGATCGAAACTGTATCGTATGCCCTTAACGTCGGAAACGCATTACTATATGCTCTCCTAGATTTAATATCACTAAATACGAATTGGTGTAAAAAAAAAAAAAAAAAACTGGCGGAAAATCAGTACATGGAAATCCGATTTGCACAGTGCCGTAGTCTTGTCCTAGGGTTTCTAAAAATCAAGTAGCCGTGAATTTTATTTCATAATACTACAATTAAAAATATTTTGTAACTCAATCAGTATGATGTTTTAAGCATAACTATAATTGAAAACATTAACATAGACTATATACAAGGCCGTACGCTCCACAGAGAGTCATATAATAAATAATAATGTCACAACCACAGCTCAGCTAAGGCCTCTTCTAAACATTTGATAGTATGTATTAGTTACCTAAACTGCACAAAAATCAAACCCCGTAAAATTACTAGACTTTCAGTGCTTTTCACGAGTTCCTTAACTATTATCAAAGAACTGATCATTATTTTTTTGTAATAAAGCATATGAAACTAGTGCAATTGACCATTTTTTTAGTGTAAAACATTTTTTGGATGTATTAAATAAATTATATGCTTTTGATGGTCCTTTTGATTCGTTTGACAGTTTTGACCTTTCCACTCTTTACACTACACTTCGACACAATCTTATCAAACACAAGTTTTTTTCTATTTAATTAAATGGTGGTTCAATAAATCTAATTGCAAATTTATTTGCTGCAACTCATATAAAGCCTTTTTCTCAAACGAGAAAGGTAAATATGCCAGATATACTTACTGAAGGTGTGATGAGATGATTAAAGCCATACATTTTCTCCTTGACAGCACATATGTACGTTTAGGCAATAAAGTTTATCGACAGATTTTAGGTATTCATATGGGCACCAATTGTGCCCCTTTAATAGTAGACTTGTTCATGCACTGTTCTGAATCACAGTTTATGGCCAAACTCAGTAAAGACCCGTCTAAATTCCATTTAATAAATATACTGCAGAAATTTGCCCACAGGAACTTACCTTAAATAAATCAAATATTAACAGCAATACGTGTCCTTTCCTAGATTGATATATTTCAGTTTTACACCAAGCAGAAAATGTACACAAAAATTTACGATAAAAGGGTTGATTTTTCTTTCGTTATTGTTAATTTTAGCTTATTTGGACGGTGATGTTCCTCTGGCACCATCTTACGGTGTTATATATATATCACAACTCGTTCGTTATGGCCGTGTCTGTAGTGACGTTTTGGATTTCAATGAGGGTAATCTATGTATTAAATTTACATGTACTTGTAAATTATTAAGTCAGGGATTTCGTTACCACAAATTACTTAAAATCTTTACTAAATTCTTCCATAGATACAAAGATTTGGTTTGCAAGTTTGGCTGTAACTGTAAAAAAAACTTATTTCAGACGGAATAGCACATCCTAAATTTTACGGTGCTGTTGTTGACCGAGCCCGGAAATGGATATACGATCCGGGTTAACTTATCAATCCTTTAAACAAACTTAGGTTACCAATTCAACACTGTAATTAGATCTTTGAATATTGCTTTTATTGGTATAAATATTGATTTTGTTATAGGTAAATTAAAATCATACTAGTTTTGTTATACACATATGCACTTTCAAGGTACTACAATCAGTCGATACCTTTATTTTGGCATTGTACGAGGTCAAGTTTTTCTCTGACTGCTAATGACGTCTTCACACTAAATCCATTTGATGCTGGATGTGTATTGATTGATATTTTAGTCTTAGATACATGAATTTTTTTATTAGTTGTTATTGGCTTTGAACTAACTGTCAGTAACTGCGAGTACTCTCAATCTGTACTTAGTGTCCTTTATTTTGTTAGGGATAAGGGATGAATAAATACCCTGCCACATCCGGTCTGTGCTTTTGTTTGATTATTCTGCTTTGTATCGATCTGAAAAGTTAAGCCTTGTTCAACAGATGTTTATAGTTTGTTCTTTTGTTGTGCTGTCTTGTCACTGTCCCAGGTTAGGGGAAGGTTGAGCGCTCACAAACATGTTTAACCCCACCACATTTAGTATGTGCCTGTCCCAAGTCAGTAGCCTGTAGTTCAGTGGTTGTCGTTGGTTCATGTTGGTCATATTTGTTTTTCGTAAATTGTTTTCTTATAAATTTGGCCGTTAGTTTTCTCAATTGAATTGTTTCATATTTTGTATGTCGGGGCCTTTTATAGCCAACTATACGGTATGGGTTTTTTTCTCTTGTTGAAAGCCGGACGGTTGCCTAAAATTGGTTACATCCACTTCATTTGAACTTTGGTGGATAGTTGTCTCATTGGCAATCATACCTCATCTCCTTTTTTTCTATTGCACGTCAAACGTTTCCATATCAAAAAAAAAAGAAAAAAAATTGATTTAAACAAATTATGTTCAAAACTTACAAATATGTATGCAATATTTTTCTTTTTATATTCAAAAAATAAAAATTTATGTTCAAAACTTACAATTATATTTTTAAATAATATATTAAATAGAAAAAATATTGCATATATATTTGTAAGTTTTGAACATAATTGTTTACCCTCTTTTGTGTTTTTGGTTAAAACAAAAGAAGATAGAGAAACTATAAACAGAAAATGGTCAGAAATTCAAGATCAACAATAAAGAGATTTTTGTCATGAATCTATTCAAGTCTAGAATGTTGGAGAGTTCCCATTGTTGTAGATGAGCGACACATTCTCTTTATAGCCTCTAGTTGTTTTAGCTGTTATGTATTTCCTACACTGTTTGCTATTTTCCTGGATTTATCCTATCCTAATTTCAACATACTTGTTGTGTGATTTCGTTATTTCAATCTTTATTGATTTTCGTAGTTCTTGCCATTTATTTTTTTTTCTCAAATTCCTTCCAAATAAATATTTTTTTCCGTTTCCGTTCCGTATTCCGTTTCGTATTCCGATTCCGTCGTTAAGCAACACCCCCAAAAATGGCTCTTATCATACCTTCTCCATTGAACTGTTAAAGAAAGGGAGTTTGAATTAGCAAACATTTAAACTTTGGCCGAAAAAAATCCGCTTCAAATTCTGATGGTATTTGAAAATCAAGAGCTTTTATTAATAAAATGCGCAAAGCAGTGTCTACATTCAATTTTTATAGGCGTTTCAATAGAATCGCGTTTTATATTATGGAGCATTACACGCAAACCCGTTGAAAGTGTAGTTTCACCTTTTGTTTCATGAAAATACCGGCAATTTCTCAAACAAATTACATAAAGCAGTTATTTTCACAGGAGTTATGCCCCCTGATAATGTTAATTGTATGGACAACTGTATTGTAAGCGCACTCAAGTCTTAATTTCCAGAATTCAAAAAAAATTATATCTTCCTCTCCACTACTGAAATTTCCACATTTATATTTAAAGGTTTAAAATATCAAATTCCGAGCGGATATGCAAATTAGCGCTTATCTAAAAAAAAATAAAAACTAAACAGTTATGTCACTTCAAAAGGTAATTTTATGGGACATTGCACTGTAAGCGCTAAAATTCCTACAACACTTGCGGCATTTTTATGAAATTCATATCAAAAGATTATACCAGCAATGTCTTGGAAGAGTTCGAAAATCAGCCCAAATTCACTACTTTTTACATGAATTATAATTGATTGATATGGAAAATTGCATAGATAATACTCTCATGTCTACATTTTTTGTCGAATTTTTATCAATTGCATATCAAAAGTTTATACAAGCAAGATTCTGGACAAATATGATAATCAGCGATAATCAATCAATTTGACAGGTGTTATGCCCCTTAGAATAATAAATTATACGGAAAATTGTAGTGTAAGCTATTGCATGCCTTTATTTCTTGCAAGATATTTAAGAAAAAAAGATTAAAAGACATCAAACAATATATTTCAGTTATTGCCACCTTGGACAATGTTGGACAGATAAAATATGTGCACCGACTTGGGACATTGCAAAACTAGTTTTCTTATTTTCTAAAATTTAAATTAAAATATAGTTCAAATACATAAAACTCATGTTGATTAGCGTTTGACGTTCTTCTTGGTAAGAGTACTGAAGAATATTCTTAATGTGCCTAAACAAATCAATGATTACCAGTGTTTTTATTGACAGCAATTTAATATGTGATACAACTTAGAATGCTCAAGCTAAAAAACTGTGAAATGTCCCTCCATTCATCAAGATAAATATGTTGTTGTTCCTGCTGAAAAAAAACTTTAAACAATATTGGTGTTTCTGTTAATACTTTTACTAGTAGTGTCTCATAATAGAATTCGAAATAAATGAACACGCTCAAAACACAACATTTGATAAGGATGGGATCTTTGTAAATCACAAGTCCGTCATGCCCTCATTGAATATTTCATTGAGCAACAAATCTGAGGCCTTACCTTGCTTGTATTAGATACTTATAACAAACTTCACGGAACTTCTTACAAATAACAGTACATTGACGATTCGGTGCTTTTCTTCCTGAAAAGGGTATTGTTTGCTACGAAATTATTGTTTTGGGATCAGCATATTATTTTGTTAAAAATGAACCCAATGATAAAATTTACTACACCGAAGAACACGTGCTCCGTTTGTTCGAGTTTCTCATTGACAACATATTTGTTGAATTTGAAATTGCAGGTAAACGTTTCAAGCAAATTTTTGGCATTCCTATTGGAACAAATGTACGCCTCTCCTTGCCACAATTTTCTATTTCTTATCATGCTTATATAAGTCGGAGTTCCTTCAGATGTTATAAAACATAAGAAGCTAGATAATTTGATTGTACATACACATAAACTGATGTTCTCTCCATTTACAATCCAAACATTTCGTATTGGCTTCCATTAATATATTCTCCAGAACTAGAGATTAAAGAAACCAAATACAATACCCCCCCCCCCCCCCCCCCCCCCCCCCCCCCTCATTTAAAGACATATACCTGGAATGTGACTCTAGTGGTCATCTCAGTACCAGAGTCTGTGACAAACAAAACGATTTTAATTTTAAATATTTTCCTTGTCTTTGCAACATTTACCAACTGCACGCGCGTATGGCGTATAAATCATACCATATTCAAGAGCTTTCATCGGTGTCTGGGCAAAAAGTAAACGAGCCAGGGTTTTGTCAAACAACATCTCGTCCTTTTTCCAAAAAATGTTCATCGGAAGGTACCAATTCCTAATATATAAATATTCAGTGTCAACTTCACAAAGGATATAGGATGGCCTTGAGTTCTAAATTCAAGGTACTGGCGTTGTGTAAGATTTTACACGGCAAAACACTCCTTGTTTTATTTGTTATTTGATTTATTTTTTTTAGGTATGTTATATCTCTGAAATATTCTACAGAATTTTGCCTGCTGGATCTTAATTAAACAATTATGTCTGTATAGGTTGCGCACACTAATTTTGTCAATATAACGTAACATTGTCAACTGTCATATAAGTGGGAAATTAGCTACATGTAGCTGTTAATCCAAGTTTACCCACCATTTCTTCAGAATTGCCCTGTACCATAAATGCTTTCCGTTTTTTTCCCTGGTTGATATAGTTGAGCCTTGTGGTTTCGAACAATTCTTATGGATTTTATGTTACTCAAAATGCAAAAAAGTGAGAAAATCATCACTTAAGGGCAATAAAATAACATCAACGCTTCATGAGACCGGTGCGCTTTTCTTGATTTACCTTTATCAGGGACGTTCAAACGTAAACATTTGAAAGAATGCGTTATCAGCTGCGACGTGTGAAACTTTATGATAAA